>NC_135883.1:158662095-159317500 GCF_964194155.1 Cetorhinus maximus | reverse complement strand
TGCATTGGTTTTAATTTCCCAAAACTCCCTAGATTCGGGGAAAGTCCCATTAGATTTGAATATAGTAAGTGTAACCCCTTTGTTCAAAAAGGGAGGGAGGGAGACAGTGGAGAACTACAGGCCAGGCAGCTCAATATCTGTTGTAGGGAAAATGTTAGAAACTATGCTTTTTAAAAAATGATAGCAGCGCTCTTGGATAAGCTCAAGGTCATCAGGCAGGGTCAACATGCTTTTATGAAAGGTTAATCATGTTTAACCAACTCATTGGAGTTCTTTATGAAGTAACATGTGCTGTGGATAAAGGGGAACTGATGGATGTACCTTACTTAGATTTCCAGAAGGCATTTGATAAAGTATCACATCAAAAGTAATTGCGGCAAATAAGAGCTCATGGTATAGGGGGTGACACATTGGCATGGATAGAAGAGTGGCTGGCCAATAAGAAGCAGAGAGAAGGCATAAATGGGTCTTTTTCATGTTGGCAGGTTGTAACGAATGGTGTGCCACAGGGACCTCAGTTTACAATTTATATAAATGACTTGGATGAAGGAATTGGAGGGATGGTTGACAAATTTGCTGATGATAAAAAGATAGGTAGGAAAGTAAGCTGTGAAGAGGACATAAGGAGGCTATAAAAAGATATAGGTAGGTTAAGTGAGTGGGCAAAGATCTGGCCAATCGAGTATAATGTGAGAAAATGTGAAATTGTCCATTTTGACAGGAAGAATAAAACAGAAGCATATTATCTAAATGGCAAGAGATTGCAGAGCTCTGAGATGCAAAGGGATCTGGGTGTCTTCATGCATGAATCGCAAGAGGCTAGAATACAGCTACAGCAAGTAATTAGGAAAGCAATTGAAATGTTATCATTTATTGTGAGGTGGACTGAATGAAAGTAGGGAGGTTATGCTTTAGTTCTACAGGGCACTAGTGAGACTATATTTGGAGCACTGTGTACAATATTGGTAACCTTGTTTATGGAAAGATATAAATGTGTTGGAAGCAGTACAGAGAAGGTTTACCAGACTAATTCCTGGGAAGTGTGGGTTGTCTTATGAGGAAAGATTGGGTAAACTAAGCTTGTATCCGCTGGAGTTTGGAAGGGTAAGAGGTGACTTGATTGAAACATATAAGATCCTGAGGGGCCTTGATTGGGTGGATGTGGAGAACATGTTTCCTCTTGTGGGAGAATCTAGATCTAAGGGTCGCTGATTAAAAAGAAGGGATCACCCATTTAAAACAGAGATGAGACAAAATGTTTTTGACTTAGAGGGTCGTGAGTTTTTGGAACTCTCTTCCTGGAAAAGTGGTGGAATCAGAGTCTTTGAATATTTTTAAGGCAGAGATGGATAGATTCTTAATAAGCAAGGGGGTGACAGGTTATCGGCGGTATGTGAGATACTGATTTCAGCTTACTATCAGATCAGCCATGATCTTATTAAATTGCAGAGCAGGCTCAAGGGGCTGAATGGCCTATACCTGTTCCTTAATTGTATGTTCGTGTATATATATTGGAACGACACAGTAGGATATTTAGTTTGTTGGATTCACTCCAGCATCTCTCAAGGTGAAGGTATGCTGCTATAGTGTAGTGATGATAGTTCACCACTTAACTTGGATCGAGGCATCTTGTTAAACTTAAAAGCAAAAAACTGCAGATGCTGGAAATCCAAAACAAAAACAAAAATAAAAATACCTGGAAAAACGCAGCAGGTCTGACAGCATCTGCGGAGAGGAACACAGTTAACGTTTCGAGTCCGTATGACTCTTCAACAGAACTAAGGAAAAATAGAAGAGAGGTGAAATATAAGCTAGTTTAAGGAGCGGGGTGGGACAAGTAGAGCTGGATAGAGGGCCAGTGATAGGTGGAGATTGCCAAAAGATGTCATAGACAAAAGGCCAAATAGGTGTTGACTGTGGTGATATTATCTAAGGAATGTGCTAATAGGTGACATGAAGGGTAGAAAGCAGGACGAGCAAGGTACAGATAACCCTAGGGGGGTGGTGGGGTGAGGGGAAGGGATCGAAATAGGCTAAAAGGTAGAGATAAAACAATGGATGGAAATACATTTAAAATAATGGAAAGAGGTTGGAAAAGAAAAATCTATACAAATTATTGGAAAAAAGGGGGATCGGAAAAGGGGTGGGGATGGAGGAGAGAGTTCATGATCTAAAATTGTTGAACTCAATATTCAGTCTGGAAGGCTGTAAAGTGCCTAGTCGGAAGATGAGGTGCTGTTCCTCCAGTTTGCGTTGAGCTTCACTGGAAGATTGCAGCAAGCCAAGGATGGACATGTGAGCATGAGAGCAGGGTGGAATGTTGAAATGGCAAGCGACAGGGAGGGCTGGGTCATGCTTGCGGACAGACCGAAGGTGTTCCGCAAAGTGGTCACCCAATCTGCCCTTCGGTGTTTCCTCAGCCTTTGCCATTTTTCAGAGGAGAATGGAGAGCTTATTACAGGGACTACCTCAGGTTGTGGTCTACCTGGATGATGTACTGATAACTGGATTCACTGAAAGGGAACACGTGGTTAACTTAGAGGAAATCCTGAGGCGATTTCTAGAAGCAGGAGTGTCCAAGACACAACAGTTGAAAAAGGATATCCTCAGATCAAAATGGAAGGTCTCTCAATTATTTTTTGCATGGAAACATTACACCAATACGTGCACGGGCGACATTTCATGATAGCATCAGAACACAAACCACTTTTGGGTCTGCTTAGCGAGGAAAATCTTATACCACCCATAGCCTCTGCAAGAATACAAAGATGGGACCGAATTTTGGAGGCATATGAATGCACCTTTGTACATAGACCAGGGATTCACAAAGCAAATACCGATGCCCTAAGTCACCTTCCTTTACAAGAGAATGATGAACATGTCCCAGTCCCACAGGAGCTCAAGTTAGTGATGAATTTTCTAGATTCCTCACCAGTCTGTGCCAGGCAGATAAGAAACTGGATGAACCATGATCCCGTCCTGTCTCGAGTGAGAGACCAAGTGTTACAGGGTTAGACCCAGGAACCAGTCTCTGATTTTTCAACCGCAGACAGAAGATGAGCAGTCATGATGGTTTACTATTATGGGGTGCACGGCTAGTAAATCCTGCACAAGGAAGGGAACCATTTTTAGTAGAGCTACACAGTGCCCATCCAGGGATCTCCCGAATGAAGATGAAAGCGCGGAGTTATCTTTGTTGGCCGTGGATGGATGGTGATATTGAGTAGGTGGTTAAACACTGTGTGCAGTGTCAATGGCTACAAAAGTTGCCCTTGGCAGCCCCATTACACCCATGGGAGTATCCTGGTAGACCCTGGGTGCAATAGCACAATAATTACGTGAGTCCTTTCCTTGGAACCTGCTTCTACAGATTATAGATGCTCATTCCAAGTGTTTAGACATTTATGAGGTAAAGTCGCCAACGTCAGGCACTACTATAGAAAAACTATGCCAGAACTTCACCATCCATGGATTGCCAGAGGTAATCATCTCAGATAATGGATCGGCATTTACAAGCGCTGAGTTCCAACGATTTATCAGCCTCAACGGTATCAACCAAATGAAGACTGCACTGTACTATCCGTCATCAAACGCACTGGTGGAAAGGGCAGTGCAAACATTTAAGGCGGGAATGAAAGAGTTAACAGCGGATTCGTTGGAGACCAAACTTGCTTGTTTTCTATTTCACTACATAACAAATCCCTCACACTACGGCAGGAGCAACACCGACAGGATTACTGATGAAGCGCCGTCTTCAGACAAGACTAAGCCTAATACTTCCCAATTTGGAGGGGCAAGTCGAGTAAAGCCAAGGGAATCAAAAACCGACTCATGATTTGCATCGTCTTGAGCGACAATCTACGGTTGGAGAAGCAAAATGTGTAAAGATTTTTGGTGGAGGACTGAAGTGGTTACCTGGTAAAGTGAGTTCTGTTACCGGACCATTGTTGTACCATGTGGAAGTGGAGGGCCGGATCACCCGTAAACATGTGGATCGTTTAAGAAATAGAGAAATACCCCAACAAAATGATGTTCCACTTGTAACCATTACTGAGCCAGTGGTTCCTGTTGAAGTTGCTCAGTCAAGGACAGACATGCCCGAAGTCTCTGTGGGAGTGGAAGACACTGAACTGCAAGTGCATAATGAGGTACCTGATATTAATGAGTTTCCAGAGAATGTGTTTCCTACAAAAGAATCTGAAGTCGTGGATCTGCGACTTTCCACACGGATCATGGAACCACATGAAAAACTGAACTTGTAATTTCATAACCTGTGTAAACATTGTAATGTCATGAGATAAAAATCCTTGTAAATACAAAATGTACAGAAAAGTTAAAGGGGGAGGAAAGTAGTAATTATCATTTTGGGAAATGTTGGACTGTAGCTTTAAGATTAACCCTGTGTTGTAAGATCACATGATCTGTGTAAACCAATATGTTAGCAGCGCGGGGAAGCTCTACAGTAGAGTTCTTCTTTAGTTATGGAGTTTGATGCACACGTGCAGTTGCTGCTGCTGTCTTGTATATAAAGTTAAATGTTTCCACAAAGAAAACTAGTCTGAAGATCAACTCTATAACAAATAGTGTCAAATTGAAAGAAAAAATATACAATGTGGGAAAGATTAGTGGTAAGGCAAAGGATTGGGAGAAATTTAAAAACCCAAAAAGATGTCCAAAACAAAATAAAGCGGGAGAAAATAAACTTTGAGGGTAAAATAGTGAGTAATAGATAAATGGACTGTAAGAGCTTCTTTAAATATATAAAAAGGAAGGAAGAGGCTAAAATGAACATAGGCCCCTTAGAGAATGAGGCTGGGGAAATAACAATGGGGAACCAGGAAATAGCAGAGGAGTTGAATAAATACTTTGCATCAGTCTTCATGTTAGAAGACACTAATAGCATTCCAAAAATACTAAATAATCAAGGGGAAAAGAGGGGAGCAAGGGGAGGAAATGAATACAATAACTATCAAATAGTAGTAGGAAAACTAATGGTGCTAAAGGCTGATAGCCTGGACATGAAGGGTTGCATCCTAGGATATTAAAGGAAATAGCTACAGAGATAATGGATGCATTGATAGCAATCTTCCAAGAATCTTTAGATTCTGGAAAAGTCCCAGAGGGTTGGAAAACTGCCAATGTAACACCCTTATTCAAAAAGGGTCGGAGAGAAAAAACAGGTAACTAAAGGCCAGTTAACTTAACATCTGTCATTGGGAAAATGTTAGAGTTTATTATCAACAATGTAATAGCAGAGCATTTAGAAATGCATAATATAATCTAGCAGAGGCGACATGGCTTCATGAAGGGGAAACCATGGCTGAAACATTTATTGGAATTCTTTGAGGTCACAAGCAGGAGAGATAAAGGGGAATCAGTCGATGTAATCTATTTGAAATTCCAAAAGACGTTTGATAAGGTAGCGCACATAAGGCTGCTTAATAAGATAAGAGCCCATTGTGTTTGGGGTGGTATATTCACATGGATAGAGGATTGGCTAACGAACAGAAGACAGAGAGTTGGGATAAGGGGGACATTTTCAGGATGACAATCTGTAACTAGTGGAGTGCCACAGGGATCAGTGCTGGGGCACAATTATTTACAATATTCATTCATGACTTAGATGAGAGAAGTGAATGTACTATCGCCATGTTTGCAGATGACACGTTAAAATGTGGGAAGGTAATTGGTGAGGATGACATAAAGAGTCGACAGAGGGATATAGACAGGTTAAGCGATCGAGCAAAAACTTGGCAAATGGAATATAATGTGGGAAAATGTGAGGTTATGCACTTTGGCAGGAAGAAGAGAGGAGCTGTATATTATTTAAATGAAGAAAGACTGCAGAAAGCTTCAGCACAGAGGGATTTGGGGGTCCTCGTGCATGAATCACAGAAAGCTAGCATACAGGTTCAGCAGGTAATAGGGAAGGCAAATGAAATGTTGGCCTTTATTTCAAAGGGATTGGAGTATAAAAATAAGGAAGTCTTGCTAAAACTATACAAGGCCCTAGTTCGCGCACACCTAGAATGCTATTAACAGTTTTGGTCCCCTTATCTAAGGAAAGATTTACTGGCAATGGAGGCAGCCCAGAGAAGTTCATTGAGTTGATCCCGGGTATGGAGGGATTTTCTTCTGAGGAGACTTTGAGTAGGTTGTGCCTGTACTCTTTGGAGTTTAGAAGAATGAGAGGCAAACTTATTGAAACAGATAACATTCTTCGGCAGCTTGACAGGGTAGATGCTGAGAGATTGTTTCCCCTTGTGCTAGAGTCTAGGGCCAGAGGGCATAATCTCAGAATAAGGGACCACCCATTTAAGACAGAGATGAGGAGGAATTTCTTCTCTCAGAGGCTAGTGAATCTGTGGGATTCTTTACCGCAGACGGCTGTAGAGAGTGGGTTGTTAAGTATATTCAAGACTGAGATAGACAGATATTTAATAAGTAAGGGAATCAAGGGTTATGGGGAAGAGGCAGGAAAGTGGAGTTGAGGATTATCAGACCAGCCATGATCTCATTAAATGGCAGAGCAGACTCGATGTGCCAAATGGCCAACTTCTGCTCCTACACCATATGGTCTTATGGCCACTTGTAGGCCCAAGCTTGGATATTGTGCAGGTTTTACTACAACTGGACATGGAACTGCTTCAGTATCTGAGCAGTCGTGAATGGTGATGAACATTGTGCAATCATCAGTGAACATCCCCACTTCTGACCTTATGATGGAACGAAGGTCATTGATGAAGCAGCTGAAGATGGTTGGGCCGAGGACATTACCCTGAGGAACTGCTGCGGTGATGTCCTGGAGCTGAGATGACTGACCTCCAACAACCACAACCAGCTTCCTTTGTGTGAGGTTAGACTCCAACCAGTGGAGAATGTTCCCCCTGATTCCCATTGACTCCAGTTTAGCTAGGGCTCCTTGACACCACAGTAATCAAATGCTGCCTTGATGTCATGGGCAGTAACTTCTACCTCACCTCAGCAGTTCAGCTCTTTAGTCCACAATTGAATCAAGGCTCTAATGAGGTCAGGGTCTGAGTGGCCCTGGAGGAACACAAACTGGGCATCAATAAGTAGGTTATTGCTTGGCAAGTGCTGCTTGACAGCACTGTTGATGATCCCTTCCATTATTTTACTGGTGATCGAGAGTAGACTGACGGGGCATTAATTGGCTAGGTTGGATTTGTCTTGCATACCTGGGCAATTTTCCACATTGCCGGGTGGAGGCCAGCGTTGGAGGTGCACTGGAACATCTTGGCTAGGGGCATGGCATGTTCTTAGGCACAAGTCTTTAGTACGATGGCCGGAATATTTTCAGTGCCCACAGCCTTTGCACTCTATAGTACCTTCAGATGTGGAGTGAATCGAATTGCCTGAAGACTGGAATCTGTGAAACTGGGGGCCAAGAATGATCATTCACGGGGCACTTTTGGCTGAAGGTTGTTGCAAATGTTTCAGCCTTATCTTTTGAACTGATGGGCTGGGCTCCCCCATCATTGAGGACGGCAGATTTCCTTCCCTAAAGGGCATAATTGAACCAGATATTTTTTTAGAACAATCGACAATGGTTTTGTGATCATCTTTAGACTTTTAATTCCAGATTGTTTTTGAATTCAATTTCCATCATCTGCGCTGGCAGGTTCAAACCTGGGTCCCCAGTGCATTACCCTGGGTCTCTGGATTACTAGCCCAGTGAAAATACCACAAGACCTTCACCTCCCCATGTGTACATTGTCTTTCTGTCTGCAATGAGCAGGGCCCTGTGTATTAATACGTGTAGCTTCCAGTTCATGCAAAAGTGCCACATTGCGAGCTCAACTGACAATCTTCAATTGGTTGTCAGCGTCATTCTTAGCACACTGAGGATTAATTAGCAAATGTTGTCCATTCGCCGAATCACATCTAATGTTGGACACTGTGTTTTGATTTTTGCAAGAAAGGGCTGGTTGGATACGGCCTGTACCCTGCCCGTTGTGAACAGCGGCTGGGACATGCTGTTTGATGTGATCCCCTGTCTTTGCACGTCCAGCCTACATACCTAGCATCACACTGGCACGAGAAATCATATACCACATTACTCATTTGTGTGATAGGCAGAATGACCTTTGGCTTGATGGCAGCAACCTGCTACTAGTGAATATCACTCTTATTGCTGCTGCATAAATTATTGGGATACCTTGCCTTTCCAGGGTAATCAGAGCACGGGGTGGATTCCATTAATATGTGTAAGGAAATTATAATATATAGCTGCAGATTTAAATATGGCAAACGTATCATCCACATATCAGAAATGTGTGAGAGGGAGATGATTAGGTGTCATTACATCAAAGAGACATTTGTCATAGAACCCAACAAAGATGTTCATGAGAGCTGGGCCTAGAGGGGATCCTATGACAACACCATCTATTTGGGGCTACGTGGCATGGTTAAAACTGAAGTCAACTGCATACGTTACCAAGATCATAGATTCAATTAATGCAGATTCACATAATATCAATGCCTCTACCAATCAGAGTGCACTTGCCAATCAATCAGCACTCTCTTATCATAAAGTGTAAACAGTTGTTTTCCCCTTATACTGGTATTCTTGAGGAGTGTCCTGATGAGTGCAAGATGAAAAACTTTGACATGTTTCTGTTTTAGCAATGATCATGTTCTCTACTACAAAACAACTACAAATATTAATAGATATCAATTTTTTTTGTAACATGAATAAGATCTGGATTCTCTATTATAATCAAGAATATACTTACTTCTCCTGGAACTGTCAATGTTGTGATTGATTTACCATAAAAAGTGAATTGCATTTTCAGTTCCTAAAACAAATTTAATATAATTTCGAAAGTGTATTATCTCAGTTCCAGGGAGCAGAGTCGGAGGGCGGAGTTCCAGAGAGGTGAGTATAAAAACCTTACCTCGAGGATTCGCGGCCTAGTTCCAAGGAGCAGAGTTGGAGGGCGGAGTTCCAGAGAGGTGAGTATAAAAACCTTACCTCGAGGAATCGCGGCCTAGTTCCAGGGAGCAGAGTCGGAGGGCGGAGTTTCAGAGCGGTGAGTATAAAAACCTTACCTCGGGGATTCGCGGCCTAGTTCCAGGGAGCAGAGTCGGAGGGTGGAGTTCCAGAGAGGTGAGTATAAAAATCTTACCTCGAGGATTCGCGGACCTCGGGTCTTAAAAAAAAATTAACTGTGGCGTCACGGTAAATCTGTGACCTGATTGGCTGGTAGAGAATCTAAACTGAATTTGAGACTAAAACATTGTTAAGTTAATTAAACGAAATAAATTAATTACTTAATTAATAAGTAGAGGGTATCTAGACCAGAATCAGGGGATTACTGTTCTTAGAATTTAGCATTTATATTAGAAATCTAGCCCTAGGGAATGTATAGTTAATAAGGAGTCAATAAGCAGTTATTAGATTTAAATTAATTTATTAAATAGTTCTAGAAATGGCAGTTGCTGGGTTGAAGTGCTTCACCTGTGGGATGTGGGAAATCTGTGATGCTTCAAGTGTCCCAGACAACTACATCTGCAGGAAGTGTACCCAATTGCAGCTCCTCACGGACTGCATGGATCGGTTGGAGCAGCAGTTGGATGCACTTAGGAGCACTCAGGTGGCGGAAAGCGTCATTGACAGGAGTTTTGGAGACGTGGTCACACCCAAGGTACAGACATATAGATGGGTGACCGCTAGAAGGGGCAGGTAGTCAGTACAGACATCCCCTGTGGCTGTCCCCTTCTCTAACAGGTATACCATTTTGGATACTGTTGGGGGGGGATGGCCTATCAGGGGAAAACAACAGCAGAAGCCAGAGCAGTGGCACCATGGCTGTCTCTGTTGTTCAACAGGGGGGGGGGGTCAAAACACAGAAGAGCAATTTTCATAGGGGGCTCTATAGTCAGGGGCTCAGATAGGCGCTTCTGTGGTCGTGAAGGAGACACCAGGATGGTATGTTGCCTCCCTGGTGCCAGGGTCCAGAATGTCTCTGATCGGGTACGGGACATTCTGAAGGGGGAGGGAGAACAGCCAGAGGTCGTGGTACACATTGGTACTAACGACATAGGCAGGAAGAGTGATGAGGTCCTGCAGCGGGAGTTCAGGGAGTTAGGCAGAAAGTTAAAAAACAGGACCTCTAGGGTTGTAATCTCAGGATTACTCCCTGTGCCACGTGCCAGTGAGGCTAGAAATAGGAAGATAGTGCAGCTGAACACGTGGCTGAACAGATGGTGTAGGAGGGAGGGTTCCTGATATCTGGATCAATGGGATCTCTTCCGGGGCTGGTGGGACCTGTACAAGAAGGATGGGTTGCATCTAAACTGGAGGAGCACCAATATCCTGGCTGCGAGGTTTGCTAGTGTCACTCGGGAGGGTGTGGGGGTGGGAACCAGAGCAATAGGTCAGCAGGTGAAATAAATGACTGGGAACCAGTGAATATGGCCAGTAGGACTAAGAGGCAGGGCAGGCAGGGAGAAATGACTGAACACAGTGGGACTGGGGGTCTGAAATGCATTTGTTTCAGTACCAGAAGTATAACAGGCCAGGCAGATGAGCTTAGAGCTTGGATTAGTACTTGGGACTATGATGTTATTGCTATTACAGAGTCTTGGTTGAAGGATGGACAGGATTGGCAGATAAACATTCCAGGATTTAGATGTTTCAGGCAGGATAGAGAGGGATGTAGGAGAGGTGGGGGAGTTGCACTGCTGGCTAAGGGGAATATCACAGCTGTACGACAGGAGGACACCTCGGTGAGCTCATGCAGCGAGGCAATATGGGTAGAGCTCCGGATAAGGAAGGGTGCAGTCACAACGTTGGGGGTTTACTATAGGCCTCCCAATTGCCGGCGGGAGATTGAGGAACATTTATGTAGGCAGATTTTGGAAAGATGTAAAAGCAATAGGGTTGTTGCGGTGGGTAATTTTAACTTTCCCTATATTGACTAGGAATCACTTAGTGCTAGGGGTTTGGATGGTGCAGATTTTGTAGGGTGCATCCAGGAGGGCTTCCTGAGACAATATGTAGATAGTCCAACTAGGGAAGGGGCAATACTGGACCTGGAATTAGGGAATGAACCCAGCCAGGTGGTCGAAGTTTCGGTAGGAGAGCATTTCGGGAAAAATACCATAATTCAGTAAGTTTCAAGGTACTGGTGGATAAGGATAACAGGAGTCCTCGGGTTAAGGTGCTTAATTGGGAGAAGGCTAATTATAACAATATTAGGCAGGAACTGAGGAATCTAGACTGGAGGCGGATGTTTGAGGGCAAATCAACAACTGACATGTGGGGGGCTTTCAAACATCAGTTGATAAGAATTCAGGACCGGCATGTTCCTGCTAGGATGAAGGATAAGCATGGCAAGTTTCAGGAACCTTGGGTAACGAAGGATATTGTGAGATTAGTCAAAAAGAAAAGGGAAGCATTCATAAGGGCTAGAAGGCTGGGAGCAGATGAAGCCCGTGGAGAATATAAAGAAAGTAGGAAGAAACTTAAGTAAGGAGTCAGAAGGGCTAAAAGGGGTCATGAAAAGTCACTGGCAACCAGGATTAAGGAAAATCCTAAGGCCTTTTATACATATGTAAAAAGCAAGAGGGTAGCCAGGGAAAGGGTAGGCCCACTCAGGGACAGAGGTGGGAATCTGTGTGTGGAGCCAGAAGAAATGGGAGAGATACTAAATGAATACTTCTCATCAGTATTCACCAAAGAGAAGGACTTAGCAGTCGATTTGTCTAGGGAAGAATGTGTAGATAGCCTGGATCATGTTGAGATCAAAAAAGAGGAGTTGTTAGGCGTCTTGAAGAATATTAAGGTGGATAAGTCCCCAGGGCAAGATGGGATCTACCCCAGAATACTGAGAGAGGCAAGGGAGGAGATTGCTGGGGCCTTGACAGAAACCTTTGTATCCCTACTGGCTACGGGTGAGGTCCCAGAGGACTGGAGAATGGCCAATGTTGTTCCATTGTTTAAGAAGGGTAGAAGGGATAATCCAGGAAATTACAGGCCGGTGAGCCTTACGTCAGTGGTAGGGAAATTATTGGAGAAGATTCTTCGTGACAGGGTTTACTACCATTTGGAAGCAAATGGGCGTATTAGTGAGAGGCAGCATCATTTTGTGAAAGGGAGGTCGTGTCTCACTAACTTGATCGAGTTTTTCGAGGAAGTGACAAAGATGATCGACGATGGAAGGGCAGTGGATGTTATATACATAGATTTCAGTAAGGCCTTTGACAAGGTCCCTCATGGCAGACTGGTACAGAAGGTAAAGTCGCACGGGATCAGAGGTGAGCTAGCAAGATGGATACAGAATTGGCTTGGTCATAGAAGACAGAGGGTAGCAGTGGAAGGGTGCTTTTCTGAATGCAGAGCTGTGACTAGTGGAGTTCTGAAGGGATCAGTGCTGGGACCTTTGCTGTTTGTAGTATACATAAATGATTTGGAGGAAAATGTAACTGGGCTAATTAGTAAGTTTGCAGACGACACTAATGTTGGAGAGTTGCAGATATTGAAGAGGATTTTCAAAGGATACAATGGGATATAGATCGGTTGGAGACTTGGGCGGAGAATTGGCAGATAGAGTTTAATCCGGACAAATGCGAGGTAATGCATTTTGGAAGGTCTAATATAGGCAGGAATTATACAGTAAATGGCAGAACCCTTAAGTGCATCGACGGGCAGAGGGATCTGGGTGTACAGGTCCACAGGTCACTGAAAGTGGCAACGCAGGTGGATAAGGTAGTCAGGAAGGCATATGGCATGTTTGCCTTCATTGGCAGGGGTATTGAGTATAAAAGCTGGGAAGTTATGCTGCAGCTGTATAGAACCTTGGTTAGGCTACACTTGGAATATTGCATGCAATTCTGGTCGCCACATTACCAGAAGGATATGGAAGCATTGGAGTGGGTGCAAAGGATGTTTACCAGGATGCTGCCTGGTCTGGAGGTTATTAGCTTTGAGGAGAGGTTGGCGAAACTCGGATTGTTCTCACTAGAGCGACGGAGATTGAGGGGCGACTTGATAGAAGTTTACAAAATTATGAGTGGCATGTACAGAGTAGATAGTCAAAAGCTTTTTCCCAGGGTGGAAGAGTCAATTACTAGGGGACATAGATTTAAGGTGAGAGGAGAAAACTATAGAGGAGATGTGCGGGGCAAGTTTTTTACGCAGAGGTAGTGAGTGTCTGGAATTTGCTGCCAGAGAAGGTGGTGGAAGCAGGTACGATAGTGGTGTTTAAGAGGCAGCTTGACAAATACATGAATAGGATGGGAATAGAGGGATATGGATCCCGGAAGTGCAAAATGATTTAGTTGACGGGCAATATGATCGGCGCAGGCTTGGAGGGCCGAAGGGCCTGTTCCTGTGCTGTACTTTTCTTTGCTCTTTGTTCTTTTCTTTGTTAATGTCTCCAAAGATCTATGATCCTGGTTGTGGGCGTATCAGTACTGGCAACAAGGTCAGGGATCATCACTGCTCATCCCGCACCGCAGGAGGAACTTTGGTACAGCACGGATAGTGCCGAATGCGACACGCAACGGGGAATGATAAATGTAACAGTGAGAGAACAAGTGCTTTCGAATTGTAGCAAGAGTTTGCTTCAGATCGGGCATGGGAGGTCCGCCACTATCCAGCCACCTCCCACCTCTACTTTCACAGTCCGAGTAGAGATAATTGAAGCCCCGCAAACCACACCGACTGACCCACCTTTTCCGACTATGCATCCAGGACCGACGAATGGTTTGGCCCTGGTTAATCAGAAGTTTTGTATGATAATGTACACCATGTGCTGGTAACCGTCGTCTTGAACATATCCGGAATCATCGTGACCCAGTGGTGCTTAACCCATACCTAAGCACTCTATACGGTTCTGACGGGCCAGCTGATGGCTGAAGCGGTCCAGTTTAATGGCGGGATGCGATCAGGCCCAGAGGGAGACCGAGCTAAGCGCAGCCTGACAAATGACGCTGCCACATTATTCAATACAGGGACATCAATAGTTAATTCCATCAACCTAGCAACTGTTGATCAGAAGGTCCGTACACTGAGCTTTAAGCTTAAGGAGATTTTGGGGTGGGGACAGGGGATCCAGGATACCCAATTAAATACAGACCAGGACGTGACACGGTTAATTCAAAGCCTGGCTGTGGATTGCTCTGGATCTGGAGTCAGATGTAGACCAAACCAGGTAAGGGCATTAGTGAAGCAGATGGGTTTTTGCAACAATCAATGTTAGTTTCAGAGTCACTATTACTGAGAGAAGAGCAGTACTTCTTCAATGCAGGCATTCCTGGAAGAGAGGTGGCACTGAATTAAACACTAAGATAAAAGCAAAACACTGCGGATGCTGGAAATCTGAAATAAAAACAGAAAATGCTGGAAAAATTCACCAGGTCTACCAGAGAGAAACAGAGTTAATGTTTCCAGTCCATATGATCTTTCAAGAAGGGGTGACAGATGCTTTCAGACCTGCAGAGTTTATCCAGCATTTTCTGTTTATATTTCAGATTTCAAGCATCTGCAGCATTTTACTTTTATCACTATTACTGAGACAAGCTTTCAATTCCAGATTTTATTATCTGAATTTAAATTTTACCAGCTGCAATAGTGGGATTTAAACACCTGCCTCCAGAGCATCATCCTGGGTCTCTGCATTACTAGTTCAGTGATATTACCACTACACCACTATCTCCCCAGAAATAACAAATGCGTTACTCAGCCTTATTTCTGAGTAAGAAACTAACATGAGACCAAAAGTTGAAATGCATCACCCTCTTTATTTCACAGTGAGAATACATTCCCAGCAGTTTGAAAAACAAAAGACAAACAAAAGCTAGAAGACAATGGCTAATTTACTCCATGAGAGAAGCCTGTGAATGGGTCACCTGTTAACAGGGGTAATATCTGAATAGATCATGTTCTCAATCACAGGTTCAGTCTGTCGATGTTCCGAATGTGAGTTCCCAGTATGGGTGTGAGGAGATGGGAATCTGAACTTTATTCCATGTTTAGTCTCTGGAATCTAATCTTAGATTGGGATTCTTTCTCAGTTTTAAGCTGCTTCAAACCGGAGTCGTCAAAACTTCCACTTCAGTTTCCTCATGATTCTAATGAAAATTTAAAGTGCTGGTGGTGTGCATGGGAGACGTGTGTGATCATGCTGCGGGGAAGCTTTTCAGTGGTGATTACTGTCGTCAGCTGACAAGGCAGCAGGTACAGGCAGGTGATAAAAGAGTCTCCTGGACAAACAGGGTCTTCATCATGACCACAATTTTCCTGCCCAACTCTATTGCTACTAACAGGAGACTTATAGAAAGCAGAAAGGTGGCATGCGTGTTTTTCAAATTTAAACTTCACTTGTAAGTATTTCACATTACATTGGTTTCTCTTTATTCATGTCGGCACCATCGTTATTTATTGAGACTCATTTAATCAGAAAACTCAATGTCCTGGCACAGCTCATAGTTGGCACACGTTGATGGTTACAAAAGAATCAGGGACATATCTTTATCATGGAAGATATAATATTGTGTGTCTAGGTTCACTCTTTACTGAATGTTTATGTTAGTGTCCAGTGTTGCACTCACTGCTCTGTGGAACATGGTTGGAGTTGCTGGCTCAGCTGGCTCTCCCTTCTATGCATTGTAAAGGAGATTGTCGATGATCACTCTCAGCAGGGATAATTGGAATGTTGTAGGTGAATTCAAGGACTCAGCCAACCAACAATTAGAAATGGACCCACATGTCCTGATATTGTCCTTTAGGTCCCTCATTTTCTTACCTTGACTGCCTTTCCCCACCTCCCCTACCCTCACCCCTACCATACCAAGATGCCAGGCCCCTCCTCTTTCACTTCTGCCTGCCCCAAGTCCACCCTCTGCCCTCCTTGGATCTTTCTGTCATTGATTACTGTTTTGAAATTGCAATCTGTACATATTGTTCACTGGAATCTTCCTTACAGAATTATACCCACAGAGGGAGTCTGCAGGAAGAAGTGGAGAGTCTGAAGAATATGTTTTAATACAAGGAGCCATGTTGCTCATGCACTTTAACTCTAGGTGTCTCTGGCTGTTTCTATTACCGAGCACCTCACACACTCTTTAACTCTTGCATGCCCCTGAACCCCGACTCAACTCCACTTAACCCTCCAACACTGAGTCACTCGTGTCGGTCCTGGGCCTCAATGCAAGCTGCCATTCTCATGCTCCCCTCCCTGAGCTCAGGTACAATGCCACATCTGACCACTCCATAATTTCATTCGTAACAACTTCAATTCTCTCTGCTCTGCAACACATCCCATTTTCAATTAGATCTTTTCACTTCACCTTTAAACATTCTGATCAGAATGACTGAGATAAACATAAATATAATCCATCGCTGTGTCAAGATAGAACATTCTGGAACTATATCAGTCACTAGGACCATCTCAATCTCAGTCTGTTCATGATTCAATTAAAGCAACATTATAGAAAAGGCAAATTACTGCAGTGATTAATCCCTGTTCCCCAATGGAGGGCCCACTACCCATGTCCAACTGGGATTAGGCCTGTGTATGCTCAGTGCGGAGATGTTAGACTCATTTCACCATTGCTGCCCACAGAGGTGGTTGGTCAGAAATGAATCTGCAAGTTTGGCAAATAGTTTGAATTGAAGGAGGAACCTAATTATAAACAACAGGAAAAGCAACAGCAGTGGTCAGGGCTCCTCTGTCAGGGACAGTCAGATCTGCCAGGGCTGGATCCTCATGTCTGGTTAACGTAGAAGACCATGTGGTTTCTCCATATTTGGTTGGCGAAGTGAGTGGGTAAGAATGTGGCAGACAGAATATAATTTGGGGACGTATGAAGTCAGTCAAATATCGGAAAAATATAAAAGTTGAATATTTTGCATGGGTGAGTGACTGGAAAATGTTGTTATTCAGAGGGACTTGGGTGTCTTTACACATGCAGCATAGAAAGGTAATATGCAGTTACAACAAGCAATCAGGAATACAAATGGTATCTTAGCCTTTATTACAAAGGGATTAAAGAGCAAATAAATCTTACCTCAATTATATAGGTGACACCACACCTGTAGTTTTGGTCTCCTTACCTAAGGTTAGATGAACTTTCCCTAAAGGGACTGCAATGCCTGTTTATTAGACAGATTACACACTCGAGGGATAGTGTGGGAAGGTGGAATTGAGGTAGAAGATCAGCCATGATCTTACTGAATGGTGGAGCAGGATTGAAGAGCCTCTGTTTTATTTGACTTTGGGAAAGACAAGGAGGGACAGCCCCTGGTGAGAACCATGACCTGTCTGTCACAGGATAGTGTGGGAGACATTGAGCTGGACACCCGGCAAGAGCCGTTGTTTAGAATCACTGAACAAAACAACCAAAGGGAGCAGTTTATGTAAATGAAGAAGAAATGCTCACTGTTGATGCTAACATGGTTGCATAATTTTAAAAAAAGAATAAATGCAACAGTGTGTGTGGGAGTCAGAATTAACTGTCAAGAGAGGGCAATGTGCAGAGTTTTCCTCTCAGTGATTTGGGGGCGGGACTCGCTCGCCGAGGGGAAAATGACATGGGATGATGTTGGGAGGAACCCCCGACATCATCCCGGTCCATTTAAATATTGAGGAAGGCGGGGGCACAGCGAAATCAGCTGTCCGCCCACCGACCTGTCAATGGCCAATTAAGGCCATTGACAGGATAATTAAGATAATTAAAGGCCCTGTCCGTCCAACCTTAAGGTTGGCGGGCAAGCCAGGAGCCCCAGTGGGCTTCTGATAATACATGAAACCTCATCCACTGGCGGGATGAGTTTTCATGTCCGTTTTTAAAAACATCAATAAATTTTACGTGCTTCTTATGTTACATGAGTGGGACATGTTAATAATTTTTATATTTTTCTATTTTTCAAGTTTTTTACACTTCATTAATCTACCTGAGAGAGCACTTAGTCTCAGGGAGATGTGCGTTATTTCGCGCGCATGTGCAAAAGAGCGCACTTTGACAGATGAGGAATCCTTACCCCCCTGCACAGGAAGCATATGGTGCTTCCCATCGCCCTTTTCGGTGGCGGAGTTCGGCTGCCCGCCCGCCCATCAAGGGAAAAATTTTGGCCAATATTTCTAAACAGGGTCTCAGTGCTGAATGCGTCATTGGTGGATTTGTTCAAAACCCCAATACCGGCACATATATGTAATCTGTCTAATGAACAGTCATTGCGTTCCCTCTAAGGTAAATATATCCTTCCTTAGGAAAGGAGACCAGAACTTTGCACAGTACTCCGGCTTAAACTCATTGTGTAATTAGTGGAAGGTTCAATCAGTTTAAGAATAGAGTTAAGCACATCTCACTGTTTTATATCTATAGGGGTAACAAACCCTACCAGGTAGCTTTTACAATTTTCTAAAAGCTATTTGCATCAGCCCATGTGTGTTATAAAAACTGATGATGAATCCTGGATCAAAGTGTCGATTGTCTTGTTCCAAATCCTGCTGGAATTCAGTCACATGTCCTTCATATTGTTGCCCATCAACCTTCTGGTCAAAAGTCCTGCAACAGAATTAAGAATATATAATTTTCATTTTTGTTCCTCCTGACAAAGCCCGTATGGAAGCCAAATGGATTGTCAGGACATTCAGTCCACTGAGGACCCTCCACCATTCAGTTCATCCACAGCTGTAGTAACATAATAGATAAGATAGCCCAATGGGCAGACAAGTGGCAGATTGGATTTAATACAGGGAAATGGCATTCAATGGCATTACCATCACTGAATCCCCCACTATCACCTTCCTGTGGGTTACCATAGACCAGAAACGGAACTGAACTAGACATATAAATACTGTGACTACGAGATAAGGTCTGAGGTTAGAAATCCTGTGGTGAATATCTCACCTCCCGACTTTCAAAAGCCTGTCCACCAACTATAAGGCACAAGTCAAGAGTGTGATGGAATACTCTCTACTTGCCTGGATGAGTGCTGCACCAACAACACTCAAGAAGTTTGACATTATCCAGAACAAAGCAGCCCACTTGATTGGTACCCCATCCACATACATTCACTCCCTCCACCACTGATGCACAGTAGCAGCAGTGTGTACCATCTACAAGGTGCACTGCAGGAACTTACCAAGGCTCATTAGACAGCCTCTTTCAAACACAAAACTGCTACCATCTAGAAGGTCAGCAGACACATGGGAGCACCTACACCTGGAAGTTCCCCTCCAAGCAACTCACCATCCTGACTTGGAAACGTATCATCGTTCCATCAGTGTCGCTGGGACAACATTGTGGAACACACTCCAAACTGCATTGTGGGTGTATCTACACCACATGGACTGCAATGGTTCAAGAAGGCAGCTCACCACTACTTTCTCAGAGCAATTAGGGATGGGCAACATATGCTGGCCTAAGCAGTGGTGCACACACTCCATGAATGAACTAAGAACAAAGTGGGGTGATGCATTTTGCAGAAGGTATAAGGAGAGGTAATGGAGACATCATGACACAATTCTAAAGAGTGTGCAGGGACAGAGGGACCTTGGGCTGCATGGATCTTTGAATGTGAGAGCACATATTGAGAAAATGTTCAGCAATGTATCTGGCAACTTGGGTTTCATAAGTAGAGGTATTGATTACAAAAGCAAGGAATTGATGCTGAACCTGTTTAAAGATCTGGAGAAGCGACAATTAGCGTATTGCATCCATTGATGGAGACCACAATTTAGGAGGGATGTGAGGTTCCTTGAGGGGGTGCAGAGGAGACGTAATTGAATAGTTCCCCGGGTGGGGGATTTTAGTGACATGGTTGGGTTGGAGAAGCTGGGGTAGTTCTCCTTGGGTCAAAGGAGGTTGAGGGGTGATTGGATAGAGCTGTACAAGATTCTGACAGGGTTCAATAAGGTAGAAAAGGAAAAGCTGCTCTCATTAGCTGATGGTGCAAGAACTAGGGGAGACAGAGAGAAGACTTTGGACAAGAGATTCAGGGGGTATCTGAGGAAAAACCATTTATGCAGCGAGTGGTAATAATCTGGAACTCACTGTTTATTAAGGCGGTGGAAGCAGAGATGATGAATGATTTCAGATGGAAATTGGATGGGCATTTGAGGGGAATATACTTGCAGGTTCACAGGGTTAAAGGGAGGGTATGGGACTGATTGGATTGCTCTATATAGTCAGCATGGTCTCAATGGGCTAAATTACCTCCTTCTGTGCAGTCATGATTCTACGTGCCAAATTTATTGTGCTCCCTTGAGGCAAGTTTGCTGGCGGAGAGGGCATTTAATTGTTTGTGTTGGTGGCGGATGGGCACCCCGCTGCCTTACTGCCTCCACCAAGATTAAATTCAGTGTGGGGAGGTTCGTGCACGGGCAGCCCAACCCTTCCCAACCCACCATCGATGGAGGCACTTAAATGGACAATTCACATCCACTTAGAGTCTCTTCTTGTAGCTGATGTCCTTAACCCAGAGGCAGGAGGGCCTGTCACTACGCTGGTTGCTTTCGGATTTTTTGAAGGGGCCATTTTGTTGTCGAGGGACTGTCATCGGGAAGGTGGGTGGAGCCGTGGAGAGCCACCTTCTGCCTCTTTTTCCTACACATCTCACCCCCTCCCCCATGACCACCTTTCCTGCAATCCTCTTCCTGCCATCAGTCACCTGTTATCCTGGGGTCCAGCACTGATCCTCGGCCTCTCATGAACAGAGCCAACAGCAGACACTACACCTCCTTGATGCTGACAAGCGCTGAGAGCTGCTGGCCTCTTATTGGCCAGCTGCTTTTGGAGGGCGAGGACTCTGCCTCCTGGGGTCCTTGATCCCAGGGAAGACCTGCCATTGGCCACCTGAAAGGCACTTAATGCAGCAGGCCCTCCCTAAAGAAGGTGATGCAGGGCCTTTGTCAGCTCTTCTGCAGAGATCCCCATTGCCTACATTAAAATATCGCCCTATGTGTCTATGATCCACACCTCTACTCAATTTACTAACTTTAGCTCTGCCCTGTGGAGAAAACTCTCTCACTCATATCCTTCCTTCTACAAGGTCTGATTTGGAAAAGTGAATCTTGGGACAGTACTTTTAAAAGAAGTGTCCTGAAGGAATCACAGGTTTCTTCCCAGTTTATATGTTGATATGTTGATATGTTCGTATTTTATAGAGGGAGTTTCGTACTTTCCAGGAATTGAGAAAATGTCGCTTGTGGGACTTCTCATGGTATCTACGTGTTGCGACTGCAGAATGCGGTAGCTCATGGACACGTGTGTGATCCAGGGCAAACATGTCTGCAGTAAGTGCCAGAGACTCGAGGAGCTTCGGCTCAGAGTCTTTGAGCTGGAGGCCGAGCTGCAGACACTACGAGGCATCAGGGAGGGGGAAAGTTACTTGGACTCTTCATTCCAGGAGCCGATCACACCCCTTAGGATAGGGTCAGCTGATTTGGTCAGTGGTCAGGGACAGGAGGGTGTCGCTGTGAGTGAGGCAGATATGGGATCGAGGAGTTAGAAGTGGAGGAGCCTCAGCCCTTGCAGTTGTCCAACAGGTTTGAGTTCCTGCAGTTTGTAGGGACGAAAGTGGAAGCTGCAGGGTGGATGAGCGAACTGACCATGGCACCATCGTACTGGAAGCCAGTCAAGTAGGGGGAGTGGACAGGAATGTAGTGGGTGCAGGGGACAGTATAGTCAGGCAGATTGGCACAGTTTTCTGCAGCTGAGGGCAAGAGTGCAGAAGGCTGGGTTGCCTGCCAGGTGCCAGGGTTTGGGACATCTGATCAGGGCTGGAGAGGAACTTGCAGTGGGAGGTGGAGGATCCAGTTGTCATGGCCCACGTGGGGTCCAATGAAATATGTTGAATGAGGAAAGAGGTTCTGCTTAGGAATAATGAGCAGCTGTGGGTTAAATTAAAAAGCAGAACCTCAAATGTAATATTCCCTGGATTATTACCTGAACCACGAGCAAATTTGCATAGGATAAATCAGATTAGAAATTTAAATGGGTGGATCAAAGTGCGGTGTGGGAGAATTGGGTTTTGATTCATGGCCACTGGCACCAGTCTTGGGGAAAGTGGGAGCTGTTCTGCTGGGACAGTCTGAATCTGAACTGTGCTGCGACCAGTGATCTGCTGAGTCAAGTAAAGAGGTTGGCAGGTAGGAGTTTAAAATAATTAGTGGGGGCAAGGGATCAAGTATTACAGGATGTGATGAGAGAAGACAAGCCAGGGGAGCAAGGAAGCAATAGGGGAAATGATAGTCGGAGTGTGGCAGGAAGGGACAGAGGGTACAAACTTATAAGTGTGCCAGCAGATAAGACTGGAGGTTGTGAAAATAGTAAAATGATAGAACTAAAGGCTCTGTATTTAATTGCATGTCGCATTCACAATAAAACAAATGGATTGAGAGTCCAAACATAAATAAATGTGTATGATCTGATAGCCATTGCAAAGACATGGCTGCACGATGACAATGGCTGGGACGTGAATATTTGAGGGTATGTGACATTTCAGGAGGACAGGAGCTCGGAAAACTTCGAGGGGTGGCTCTGCTCATTAAGTTTGGCATTAGTAATTTAGAGAGAGATGACTATAGTTCTAAATATCAAGATGTAGAATCAGTTTGTTTAGAGATGGAAGTCACTTATGGGATTGGTTTATAGGCCCAGGAACAGTAACCACACTGTAGGAGCGGGTATCAGAAAGGAATAATGGGGGCTTGTGACAAATGTGCAGTGTTAACCATGGGTAATTTTAATCTACATATAAATTGGATGAATCAGATTGACACGATGTGTTCATAAGAGTATTTTCGGGGCAGTATCTTAGAGCAGCACATTCTACAGCCAACCAGAGAGCAGACGATGCTACACCTGATCATGGGCAGCAAGACAGGATTATTTAATGAACGTAACAGTAAAGGCACATCTAGGCAGCAGTGACCATAATATGACTGAATTTTGCTTTCAGTTTGAGGCAGAGAACTTGGGCCAGAACTTCCGAGAATTGACAACGACTATTGGATTGCCACTCTGCTCCTTTTTCCGACCTTACTCAGGAGCTGCACCTTCCTCTCCCGACCTTTCTCCTCGGGCCAGGTGAGAAATGTGCAGTGCAGCGTGTTCCCGAGGCCTTCAGTCGAGGGCAGCAGAATCATTTGAGAGGAGGTCAGACCCCTTTTTATGGCACCAGCTGCTATAAAGCAGGTAAGTTTAAAGTTTAATGAGCTGGGGAGGCTGGGCCGCAAAATACATTCAAGGCTGAGATAGACAGATTTTTAATCAGTAAGGCAATCAAGGGTTATGGGAAAAGGCAGGAAAGTGGAATGTGGGTTATCAGGTCAACCATGATCTCATTGAACAGCAGAGCATACTTGATGGGCCAAATGGCCTACTTCTGCTCCTACGTCTTATGAACTTTTGGACCTAGCCACTTTGAGAAGCAAGGGAGAAGGTAAGTGTGCAAGGTAAGCGTGTAGGATTGGGGGAGGTCTGGTGGTCAGTGGGGGTGGTGTGGCGGTAGGATGAGTCTGGGACTGGCAGGGGAATGGGAGGGTATCCGGGGAGGATGGGGGTTGATCGTGGGATGGGGAGGGTTCTAGAAGGTGCTGGGTGAGTAGTCGGGGATGGGTAGGGGGTATTTGAGAGATCAGGAGAGTAGTGGGAGGTTGTTAGGGGTGTCGGAAGGGCGGCTGAGTGTGCGGGTGGGGGTTGCTAGAGGGGTAGTTGGTGGATTGGGATTGTAGTCAGTGTGCTGCAATTTTGTTGGGGGTTAGAGAATGTAGTCAGGGGAGTGGGGTGTGGTTGGAGGGTCAGGAATGCAGTCGGGGGCGATGGGAGAGACCTCGGCGGGTGGTGGGTAGTCAGGTAGTGGGGGAGTAGTCAGGAAGCTGGGGACAATCAGGAGATTCAGGGCGTGGTTGGGGGATGTGGGGTGTCCAGGGTGCCCCCTGGGTGTTTCTGGACGGGGAGGGGGAGGTCAGTACGATAGTTAGCCAGGATTTAGATGTGGTTTTAATTATTCTAACTTTTCCTGAGTAACTATCCTGCTAAGAGAGTTGGAACCATCAACAAAGTCTCTGAATTAAATTGGAGCATCGGATGGTTCCCAGTGCAGGGTAATTGCCAATGGGAAGTTTGAACTTGAATACAATCCTTGCATGGGGACTTCCGTGGGATGCCCAGTGCATCTTCTGGGCTATCTCCTGGGTTTGACGCCCCGGAGAACAGAAGTTATGGGCCAGCGGGTCTAAGACTGATGCTTTAAACTTAAATAAGGGCAATTATGGAAGTATGACGACAGAGCTGGTTAAAGTGCACTGGGGAAATAGGTTTAGAGATAGTTCAGTGGAGATGCAGTGGCAGATATTTAAGGAGATATTTTATAACACTCAGCAAAAATATATTCCAGTGAGAAAGAAAGATTCTGGGGAGGAACACACAATCCATTGCCAACTAAGGAAGTTAAAGATAGCATCAAATTGAAAGAAAGAGCATAAAATTCCATGAAGATCAGAAAATTGGACTGGGTATATAAATAACATAGAATGGCTATAAGAACAATGAGAATAATAATAATAAGAAAAATAAAGAGAAATTAGATTATGAGAGAAAATTTGGTAGAAATATCAAAATGAATAATAAGTGTTTCCACAAGTATTTAAAAAGGTATAGAATAACTAAGGTGAATGTTTATCCCCTAGAGAGTGCGTGTGGAATTAATAATGGAAAATAAGGACATGGTAGATAAATTTAACAGATATTTTGCATCCATCTTCACTGTAGAGGAAAAAATATCATCCCAGGGATAATTGTGAACCAAGACGTGAAATGAAGGGAGGAACTTGAAACAATTATATTCACAGGGAAAGAGTACTGAAAAAATTATTGGAATTAAAGGTTGACAAGTCCCCAGGGCCTGCTGGACCTCATACTTGAGTCTTAGAAGAAGCGGCTGCTGAGATAGTAGATGCATTGGCTTTGGTTTTCCAAAATTCCCCAGATCCTGGAAGGGTCCCATCAGATTGGAAAATAGTGAATGTAATTACTCTTGTCCACTTTGGCAGGAAGAATAGAAAAGCAGCAGATTGTTTAAATGGAGAGAGATTGCAGAACTCTGAGGTACAGAGGGATCTGGGTGTCCTGGTAGATGAATCACAAGAAGTTAGTATGCAGATACAGCAAGTGATTAGGAAGGGAAATGTTAACATTATTGCAAGGTGACTGGAATATAAAAGTAGGGATCTTTTGCTACAGTTCTACAGGGCATTGGTGAGGCAACATCAACAGCACTGTGGACAGTTTTGGTCTCCTTATTTAGGAAAGGACATAATTGCCTTAGAAGCAGTTCAGAGAAGGTTCACTCTACTGATTCCTGGGATGAGATCTCTTATGAGGAAAGGTTGGGCATGTTGGGCCAATTGGAGTTTAGAAGAATGAGGTGATCTTATTGAAACATAGAAGATGCTGAGGTGGCTTTTTTTTTTCTCTCAGAGGCTCTTGACTCAGTGGAACTGTCTTCCCCAGGGAGCAGAAGAGGGTCATTCAATAGTTTTAGGATAGAGGGAGATAGATTCTTGACTATTAAGGGAGTGAAAGGTACAGGGGGTTGGCAGGAAAGTGACATTGAGGCCGCAATCAGATCAGACATGATCTTAGTGAATGGCAGAGAAGGCTCCAGGGGCTGATGGCCTACTCCTGCTCCTAATTTGTATGTTTGTATGATCTTGCTGTGCACAAATTGCCTGCAGCATTTCCTGCTCTCTACAACTCTACCACATACTGCCAACCCATATAAAGGATGACCCACACCCAGCTGATATCTCAGATACTCCTCCCACCCCAACTTCTGCTCCTTGAAGGGAAAACTTCAAATGTCTTTGATTGTTTAAAATATGAGGACAGAATTCCTGATCGGGAATTCCTGGAGTGAATTGTTGTTCACAGGGCTCACTGGTTGGGAATTCAGAGGCCCGAAGTGCCTGAATTTCTGTCAATAATTTAAATGGAGTAAAAACTAGGCTGTAATTTTCCCAAACAGCAATCTTTGCAATCACAGCTGCTCACTGTAAAAGCTCAATGTGCAATAATAGAGATGACAAAATAGCATCACCGTTCATTACTCCAGGAGGACAATTTCCAGATTGGAGATCGTCCTGTGTCATGACCCTCACTGATAGTGTGAATTAGTGAATGTTTAGTGAAGGAACAACTGGGCCCAGGTTGATCCTCTCTGAGATCAGCAAATCACACCGACATTCATTGTCCAGACACATATGAGGAAAATGTCCCCTCCACAGTCGATGGGAGGATGGCCAGTAACATTGGAACTGTGCCATTTATGGCTACGCACAGAGAGATTAGATAAAGGGACGTTTAAACTAATTGAATAGAACATCAGACATCTCAACGAGAAGATGATGAATTGAAATGGCTTTGGGTGAGGCACTGATTAACCATAGAACCATAGAAAAGTTACGGTGAAGAAACAGGCCATTCAGCCCATCATGTCTGTGCCAGCCAAAAAAGAGGAAAAAGAAACTGGCTGCTCATTTTAATCCCACTTTCCAGCAATAGGTCCGTAGCCTTGCAGGTTACAGTGCTTCAGATGCAGGTCCAGGTACCATTTAAATGAGTTGAGCTTTTCAGCCTCAACCAATAACTTAAGCAGTGAATTCCAAAGTTTTTCCACATGTCCCCTCTAATACTCCTACCAATCACCTTAAATCTATGTCCTCTGCTAACTGACCCCTCAGCCAGGGGAATCAAGTCTTTCCTGTTTACACATTCTCGGCCCCACATAACTTTGTACACCTCAATTAGGTCACTTCTTAGCCTCCTCTGTTCTGAGGAAAACTACCTGAGCCTATCCAATCTCTCCTCATTGCTGCAATTTTGAAGCCCTGGCAACATTCTTGTAAATCCCCTCTGCACTCTCTCCTGAGCAATTATGTCCTTCCTGTAATGCAGTGACGAGAACTGTACAAAGAATTTAAATAGCACGTGGTGACGTCGGGAGTTCCCCACGACTTCACCAAGCGTCATTTTACGTGTCGGCATGCAGGCCCCATCCCCACTCGCCGACGCGTAAAATCCTGCCCTTTGTTTCCTGTCACTGAGCCAATTTTGTAACCAACCTGCCACCTTCCCCTGAATCCAATGGGATCTCACATTTCTGACCAGTCTGCCATGTGGGGAATGTCAAATGCCTAACTAAAATCCATGTAGACAACATCCACTACACTACCCTCATCAATCCTCCTTGTTACTTAATCAAAAATTTCAATTAAGTTAGTAAGACACAATATTCCCTAACAAAACCATGCTGACTGTCCATGATCGATCTGCCCCTTTCTAAGTGACAGTTTATCCTGTCTCTCAGAGTTGTCTCCAATAATTTGCCCACCACCAAAATCAGACTGACTGGCCTGTAATTTTCTGGCATATCCCTCACACCCTTTTTAAAAAATGGTATGACATTCGCAGGCCTCCAATCCTCTGTGAGCTCGCCTGTGTCTAGTGAGGATTGGAAAGTGATCCTCAGAGCATCTGCGATTTCTTCCTTGGCTTCATACAACAGCCTGGATACAATCCATCCGGCCCTGGTGGTTTATCCACCTTCAATGATGGCAGTCCCTCCAGTACTTCCTCTCCCACTATGCTTATTGTATCTAATGAGAACACGGATTTGAATTTGTTCTTCAAAATATAAACAACGTGGTGGATGTGAGAATGTCGGAAAAACAGGAGCCAACTCCATATGAACCTGACTAATGTGAATGGGGAGGTCTCGCTGTGTTCTCAGAAGAAGGAACTGCAGATTGTGAGATATGAATCATTCCATTATACTATTAATATTGACCAATGTTCCCGTGCACCCAGATGAGCCCAATAATCACAGCCCGACTCTCGGTTGAGTGAAGTTGACACGAGCTGAGTTAAAGCAATATCAAACACAATACAAATCAGTAACTAAATTCACCTGATATAGCACCAATCAGCAGGCATACTTCCTAGTTGAACTGTTTGATCTGTTGGTTCTGGTGGATTGATGACTTCAGCAACTATCGTAACAGATATCAAGAGTGCCTGTCCCATTGTGCCATTTTCCATGTATCCAGAAACTACCCAAGGTGCAGAGATGGGAACAATTGTACCTGTAGACAAAGAAACACATTGTTACAGCATTGCTAATGGTGAGTCAGGGAGACTGCTGAGATGTGGAAAACACTGATGTGGCTATATTGAATCATAGACACACAGAATGATACAGCCTCCAGGTAAGATGCTCCTGTGTTGTTTGGTGGACATATCCGACTAATCACCCTGACCTCCTCTTTTCCCACAGACACACACAAAAAATGTATCCCATTATCTCAAGAATTGTCTTTTGAATTTTACTATTGAACTTGCTTCACCACCAGTTCAGGCAGTGCTCTCCATATCACAGTGACTCATTGTTTAAATAAATGTTCCACCTGATCCTTTTGCCAATCATCTTAATTCTATGCACTCTGGGTATCGGCTGCTCTGCCACTGAAAACAGTTTCTCCTTATTTACTCTGTCAAATCCATTCCTGGTTCTTCAAACCTCTCTCAAATCTCCTGGCAACGTTCTCTGCTCGAAGGAAATGACCTCCGACCTCTCCAGTCTCTCCATGTAACTGAGGTCCATCCACACTCCTATCATTCTAGTAAATCTCTTCTGCACCCTCTCCAATGCCTTGATTTCCTTCTTATCGTAAAGAAACAAAAGATGTGCCTGGAGGAGGTGTGATTGACAGAATCTGAACAACTACCACCTGAAAACAAAAAGAACAAAACAAGAGAGAAAAAAGGAAACCAGCAAAGAGAAAGGAAAGGAAATGGAGGCAGAAGTTCTGATGAGAGTCATTGGAACATGGCAGGAGACTGTGGACAGCAAGATCAGCATGGAAGCAAGGTGGAGAATTAAAATGACAGTTGAACAGAGGCTTGAAGGCTGAAGAGATGTGTTTTGCAAATCAATCGCCTGATCTTACTTACATTCATACATACAAATTAGGAGCAGGAGTAAATCATTTGGCCCCTCGAGCCTGCTCCACCATTCAGTAAGATCATGGCTGATCTGATTGTGGCCTCAGTGCCACATTCCTGCCTACCCCCTGTACCCTTTGGTTCCCTTGTTGGTCAAGGATTTATCTATTTCCACCTTAGAATTATTCAATGACCTGCCTCTCAGGGGAAGAGGGTTCCATAGACTCATGGCCCTCTGAGAGAATAAAATTCTCCTAATCTGTCTCTTAAATGGGAAACCCATTATTTTTAAACCATGTCCCCTAGTTCTGGTGACTCCAACAAGGGGAAATATCCTCTCAACAAGCACCCTGTCAAGCCTCCTCAGGGTTTTATATGTTTCAATAAAATCACCTCAAGTCTTCTAAACTTCAATGGACACAGTCCCAACCTGCCCAACCTTTCCTCATAAGATAACCCCTCATCCCAGGAATCAGTCGTCTGAACCTTCACTGAATTGCTTCTCAGGCAATTATCTTTCTTAAATAAGGAGACCAAAACTGTACACAATATTCTAGATGTTGTCTCAACAATGCCCTATACAACTACATGAAAACCATCACGACTTCTATATTCAACTCCATTACTCGAGGACAGTCTGGGCAGGAGGATTGGGATGGGCACGCTAGAGTTTGAAATAAAATGTGAGACAAAAAATAAATCAAAATGTCACATCACTGGAAAGTATGAATTGATTGGCTGGTGAGTAGTGTAGTTTTTTCCCCTATCTGCAAAGTTTCTGAGAGGGTTTAAGGAGCTGGGAAATTAAAAACTGCAACAAAAAAAAAAATTAGGAGAGAAAATGAGGTTTAAATAAAACATTTCATTATCTTCCCTCGGTTTAAATGACAACAGCAAAAAGAAGGTGAGTTGTTGGTGAGTCTTTATCTTTTTAAGTAGTAAGCTGTATTAGTGGTAGTAAGTTTTCTTACCTAATAGATAGAGGAATGGCAGGGCAGCTCTGACCTGTTGAATGCACATCCTGCGCTACGTAGGAACTCCAGGATGCTTGTGCAGGAATTGTCATCAGTTGCAGCAGCTCGAGCTCCGGGTTTCAGAGCTTGAGCAGCAGCTGTTATCACTATGGCACATCTGTAAGTTAGAGAGCTTTGCGATAGCATGTTTTTGATGTGGTCACCCCACAGCTGAAAAGTATGCAGAGAGAAAGGGAATGGGTGACCACCAGGCAGTCAAGGAGAAACAGGCAGGTAGTGCAGGAACCCCCTCTGTGCACCACACTGTCTAACTAGTATTCAGTTCTGAATACTGATGAAAATACTGGTTTATGTGGGGACTAGAGTCAACCCAGAAGGAAAAAACAGTAAAAACTGGGAAATAAGAATACTGGTCTGAACTGGTCTTGTATACATTAAAATGGAACACCAGTAAAACTAGGAATACTTGTCAAAACTGTTTTTACCTTTGCGGAAGTCATTAACGGCCCAGCTGTAGATGGACACATGAAGAACACAGGAAGAACAATAATAATAGGAAATTCAATCATGAGGGGACAGATTGTTTTTTTCGATGACAGCAGACTTGAATTAGGATGGTGTATTGCCTCTTTAGTGCCAGGGTCAAAGATGTCACTGGCCAACTGCGGAGCACCCTGCTGGGGAAGAGTGAACAGCCAGCAGTCTGGCCCAAAGCAGTACCAATGGCACAGGTAGAAAGAGGGATGTGATCCTGCAGTCAGGATTTAGGGAGCTAGGTAGGAAAATAGCAAGCAGGACCTCAAGATTAGCAATCTTCGGATGACCCACAGTACCACATCCAGGTGAGTATAGAAATAAGAGGACAGAGCAGATGAGTGCATAGCTGGAAAGATGGACAGGAGGGAGGGCTTTATATTCCTGGGACATTGGGACCTGTTCTAGGGGAGATGGGATCTGAACAAGCCAAATGGGTTGCAGCTAAACTGAGCCGGGCCCAATTTACTTTTGGGGTGATTTGTTAATGCTACTGTGGAGGGTTTAAACTAACATGGCAGGGATATGGAAACCAGGGGTTCCCAAGGTGCACAAAACACTGGGAGAGACAGATAGCACTACAGTGTGAAATAGCAAGTTGTTTGAATAGCAAGTTACTATTGCCCTATTACTATTCCAGTCTTCTTCATGTGTCTCTCTACAGCTGAGCCAATGGTGGTGCTAATGACTTGAAGGTAAAAACAGTTTTGACCGGCATTCTTATTTCCTAGTTTTACTGGTGTTCCATTTTAAAGTATACAAGGTGGGTTCAGAGCAAGGGGGAGAGTAACATTGTCTAAATTAGCATTACTGTGCATGTATGTGAATCCATGGGGCTGAATTTTGCCCTTGATGGGCGGGCAGGCCCGACCGACTCAGCAGCGGGCGGGCAGCCGATCGCCGCCGCTGAAACGGGCCCCGCCACCATTTTACGTGGGCAGGGGGGGATTCCAGTGTGATGCTGGACAGGAAGCGCTGTGCACTCCTGTGCGGGGAGGGGGGGGATTCCCCAACTGCGAGAGTGCGCTCTTTCACACATGCGCACGAAAGAGCGCACATCTCCCTGAGGCTAAGTGCTGCCTCAGGGAGATCACTGAAAGGTGGTGAAAGTTCAAAACTAGAAAAATTAAAAAATCATGAACACGTCCCCCTCATGTGAAAGTGTCACACGAAATGGGACATGTTAATGAAGTACACAGAAACTTTACTAAACTTTTTAAAATCCGAAATCAAACCTCATCCCGCCAGTGGATGAGGTTTGTTAAAAAAATCACTTTCCCGCCTGCCCGTTGGGCCCATGCGCAGAGCCGAAGTTCGCATGGGCCCCTCAAAATCATCGACAATTGGTGACTTAATGGCCTTAAAAGGGCCTTTAATTAACGGCGGGAACGTGTGGCGCTGCATAGCGCCCGCCAACCTAAAGATCGCGATGCCGTGAGATTTTAAGCGCTGACGTGCAGGCTCCACCACCCGCATGTCAGCCAGAAGATTCAGCCCATGGAATGTGCTTAATAAGATTGATGAGTTGCAGGCGGAGATAGCCTCATGGTAATGTGACATTGTGGCTATAACGGAGACCTGGCTCAAAGGCGGGCAGAAGTGGGTATTAAATATTCCTGGGTACAAGGTGTTCAGGAAAAATAGGAAAGGGGGAGGGGTGGCAGCATTGATTAAACAGAACATTGCAAAGCTGGATGGGATTGTGTCCCAGAGGGGTCAAGGATAGAAACTATCTGGCTAGAGCTAAGGAAGAAAAAGTCTCATAATTACATTGTTTGATGTAGTCTAAAGGCCACCAACTAGTCGGGAAGATATACATTTTGCAAGGAGATTATAGAGAGGTGCCAGGATTACAGAGTATTTATAATAGGGAACTTTATCAGAATATAGATTGGGATGGTCGGAGTGGAAAGGATAGTGAGGGGCAAGAGTTCCTAGAGTGTGTTCAGGAGAATTTTCCTCAGCAGTATTTTTCTAGTCCAATGAGAAAGGAGGAAGTGCTTGGCCAGGTTCTTGGGAATGTGATGGGTCCAGTGGATCAGAAGGGGAACATTTATGGGACATTAATCATTGGGAATAGGTTGATGATGGAAAAAGAAAAAGAACAATCCATAGTCAGAATAATTACAGGGGGAAGCCAACTTCAGTGGGGTAAGAATGGATCTGGCCCAGATAATCTGGTGTCACAAGTTAGCAGGTGATTAAACAACAGGCTGCCTTTAGAGAAGAGAGCGTTCACTCACCATCAAGGTATATTCCCACAGAAGGGAATGTTAGAGCAAACAAATCCCGATCTCCTTGGATGACAACATGGATAAAGATTAAGCTGAAAAAGAAAAAGTGTACACATGACAGGTGTCAGGTTGGTAATGCAGCTGTGAACCAGGCTGAATATAGAAGGTTCAGAGGGGAATTGAAAAAGCAAATGAAAGAAGCAAAGGGAGAGAATGAGATGAGGCTGGCAGCTAACATAAAATGGAATCCAAAAGCCTTCTGTAGGCTTATAAATAGTAAAGGAGTGGTAAAAGGAGGAGTGAAGCCAATTAGGGATAAAATGGGAATGAATGCGTGGAGGTAGAGGGCAGGGTTGAGGTATTACATGAATAGTTTGCATCTGTCTTTTCCAAAGTAGAAGTTTCTGACCAGGTCATAGTGAAAAAGGAGGTAATTTAGACATTTGGAAGGTTTAAAATTGATAAGGAGGAGGTGTTGAATAGATTGTCTTGTTTAAAGTTGATCAGGCAACAGGACTAGATGAGATACATCCAAGGATACAGAGGGGAGTTAGGGAGGAAATTGCAGACGCAATGGCCATAATTATCCAGCCTACCTTAGACTCAGGGGTGGTGCCAGATGACTGGAGAATTACAAATGTTACATGATTGTTCAAAACAGCATATCAAGATAAACACAACTACAGGCCAGTCAGTTTAAACTTGGAGTTGGGGAAACTTCTAGAAAAAATAAGTTGAGACAAAATTTATACTCAATTCAGCAAACATGGGTTAATGAAGGTAAACCAGCCCAGAGCAATTAAGCACTAATCGTGTTTAGCTAACATTTTGATGAGGTAACAGAAAGTGTTGATGGGGTTAATGCTTTTGATGTGGGTGTACATGGACTTCCAAAAGGCATTCGATACAGTGCTGCACAACAGACAGCTGAGCAAAGATTTATCTCATCAAATAAAAGGGACAGTAGCAACTTGGATACAAAATTGGCTGAGCAACAGGAAACAGAAACAGCCTGTTCTTCGGACTGGAGGAAGGTGCATAGTGGAGTTTCCCAGCGAAGGTGTTTGTTACCTGTGTGGATGAGGAGAAGGACTGCAAGTTGGATGAGCAGATTGACATGGCACCATGGTGAGGGATGTCATTCAAGTGGGTGAGCAGAGAGGAATGTGGTAATGATAGGAGACAGTATAGTCTGGGGGATAGATACAGTTCTCTGCAGTTGAGAACATGAATCCAGGCAGTTGTCTTGCCTGCCTGGTGCCAGGGTTCAGGATATCTGCTCTGGGCTGGAGGGGAACTTGCAGTGGCAGTGAGAGAATCCAGTGGTTGTGATCCATGTAGGTACCAATGACATAGATAAGACTAGGAAAGAGTTTCTACATCCTGTTTTTATTCATTCATGGGATGAGGGCATAACTGGCTAAGCCAGCATTTATTACTCATCCCTAATTGCCCTTATTCAGAGGGCATTTAAGAGTCAACCACATTGCTATGGGCCGGGAGTCACATGTAGGCCAGACCAGGTAAGGATGGCAGATTTCCTTCCCTTTTGGACATTAGTGAAGTATTTGGGTTTTTACAACAATCGACAATGGTTTCGTGGCCATGATCAGACTTTTAATTTCAGATTCATTCTGAATTCAAATTTCACCATCTGCTGTGGTGGGATTTGAATCCTGGTCCACGGAGCATTACCCTGGGTCTCTGTAATACCAGACAATACCACTATGCCACCCCCTCCCCCTGCTTATAGATTATTAGCAGCTGGGGGTTAAATTAAAAGGCAGAACATAAAGATAACAATCTCTGGATTATTACCTGAGCCACGAGCAAATTGGTGCAGGGTAATTGCGATTAGAGATATGAATCCATGGCTCAAAGAATTGGTGTGTGAGAAATGGGTTTCGATTCATGGGGTGCAGGCAGTGGGAGCGTACCATTGTGATGGTCTACACTTGAACCGTGCTGGGGCCAGTGTTCTGGTGAATCTTATAACTAAGGTGGTAGAGAGAGCTTTAAACTAAATAATGGGGGGAAGGGGTCATATGTAATGATATTCAGTAAAGTAAAGGGACACAACAATGCAATGGAGCAGGGCAGAAATTTGGGGAATGAGTTCCAGAGTGTGTCAGGAAGGGACAGAAAATACAACCATAAGAGTGCACCAGCAGATGAAGCAGAAAATGGTAAGATAAGCAGAGTTTTAGGCCTTGCATCTGAATGTACGCAGCATTTGTAGCAAAAGAGATGAATTGTTAGCACAACTAGAGATAAATATGGATGACCTGATAGGCATTACAGAGACATGGTCGAAAGGGGACCAAACCTGGGGTCTGAATGGTGAAGCATTTTTGATTTATCAAAATGACAGGAAGCTAGGAAAAGGTGGTGGGGTATCTCTGTTAATTAAAGAGGGCATTAGCTCAATACTGAGAGAAGAACTTAGCTCGAAAAGGCAAGGTGTAGAATCAGTTTGGCAAGAGATAAAAAATACTAAAAGGTAAGAGGTCACTTGTGGGAGGAGTTTATAGGCCTCCTCACTGTAGTTACAGTGTAGGACAAAGCATACAGGAAGAAATAAATGGGGTATCTAAGAAATGTACTGTGAGCAGTACATTCTAGTGCCAACCAGGGAACAGATAAAATCTGGTAATGTGCAGTGACACAGGATAAATCAATAACCTCATGGTAAAGTGGCCTCAAGGGACAGCAGTCATGTGATAGAATTTCATGTTCAGTTTAAAATGGAGAAGTGTTGGTCCATGCCTAGTGTTTTAAACCCAGATAATAAATAAATAATAAACCCATATGAAACTATGAAGGCAGAGTTGGCTTAGGTGAACTTGGAAACTAAAACTTAATACAGTAAAGTTGCATTGACAAAATTGAAGGTGATATTAAAGGGATTGTATCAAATTCAAAGCAACACTGTACAAATGTGCAAGATTAGTGGTAGGTCAGAAGAATGGACAGATTTTAACAACCAGCAAATAATTACTTAAAAGATAATTAAGTGGCAGAAAGTAGAGTATGAGAGAAAGCTCGCTAGTAATCTAAAAACAGGTAGAAAATGTTTCTACACGTGTTTGAATAGGAAAAGAATAACGAAAGCTAGAGAGTGATTCTGGGGAATCGGTAACACAAAACAAAGAAATGGTGGAGACGTTGAACAGGGATTTTGTGTCTGTTTTTACAGTTGAGGACTTAGAAAACTTCCCAAAGAGCCTTCAGATTCAAGGGAGGGATGAACATAATACAATCACCTTGACCTGGGAAAGGGTGCTAGGAAAACTATTAGGCCTAAAATAAAAACAGGAAATGCCGCCAAACTCAGCAGGTCTGGCAGTATCGGTGGCGAGGGAAACAGAGTTAAGGTTTTGAGTCTGTATGATTCTTTCTCAAAGTTGAGTCATACGGACTTGAAACGTTAACTCTGTTTCTCTCTCCACAGATGCTGCCAGACCTGATGCATTTTTCCAGCATTCTCTGTTTTTAGTTCAGATTTCCAGCATCCACAATATTTTACTTTTAAACTATTGGACCATGATGATAGGAGTACGTTTTTAAATTTCTCTGTTTATGTGTATATCCTATGTAGGTAAGGGTAATTTGTGTCTGTCTGTGTCCAGGCTTAATCAAAGTGATAAAAGCAAAATACTGCGGATGCAGAGTTCTGAGGAAGAGACATACGAACTCGAAATGTTGACTCTGTCTTTATCTCCACAGATGCTGTCAGACCTGCTGAGTTTTTCCGGCAATTTTTCTTTTTAATCAAAGTGAGGTTGTTGGAGTTAGATTCTCTGTAGAGTCTAAGGCACAAAAGACTAAGGGTGTTATCTTCTTGCATTTCGGAATGAGACCTTATAGTGAGTGTTAAATTACAAGGAAACAGAGTTGGTCTGAAATCAGCATTTGGGGATAAGTTTTGAAATTGATTTGTAGCTGCTGTATTTCAAACGAATCTCAAAGATACAAGAACATTTGCATTTTACAGGAGATTTGTGAGTAAACAGGGGCAGGCGTTTTAAATTTTATGGACCCGAAATAGAGGTAAAATAGGAACATGAAAGGTTTTGATATTTGGGAACCTGAGTTTTCAAAGAGATAATTAAAGGCAATGGAGAACTAAGATGAAAGGGGTGAAAAGGTATTTATACAAATGGGTTTTCAGCTGTAGCAGTTGCTGTGGGGGACGTCCCACTGAAGGCCAACCCCAGTGTTTTGGAGTGTGCAGAAAAGCTCGGAAAACCTTTTAATTGAGGAAAGCAGCACAGTTTTGGGCCAGGAGAATATGTGTCCTGAGAAACAGTTTGTTCGAACTCTCCCTTTGGAAGAGCCACATAAGTGTGGATTTGTTCTGTGAAGTCGTGGATTTTACTTCTGTTTAAAGTGAAAGCAAATTCTCAGTTTGGGGAATATTTCCTGGATTTTATGGTTAAGAATCTGTAAAGGCTGTTGCGAAAAAATAGTTTTATTGTGTAACTTTGATAAAGCATTTTGGGTATCATTTTGTACGACTTATTTTCTCACTGTATCTTCTATCTTGTGTGTTTAAGATTCATCTTTTCTTTTTTTCTTTTAATAAACATGTTAATTTTTCAATTTTTAAAAGTAATAACTGGAGTCCTGATACTTTTGTGTTCTGTAGCTTTCCCTCCTCGTTTCTACAATACAGAAAAAAAATTACAATCAGCCGAGATGGGTTTCAATCTGAGATCTGGCTTGCTGAGCATTAACATCAGCTGCAGCTGAAACAAGACCTAAAGGTTGAGAAGCCCCCAGTACCGGATGGCCTGCATCCGAGAGTCTTAAAAGAAGCAGTGGCATAGATTAGAGATGCATGAGTTATAATCTTGTAAATTCTTTCGATTATGAAAAGGATCCAGTGGACTGGAAAATAACTAAAGTAACACCTTCATACAAGAAAGGAAGGAGGCAGAAGGCAGGAAAATATAGGCCAGTTGGCCGAACATCAGCCATAGGGAAAGTGCTAGAAAGCATTATTAAGGAGGGTCCAGCAGGATACTTGATCAAGCAGAGCCAACATGGCTTTGTGAAAGGGAAATCGTTTTTAACAAATCTGTCCAAATTTTTTGACAAAGTAACACTCAAGGTGGATGAAGGGGAGTCTATGGATGTGGTGCACTTGGATTTCCAAAAGGCATTTGATAAGGGACCCCATCAAAGGTTACTACACAAGATAAGAGCACACGATTTAGTGGGTAACATATTAGCATGGATAAAAGATTGGATGGCTAACAGGAAGCAGAGGGTAGGGGCAAACGGGTCTTTTTCAAATTGGCAAGCTGTAACGAGTAGAGTGCCAAAGGGTTCAGCGCTGGGGCATCAGCTATTCACAATCTATATCAATGACTTGCATGAAGGGATGGAACGCGAATCCAGTTATTTGATTGTTGCTGGGTCAAAATCCTGGAACTCCCTCTCTAACAGCACAGGGACTGCAGCAGTTCAAGAAGGCAGCTCACCACCACCTTCTCGAGGGCAATTAGGGATGGGCAATAAATGCTGGCCTAGCCAGCAAAGCCCACATTCCATGAATGAATTTTTAAAAATGTATGGTTGCTAAATTTGCCAAGGTCACCAAGGTATATAGGAAAGTAAGTTATGAAAAAGAGGTAGTAAGTCTGCAAAGGGATATAAATATTAAGTGAGTGGGAAAAATTTGGCAGATTAAGTGTAACATGGGTAAATGTGAGCTTGTTCCTTTTGGCAGGAAGAATAGAAAAGCAGTATAGTATTTAAATGGAGGGAGATTGCAGAACCTCGTTGTACAGAGGGATTTAGGTGTCTTCATACATGAATATACATAAGGTTAGTGTGCAGGTACAGCAAGTGATTTGGAAGGCAAATGGAATGTTGGTGTTTATTGCAGGAGGAATGGAATATAAAAGTCAGGAAGTTTTACTACAGCTGTACTGGGCCTTGGTGAGACCATATCTGGGCAGTTTTGATCACCTTATTTAAAATAAGGTATAATTGTTTTAGAAGCAGTTCAAAGAAGGTTCACTGGATTCATTTCTGGAATGAAGGGGTTGTCTTATGAAGACAGATTGAACAGGTTAGTCCTATATCTAATGGAGTTTAGAAGAATGAGAGGTGATCTTCGTGAGGGGACTTGATAGAGTAGATACACGGAGAATGTTTCCTATTGTGGGGTGACTAAAACTAGGAAACATAATTTAAAAATAAGAGGAATCCCTTTGAAGACAGAGCTGAGGAGAAACTTTTTCTCCAAAAGGATCATTGGTGTGTGGAATTCTCTTCCCCAGAAAATAGTGGAGGCTACATCTTTGAATTTATTTAAGGCAGGGTTAGAAGATTTCTGTTAGACAAGAGAGTCAAGGGTTATGGGGAGGCAGACAGGAAAGTGAAGCTGGGACCACAGCCAGATCAGCCATGATCTTATTGAATGGTGGAGCAGACTCAAAGTGCCAAATGGCCTGCTCCTGCTCCCATGCTCCTACGCTCATATTGGATGTTCTGTTAGAACCTCCTTATTTTTTACTGCATTTCCCAACATTAATATCATCTGCAAATGTTGGCATTTCCAGGTCATTAATTTGTATCCAAAGTGTAAGACTCCCTGACCCCTGGAGGACACCACTGTAAACTTCCTTCCAGTCTGAAAAACAACTGTCCACCACTACTCTCTGTGTTCTGTCTCTTAGCCAATTCTGTATCCACACTGCCAACCCCTTTAATCCCATGGGCTTTAATTTTACGAACAGTCTATTATGTATCAATTTGTCAAACATCTTTTGAAAGTGTATAGACATAATGTCAACTGCCCTCATCCAACATTAACCATTAAATATCTCAATGAAGCTAGTCAAACATGATTTATCTGTAACAAGACAGAATTTCCTGCCACTGAGCCTCAGTCTGGACCCAGCATTCCAGCAGCATCCAGTAACCTGAGAGAGATGCAATGTATCAGCTTCCACAAGGGTACATGTCGACTGCAGTAGTGGGATTCATGCCTGGCATATGGAGCCTTTATTACACTAGGAAAATTCAGCAGCCACTGCTGGAGTAGGAACATGAGTATGGAATCCCATCCCACCATGGGCAGGATTTTCTGTGCCCGCTGGAGTCGGCATGATCGGTGGCGTGAGCGGATAATATGGCGCGATTGGTTTCATGACAGCAGTAAACCAGTTTGCGATTGCCCGCTCAGCCCGCTATCGGACATCATTGTAACTCATTAGGAAACTCATTGTAATACATCTGCATATCATTATCATTCAGCCCACCAGAATCGTACCCCCCTTCCCCGGGTCATCCGTCCATGTCAGCAGGATAGTCCGCCAACGTGTTTCACTACAGCACATAAAAGGAGTGAGCTTGGTGGCCTGCACTTTGAGGGGAACTCGGAGGTGAGTACACAATAACTTTGTGCAGCTCTCGCCAGGGTCACCTGTTGGACTTCAAGCTTCAGGAGAATCGGGGGGTTCGGGGTTAAGGGCAGCCCTGCCATTGAGGCGACTGATGGGAGGAGGGCGGGGAAAGGCAGGCCTGGCATTGAATATAGTGCCCAAGTATTCAGTGCGGGTGGGTAGGGTGGGTGAGGGAAGTGGCTACACATTAGGGAACCTGTATAAAGTGGTCATTCCTCTGCAACTGAGACAGCTCAGGTGCAGCCACATTGATATGGTTGGGGTCGGGCTGCTGGCTAACCTGCCCACTCAAGCAACACAGAGGCAGCAAATTACCACCAAGTGCCCCAGAGCTCCACGTACACCACAGCCGACCCACCCGCCCTCAGCCCACCCCACAGGCAGACTGCAAATTCATGAGCATTTTAGTGGGCTGCAGAGCAGTTGGATGACTGCGCACATTGTACAATCTCCTCGCTAAAGCTGGCCGTGGAGCAGTCACTGCAGGAGACGCTCACAGCTCCTTGCAATGTCAGCATTCCAGTTTGGACCCGTCTCCCCAATAGCTCAAGCTAATAGGGCAGCCATGCAGCGCACTATTCTCTGACCATCCAAGTGGTGGCCAGCACTCTCCGGGAAGTGTTATGGGGCCGTTACACTTAACCAGGACAGGTTCTTAGTGCACCCATGCTAACCACATGTCTCTCACTTTCATCCTGCAGGCTGAGTACATCAGGATCATGGAGCCTGGTGAACTAGCTGTGTGCCTGATGGCCTACAGGATGCAAAGACGTTGGAGGAGAGAGCGACTGAGGATCCTGGCTGCATAGAGGCAGGAGCAGCAACCTCAGGAAGAAGGGGCAGCTGGTGCTCCAGCAAACGTCACCCAAGAGCCCCAACGAGCCATTGCAGGCCAGCGCCTAGCCACATCCAGGGTCTATAGATGCTGCCTGTCATTCCTGCAGATGACCAGGAACCAGTGTCGCCGAAGACTGCACATGTCTGGGGAACTGGTCGGTCCCATCTCCCGGCTCCTGCAGGATTTGGTGCCATGGGGACATGGAGGGTATCTGATGCCAGTGGCTGTGAAATTGACAGTGGCACTCAATTTCTATGCCAGTGCCTCTTTCAGGGCTCCACGGGTGACCTCTGTGGGGTATCACAAGCTTCCACCCACAAATGCATCCATGAGATCATGGATGCCATCTTCACGAGGACACACAACTTTGTGCATTTCACCAGGGACCAGGACAGCCAGGAAGCAAGAACGATTGGATTCTCCCAGATCTCAGGTTTCCCATAGGTGCAGGGTGCGATTGACTGCACCATGTGGTGCTCAGGTCTCCATTGCAACATAGTGGACTATATCAACCACATGTGGTTCCATTCGCTGAATGTGCAGCTAGTGTGCGACCACTAGAAACACATCCTGCAGGAGTGCGCACGGTTTCCAGGGAGTGTGCACAATGCCTACATCCTCAGTCGGTCACAGATCCCTGGAGTTTTGCAGGGTCCACAGAGGCTGCAGGATTGGCTCCTTGGGGACAAGGGCTACCCGCAGAGGCCGGGGCTGATGACACCTGTGCGGCAGCCTCAGACTGCAGCAGAACAATGGTATAATGAGGCTCACGCTGCAACTCGTAACTTGCTGGAGCAGAACATCAGGATGCTGAAGATGAGGATCTGCTGCCTGGACAAGTCTGGTGGAGCCCTGCAATACACTCCGCAGAGGGTGACACACATTGCTGCGCCCTTTACAACCTGATCCTACAACATGGAGAGGAGCTGGCTGAAGAGGAAATGGAGGAGCTGCACGTCTCCTCTGATGAGGAGGACGCTGAAGGGGGTGAGGGTGAGGGTGAGGGGGCCCTCGGAGGCGGCGATGATGGTAATGAAGCCCTCGCACTGACTAGATGAGGCAGGCGTGCTCAGGAGGCCCTCATAGCTGCTAGATTTGTGGAGGATGATGATGACATACAGTGAGGAGACACCATAGTTCCTCACATCACATCTGTTAATGTTTGACTCCAGTCTGGCTTATGGCAGCGCAAATACCCTCTGTGATAATTCTCCTGTCATGGAGACACAGTGGAGGCCCTAATAGTTGCTTAATTGCAGGAGAATGATGATGACATGGAGTGAGGACACTCCATAGATCTTCACATAGCCTCTGACAAAGACTGTCTCCTGTCTGGCTGAGGGGCAGGTCGGCTGTGCTCTGTGATCAGGGACATATAGAGACACAGCCATGAAACTCTAGAAGCATCTGATCCTTTATCCACCTTCAGCATCTGAGCCCTTCAGGAGCACAGCGTCACTGGTCACAGATGCTGAAGAGACGGGGGTCAGCCCCTCCTTAAAGGTGCTGAGAGCACACTGAGAGAATGAGCGAGCTCTGTGGCACCTGCCCACTACATTCTGGCAGCAATGACAAGCATTGTCGAGGTGCAGACATCAGTAATATTTCCCGGGGTAGAATTTTCCGTTCGTCGTGCGGGTGTGCGCCCGGTCTGAACGTGTGTAAAATGATGCAGGATGACATCAGGCGAGCATCCCGACGTCATCGCTCCCTCACGCGGTATTTCAGTGGGCAGGCGCGTGCAGCAGTCGGCAGCTCGCCCGCCGACAATTAACAGGCTCATTAAGGACATTAAAGGTCCAATTGAATGAAATGTTTCACCGCCCGTCCGACCTTACGGTTGGTGGGTGGGTGAAAAGGCCAAGCGGCCTTTGGATTTTTTGTGAAACCTCATCCACGGGCAGGATGAGGTTTCGATCAGTCATCCAAAAAAATTTAAATGTTTAAACTAATTTCTAACACATCCCTGCTCATCTCACAGAGTCACATGAGCAGGGACATGTTATTAAAATGTTTACAATCTTTCTTTTTATTCCAAGAATCTCCATCTCCGTGAGGCAGCTCTGAGCCTCAGGGAGCTTTTCCTTTGCTTAACCGTGTGCATGTGTGAACTTCTGTGCTGGCCCTCCTCTCCCCCTCCCCCTACACAGGCAGTGCTGAGCGCTGTCCTGCACCTTTCACACCGGGCAGGCCTTAGTTGGCCCGCCAGCGTCAAATCACGGTTGTGGCCCATTCACGGGCGGCTGTTGGCTTCCCGACCACTTCCACTTTGCCCCCAGCGAGCCCGCCCAATGAGGGCAAATTTCTGCCCCAGGGAGTGTGAGGCCGGACCATCACTTTGCTCTGAGGGCTGCACAGAGCAGAGGGAAGAGGCCCTGGACTGAGACACCTGCCTTTATCTTGTGCAGAAAGGTTTCATATCTGAGTGACAAAAACACTACTCATCAGGACAAGGGGCCATAGGCAGGGAGACATTCTTGAGAGTCGGGTGGGCTGGATACTCTATGAGTCATTTAGATGGATGGGCCTGGAGAGTGCACCTGCTGATCCTCCTCCCTACAGGTGCCCAGGGGCCCCAGGCTGACCACTAGCAGGGGTAGCCGGGCTGAGATCGAGCTGCCTGGCACCCATCTTGCGTACACATTGTTGGAGGCTTACTATGAGCATCAGCAATGGAGTTGAGCCCACACAGCAGTGCAGAAGCAACATCCTGGTCCAGTGTTAACCTCAGTGCATTGGCATGTCGGCACTGTCACCTCAGGCTGAAGGCTGGCAGACTCCTCCATCATGCATTACAAACTGAGGAATGCAGTGGACATCCCTTCCTGATGTTCCTGAGCCTGCCTTTGCAGCTCCAGCAACTGTGACATGACTGAGTCCAGAGGCTCGTCATCTGACTCAGACTCAGCACAATTCTGGCCTCCAGCGGTCCTCGGAGTGCTAGAAACCTCGGGGGTCACTGCCTCCGCCTGCTGTGCGATGTGCTCACCACATTGTGATCCCAAGGCTACTCTAAGGCTCGGTCCCACCAAAGTGTATCTCTGCGCTGGTGGAGGGTGAGGGTCAGCACTGTGATGGGACTTCAGGGAGGGTGCCTCCAGATTCCTGCACAGAGGTTTCTTCGGGGCTTGTTTGGAGGCGCTGGGTTGTGGACTCCATCGGCTATTTGGCAGATGTGCTTACGCAAGCAAGGGGAGATAATTAGTGCATGGCATTGGCCTGTGAAAGAGAACATGTCATTCACAGCATAGTTGTCTAATGGATGTTGCACTGCTGGACCCTCACTTGTAAGAGCACCGCTGACCTCACCGTCAGCACTGGACCGGTCCAGATCATCACCAGCCAGCTGGGCGGCTCTGTTTTCAAATTCCGTGAGGACCTTGATTTCAGCCATTCCGCCATTGGGCTCTTGAGCCAGCTGTGAGTGATGGCCCTATGGATGTGCGATGGGTTTTTGAGTGTGTGTGTTGAAAGCGATGAGAAGAATGGCTTTTCTATTTTTGTTTGCTCATTGGGATGTAGGCGTTGCTGGCTAGGCCGGCATTTATTGCCCATTCCTAATTGCCCTTATTCAGAGGGCATTTTTCAGAGTCAACCACATTTCTGTAGGTGTGGAATCACATGTAGGCCAGGCCAGCTGAGGACAGGAGATTTCCTTCCCTAAAGAACATTACTGGGTTCTTATGACAATCGACAATGGTTTCATGATCATCATCAGACTTTCAATTCCAGATATTAATTGAATTAAAATTTCAAACTCTACCATCTGATGTGGTGAGAGTTGAACCTGGGTCCCCAGAGCATTACCCTCTGGATTACCAGTCCAGTGACAATACCACTACACTACCACCTGCCCTAATTACCCTGGTGTAACGGGGGAGATCTTACCCTGACTTAACCTGTCGGAATGAGGAAGTTCATTCATCCTCTTGCAGCACTGGGTGGCTGTCCTCTATTGAAGGGCGTTGGCACTGACCACCAATGCCACCACCTCCTAAGCCGGGTTAGTGCTGTTGATGCCCTTCCTGTGGCCAGAGTGGGGGTAGAGGACATCCCGGGAGCCCCCACAGCATCTAAACGGTGCTCGAGGGGCGCGTCGCTGAACCTGTGGGCTGCAGTCTTTTCCGTTTCAGGGCCATGTCTTAGGTGCAGCAGTTGTGGTCTGGAAGCACTGAGATGTGTGCCTGCAGCTGGACTTTAAATGTGGTGCTCGGCGTGATGCAGCGGCGGGGTAATGGTGAGAGGGCGAATGACAGCCCGCCCGCCATGGAAATAGCGCGTTTCCCGGGAGTACATAAATAATGTGGTGGGTTTGGGATGATACGGCGTGAAAACCCACCATCGTTTTACCTGCCTGCTTCGGCACTGAGTACGAATCTGGGAAGATTCCGCCCCATATGTGGGAAACCTTCCTATTCTGGGAGCATAAAGTCTGCAGATATCAAAGGAATAGCCCAAGTGGCACTTCTACCCACTGGGAACAAGTGAACAATGAAGCCTCTGGGATTGACAATGGGGGGATTTTTCGGTCAGTGTCTCAGTCTACACACTTAGGTTGAAACAAGACAGATCAAAGATCGAAAGGTTGTTTTCTATTCCTTTGTTATTTTGAGGGAACATTGGATGTACCTGCAGCATTAGAGAAATGTGAATAATTGAAAAGTCTGTCCAGGCCGGTCTCTATTGCACTATTCAAATCCATTCCATGAACCATTGTTCCAATCCATTGGAAATGTTGGAATTCTTCCTCTTCATAATTCTAAGACAAAAAGAGCAGAATGTATTACCATATGACACAACTGAACTCCCTCTGTAAAGCGTCAGTGTTCAGAGGGCATCCTAGTTTCCCAGGTGTGGTAGCAGCATTCATGTCCTGGATGGGCTGGGATTGAAAGAGAGTTAGGAGGTTTGATGGAATTCTTGGCATTAACACTTCCTGGTTCATTTTCCTTTTTCTTTCACTCTTTCAGCTTTAGCGTTGTCCTGCACTATTGGCCTTGCTCCTCCCCTTGGGTTTTCAATAAAAAAAAATTAGAGAGTGTTATTGGAAGCCTTTTACACTGAATCAAGCCCCTCTGAGTGTTCTCAGGGCCAGGGAGAGAAGTCTTGAGCCCTAGTGCTTCTCCTGTTTCCCGGCCCCTTAATCCCACCCCCACCTCCTCCCCCCACCGGCCCCCAACCCTCTTCCCTCAATCATGCAGGATGATTTATCCCCATTCAACATTCACCAATTAATTCACTAAACGATCACAGAAAGGTCCCAGTAAAATGGGAAATCCCATTGTTAGCATCTGGCTGCAAATATCATCTGATATTTATGCAGCATGGCTCATTAATAGTAAGAGCAAGAATGATACAATGCAGTGTTAGTTTGATTGCACCCAAAAGGTGATCCCACCACGACCACTAAATGAACCAGAGATTACAGATATTACTTTAACAGCATTGTATAATATACCCCATTACTTATTTATAACACTGCAGACGATAACACTGATTTTGTTCACTGCCTCAGCCCTCATTATAATATTCCACGCATTGTCCTTCCTGGCAGTGATGACAGTAAATTAATATTTGTGGAAATATTCTAAACTTGCACCTCAGATTAACTACAGAAGATCTATCCCATTCTATAAAAGCAGTAGAATACTTTATTCTGCCTTAGGTGCATATTATTCAATACAATTATTTCACACAAGGACTATTACTGGATTCTACTTTATCAGTAATCTCATAGGCTAGAAATATCAAATACTTCCTGATCAACAAAGTGCAATTATGGAACAACATGGTCTTCACTGTCAATGAGAAGCATTGGAACCCTAATGTGCCTCTGTGCAACACAATATTTAGAAGGCCAGAGGACAAAGTCTGAATGGTTCACATTTGTATTTGTATTTTCTTGTTCAGCAAGTCTGAACACTCTTCTGATTGCTGCTTCTTACTAGGATATATTTTTAATATCTAGTATGCAACACAACTTCATCTTGATGTTTCAATGCCTCAAGGAAACATTAAAAGCACCAAGATAGAGTAAGCTAATAGTTAAGTAGATAAAAAGATTGAAATCAAGGGAAAAGGCACTTAAGAATCACATAGGGTGTAAAATAGATTACTGATTCTCTATGAGCCCATTACGCTCTTGTGTCCTTGTAATTCCACTCCACAAAACATGCTCACAGTAAACTTCCATCAGCAAGAAAATAAACAGAACTCCAGAAATGATTCAACTTCCTGATGGCAAGATAATTATGGATGATAAAGGCCATTTGGACCAGCTTATCGGATCCATCCAGAATGACACACAAACATACTATTATGAGCAGGAGTGAGCCATTTGGCCCATTAAGCCTGCTCTGCCATTTAACAACATTCCCTAAATTATAACAGTGATTACAACTCAAAAGCTCTTAATTGGCTATCAGGTGATTTGAGACATTGTGAAAGGTGCTGTATAAATGCATGTTTAACTTTCTTTCATTACACCTGCATGGATAGGCAGAGTGACTGTAGCAATGGTGATATTGCAGGACCAATGCTGATTCTCTTAGGATAATTAATCACAGAGCACTTGACTAGTGTTAGCAAAGTGACTACAAAGAAAACACTACATTTACAAAACAATTCAACTCTGTAACAATATAACCTTGCCATTCTGACTTCACTGGCACCAACTCATCGTATACCTTAAATGGCATCGGTCCCTTGTATGCTAATGCCACTAACCAAGGATTTGACATTCTGATATCTACCAGCAGCTCAGAAAAATTGTAGAGAGAATCGTTGTTCTGAATTTTTCAGAGTAGAATGATACATGGTACAAACATTCCGTACGGCCATCACTCAAGAACTGGATTGATTCCCCTGCGCCCAGAAGCTGTCGTACAAGTTGTGTTGAGCACTGAATTTACAGCCTATCCACAGGTTCAATATGATGTTGCATATCATTTGCACTAAATAAATGTCAAAATACAATTTTTTTAAAAATCTGCTTGTTCCTGAGATCTGTGCAAAAGAGGGAAATTAAGTGGAAAAGTGTAATTTATGCAGAAGAATCCCTAAAAGGAAAAAAAAAAGTGACAGCAACTTTCAGTGTGACCGAGCACTGGAGTGTGACCTCAACAGAGTCCTGAGAGTTTGGTCAATTGAGGGAACATAAATCTCTTTTTAAATGTCTAATAATGTTTATATTTGGCATTTAAAAATTAACTGCCAATACTGTTTAAATTCTAAATCTCATCCAGCGGCCCAACCAGGGAGAGAGTATCTAAACACTGGGTGCAGCTGTAGATAGCTTGCAATGTTTTTCTGTACCTGGGCTCAGCTAGTGCCATTATTTTCAGAGCACATGAATTCAAACATTTCAGTGCAACTTAGCACTGGAGTGTGACCTCATCGCACTGCTGGGAGTTCAGTGAGGAAGGGAGGAAGGTGCAATTCTGTTTTTTCTCACTTTTTCACCTGTAGGAACTGGTACTTGCTCTACTACATGGGAAGGAGCTAGCTGTTTGGTGAGGATCTGGTCTGTGGTGCAGGTCTATTCTATTCCTAAGGTTTCAAATAGCATAGGAACTAATGGTAAGATTAATAAAATACATAAAATAAAATAAATAATTCAATAAAATAATTAAGTTGTTAATTAAAACACATAAGGAAGGCAGCACAGGTGATGTGACACAGCTGCAGCATGTGGGATCTGGATACCACTGTCATCCAGGGCAAACACAAAGCCATTCAAGTGGAGGGAGCTATAATGAATATAGTGATAGTCGTGGACAGTATAGTGAGGGAGAATGACACTGTTCTCTGCAGCAAAGAATGAGAGTCCAGGCAGCTGTGTTACGTGCCCGATGTCAGGGATAGGGCTATTTGCTCAGGGCTGGAGAGCAACTTGCACTGGGAGGGGGAGAACCCAGTTGTCATAGTCCATGTACCAATGACATAGGCAGGAGAAAGAAGGAGGAACTACATAGTCAGTGTGAGGAACTAGGCACCAAATTAAGAAGCAGAACTCCAAAGGTGATAATCTCTGGATTATTCCCTGAGCCATGTGTAAATTGGCATAAGACAAATTGACTGGGACAAGTGTTCTAGCGAGCTACATAGCTGGGGAAACAGAGAGGCGTAAAACTAAATAAAGGGTGTGAGGCATCAAGCTTGTGTGGGTATTGAAAATCAAGGTGTAGAGACAAGGCAGAGGAGCAAAATAGTAATATAGGAAATGAGGGTTAGAGAATGGCAGGGACAGAGAGAAAAAAAACTTAAGAATACACCAACAGTCAAGGCTATTTATTACAAAGATAACAAAAAGACAAAACCAAAGACTCTGTATCTGAATGCACAAAACATTCAGTACATAGTAAATTAATTGATAGCACACATTGAAGTAAATAAATATGATCTGAGAGTCATTTCAGAGAAGTAGCTGCTAGGATGACAAGGATTGGGTTCTGAATATTGAAGGGCAAATGACATTCAAGAAGAATAGGAAGCTCGGTAAAGGTGGAGGGGTAGCACTGTTGATCAAGGATGGCATTGGTGCTATGGTTAGAGATGACCTTGGTTCAGGGGATCAGGATGTCGAGTCGGTTTGGGTGGAGATGAGAAATAGTAGGGCAAAGAAGTCACTCGTGGGAGTGGTCTACAGGTCCCCTAAAAGTAACCACAGTATAGGACAAAGTATATAAGAAGAAATATTGGGTGCTTTTGATAAAGGGATGGGTGACTTTAAACTAGATATAATCTGGACAAATCAGGCTTGCAGTGATAGCCTGGATGAAGAGTTCATGGAATGCTTTCGAGATTTTTTTTTAGAGCAGCAGAACTAAACAAAGAACAGGTTATATTAGACCTAGCGCTGTGTAATGTGACAGGATTAATTAATGACAAAAACAAAAAGCTAAAAGCTACTGCGGATGCTGAAGGGCCATGGAGGCTCGAAACGTTAACTGATTTCTTCTCCACCGATGCTGCCAGACCTGCTGAGTTTTTCCAGGTAATTCTGTTTTTGTTTTTAATTAATGACCTCAGAGTGAAGGCACTCTGAGATAGCAGCAACTACATTATGATTGAATTTTATATCCAATTTGAAAGGGAGGAAGGCGGGTCTAAGACTTGTATTTTAAACTTAAATAAGGGTAACTACATGGGCATGAAAACTGAGCAAGCTGAAGTGAACTGGGATACTAGGCTAGGGGATAGATCAACAGAGAAGCAGCTGAATGCATTTAAGGGGATATTTCAGAATACTCAGAATAAGTATATTCCTATGATAAGGAAAAATCCTAAAGGGAGGACCGATTATCCATGGTTAACTAAAGAAGTTAAAGAAAGCACCAAACTGAAGAAAAAAGCCGATAATTGTGCATCGTTGAGTGGCAGGTCAGGTGATTGGTCAGAATACAAAGAATGGCAGCGAATTACTAAATGGCTTATGAGAAGGAAGAAATTAAAGTATGAGAGGAAGCTAGCTAGAAATGTAAAAACGGATAGCAAGAGTTTCGACAGTAAAGAAAAGGAAGGGGTTATCAACAATGCTATCATGGAGCACTTGCTTAGAAATAACCTGTTCACTGAGGCTGTTTATCAACCTCCCATAGCTCTTTCTGTCCATTATCCAATCCCCTATTCATGCTAATGGCTCACAACATCCAGGGAGTGACAATCGCCTTCGGATTTCCACTCCGTTCCTTTTCACTCACCCAGGTGTGGGGGAGGGTCAGCATGTCGGGAAGGGTAGGGAGCAGTGAGGGGAGGCGGGGGATATTCACGGGGAGGTGGGAGTTCAGGTGATAGGTGGGACTATAGACGTGACTAGTGGGATAGTTGGGTCAGTGGGGGTTAGTCAGAGGGTCATTGAGGTAGTAAGTGGGGGTGGGGGGGGGTGGTTGGGGGATGGTCAGGGGTGGGATTGTTTTGGGATAGTCATGGATTGGAGGAGGGGCAGTGAGTCCAGTGTTCGAAGGGGTGGGGTGTGGGGGTTAGTCAGGGGGCTGTAGTGTAATAAGGGAGTGGGAGGGTCAGGGGATAATCGCGGGTTGGATGGTGAGTGGTCAGAGTGGTGGAAGGTCTTTCTGTCCTCGTTCTGTCTATTATCCAATCCCTCACTCATGCTAATGGCTCACAACCTCCTTGGAGTGGAGGAGGGCCGAGGCGGGCCAGACGGGTGGCGGGGGTCCAGTGGTCGGGGTGGTGGGGTAGTCAGGGAGTGGGGCTGAGTTTGTGGGGCTGTTGGGAAATCAGGAGGTGGGAGGGCCAGGGGTAGGTGGAGGGGGTGGGGAGTAGTCGAGGTGGAGGGAGGTATTTGTGGTATGGGAGGAGTGTCTGGGGTTTGGGTGGTGGGCTATCAGATGGGAGCTCGGGGAGTGGGAAGGTTAGTCAGTGGGTTGTGGACCAATCATGGGGTGAGCGGACCACGGGGTAGTCTGGGGGGGGGTTGGGTTGTGGTGGGGGGTAGATGGGGCTAGGGGTGGTCGGAGATAGTCACGGTGTGGGGGAAGATCTGGAGTTTGGGTGGAAGGGTTGGGGTGCAGTGAGCGGCTTGGATGGAAATTGGGGCCTAGATAGGTGTGGAGGTAGTCGGAGGTTGGGAAATGTTTGGGGTGGGGTGGTTAGTCCGAGGATGGTTATTGGAGGGGTGGGGGTAGTCGGGAAATGGTTGGGGTTGGGGTGGTTAGTCCAGGGGTGGTAATTGGATGGGTGGGGGCAATCAGGGTTGGGAGGTTTAGTCAGATGGGTGGGGGGGTTATTTGTGGTTAGTGGGTAGTTGGGGTTGGGGATAGGGGTAGTTGGGCAGTGGGGGGTGGTCAGGGTGGGGGTGGGGTTTGTTCCAATGGGGAGTTGGAGGTTCAATACCATAGGTAGCCAGGAGTTAGAAGTGGGTTTAATCTGTCTAACTTTTCCTGGGTAACTATTCTGCTAAGAGAGTCGGAACCATCCAAAGTCACTGATGTAAATCGGAGTATCGGATAGTTCCCAGTATAGGATAATTGCCCATCGGGAGTTTAAACATTCCTGGACAAATCCTGTGCAGTCCTTGCATGGGCACATCTGCGGTGTCCCCAGCACATCTTCAGGGGAACCTCCTGGGTAAAACTCCCCAGAGATCAGAAGTTCTGGGCCAATTTATATTACCCTAGCAAGGATGGAATGTAATTGTCACAGCCAAACCTGCTTTAAGGACACTGCTGTATTGATGTGACTTTCCAGGTATCTATGGTGTGGGGGTATCGCCTAAAACAAGACTTGGCTTCTTACAGATGTAACATAGTGAACTTAAGTCTGTTATAAATTTCCGAAATTGGGTTAGATTCAGTGAATACAGGAGTGGGAGGAATGTTCCCGACTCTAGAGACCTTCTCATCGTCCCTCTAACCTCTCTACTACCACGCCAACCGCTCTCTTGACCCTCTGCTGGAGATGGAAACCCTGATATTATGACTACACAAACTGGCAGTGGAGACCAATCAGCCGACAGCAGCTCATGTATAAAATGTTAATAAGACCCAAGGACCAATTTCATGATTCAGGATGAGCGACCATAATAAGAATTCTTCATCAAGATGGAGAGTGACGTACTTGATTCAGAGTAGGGTCCTGAATCTTAATAAAGGAAATTACGATGGTATGAGGCGCCAGTTGACTATGATGGATTGGGAACGTTACTAAAAGGGATAACGGTGGATAGGCAATGGCAAACATTCAAAAGCACATGGGTGAACTGCAACAATTGTTTATTCCTGCCTGGCGCAAAAATAAAACGAGAAAGGTGGCCAACCCATGGCTTACAAGGGAAATTAGAGATAGATTTCCAGATTTCCACATCCGCAGTATTTTGCTTTTAAATTAGAGATAGTATTAGGTCCAAGGAAGAGCCATACAGATTGGCTAAAAAAAGCATCAGACCTGAGCATTCGGAGCAGTTTAGAATTCAGCAAAGGAGGACCAAGGGATTGATTAAAAAGGGGAAAATCGTAAACTGACTGTAAAAGTTTATTTAGGTATGTGAAGAGAAAAAGATTGGTGAAGACAAAAGTAGGTCCCTTACAGTCAGAAACAGGGGAATTCATAAAGGGGAACAAAGAAATGGCTGACCATATAATAGTTACTTTGGTTCTGTCTTCACAAAGGAGGACACAACTAACATATCAGAAATGTTGGGGAACACAGGGTTTAGTGAGGGGAGGAACTAAAAGAAATCAGTATTATTAGGGAAATGGCATTGGGGAAATTGATGGGATTGAAGGCCGATAAACCCCCAGGGCCTGATAATCTACATCCCAGAGTACTTAAGGAAGTGGCCCTAGAAATAGTGGATGCATTGGTGGTCATCTTCCGAGATTCTATAGACTCTGGAACAGTTCCTACAGATTGGAGGGTAGCTAATGTAACCCCACTATTTAACAAGGGAGGTGGAAAGAAAACAGGTAATTATAGACCAGTCAGCCTGACGTTGGTAGTGGGGAAAATTCTAGAATCTATTATAAAAGATTTAATAGCTGAGCACTTGGAAAACAGTGGCAGAATCGTACAGTGTCACCATGGATTCACGAAAGGGAAATCATGCTTGACAAATCTACTGGAATTTTTTGAGGCTGTAACGAGTAGAGTTAATGAGGGGGAGCCAGTGGATGTGGTTTATTTGAACTTTCAGAAGGCGTGTAAAATTAAAGCGCATGGGATTGGGGGTAGTGTATTGAGATGGATAGAAAACTGGCTAACAGACAGGAAACAAAGAGTAGGAATAAACGGGTCTTTTTCCAAATGGCAGGCAATGATGAGTGGGGTACCGCAGGGATCAGTGCTGGGACCCCAGTTATTCACAATATATTAATGATTTAGATGAGGGAATTAAATGTAATATCTCCAAATTTGCAGATGACACAAAGCTGGGTGGGAGGGTGTGCTGTGAGGAGGATGCAGATATGCTTCAGTGTGATTTGGACAAGCTGAGTGAGGGGGCAAATGCATGCCAGATGCAGTATAATGTGAATGAATGTGAGGTTATCCACTTTGGTAGCAAAAACAGGAAGGCAGATTATTATCTGAATGGCTATTAATTGAGAGAAGAGAATGTGCAACAAGACCTGGTTGTCCTCGTATACCAGTCGCTGAAGGTAATCATGCAGGTGCAGCAGGTGATAAAGAAGGCAAATGGTATGTTGGCCTTCATAGCGAGAGGATTCGAGTACAGGAGCAGGGGTGTCTTGCTGCAATTATACAGGGCATTGGTGAGACCACACCTGGAATATTGTGTGCAGTTTTGGTCTCCTTATCTGAGGAAGGATGTTCTTGCTATAGAGGGAGTGCAGCGAAGGTTTACCAGGTTGATTCCTGGGATGGTGGGACTGACATATGAGGAGGCATTGAGTCGATTAGGATTACATTCGCTGGAGTTCAGAAGAATGAGGGGGGATCTCATAGAAACCTATAAAATTCTAACAGGACTAGACAGGGTAGATGCAGGAAGGATGTCCCCGATGGTGGGGGAGTCCAGAACCAGGGGTCACAGTCTGAGGATATGGGGTAAACCATTTAGGACTGAGATGAGGAGAAATTTCTTCACCCAGAGAGTGGTGAGCCAGTGGAATTCGCTACCACAGAAAGTAATTGAGGCCAAAACATTGTATGTTTTCAAGAAGGAGTTAGATATAGCTCTTGGGGCGAAAGGGATCAAAGGATATGGGGAGAAAGTGGGAGCAGGCTATTCAGTTGGATGATCAGCCATGATCATAATGAATGGTGGAGCAGGCTCGAAGGGCCGATCAGCCTACTCCTGCTCCTAGTTTCTATGTTTCAGTCCATTCTCATGTTTGAGGGTTGGGGGATGCGCTGTCAATTCACCACAGTTTATGTACCCCAAAATTGGGCATTAAATAATTTCCCCACGTACAAACATGACAGAACGCAGTCAACTCTGAACAATACTTACCATGTGCTGAATGACTTCTGCGGGCTCAATGCAGTCACTTTCATTACAGAAGTCGATCACCTCTTGGAGCTCATCCTGTGCAGCAAGTTGCTGCCAGAAGAGGACAGACACAGTTAGGAAGAGTCTCAGCATCCTGGTGTCTGCTCAGATCACAGGTGAACGCACTGAATGACTCTCAGCACCTTCAGGTGGATCTGCAGATTGAGCAGAGAGCTCAGGTCTTTTTACATTGTTTCATGAAGATGATTTTCAATTTTGTTTAGCTGCAGGTAGCAACAAATTGTGTTGAAGAAACGCAATAGCTGAATCATTATGGAAATGTTACTTGACATTAGAAACCATTAACTCTCAGAGTGCCGGTTCCCGGGAAGTCTGAACACTCGGGAAGCTATTTTACAATTGATTCCAGTTCACACACTCAGGATTGTCAACCCTCCCTGTTTGGGAGTCGCCTGGAATGGAAGATTGATCTGCCGGCCGCTGGTGTTAGTGACCCGGGAGAAAACAATTTCACATTCGGGTTTCATGTCTGCACAGTTTCATTTCTTGGGTTTCCTGCAATGGCAGAAAGTGGGAACCCAGTGGCCATGCTGCACTCCAACCGCGGGACACACCACCATTTCCTCACTGAGTAGGTGAAGCTGGTGTGGGTCTCACTGCCCAATAACTTGAGCATTTCACACTGTTCCTATTTATTTCTTCCCCTCCTCTCCTGAGGTAACTGAGACTGGCTGAGGTTCATAACTCTTGGTAACGACTCTCACTGAAGTCCAGTTCCTGACACTGCCTTGGGTTCGCTGATGATTACACGATGTTCAGCAACATTCGCCGCTCCTCAGATACTGAAGCAGTCCATGTCCAAATGCAGCAAGACCTGGATAATGTCCAGGCTTGGGCTGACAAGTGGCAAGTAATATTTGTGCCACACAAGTGCCAGGCAATGACCATTTCCAACAAGAGGGAATCTAACCATCGCCCCTTGACGTTCAATGGCATTGTCATCACTGAATCCCCCACCAGCAACATCCTGACCAGAAACTGAACTGGACCAGCCATATAAATACTGTGGCTGCAAGAGCAGGTCAGAGATGTGAAATCCTGCGACAAACTACGCAGCTCCTGATTCCCCGAAGCCTATCCACCAGCTACAAGGCACAAGTCAGGAGTGTGATGGAATACTTCCCACTTGCCTGGGTGAGTGCAGCTCCCACAAGACTCAAGAAGCTTGACATTGTCCAGGACAAAGCAGCCCACTTGATTGGCACCACATACACAAACATTCACTCCCTCCACCATCGGCGCACAGTAGTAGCAGTGTGTATCATCTACAAGATGCATTGCAGGAATTCACCAAGGCTCCTGAGACAGCACCTTCCAACCCCACATCCACTACCACCTAGAAGGACAAGGGCATCAGACAGATGGGATCACCACCACCTGGAAGTTCCCCTCCAAGTCACTCACCATCCTGACTTGGAAATATATCACCATTCCTTCACTGTCGCTGGGTCAAAATCCTGGAACTCCTTTCCTAACAGCACTGCACTGGTTCAAGTAGGCAGATCACCACCACCTTCTCAAGGGCAACTAGGGATGGGCAATAAATGCTGGCCTAGCCAACGAAGCCCACTTCCCTTAATGAATAATTTAAAAAAGCTTTCCTGGCGCTGCCTCTCACCGGGTTACTTTATCCCTGGCGCTGCCTCTCACCGGGTTACTTTATCCCTGGCACTGCCTCTCACTGGGTTACTTTATCCCTGGCACTGCCTCTCACTGGGTTACTTTATCCCTGGCACTGCCTCTCACTGGGTTACTTTATCCCTGGCACTGCCTCTCACCAGGTTACTTTATCCCTGGCACTGCCTCTCACCAGGTTACTTTATCACTGGCGCTGCCTCTCACTGAGTTTCTGTTTCCTGGGCACTGATTCTCACTGGGGTGCAATTCCCCTGGCACTGACTGCCTGGGGTAAAAGGGAACCTGGAATGAGGGGGCACAGTGTAAAAATAAGAAGATGCCTAGGCATGTGCATCTTTTTAATGTTTTGAAGGCTTCCTACTGGGCAAAGAGGACAGGGATAGATAGTACAACCCCTCGAGACTGTCCCTCCATGCAGGCCCAACAGTCTATATGAGTGTCACTCCAGGATCCACTCAAACCCCTTGTCAACCTCTGGTGCAGGTATCCCTTCACCTTCCCCAATTCCACTCACTTTCGGACCTTTTCCCTGACCACATTCCCAATGCGATCCAGTCTCAGCTAGTAGCCTTTTAATGGTTCCAATATTATTAGCTCCCGTCAGGGTAAGCCTTCAACTTATTGTTTGCTTAAAGTCCCAACTAAAAGGGGTTCTATGCATTAAAGGAACATAATCTTAGACTGGGTCCCCAAATACAAGCCTTCTCCCCCAGGAGTTTCAAAGCCCACAAAATTATCTTAGGATGGGACATACATTGAGGCCTGTCTTAGCTGACCAACTTCTTTGAAAGTCAACAAATATCAGCTCTTAGACATCTTAATAAGACTTCAGGAGTAGCGTATTTATGCAGATTGCCGAGATAACACATTTTTAAGACTACACGTTTCACCTGCTTCAAAAACATACACATTTTATTAAAGCCCATTTTAGTTTGTAGCTTATACATGAAGTTATAAATGATAATTAAAGCTAAACAAAGCACATTAATAATAGTCTTAAACGCATGGAATTTATAAATCCAACTTACCTGCAAATATTCTTGGATAACGCAAACAGTAGCAATTAACAAAGATATTTACTCATGAATTCAAGATGGTGATATTGAATTTTGATATATCTCTGTCTCAACCCAGGGGAATTCTCAAAAGGTAAAACTGACGCTTTATGTTCCAAAGGTGACTGACTGACCTAATCCTCATGGTGTGAACTTTTAAATGCAGTGGGTGGAATCGTCTGTGCCCACTGGCGTCGGGTGTGTTTGGTGCTGTGAGCGGACAATATGGCAAGAAGGCCAAAAATGGGTTCCAGGGAGTTGTGAAACCAGTTTGCGATCGTCCTCTCAGTCCATCGATGGCGGGCCGTATTTCCATCCATTGGACATGGGGAACCTCAATGTCGTACACCTACATGTCATTGTAAGGCTCACCTGTCAGACTCATTCCTCCCCCGGCCGGATCATCCGCCCACGCTGACGTGATGTGTTTCACAACAGCATATAAAAGGCGTGCACTTGACGGGCTGCACTTTGAGGCAAACTTGGAGGCGAGTGCACAGTAACATTGCAGAGCACTCACCAAGGATGCCTGTTAGACTTCAAGGCTCAGGCGTGTTTTTCAGGGGGTTTGGGTCAAAGGCTGCCCTGCAGTTGAAGGTAGCGCACAAGCCCGTGTGGGGTGGTGGGTGGGGGAGTGAGTAAGGGAAGCGGCCACGCATTAGGGACACCTTGTATAAAGTGACCCTTACTCTGCAGCTGAGACAGTTCTGGAGCAGCCACATTGATATGATTGGAGTTGGGCCTCGAGCTTATCTGCCCACTCAAGCAACACAGAGGCATTAAAGTGCCACCAAGTGCTCCAGAGTTTATTACCCCTCGGGCACAGAATGTAAACAAATTAGTGTTTTAGTGGACTGCAGAACTGTTGGATGATTGAGCACATTGTACAATCTCTTTGCTAAAGTTGGCCATGGAGCAGTCACTGGTGAAGGCACTTGTAGCCCTTTGCAATGTCATCAACCCAGTTTGGACCAGTCTCCCCAATGCCATTTACAATCTGGTGCTGCAAACAGGAGAGGAGCTGGCTGAGGAGGAGATGGAGGAGCTGGAGGTCTCCTCCTACTCCGAGGATGTCGACCATGATGAGGGTGAGGAAGTCCTCAAAGGCGACCATGACGGGGATGAGGCCCTCACACTGGCCAAACGAGGCAGGCGTGCTCGGGAGGCCATCATTGCCTCTAGACTTGTCGAGGATGATGACAACATGCAGTGGAGAGACACCATAAGATTCTCAAATTATATCTATGAATTTTTGAATCCTGTCTGGCATATGGTAGCGCACATACACTCTGTGATAATGCTCCTGTCATGGAGATGCAGGGGAGGCCCTAAAAGTCACTCGACTGCAGGAGGATGATGATGACATGCAGTGAGGACTCACCTAATATCTTTATGTAGCCTCTGAGAATGTCTGACTCCTGTCTGGCTAAGGGCAGCTCGCTTCCGCTCTGGGATCAGGGTCATGTCATAGAGACATAGCCCTGAAACTTAAGAAGCATCAGATCTTTTGACCACCTTAAGCACCTGAGCCCTTCGGGTGCACAGCGTCACTGGTCACAGATGCTGAGGAGATGGGGGACAGCCCCACCTTAAAGGTTCTGAGAACAGAGAGAGAGAGTGATGGATCTCTGGGACGCCTGCCCATGACATTCTGGCACCAATAACAAGCACCATCTAGGTGCAGGCTTCAGTAATGTGTCCAGGGAGTGTGAGGCTGGACCATCACCTTGCTCTGAAGGCTGCACAGAGCACAGGCAAGAGGCCATAGACTGAGATACCTGCCTTTATCTTGTGCAGAAACGTTTCATATCTGAGTGTCATGAACAGTGCTCGTCAGACAAGGAGACAGAGGATTGGCATCCTCTGGAGGCTGAGACCTGGAGGGCCCCAGCCAGCTTTTGGGGTCCTGCTGTGTGGTGTTGGCACCACCATTGGCCTGTGCAGCTGGAGCTGCTCAGGCCACAAGAAGAGGGGATTCAGATGTGCCGGACACTCCCGGCGTCACCTGGATGGATGGCCTCAGGGTGTGCACCTGCTGATCCTCCCCCCTATGGATGCCCAAGGGCCCCTGCCTGACTCCTTGAGGAGAAAGGGTAGACTTACCCTGGTGGAATGGGGGAGGTCATTCATCCTCTTGTGGCACAGGGTGGCAGTCCTCTTGTGCAGGGCATTGGAACTGACCACACTGCCACAGCCTGCCAAGCCGGATTGGTGATGTTGCTGCCCATCCTGCGGCCAGAGCGGGGTTAGAGGACATCATGGCGAGTCTCCACTACGTCCAAAAGATGCTCGAGAGACATGTCATTGAACTGGGAGGGCTGCAGTCTTTTTTCCATTCAGGACTATGTCTTCTGTGCAGCAGCCGTGGGCTGGAAGCACTGAGAGGTTTTGCTGCAGCTACACTTTAAATATGGTGCCCAGTGTGAAGCGGTGAGATGATGGTGTGGAGGGCAAATGAGAGCTCGCCTGGCATGGAAACACTGGCCTGAATTTTCCCGTCGGCGATTTGGGGGCGGGGCCTGCTCGCCGACAGGAAAATGTTGTAGGATGACATCGCGAGGAACCCCCGACGTCATCCCGACCCCTTTAAATTTTTAGGAAGGTGGGCGGACAGCGAAATTGAGGCCATTGACAGGCTAATTAAGATAATTAAATACCTGCCTGTCCAAGCTAAAGGCCGGCGGGCAGGCCAGGAGCCCCAGCGGGATCCTGGTAAAGCATGAAACCTCATCCACTGGCGGGATGAGGTTTCATATCCGTTTTTAAAAAGTCTAATAAAGCTTATGTCATTTTTATTAACATGTCCCATCTCGTGTGACATTGTCCCATGAGGGGGACATGTTAATAATTTCAATATTTATCTATTTTTAGACTTTACTTACCTGTCACTAGTCTCCCTGAGTCAGGACTTTGCCTCAGGAAGCAGCGCACTTTGACAGATGGGGAATCCACCCCCCCACACCCTGCACAGGAAGCGCAAAGTGTTTCCCGTCGGGCAGGCCGCTGGGCGGACCTTAATTGGCCCGCCCACTCAAAATGGTGGCGGGCCCCGTTTCGGTGGTGGGGGTCGGCTGTCCACCCGCCACAGAGTCAGTGGGGCCCGCCCACCATCCGAGGGCCAAATTCTGCCCAGTGTGTTTCCTGGGAATGCATAAATAACACGGTGGGTTTGGGACAATAAGCTGTTTTCTGGCTGATGGGTAAAATGTTGTTTTACCCGCCTGCTACCGCACTTAAAGCAAATCTGGGACAAATTCCCCCAGTGCCTGCAGAGACAAAACAAGCTCCTATTGTCTATTTTATTAATAAATCTTATCACTGAAGAGTTAGTGAAGGCTAAATGTTTTCTTTCCAACCTGTGTAATGGGGTGTTTTGAAGTGACTGGCTGGTTGGCTCCCTTCCAAAACTAATTTAGCTTCAGGGTTTAGCTGTACTCTGTGTTTCTTTCAATTTTGGATTATACAAATGAACATACGAATTAGGAGCAGGAGTAGGCCACTCAGCTCCTCGAGCCTGCTCTGCCAATCAATAAGATCATGGCTGATATGAATGTAAACTGAACCCCACTTTCCTGTCTACCCCAATAACCTTTCACCTCTTTGTTAATTAAAAATCTACCTAGCTCTGCCTTAAAAATATTCAAAGACTCTGCTTTAACCACCTTTGGAGGAAGAGAGTTCCAAAGACTCACAACTACCTGAGAGAAAAAATCTCCCCTCCTCTCTGTATTAAATGAGCTGTCCTTATTTTTAAACAGTCACCTCTCGTTCTCGATTCTCCCACAAGGGGGAACATCCTCTCCACATCCACCCTATCAAGACTCATCAGGATCTTAAAGGTTTCAATAAAGTCAATTCTTACTCTTTTAAATCCTAGTGGATACAAGCCTAACCTGTCCAGCCTGTCCTCATAAGACAACCTGCCCATTCCTGGCATCAATCTAGTTAACCTCCTCTGAACTGCTTCTAACGCATTTACATCTATCTTTTAAGTATAGAGAGAGGTGCTGTTCACAATACTCCAGATGATTCATGCATGAGGATACCCAGATCCCTCTGAATCTCAGAGATCTGCAATCTCTCACCATTTAGATAATAAGCTTCTTTCTTATTCTCCCTGACAAAAATAACCAGTTCACAGTTGCCCACATTATACTCCATTTGCCAGATCTTTGCCCACTCACTTCACCTACCTATGTCACTTTCTAGCCTCTTTACATTCTCTTCACAATTTATTTTCCGATCTATCTTTGTGCTGTCAGCACATTTAGCAACTATTCCTTAGGTCCCTTTATCAAAGTCATTTATATAAATTGTGATAAGTTGAGGTTCCAGCACTGATTCCTGTGGCACAAGAAACATAGAAACTAGGAGCAGGAGTAGATCATTCGGCCCTTCGAGCCTGCTCCACCATTCAATATAATCACTGCTGATCCTCTATCTCAACACTTTCTCTCCATACCCCTTGATGCCACTAATATCCAAAAAATTATCAATTTCTTTCTTGAATATACTCAGCGGCCTGGCCTCGGCACCCTTCTGTGGTAGAGAATTCCACAGATTGAGCATCCTCCGAGGGAAGGCACTTTTCCTCATGTCAGCCCTAAATGGCCTGCCCCGTATCCTGAGAGTGTGGTCCCTGGACTCCCCAACCAGGAGAAACATCCTCTCTGCATTCAGTCTGTCTAGCCCTGTTAGAATTTTATACGTTTCAATCAGTTCGCCTCTCATTCTACTAAACTCTAGTTTTCCAGCAATTTTTGTTTTTGTTTCAGATTTCCAGCATCCGCAGTATTTTGCTTTTATCTGGTGAATACAGGCCCAGTCGAACCAATCTCTCCTCACACGACAGTCCTGCCATCCCCGGTATCAGCCTTGTGAACATTGGCTGCACTCCCTCTATGGCAAGTATATCCTTTCTTAGGTAGGGGAACCAAAACTGCACACAACACTCCAGGTGTGGTCTCACCAAGCTAAAAATAAAATACTGCGGATCCTGGAAATCTGAAACAAAAACAAAAACAAAAAATGCTGGAAAAATTCAGCAGGTCTGACGGCATCTGTGGCGAGGAAGACAGAGTTAACATTTCGAGTCAGTACGACACTTCATCAGAAATAAAGAGAAATAACAATGTCATGAAATATAAGCTGTTTAAGGGGAGTTGGAAAGGTGAAGCTGGTTAGAGGGCCAGTGATAGGTGGAGGCAAAAGAGAGATTGCCAAAGATGTCATAAACAGAAGGTCAAAGGGTTGTTGACGGTGGGGATATTAGCTAAAGGATGTGCTAATGGTGACATTATGAGTAGAAAGCAGGATGAGCAAGTGACAGATGGCCCAAGTGGGGGTGGGGTGGTGGGGAGGGGATTGAAATAGGCTAAAAGGTAGAGATAAAACAATGGATGGAAATAAATTTTTAAAATAATAATAGAAATAGGAAAAAGAAAAAAATATATACATAGAAAACAATAATAATTATAAGAAAAAAAGGGGATCAAAAAGTGGGTGGGGATGGAGGAGAGAGTTCATGATCTGAAGTTGTTGAACTCAATATTCCGCCCGGAAGGCTGTAAAGTGCCTAATCAGAAGATGAGGTGCTGTTCCTCCAGTTTGCGTTGAGCTTCACTGGAACATTGCAGCAGGCCAAGGACGGACATGTGCACATGAGAGCAGGACAGTGTGTTGAAATGGCAAGCGACAAGAAGGTCTGGGTCATGCTTGCGGACAGACCGAAGGTGTTCTGCAAAGTAGTCACCCAGTCTACGCTTGGTCTCTCCAATATAGAGGAAACCGCATTGGGAGCAACGAATGCAGTAGACTAAATTGAGAGAAGTGCAAGTGAAATGCTGCTTCACTTGAAAGGCGTGTTTGGGCCCTTGGACGGTGAGGAGAGGGGAAGTAAAGGGACAGGTGTTGCACCTTATGTGGTTGCATGGGAAGGTGCTGTGGGAGGGGGTTGAGATGTAGGGGGTGATGGAGGAGTGGACCAGTGTGCAACTGAATGAGCGGTCCCTATGGAATGCCGACAGTGAGGGAGTGAAGGGAAAATGTGTTTGCTGGTGGCATCATGCTGGAGTTGGCGGAGAAGGAGGAGGGTGATCCTTTGAATGTGGAGGCTGGTGGGGTGATAAGTGAGGACAAGGGGGCCCCTATCATGGTTCTGGGAGGGAGAGGAAGGTGTGAGGGCAGATGTGCGGGAGATGGGTCGGACATGGTTGAGGACCCTGTCAACCACCGTGGGTGGGAAACCTCGGTTAAGGAAGAAGGAAGACATGTCAGAGGAACTGGTTTTGGAAGCGGCATCAGTGGAACAGATGTGACAGAGGCGAAGGAACTGAGTGAATGGGATGGAGTCCTAACAGGAAGCAGGGTGTGAGGAGCTGTAGTCGAGGTAGCTGTGGGAGTCAGTGGGCTTGTAATGAATATTGGTGGACAGTCTATCACCAGGAATTGAGAGAGAAATAGGCAACAGCTAACATTTAAGGAACGTATGCATGAATTAGGATAGTTATTCATTCCTGTCTGTTAAAAAATAAAACAGGAAAGGTGGCTCAAACATGGATTACAAAAGAAATGAGGGATAGTATCAGATCCAAGGAGGAGACATATAAAATTGCCAGAAAAAGCAGCAAGCCTGAGGATTGGGAGCGGTTTAGAATTCAGCAAAAGTGGACAATAAGATTGATCAAGAAGGAGAAAATGGAGTATGGGAGTAAACTTGCCGGGAACGTTAAAAACAGATTGTAAAAGCTTCGACAAACGTATGAAGAGAAAATGACAAATGTAGGTCCCCTACAGTCAGAAACGGGGGAAATTATAATGGGAAACTAAGAAATGCCAGAAAAATTAAACACATATTTTCTGTTCTGTCTTCACAAAAGAGGAAGATGTGGGGAGACAACGTCCAGTGGGCCGACCACCTGAAGGGTGAGCCCATGCATGGCAGGGAGTCACCAAGCACCCGGTACAGTGAGTACGAGCTGTCACTAGTGAATGAATAAAGGTTTCCCACCTGAAGTAGAAATTGCATCCAAGACTGGCTTTGTGTTGTTGATACCCAGAGAACAGGTCCCGAACCTTGTAGGGTAGTGAGACTCCCTGCTTCTATGTCTTACACCTCCAGGACAGCCGTTGCAGTTCGGAGCTGCATACAGCAGACCTGGACAACACCCTGGCTTGTCTGATGAGGGGGTAAGGAAAATTCATGCCACCCAAGTGCCAGGCTTGACCATGAACGATGGCATCACCATTGCTGAGACCCAAGCATCAACCTCCTGGGTGTCACCATTGAGCAGAAACTGAAGTGACCAACCTCACAAACACTGTTTCTATCCACCCAGATTAGAGACTTCATACTGGATCACCTCCTGCACACCCAATCCTCACTGCAAGGCAGACGTCTGGGTGTAATGTAATCCTCACCACTTTCCTGGATGGGTGAAGGTCCAGCAACACTCCAGGAGCTGACACAACCGTCCACAACAAATCAATCCCTTTAACCAGCACCACATCTATTAGCTTAAATATCCACACCCTCCACCATCGGTATGTTGTAGCTACAGGCTGTAATCTCTACAAGATTCACTGCAGAGAGTTACTAAAATGTTTAGTTCGGTGGGTGGGCGCGAGCCCCACCCGCTCGAGCGTGAAACGACACTCATTGATTTCAGCCAAACGTGCCGACGTCAACGCACAGTTACGCGATGGTTTGGTCAGCGGGTGCACAGCGGAGTCGGCAGCACGCCCGCTGACAATGAAAAAGCTGTTAAAGAATCAATTAACTTAAATTTTTCACTGATCATGCAACCTTATGGTTGGCAGGCAGGCAGAAAGGCCAAGTTGCCTTTGCACTTTTTTGGAACCTCATCCAAGTGCAGGATGAGGTTTCCAAAAGCAAATAAAAAATAAAAAAGAAGTTTTAAAAGTTAATTAATAACATGTCCCTGCTCATTTTTGAAATCTTTATTTTTGTTAAACGCTTCATGTTCCTGAGGCAGCTCTGTGACTCAGGGAGATTTTGAATCACTCACTCGTGCACATGTGTGAAGTTAGCGCTCGCCCCGCTCACCCTCCTCCCCCGCCCGCAGAGGCAGCGCTGCTGCTGCCGCTCCTGTTTCACGCTGGGCCGGCCTTCATTTACACCTCCAAATCCCACAACCTTCACCAGCTAGAAGGACAAGAGCAGCAGGACAATGGAACACCTTCACCTCCAAGTTCCCCTCCAAGATCTCAATCTCCATTTTCTCACTGTCGCTGGATTAATCCCTGGAACTCCCAGTTTAACAATGTTGGTTTCCCTGCACCACTTGGAATGCAGCCGTTCAAAAAGAGGCCTCACCACCATCTTAGGGCACCAAGGGAAGGGTAATAAATACCAACCTTGTCGGCAACTCTCACATCCCAAGAAGCAATAATAAATACCATGTGACCACAATGTGCAATGACTCGAACAAATATGTCCTTGGTTAAAGTTTTTTACAGCTTCATTTTACTATGGGGAGAATTTTCTCCCCTTTGGCGAGCCGGGTGGGAGCGGGCACGGGCGGGCACACAGCCGATCACCACCCGCAATCGGCCGGGCGCCACCATTTTGCGTGGGTGGGCCCAGCGTGATGCACACCCGGAAGTGCTCAGGGCTACCTGTGCGGGCGGGGGGAGGAGGAAGAGTCGGGGCCTGCACTCTTTCACACACATGGAGCTGCCTCGGGGACATTAAGGAAAGTCATAAAAATTGATCAACAAAAAAATAAAATTATTCAGACACGTCCCCTCATGTGACATTGTTACATGAGGTGGGATATGTTTATCAATTCATATGAAACAATTTATTAAATTAATAAAGCCTTCATGAAATCTCATCCCGCCCGTGGATGAGCTTCCATGTAAAATGCAAAGGCCGCCTGGGCTCTTCGTCTGCCCGATAACCTTAAGGTTGGCCGGGCAGCACTGTTAATTACTTCAATTCGTTTTTAAATGGCCTCAATAGGTCTTTGACAGCTCGATGGGCGCGCAGCCGATTCCGCTGGGCACCTGCCAAACTCAGGATTAGAATGGCGCGCGGTGACGTCAGGACGCACGCTCGACATCACCGCGTGTCATTTTACCCGTGGGTGAGCGGGACCCACCCCCACACGCCGACCAGAAGTTTCAGGCCTTTGTGATTGAAGAGCACTTAAACAATTTAAAATATAAAAATCAGCTCCAGTTATTGCTCTGAAATGTAGTAAATGTCCGGAAGGACAATTGGGATTTGATTTCACATCTTTGGAGGCAGCTTTACTTCAGTGATCATTGGGTGGTCCAGATCTTACCCACATTTACAATGACCCTGTTTTTGAGTGAGGTACTCAGCTGATTTTATTACTTTGCATTGAGAGAGCAACATGTCATCTCTTGGCCCCTCTTCTCAGTAACATTTACAATGTGCTTTGCATCTTTTTATGTAAAACTAATGAGAGATGAAGAAAAACAGCATCACAAGACATAAAGTGACTTCATCTGCACCTGGACAAAATAAATACTTGAATTTTAATAACTGGAGATTTTCCAACCTGAGACACAAAATGTACCTGTAATTCTCTCTGACTCTTTATTCCCTGGATTAGTTACAAAGCTTGTAGTCAAACCCGAATCTAGCAGACATGAGGAGGTGGGCGGTGGGTAGCAGTGCGATTGCACACGGCATAAGGCTGTAAATTAAGTTACAGATCAGGTGGCAAATCTGAGATTTGAAGCTGTTAATCCCAGGATTAGCAGCACCAGATTAGCAGCATCAGGTTAGCGACATAAAAAGGCAGAATTGACTTTAACTACTTAAGATGGTTGATAACTTGAATTCTTGCCAATGTAACAGAAGAATCTAAGAACAAAAGAAATAGGAACAGGAGTAGACCATTCGGCCCCTCGAGCCTGCTCCGCCATTCAATAAGGTCATGGCTGAATTTCTTGTGTTTTGAATTCCACATTCCCATCTACCCCCGAAAACCTTTGTTTCCCTTGCCTAACAAGAATCTACCTACAGAGAAAAGCAACAAACTGCGAGCGCTGGAAATCCAAAAACAAAAACAAAAATACTTGGAAAAACTCAGCAGGTCTGGCAGCATCTGCGGAGAGGAACACAGTTAACGTTTCGAGTCCATATGACTCTTCAACAGAACTAAGTAAAAATAGAAAAGGGGTGAAATATAAGTTGGTTTATGGGGGTGGGTGGGGCAAGTAGAGCTGGATAGAGGGCCAGTGATAGGTGGAGATAACCAAAAGATGTCACAGACAAAAGGACAAAGAGGTGTTGAAGGTGGTGATATTATCTAAGGAATGTGCTAATTAAGGGTAGAAAGCAGGACACTCACGGTACAGATAGCCCTAGTGGGGGTGGGCTGGGGTGAAGGAATCAAAACAGGCTAAAAGGTAGAGATAAAACGATGTTTGGAAATACATTTAAAAATAATGGAAGTAGGTGGGAAAATAAAAATCTATATAAATTATTGGAAAAAAAGTGGGGGGGGAATCGGAAAGGGGGTGGGGACAGAGGAGAGAGCTCATGATCTTAAATTGTTGAACTCGATAGTCAATCCGGAAGGCTGCCCTGTGAGTAGTTTCAGGCCTTTGTGATTGAAGAGCACTTGAACAGTTTAAAATATAAAAATCAGCTCCAGTTATTGCTCTGAAATGCAGGCCCTGTAAATGCACCCAGAAGCAACCCCTCACTTCTTGAAAGCAGGACAGGTGCCATACGCCCTGAGAGAGAAGGTTGATGCTGAGCTGAAGTGGCTAGAGAGACTGGGTGTCATAAAAGCAGTTCAGTTCTCAGAGTGGGTTTCAGGTGTCTGAAACTACCCCCACCACCCCAACCACTGGACCCAACCCCTCCACCCCAAGGAAGTTGTGAGCTATTAGTATGAATGGGGGATTGGATAATAGACAGATAGACCTTCCAACATTCTGACCACTCATCACCACCCCCCACCATTATCCTCTGACCCTCGCACTCCCTGATTACGCCACAACCCCCTGACTAACCCCCACGCCCCACCCCTTCAAACACCAATCTATGACTATTGCAAAACACTCTGAATACATCCCACCCCTGACTATCCCCCAACCACCACACCCCTTTTCTACCTTGATGACCCTACAGCTAACCCACACTGACCCAACTATCCTACCAGTCCCGTTGATTATCACCTGAACTCCCATCCCCCCATGAATAGCCCCCACCTCCTCTCACAGCTCCCTACCCTTCCTGACATCCTGACACTCCCCCACACCTAGGTGAGTGAAAAGGAGCCGAGTGGAAATCCGAAGGTGATTGTCACTCCCCGGATTTTGTGAGCCATTAACATGAATAGGGGATTGTATAATGGACAGAAAGAACTATGGGGTTTTGATAAACTGTGGTAAACATTTAAAGAAATAATTCCAAATTCTCAGTGAAAACACATTCCATTGAGAAACAATAAATTCTCCGGGAATACTGGTCCACCCACGGCTAACCACATAAAATAATGGGGAGCCAAAGGGTGAAAGAGAGTGTGGAATTTGAAGTAATTAATATGGAAGAAAATAAGCACTAGAGAAACTAATGGGACTAAAGGCTGACCAATTCACTGTACTTGATAGTTTACATCCTAGGATTCAGTTCAGTGGATCGGTACGATTCTCTGCAGCTATGACCGGGTGTTCTGAAGGTTGTGCTGTCTTTTCTGCTGCCAAGAGATATATACCGGTTAGGTGACTGGGCAACAAGTTGGCAGATGAAATATTTTGTGAGCAAGTGTGAGGCTATCCACTTTGATATGAAGAAAATCAGAGGGTCATCAGAATGGTGGAGTGGTCAATAGTGAGGAGGATTGCCTTAGATTACAGGGGCCCCCCAATGCCCAACTACCCCTATCCCCAACCCCACTGTGCATGCCCACTGGTCCCTGAAGGTAGTGGGCCAGGTGGATAAGGTGGTTAAGAAGGCATATGGTGTAGTGGATGGTGGTGTGTGTGTCAGCTCCGCCTCTGACTTCTGAGCAGTTCAAATCACTCCAACTCCCTGGGTTCTAGACATTGGACTTATTTGGGGGTTGTGACAAAGTGCAGCAGACAACTGGTTTTGGTGTAAGAAAATAAAAACTGGGTTTATTGAATTCACAAATGAACTGAAAACATTAGGATTACACTGAGATTATACAGACTTACAAAGTACACTTAGTTAAGAATGGGGAACACACGGCATAACGAGGGAAAATCATGCTACTAGTCCCCTTACCCTTGCCCCACCCCCAAAACCTAACTAAATTGATCTTGGAGAGGTCAAGGATCATGCTCACCAACCAGGGTCCCTTGAGAGTTCGAAATCCAGCCAGGTAAGCCGGTTGCAGCTTTGGGGTACACTCTTTGTGTCCTCTGGGGCCTGCCGTCCCCACGTGGTCCTGGTCTGTGGAATCTGCGAAGGTTCTTCAGTTGGGTGGAGGGCGCGGTTGTGGGTGGTCGGTCTTCATGGAGGGCTGCGGTTGCGTCCTTGTTGTCTTCAGTTGAGCCTGCCACTCCATGCCCCTCGCCATGATGTTGCCTGCGGGCCTGCAAACCTCCAGATCTCCTCCCTCCACTTGGCTCAGCTACCACTCCCTGCTTAAAATCTGCATCAACTGCTCCAAAACTGCTCACCCTCCTCCCCATAGTAACTAGTGCCCCAGTTATACAGTTTTTCGAATTGTTTTTCTGAAACCAAATCAATGTTAGTTCTTTGTTTGATTTTGGTGGGCTTCTTCAAGTGATTGTTGTCTCGTTGTTTTTAAAGGGCTCGCATGTTGTTTATCATTGTCTTCTTGACCCCGTCACTAGTCTTGAACTGCAAGCCATTGTATATGTGGACTATTGATAGGTTCGCATAATTGCATTGATTGCAGCCTTCCTGCCTTAGTAGTTAGTATCGATTATTTATGCAAGATTTTGATGGGCTTTAGTTTCAAGTAAGGTGAAGTCTTTCTCTGGGTTGATTATTTTAAAGGGAAGAATGTATATTCTGTCCCCTCTTGTTGTCTGGTTTCAGGCCACAATCCACATTTCACTCAACAAGCCTGGGCATGTCAAGTCCCAGGCCTTCATGGGCCTAGCCTCCTGTCTGCAGGGTTCTACACTTAACTCAGCAGTTGGGTCCTCTGCCATAAAAGTTCAAAAGTCATGTCCTTGTTAATGAGATGAAAAATGTGGGAATTTTGAGAACCCGTCAAGATCCTGAGGGGCCTTGATTGGGTGGGTATGGAGAGGTTGTTTCCTCTTGTGGGAGAATCTAGATCTAAGGGTCACTGATTAAAAAGAAGGGATCACCCATTTAAAACAGAGATGAGACAATTTTTTTTTTCACTCAGAGGGTCGTGAGTTTTTGGAACTCTCTTCCTGGAAAAGTGGTGGAATCAGAGTCTTTGAATATTTTTAAGGCCGAGGTGGATAGTGAAGTGGTATCTTTGATGAACGGACCACAGGAGACTCAGGTACAGGTTACGATCGTTTATTCGAGCAATTGCAAGGAGAGCACCTTCTCAATACAGCTTGAGACAGCACTCTGCTAAGCTACAAGTGTTTACCATATTTTTACATTATTGGTCACAGATAAGAACATCCTCCAGATTCCCATCTTATCAACATATAGGTTTACATTATACAGACACGTCCCTGGTAACAAAGGGGACAAAGGGACATGCATCATCTGACCCTACTTTCACCCAGGCAGAGACCTGCCTTCCTATCTAAGCTGGGACCATCTGTCCTTCCCCTATCTGTTGAAGAGCACACTTAACCTATGTAACTGCCATTCTCTGACTCCAGTCTAACTCCCAGGACCTTGCTGGTCATTGCAAACCCTGAGGGTGCACAAAGTTTGAGAGCGTATAAGGATCATCTGGTTTAACTGTTCAATTGTTGATTTACTGATTTGTGCTGGCCTGCCTATCGATTCAAATTTAAGTAATTAATTCCCCTATAATGAATTCTTCCTTACCATAAATTCTCTTGTACTTTCTTCCCCCTTATTCTTAATAAGCAAGGGGGTGATAGGTTATCGGCGGGATGTGAGATACTGCTTTCAGGTTACTATCAGATCAGCCATGATCTTATTAACTGGCAGAGCAGGCTCAAGGGGCTGAATGGCCTACTCCTGTCCCTTGTTCGTATGTTCGTGTATATATATTGGAACTACACAGTTGGATATTTAGATTTGTTGGATTCACTCCAACATCTCTCAAGGTGAAGGTATGCTGCTATAGTGTAGTGATGATAGTTCACCCCTTAACTTGGATTGAGGCATCTTGCTAGACTTGGCAGTTTTCTGCTTGGGGATTTAAGGTAAATATTACTATCAATGTTAATGAGTGTGAAGAGAGTGCTGGTTGGATTGCAATTGGACTCCGATTGGTTGAGGTATTGCCACGGAGAATGCACCAGTGATGGTGACTGACAGTTAACTGCCAAGAATTGTTTAAAATTTAAACCAGGCAGCTTGACCCTTATTCATCAAGGCATTGGCTTGAAGAATGATTCAGCGAATAGGATCACTTATCTTGTTTTGCTGAAACAGTTGCAATGTATCTTTTTTCTTCAATGGGTGTGGGCTTCACTGGCTGGGCCAACGTTTATTGCCCACCCCAAGTTGCCCTTGAGAAGATGGTGGTCAACTCCCTTCTTAAACTGTTGCAGTCCATGTGATGTAGATACACCCAGAGTGCAGTTAGGAATGGAGTTCCAGAATTTTGACCCAGCATAAGTGATGGAACGGTGATATATTTCCAAGTCAGGATGGAGATCGACCTGGAGGGGAACTCCCAGGTGGTGGTATTCCCATCTATATTTTGCCCTTGTCCTTCTAGATGGTAGTGATCGTGGGTTTGGTAGGTGCTGCCTAAGGAACCTTTGTGAATTCCTGCAGTGTATCTTGTACATGGTACACACAGCTGCCACTGTGCATCGATGGTGGAGGGAGTGAATATTTGTAGACATGGTGCCAATCAAGCAGGCTGCTTTGCCTTGGACAATGTCAAGCTCCTTGAGTGTTGTGCGAGCTGCACTCATCCAGTCAAGTGGGTTGTATTCCATCACACTCCTGACTTATGGTTTGTAGATGCTGGACAGGGTTTGGGGAGTTAGGAGCTGAGTAACTTGTCACAGGATTCCTAGCTTCTGACTTGCTCTTGTCAGCACAGTATTTATATTGCTAGTCCAGTTCAGTTTCTGGTCAATGGTAATCCCCAGGATGTTGATAGTGGGGGATTCAGTGATGGTAATGCCATGAACTGTCATGGGGCGATGGTTAGATTCTCTCTTGTTGGAGTTGGCCATTGCCTGGCACTTGTGTGGGGCAAATGTTACTTGTCTTAAACTGGATAGAGTTGGGGATGGTTCTGGAGAGGGGATACGTAGGCTTACAAAGCAAAAGGATATGGCAGCAGAGTAGGACAGCTATTGAGGTAATGATACCCAGCGTGTGAAAGGAAGGGACAGAGTGTGCAAACATTAAAAAAAAGCAGCAAATAGGTCAAAGGGGGAAACAAATAGTAAAAAAGAAAAGTTAATTTCCATTCACTTAAATGCACATAGTATTTGGGGCAAAATAAATGAATTAACAGCATAAATTGAGCTTAATAATGACACAGTACAAAGCGAGATTTAAACAGGCCTCCAATCAACAGCCAAAATCCAATGAACTCTTTAGTGTAGAAGAGGCAGAAGCAGCCAATCCTGACACTTATTCATTATTCAACATTAGAGTTGGGAAGACAGAGCCAATATTTGTTACAGCGTAAGTGAATGGTAAACCATTAAAAGTGGACGGAGACACGGGTGCTTCTACTACTGGAATTGGAAAACACACTTTCAGAGATTTAAATAAAGGTAATGAACAATTAAATTTGAAACAAACATCTGCCAAGTTGAAAACGTACACAGACGAAGAAATCCAAGGAAAAGCTATCACCAGAGTAACGGTTCATTCTAGACACCAATCGGTACGGCTCCCAGTGATGGTGGTAGAAGGTGAAGGCCCAAACCTTCTAGGGCGTGATTGGTTGAAGGAGATTAAATTGAACTGGTCTGAAATCTTCCAGGTGTGAGCAGGTGGGCTACAAGAGCTGGAAAAAAAAAATCACACCGTCTGCAAGAATGAACTGGGAAAAATCAAAGGCCTACAGGACACGATTTATGTGGACCCAGAAGCAACCCCTCACTTCTTGAAAGCAGGACTGGTGCCATGCACCCTGGGACAGAAGGTCGATGCTGAGCTGAACCGGCTAGAGAGCCTGGGTGTCATAAAAGCAGTTCAGTTCTCAGAGTGGGCAGCACCCATAATCCCTGTCCTTAAATCAGACCAGACGTCCAGATGTGTGGGGACTATAAACTAAAGATCAACAGAGCAGCCAAACTGGACAGCTACCCTATTCCCAAGACTGAAAACCTATGTGCTAAACTAGCAGGAGGGACAATGTATAAAAAGCTTGACATGAGTCAGGATATCAGCAACTGGAGCTGGGTGGCGCCTCCTGGGAATTTGTAACCATCAGTACCCACAAAGGGTTATACCAATACGCACGCCTGTGCTTCAGTGTTTCCTCAGCCTGTGTCATTATTCAGAGGACAATGGAGAGTTTATTACAGGGACTACCTCAGGCTGTAGTCTACCTGGACGATGTACTGATAACTGGATTCACTGAAAGGGAACACTTGGTTAACTTAGAGGAAATCCTGAAGTGATTTCTAGAAGCAGGAGTGTACTTGAAGGAGGAAAAATGTACTTTTTAAGAAAATGAAGTCATTTATTTAGGCCACCAGGTAGATGCCCAAGGGTTACACCCAGTTGAAGATCGGGTTAGAGCAATCAGAGAGGCACCTGCACCCAAGAACAACTCTGAACTTCAATCACTTTTAGAGATGATAAATGACTGTGGGCGATTTCTACCAAACTTGTCCACAATTCTAATCCCTCTATTTTCTCTGCTAAGGAAAAAGCAGTGTTGGTTTTGAGAGGCACCTCAAAAAGAAGCCGTCCGGAAAGTAAAACAGCTCTCACGCTCCCAAAATTTTTTAGTGCATTTTGACCAGATGAAGGAAGTGTAGCTGACCTGCGCTCCCCCTATGGAGTGGGAGCGGTACTACCTCACAAAATGGACGATGGCACAGAGAGGCCGAGAGGCTGTGTACCCGGGACACAAAAGCTGAAAAAGGATATCCTCAGATCAAAATGAAAGGTCTCTCAATTATTTTTGGTGTAAAAACATGACACCAATACGTGCACGGGCGACATTTCATGATAGCATCAGAACACAAACCACTTTTGAGTCTGCTTAGTGAGGAAAACCTTATACCACCCATAGCCTCTGCAAGAATACAAAGATGGGTCCGAATTCTGGAGGCATATGAATGCACCTTTGTACATAGACCACGGATTCATATAGCAAATACCGATGCTCTAAGTCACCTCCCTTTACAAGAGAATGATGAACATGTCCCAATCCCAAATGTCAAATTGAAAGAAAAAACATACAATGTGGCAAAGATTAGTGATAAGGCAAAGGATTGGGAGAGCTTTAAAAACCAGAAAAGATGACCAAAACAAAATGAAGAGGAAGAAAATAAACTTTGAGAGTAAACTAGTAAGTAATATATAAATGGAATGTAAGAGCTTCTTTAAATATATAAAAAGGAAGGAAGAGGCCAAACTGAGCATAGGCCCCTTAGAAAACGAGGTTGGGGAAATAATAATGGGGAATGAGGAAATAGCAGAGGAGTTGAATAAATACTTTGCATCAGTCTTCACGTTAGAAGACACTAATAGAGTTCCAAAAATACTAAATAATCAAGGGGAAAAGAGGGGAGCGGGGGGAGCAGGGGAGGAAATGAATATAATAACTATCAAATAGTAATATGAAAACTAATGGTGCTAAAGGCTGATAGCCTGGACATGATGGGTTGCATCCTAGGATATTAAAGGAAGTAGCTACAGAGATAATGGATGCATTGATAGCAATCTTCCAAGAATCCTTAGATTCTGGAAAAGTCCCAGAGGGTTGGAAAACTGCCAATGTAACACACTTATTCAAAAAGGGTCGGAGAGAAAAAACAGGTAATTAAAGGCCAGTTAACTTAACATCTGTCATTGGGAAAATGTTAGAGTTTATTATCAACAATGTAATAGCAGAGCATTTAGAAATGCATAATATAGTCTAGCTGAGGCGACATGGCTTCATGAAGGGGAAACCATGGCTGAAACATTTATTGGAATTCTTTGAGGTCACAAGCAGGAGAGATAAAGGGGAATCAGTCGATGTAATCTATTTGAAATTCCAAAAAACGTTTGACAAGGTAGCGCACATAAGGCTGCTTAATAAGATAAGAGCCCATTGTGTTTGGGGTGGTATATTCACATGGATAGAGGATTGGATAACGAACAGAAGACAGAGAGTTGGAACAAGGGGAGCATTTTCAGGATGACAACCTGTAACACAGGGATCAGTGCTGGGGCCACAACTATTTACAACATTCATTAATGACTTGGATGAGAGAAGTGAATGTACTATCGCCACGTTTACAGTTGACACAATAAAATGTGGGAAGGTAAGTGGTGAGGATGACACAAAGAGTCGACAGAGGGATATAGACAGGTTAAGCGAGTGAGCAAAAACTTGGCAAATGGAATATAATGTGGGAAAATGTGAGGTTATGCACTTTGGCAGGAAGAAGAGAGGAGCTGAATATTATTTAAATGAAGGAAGACTACAGAAAGCTTCAGCACAGACGGATTTGGGGTCCTTGTGCATGAATCACAGAAAGCTAGCATACAGGTTCAGCAGGTAATAGGGAAGGCAAATGGACTGTTGGCCTTCATTTCAAAGGGAATGGAGTATGAAAATAAGGAAGTCTTGCTAAAACTATACAAGGTCCTATTTCGACAACACCTAGAATGCTATGAACAGTTTTGGTCCCCTTATCTAAGGACAGATATACTGGCATTGGAGGAAGCCCAGAGAAGTTCATTAAGTTGATCCCGAGTAGGGAGGGATTTTCTTCTGAGGAGACGTTGAGTAGGTTGGGCCTGTACTCATTGGAGTTTAGAAGAATGAGAGGCAAACTTATTGAAACAGATAACATTCTTAGGCATCTTGGCAGGGTAGATGCTGAGAAATTGTTTCCCCTTGTGATAGAGTCTAGGGCCAGAGGTCATAATCTCAGAGTAAGGGGCTGCCTATTTAAGACAGAGACGAGGAGGAATTTCTTCTCTCAGAGGCTAGTGAATCTGTGGAATTCTTTACCGCAGAGGGCTGGAGGTACTAGGTTGTTAAGTATATTCAAGACTGAGATACATAGATATTTAATAAGTTAGGGAATCAAGGGTTATGGGGAGGAGGCAGAAAGGTGGAGTTGAGGATTATCAGACCAGCCATGATCTCATTAAATGGCTGAGCAGACTCGATGTGCCAAATGGCCAATTTCTGCTCCTACACCGTATGGTCTTATGACCACTTGTAGGCCCAAGTCTCGATATTGTGCAGGTTTTACTACATTTGGACATGGAACTGCTTCATTATCTGAGGAGCCGTGAATGGTGATGAACGTTGTGCAATCTTCAGCGAACATCCCCACTTCTGACATTATGATGGAAGGAAGGTCAATGATGAAGCAGCTGAAGATGGTTCGGCTGAGGACATTACCCTGAGGAACTGCTGCAGTGATGTCCTGGAGCTGAGATGACTGACCTCCACCAACCACAACCATCTCCCTTTGTGTGATGTATGACTCCAAACAATGGAGAATATCTCCCCTGATTCCCATTGACTCCAGTTTTGCTAGGGTTCCTTGATGCTACACTCGGTCAAATGCGGCCTTGATGTCAAGGGCAGTTACTTCCATCTCACCTCAGCAGTTCAGCTCTTTAGTCCAGGTTTGAATTAAGGCTCCAATGAGGTCAGGATCTGAGTGGCCCTGGAGGAACACAAACTGGGCATAAATGAGCAGGTCATTTCGAGGTAAGTGCTGCTTGATAGCACAGTTGAAGATACCTTCCATTACTTTACTGATGATCGAGAGTAGACTGACGGGGCATTAATTGGCCGGGTTGGATTTGTCTTTCATACCTGGGCAATTTTCCACATTGCTGGGTAGATGCCAGCATTGGAGGTGCACTGGAACATCTTGGCTCGGGGCATGGCATGTTCTTGGGCACAGGTCTTTAGTACAATGGCCGGAATATTTTCAGTGCCCACAGCCTTTGCTCTATATAGTACCTTCAGATGAGGAGTGAATCGAATTGGCTGAAAACTGGCATCCATGAAGCTGGGGGCCTCAGGAGGGGCAAAGAATGACCATTCAGAGGACACTTCTGGCTGAAGATTGTTGCAAACGCTTCAACCTTATCTTTTGCACTGATGTGCTGAGCTCTCCCATCATTGAGGATGGGGATATTTGTGGAACCTCCTCCTCCAATGAGTTGTTGAATTGTCCACCACCATTCATGGCTGGATGTGGCTGGACTGCAGAGCTTAGATTTGATCCATTGGTTGTGGGATCGCTTAGCTCTGTCTATCAATTGTTGCTTATGCTGTTTGGCATGCAAGTAGTCCTGTGTTATAGCTTCACCAGCCTGACACCTCAGTTTTTGGCATGCCTGGTGCTGCTCCTGGCATACCCACCTGCACTCTTCATTGAACCAGGGTTGACCCCCTGTCTTGATGGTAATGATAGAGTGGGGGATATGCCGGCCCATGGAGGTTACAGGTTATTTTCTAGCATGTTTCTGCAGCTGTTCTTGGATGCCTCATGGATGCCCAGTCTTGAGTTGTGAGATCTGTTCGAAATCTATCCCACTTGGCATTGTGGCAGAGCCACACAATATGATGGAGGGTATCCTCAGTGTGAAAATGAGGCTTCGTCTTCAAAAGTTCTGTGCGATTGGTCACTACTATCGATACTGTAATGGATGAACGCAGCTGTGTTGGTGAGCATCAAGTGTGTTTTTCCCTTTTGTTGGTTCCCTCACCACCTGCCGCAGACCCAGTCTAGGAGCTATGCCCTTTTGGACTCGCCTAGCTCAGTCATTAGTGGTGCAACTGAGCCACTCTTGATGATGGACATTAAAGTCTTCCACTCAAAGAATACCCTGTGCCCTTGCCACTCTCAGAACTTCCTCCAAGTCGTTTTCAACATAGAGGAGCGCTGATTCATCAGCTGAGGGAGGGCAGTGCGTGGTAAGCAGCAGGAGGTTTCCTTGCGCATGTTTGACCTGATGCCATGTGACTTCACGGGGTCCCGAGTTTAAGTTGAGGACTCTCAGGGCAACTCCCTCCCACCTGTATACCACTGTGCCACCACCTCTGCTGCTGGTGTCTGGGACATTATCTGTAAAGTATGATTCTGTGAGTATGAATATGTCAGGCTGTTGCTTGACTGATGCCGACTAGTTTGTCGGGTTTCATTCCTTTTTGAGACTTTGTAGCAGTTTGATACAACTGTGTGGCTCCATTTCAGAGGGCATTTAGGAGTCAACCACATTGCTGTGGGTTTGGAATCACATGTAGGCCAGATCAGGTAAGGACGGCAGATTTCCCTCGCGAAAGGGGATTAGTGAACCAGTTGGTTTTTTACAACAATCGACAATGGTTTTGTGATCATCTTTAGACTTTTAATTCCAGATTGTTTTTGAATTCAATTTCCACCATCTGCGCTGGCAGGTTCAAATCTGGGTCCCCAGAGCATTACCCTGGGTCTCTGGATTACTTGTCCAGTAAAAATACCACAACACCATCACCTCCCCATGCGTACATCTTCTTTCTGTCTGCAATGAGCAGGGCCCCGTGTATTAATACGTGTAGCTTCCAGTTCATGTAAAAGTGCCACACTGTGATCCCAACTGACAATCTACAATTGGTTGTCAGTGTCATTCTTAGCACACTGAGGATTAATTAGCAAATGTTGTCCATTCGCCGAATCACATCTAATGTTGGACGCTGTGTTTTGACTTTTGCAAGAAAGGGCTGGTTGAATACGGCCTGTACCCTGCCCGTTGTGAACAGCAGCTGGGACATGCTGTTTGATGTGATCCCCTGTCTTTGGCACGTCCGGCCTACATACCTAGCATCGCACTGGCACGAGAAATCATATAGCACATTACTCATTTGTGTGATAGGCAGAATGACCTTTTGGCTGATGGCAGCATCCTGCTACTAGTGAATATCACTCTTATTGCTGCTGCACAAATTATTGGGATAACTTGCCCTTCCAGGGTAATCAGAGCACAGGGTGGAGTCCATTTATACATGTAAGGAAATTATTATATGCAGCTGCAGATTTAAATCTGGCAAACACATCATCCACATATCAGAAATGTGGGAGGGGTAGTTGATTAGGTGTCATTACATCAAAGACATGTTTCTCATAGAACCCAACAAAGATGTTAATGAAAGCTGGGCCTAGAGGGGATCCTATGGCTACACCATCTATTTGGGTATGCGTGGCGTGGTTAAAACTGAAATCAACTGCATAAGTTGCCAAGTTCATAAGTTCAATGAATAACGATTTAGATAATATCAATGCCTGTACCAAACAGAGTTCACTTGCCAACCAATCAGCACTCTCTTCATATAAAGTATAAACAGCTGTTTTCCCCTTATATTGGTATTCTTGAGGAGTGTCCTGATGAGTGCAAGATGAAAAGCTTTGACATGTTTCTGTTTTAGCAATGATCATGTTCTCTACTACAAAACAACTACAAATATTAAGAGATATCAACTTTTTTTGTAACATGAATAACATCTGGATTCTCTATTATAGTCAAGAATATAGTTACTTCTCCTAGAACTGTCAATGTTACGATTGATTTACCATAAAAAGTGAATTGCATTTTCAGTTCCTAAAACAACTTTAATATAATTTTAATGTGTATAGTCTCATATTATCTTCTGTATCAAACTCGAAACCCCATCTCCATACAATCTACAGTGGAGAGGTATATTGTTGAGGAGAGATGCCCGGACTCCAGTAATATCCAGGTTGTTATAATCTAGCTTTAAACTTGTTAAAAAGGCTATCTGGAGCATGGTAATAATCTCTGTTAATTCCATTCCTTTGTGGGGAAAGATAGATCACTTCTTCAGACACAGTTAAATATCTGTGAGGCCTGTTTTTCTCTACCTTAAGTCAGAGTGATCATCCAAGCAGTGCATCTGACCCAGAATAGCCCCAAAGAGGGGCTAGGATTATAATCCACTTCATCCTGAACCAGTTTGGACTTTGTCGGAGGTGACACTATAAACACAATTGTGAGAATCCTAGCTCCCAACCTCGGGGATTCAGCCTTCAATTCAGTGAATGCTTCCTGGGAAGGATCATCATGGAGCAGGATATCCGGCTGCCCCATGGATATGCTGCTTCCCCTACCTGGAATTCCAGGATCAGGATGATTGGAATATATTGGGGCTGTGGGTGTGATTCCCTCACTAACTGGTGTGTCTGTCTGAGTGGGGTCTGGAGGGATATCACTGTGTGATCTTGCTGCTATGTAAGTGGGGCCTCTTCCCTGGAACCAGGACCCTTAAAAAAATAACAACACTTGATTTTAAATGTTCTGTTTTTGCAGCAGGTAAAGTGTCCTTTAGATGGAAAGCAGGTCTCACTCCAGCCAGGATCAGACCCTGGAATGCTAGTATCCCAGTTTCCTACAGGGAGAAGCAGCTTTCACACAATAGAGGTGGAACTGTCAGAAATCCCAATTGATGAGATTCTCCCATTAGTTCAACCCCTTCCTGTGAGCCCTGCAATGGAAAGTGTGGAGGGAAGGAGTTCCGGACCCTTCTTGGGTGGAAATTTAAACATGTGAGGAAAGGGGAATGAGACCCAGATTAACCAGGACCCTCCCCAGAATCCTCCCTTACCTGCCCAGATTGGGAGAGTTTCCAAGAAAGAAGAATTTCACAACACCCGGCCGATGATTGATCCTTGAATTGTTGTGTGTTGGACTCTGTCTATCCTGGGAGTTTATCAGTGAATTCCCATTGAGAGAGTTTTAAACCCTGTTCAGAGTGGAGTTTGACAGGTTGAAGTGTCAGGCTGCACAGGGTGTGAGCTGTCACCTGGAGAACATGGAGTTCACTCTGCAAATGTCACATCTCTCAAGAAATTACTCTCTGCCTCTTCATTCTTTCCTTTTACATCTCAATATTTTGACAGAATAATTTCACTGAAATGTGGAGAGTTTATCTAATATTTTTTATTTATTCATTCATGGGATATGGGTGTTGCTGGCAAGGCTCACATATTGTTGCCCATCCCTAATTGCCCTTGATCTAAGAGTCTTGCTAGGCCATTTCAGAGGGCAGTAAAGAGTCAGCCACATTGCTGTGGACCTGGAGTCAGATGTAGGCCAAACCAGGTAAGGGCATTAGTGAAGCAGATGGATTTTTACAACAATCAATGAATTTTTCAGGGTCACTATTACTGATCTAGTATTGAATTCCAGATTTTATTAACTGAATTTAAAGTTCACCAGCTGCAATGTTGGGATTTGAACACGCGTTCCTAGAGCATTAACCAGGGTCTCTGTATTACTAGTTCAGTGATATTATCACGACGCCACTATCTCCTCAGAAATAGCCAATGAGTGACCCAGATTTATTTCTGAGTAAGAATCTAACGTGACACCAAAAGTTGAAATGCATCACCCTCTTTATTTCACAGTGAGAATACATTCCCAGCAGTTTGAAAAATAAAAGACAAACAAAGGCAAGAAAACAATGGCTAATTTACACCATGAGAGAAGCCTGTGAATGGGTCACCTGTTAACAGGGGAAATAGCTGAATAGATCATGCTCTCAATCACAGATTCAGTCTGTTGATGTTCCGACTGTGAGCTCCCAGTACGGGTGTGAGGAGATGGAAATCTGAATTTTATTCCATGTTCAGTCTCTGGATTCTAATTTTAGATTGGGATTCTTTCTCAGTTTTAAACATTTAAGTTTCCACTGCAGGTTCCTCACGATTCTAATGAAAATTTAATGTGCTGATTGTGTGCATGGGAGACGTGTGTGATTATGCTGCGGGGAAGCTTTTCATTGGTGAATACTGTTGTCAGCTGACAATGCAGCAGGTACAAGTGGGTTATAAAGGAGTCTCCTGTAGAAACAGGGAGGAACTTCATCATGACCACAACTTCCCTGCCCAAATCCATTGTTACTAACAGGAGAATTATTTAGAGCCCAAAGGCGGCATGCGTGTTTTTCAAATTTAAACTTCACTTGTAAGTATTTCACATTACATTGGTTTCTCTTTATTCATGTCGGCACCATCGTTATTTGTTGAGACTAATTTAATCAGAAAGCTCAATGTCCTGGCATAGCTCATAGTTTGCACAGCTTATTGATTACAGAAGAATTAGAGAGACACAATATTTTCTCTTCCACAGTAAAGGTGTTTTTTGGTTCACTCTTTATTGAGTGTTCATGTTAGTGCCCAGTGTTGCACTCACTGCTCTGTGGAACATGGCTGAAGTTGCAGGCTCAGCTGGCTCTCCCTTCTATGCATTGTAAAGGAGATTGTTGGTGATCACTCTCCGCAAGGATAATTGGAATGTTGCAGGTGAACTCAAGGATTCAGCCAACCAACAATTAGAAATGGGCCCACATGTCCTGACATTGTCCTTTAAGCCCCTCATTTTCTGATCAAAAACTCCCTTTCCCCACCACCCGTACCAGATCCAAGATGCCAGGCCCCTCCTATTTCACCCCTCTCTGCCCCAACTCCACCCTCTGCCCTCCTTGGATCTTTCTGTCATTGATTACCGTTTTGAAATTGCAATCTGTACATATTGTTCACTGGAAGCTTCCTTACAGAATTATACCCACAGAGGGAGCCTGCAGGAAGAAGTGGAGAGTCCGAAAAAGATGTTTTAATACAAGGAGCCATGTTGCTCATGCACTTTAATTCTAGGTGTCTCTGGTTGTTTCTATTACCGAGCTCCTCACACACTCTTTAACTCCTGCATGTCCCCGACCCCTGACTTAACTCCACATACCCCTTCACCATAGAGTCACTCGTGCCGGTCCTGGGCCTCAATGCAAGCTGCCATTCTGATGCTCCCCTCCCTGAGCTCAGGTACAATGCCACATCTGACCACTCCATAATTTCATTTGTAACAACTTCAATTCTCTCTGCTCTGAAACACATCCCATTTTCACTGAGTTACTTTCACTTCACCTTTAAACATTCTGTTCAGTATGACTGTGATAAACATAAATATAATCCATTGCTGTGTCAAGATAGAACATTCTGGATCTATATCAGTCACTAGGACCATCTCAATCTCAGTCTGGTCATGATTCAATTAAAGCAAGATTATAGAAAAGGCAAATTACTGCAGTGATTAATCCCTGTTACCCAATAGAGGGCCCACTACCCATGTCCAACTGGGATTAGGCCTGTGTATGTGCAGTGCGGTGATGTTAGACTTATTTTACCTTTGCTGCCCACAGAGGTGGTTGGTCAGAAATGAACCTGAAACATGAGCAAATAACTTGGAAGTGAAGGAGGAACCTAATTATAAACAATAATAAAACCAAGAGCAGCAGTCAGGGCTCCTCTGTCAGGGACAGTCTGATCTGCTAGGGCTGGATCCTCATGTCTGGTTAACGTGTGGGAAGAAGACCATGTGGTTTCTCCATATTTGGTTGGTTAAGTGAATGGGTAAGAATGTGGCAGACAGAATATAATTTGGGGACGTGTGAAGTCAGTCAAACCCAGGAAAAATATAAAAGTGGAATATTTTGCATGGGTGAGTGACTGGAAAATGTTCGTATTCAGAGGGGCTTGGGTGTCTTTACACATGAAGCATAGAAAGGTAATATGCAGTTATAACAAGCAATCAGGAAAACAAATGGTATCTTAGCCTTTATTACAAAGGGAGCAAAGAGCAATGAAATCTTACTTCAGTGATTGAGCTTAGGCAAAACCATCGTTTTGCTCTCCTTACCAAAGGGATGATCCTTAGAAGGACTGCAATGCCTGTTTATTAGACAGATTATATACTCGAGGGATATTGTGGGAAGGTGGAGTTAAGGTAGATGATCAGCTATGATCTTAATGAATGGCGGAGCAGAATTGAAAATACCCTGTTTTTAGTCAAATTTGATGAGAAACAAGATCTGTCTGTCACAGGACAATGTGGAGAGACATTGAACTGGACACCTGGAAAGATCCATTGTTTGTAATGATGGAACTAAACAACTAAAGGAACCAGCGTATGTAAATGGGGAAGAACTGCTCACTTTTGATGCTCACGTGTTGGTATAATTTTGAATAAAGATTAAATGCATCAGTGTCTGTGGGAGTCAGAATTAACTGTCACTAGAGGGCAATATTTCTAAGCAGGGATAAAAACTGCAGATGCTGGAAATCCAAAACAACCCTTCTGTTGAAGGGTCATGAGGACTCGAAACGTGAACTTTGCTCTTCTCCACTGATGCTGCCAGACCTGCTGAGTTTTTCCAGGTATTTCTGTTTATGTTTCTAAACAGGGTCTCGGTGCTGAATGTGTCATTGGTAGAATTGTTCAAAACCCCAATACCAGCACATATATGTAATCTGTCTAATGAACAGTCATTGCGTTCCCTCTAAAGTAAATATATCCTTCCTTTGGAAAGGAGTCCAAAACTTTGCACAGTATTCCAGCTTAAATGCAACGTGTAATTAGTGGAAGGCTCAATCAGTTTAAGAATAGAGTTAAGCACATCTCACTGTTGATGTCTACAGAGGTGACAAAACCTACCCAAGAGGAATTACTTTCTTTCTGAAACCTATTTGCATGAGCCCATGTGTGTTATATAAAGCAATGAAAAATCTCGGATAAAATTGTCGATTGTCTTGTTGCAAGTCCTGCTGAAATTTATTCATGTGTTCTTCATATTGTTGCTCATCAACTTTCCTGTCAAAAGTCCTGCAACAGAATTAAGAATATATAATTTTCATTTTTATTCCTCCGGACAAATCCTGTCTGCAATCCATGTTGATTGTCAGGACAATAGGAACTGGAGTTGGTCATTCAGTCCACTGAGGACCCTCCACCATTCTGTTCATCCACAGCTGTAGTACCATAATAGATAAGCTAGCTGAATGGGCTGACAATTGCCAGATTGGATTTAATACAGAGAAATGACATTCAATCACTGAATCCCCCACTATCAGCATCCTCCGTGTCACTAAATATGGTGGCTACAAGAGCAGGTCAGAGGTTAGAAATCCTGCGATGAGTAACTCATTTCCTGACTCCTCAAAGCCTGTCCACCATCTTCAAGGCCCAAGTCAGGAGTGTGATGGAACACTCTCCACTTGCTGGATGAGTACAGCTTCAACAACACTCAAGAGGTTTGACATCATCCTGGACAAAGCAGGCCGCTTAATTGACACCACATTCACAAACTTTCACTCCCTCCACCACTGACACACAATGGCAGCAGTATGTACCATCTACAAGATGCACTGCAGGAACACACCAAGACTCCTTGGACAGTCCAAACCCATAACCACCACCATCTAGAAGGACGAGGGCAGCAGATACCTGGGAACCCAAACACCTGGAAGTTCCCCTCCAAACCTCTCACCATCCTGACTTGGAAATATATGGCCGTTTCTTCACTATAGCTGGGTCAAAATCCTGGAACTCCCTCCCAACCAGCACTGTGGTTGTACCTACACCACATAGAGTGCAGTGGTTCAAGAAGGCAGCTCAGCATCACTTTCTCAAGGGTAAGTAGGAATGGACAATAAATGCAGGCCTAGCCAGCAGTACCCGCACTCCATGAATGAACCAAAAACAAAGTGAGCTGATGCATTTTGCACAAGCTATAGAGAGAGGCAATAGAGACGGCATGGAACAATGCTAAAGAGTGTGCAGGGACAGAGGGCCCTTGTGGTGCATGGATATTTGAAGGTGAGAACACATATTGAGAAAATGTTGAGCAAACTACATAGGAACTTGGGATTCATGGATAGAGGTGTTGAATACAAAAGCAGGGAAGTGATGCTGAACCTTTATTACGCTCTGGAGAGGCCACAAATCGATTATTGCATCCAGTGATGGTCACCACACTTTAGGAGGGATGTGAGGCTCCTTGAGGGGGTGCAGAGGAGACTTACTCGAATGGTTCCCCAGGTTGGGGATTTTAGTGACAGGGATAGGACTGAGAAGCTGGAGTTGTTCTCCTTGGGGTAAAGGAGGTTGAGGGGTGATTGGATAGAGCTGTACAAGATTCTGACAGGGTTGATAAGGTAGAAAAGGAAAAGCTGCTCTCGTGAGCTGATGGTACAAGAACTAGGGGAGACAGACAGAAGACTTTTGGCAAGAGATTCGGGGGTTATCTGAGGAAAAACCTTTTTATGCAGCAAGTGGTAATGATCTGGAACTCACTGTTTATTAGGGCAGAGGAAACAGAGATGATGAATGATTTCAGAAGGTAATTGGATGGCTATTTGAGGGGAATAAATGTGCAGGGTCACTGTGTTAAAGGGAGGGTATGGCACTGATTGGATTGCTCTATATAGCCAGCATGGTCTCTAAGGGCTGAATTGCCTCCTTCTGTGCAATCAGGAATTTATAGGCCAAATTTACTATGCTCCCTTCAGGCAAGTTTGGTCATGGACAGGGCATTTAATTGTATGTGAGGGTGGCAGGCGGGCACCCTGCTACCTTGCTGCCTCCACCAAGGTTAAATCCAGTGCGGGGACGCTCGTGGGCGGCCATCCCAACCCTTCCCAACCCACCATCAATGGAGGCACTTAAGTGGACAATTCATGTCAACCTAAGAGCCTCTTATCACAGCCAAAGGCATTAACCCAGATGCAGGAGGTCCTATCACTACTCGGGTTGCTTTCCGTGGGAGGGAGCACCTTGTTGTCGAGGGACTGGCATCAGGAAGGTGAGCAGAGTCGCAGGAAGCCGCCACTCTGCCCTTTTTTCCTGCAAACTCACCCCCTCCCCCATGAGTACATTTGCTGCGATCCTCTTCCTGCCATCGTTCACCTGTTATTCTCGGACCCAGCACTGATCCGAGGCCTCTCAGGAACAAAGCCAACAGCAGCCACTTCACCTCCTCGACGATGACAAGCGCTGAGAGCTGCCGGCCTCTGATTGGCCAACAGTTTTTGGAGAGTGAGGCCTCTGCCCCCTGGGGCTCTTGGTCCCAGGGAAGACTTGTCATTGGCCACCTGAAAGGCATTTAATGCAGCAGGCCCTCCCTAAAGGAGGTGACGCAAGGCCCTCAATGACTATTTAGCTGAGATCCCCATCGCCTCCATTGAAATAGCGCCTTATAAGTCTATAATCCACACCTCTACTCTATTTACTTACTTTAGCACTACCTTTGGGAAAAAAAACCCAGTCGCATCTTTCCTTCTACAACGTCTGATTTGCAAACGTGAATCTTGGGACAGCAATTTTTTAAGAAAAGTTTCCTGAAGGAATTACAAGTTTATTCCCAGTCTAGAGAGGGAGCTTTGTACTTTCTAGGAATTGAGAGAATGTCCCTTGTGGGAATTCTCGTGGGATCTACGTGTTGCGACTGCAGAATGCGGTTGCTCGTGGACACGTGTGTGATCCAGGGCAAACATGTCTGCAGTAAGTGCCAGAGACTCGAGGAGCTTCGGCTCAGAGTCTTTGAGCTGGAGGCCGAGCTGCAGACACTACGAGGCATCAGGGAGGGGGAAAGTTACTTTGACTCTTCATTCCAGGTGACAATCACACCCCTTAGGATAGGATCAGCTGATTTGGTCAGTGGTCAGGGACAGGAGGGTGTCGCTGTGAGTGAGGCAGATAAGAGATCGAGAAGGTAGAAGTGGAGGAGCCTCAGCCCTTGCAGTTGTCCAACAGATTTGAGTCCCTGCAGTTTGTTGAGACCAAATTGGGGTCTGCAGCATGGCTGAGCGAACTGACCATGGCACCATCGTACAGGAAGCCAGTCAAATAGGGGGAGTGAATAGGAATGTAGTTGGTGTAGGGGACAGTATAGTCAGGGGGATAGGCACAGTTTCCTGCAGCTGAGAGTGAAGGTGCAGAAGGCTGGATTGCCGCCTGGTGTCAGGGTTTGGGACACCTGATCAGGGCTGGAGGGGAACTTGCAGTGGGAGGTGGAGGAACCAGTGGTTATGGTCCATGTGGGTACCTTCCTCACCCAAGCTTCCACCTCGGGCCAGATGAGAAAAACAAATTGTAGCGAATTCCCGAGGCCTTCAGTCAAGGGGAGCAGAGTCAGATGAGAGGAGGCCACACCCATTTTTACAGCACTAGCTGCCATAAAGCAGCTAAGTTTAAAATACCCAGCCACTTTGAGAAGCCGGGGGGAAGGTAAATGTTCAATGCAAGTGGGTAGGATAGGGAGTTGTCGAGTGGTCAGTGAGGAGGCAGTGTGGAGGTAGAATGGGTCTGGGGTTGGCGGGGGAATGGGAGGAGAGTTGAGGGGGTTGGGGGTTTGTCATGGTATGAGGAGGGTAGTAGGGGGTGTTCGGTGGGTAGTTGGTGGGGTGGGGGATATTCAGGAGGTCAGGGCTGTAGTTGTGGGAGTGGTGGGAGGTTGTTGGTAGGTCGGAAGGGTAATTGTGGAGGCTAGGGTTTAGTTGGTGGGTTGGGATTGTCGTCAGGGTGCTGGAGGGGGTTGTCAGGGTTTGGGAGTGGGTTGTGATCTTAAGGTCAGGAGGGCATCCAGGGGATGGGAAGGTGGTGGGCAGTCAGAGAGTGGGGGATTAGTTTGGGGGCCGTTGGGAGGTAGTCAGGACTTTGAGGGGCTAGTTGGAGGATGGGCGAGGGTGCTGGAAGAGTCCCCTGGATGGTCAGGCGGAGGTGGACAGTACCATCGTTATCCAGGATTTAGATGTGGTTTCAATTCTTCTAATTTTTCCTGGGTAACTAGTTTGGAACCTTCTGAAGTCTCCGATTTAAAGTGGAGTAAGGAATGGTTCCCAGTGCAGGGTAATTGCCAAAGGGAAGTTTGAGCTTCCTGGGGAATTCCCATACTGTCCTTGCATGGGGAGATCCAAGGGCACCTTACAGATACGATGCCCCGGAGATTGGAAGGTTTGGGCCAGCGGGTCTAAGACTAATGTTTTAAACTTAAATAAGGGCAAATATGAGGGCATGATGACAGAGCTGGCTAAAGTGAACTGGGGAAATAGGTTTAGAGATAGGTATGTAGGGATGCAGTGGCTGATATTTCAGGAGATATTCCATAACCCTCAGCAAAGATGCATTCCAGTGAGAAAGAGAAATTCTCTGGGAGGAACACACCATCCGTGGCTAACTAAGGAAGTTAAAGGTTGCATCAAATTGAAAGAAAGAACATAGAATTCCATGAAGATCAGAAAATTGGACTTAGTGTATAAAAAAAACAAAGAATGACCAAAAGAATAATAAGGAGGGATAATTAAAACATGAGAGTAAGTTTGCTGGGAATATAAAAATATACAGTAATGGTTATGACAAGTATTCAAAAAGGAATAGAATAACTTAAGTGATTGTTTGTCCTCTAGAGAGTGAGTGTGAAATTAGTAATGGAAAATGAGGACCCGGCAGGTGAGTTTAACAGATGTTATTTTGCATCTGTCTTCACCATAGAGGAAAAAGTAACATCCCAGGAATAATTGTGAACCAAGAGGTGAAAGGGAGGGAGCATCTTAAAACAATTACAATCACCAGGGAAAGAGTACTGAGAAAAATTATTGGAATTAAAGACTGACAATTCCCCTGGCCCTGATGGACTTCATCCTAGAGTCTTAGAAGTGGCTGCTGAGATAGTAGATACATTGGTTTTGGTTTTCCAAAATTCCCTAGATTCTGGATGGGTCCCATCAGATTGGAAAATAGTGAATGTAATTACACTTGCCCATTTTGGCAGGAAGAATAGAAAAGCAGCAGATTGTTTAAATGGAAAGAGATTGCAGACTCTGAGGTACAGAGGGACCTGGGTGTCCTGGTAGATGAATCACAAGAAGTTAGTATGCAGATACAGCAAGTGATTAGGAAGGGAAATGTTATCATTATTGCAAGGTGACTGGAATATAAAAGTAGGGATCTTTGCTACCGTTCTACAGGGCATTGGTGAGACCACATCAAGAGTACTGTGGACAGTTTTGGTCTCCTTATTTAGGAAGGGAAATATTTGCCTTAGAAGCAGTTCAGAGAAGGTTCACTCTACCGATTCCTGGGACGAGATCACTTATGAGAAAGTTTGGGCATGTTGGGCCAATTGGAATTTAGAAGAATGAGGTGATCTTATTGAAACATAGAAGATGCTGGAGGGACATGACAGAGTGGATGCTGAGAGGATGTTTCCCCTTGTTGGAGAGACCTGAACTGGTAAGTCTTTCTCTTTAATTTCTCTTTAATTTTTGTAAGTTCAGTCATCTAGTTAAAAGGTTGGTAAGGTACCTGACTCATCTGACTGTGCGACAGTAATCTGTCAATCACCTGAAGCCTGATTAGGGCCTGACTAGGGGTTAATTACTATTTGAATCTTAACTAGTGGTGAGTCAAATCAGCTCTATTTAAGTAAGGTACTATCTCTAAGCATGCTGCAGTGTACTTGCACACGAGCAGGAGAGAGAGCACATCCTGAGTGGGGCACAGCCAGAGTGGGTATTCGGAATTTGGTGCAAAGTGGGAATTCGCTACATAGGGCTCTTTGCATTTTTTCCTTGCTATCCAACTTCTTAAACCTTCAAAGCATGCTACAGCAGGAGAGGCTACAAGGGAAAGGAATCACTGGTAAGTCGTGGGTAACGTATTTACTACTTTAATCGCTTAGTTCAAGGTCTTTTTGTGGTTTACAGTTTATATACTCTGCAGTAACGAGGATCAGGAAAGAAGGGCCCGAGAGTAATTGAAATACGAGGTTTAATTTCTAGGGATAAGTCGTGGCAGGAGCGCTCAAAGCAGTGGTGTGCTCCTCGTGCTCCATGTGGGAAGCCGGACAAGTGGCTGAGGTGGTGGTGGGGGAGCATTTTAGTGATAGTGGCCACAACATGGTACAGTTTAAGTTTGTTATGGACAAAGAAATTGACAAGTTGCAAAAAAATGTTTTGGATTGGGGGAGAGTGGATTTTAGTAAAATAAGGCAGGATCTGGCCAGGGTAGACTGGGAACAGTTACTTGTGGGGAAATCTATAGAGAAACAGTGGGGGGTGTTCAAAAAGGAAATGGGGAGGGTACAGGCTCAACATGTTCCCTCTAGGGTGATAGGAAGGAGTAACAAGCCCAGAGAACCATGGATGACCAGAGATATTTAGGTTACGATGAGAAGGATAGGTTTTTAGCAGGAACAAGGGGAGCAAATCAGCAGAGGCATTAGTGAAATACAGACAGTGCAGGTTGCAGTTTAAGGAAGCAATTGGGAGAGCAAAGAGGGGATATGAGAAAGCTCTGGCTGGTAAAAGTAGGGAAAATCCCAAGATATTCTATAAGTATATCAATGGGAAGAGGATAACTAGGGAAAGAGTAGGGCCCATAAGGGACCAATGGAGCAATCGATGGTTGGAGCCTGTAGGGGATGGTGGTGTGTGTGTCAGCTTTACCTCTGACTTCTGAGCGGTCCGAATCGCTCCCACTCCCTGGATTTTAGACCTTGGACTTAATTGGGGGTTGTGACAAATTGCAGCAGACAACTGGTTTTGTTGCAAGAAAAAAAACTGATGTTTTATTTTGGCTGAGGCACTGATGAAAAGATGTGAAAGTGGTCTATCAAAAATGCACAACATGGTGGATGTGAGAATGTTGGAAAAACAGGAGCCAACTCCATATGAACCTGACTAATGTGAATGGGGAGGTCTCGCTGTGTTCTCAGAAGAAGGAACTGCAGATTGTGAGATATGAATCACTCCATATACAATTAACATTGACCAATGTTCCCATGTACCCGGATGAGCCCAATAATCACAGTCCGACTCCAGGTTGAGTGATGTTGAAACAAGGGCTGACGTAAAGAAATGTCAAACACAATATATCAGTAACTAAATTCACCTGAGATAGTACGAACTAGGAGGTTCTCTTCCTGTTTTGACCGTTTGATCCGTTGGTTCCGGTGGACTGATGACTTCAGGAACTAATGTAACATATACCCTGAATGTTTGTTCTACTTTGCCACTTGCCAACTGTCCAATAACTCCCCAAGGTGCAGAGATGGGAACAATTGTACCTGTAGACAAAGAAACACATTGTTACAGCATCGCCCATGGTGAATCAAAAATTACAGGTGAGGGGACAGGGTGACTTTGCTTTTCTTTTATTCATTCACAGGATGTGGTCTTCGCTGGCAGGGCCAGCATTTACTACCCATCCCTAATTGCCCTTGAGAAGATGGTGGCAAGTTGCCTTCTTGAACCACAGCAGTCCATGTGGTGTAGGGACACCCACAGTGCTGTTAGGAAGGTAGTTCCAGGATTTTGACCCAGGGACAGTGAAAGAATGACGATATATTTCCAAGTCAGGATGGTGAGTGACTTGGAGGGAAACTTCCAGTTGGTGGCATTGCCATCTATCTGCTGCTCTTGTCCTTCTAGATGGGAGTGGTCTTGGGTTTGGAAGGTGAAAGCTGAGATGAATAAACTGAGATATGGAAAACACTGATGTGGGCATTGAATTATAGACACAGAATACAGCCTAGAGGAAGGCTGCTCCTGTGTTGTTTGGTGGACTTATCACACTAATTATCCTGACCTCCTCTTTTCCAACATACACACAAAAATATTTCCCATTATCTCAACAATTGTCTTTTGAATTTTACTATTAAATTTGCTTAACTACAAGTTCAGGCAATGCTCTCCAGATCACAGCAACTCATTGTTTAAATAAATGTTGCATCTGGTTCTGTTGCCAATTATCATAATTCTATGTCCTCCGGTTATCGACTGCTTTGCCAAGGGCAACAGTTTCTCCTTATTTACTCTGTCAAATCCATTCCTGGTTCTGCACACCTTGGATCTCTCAAATCTCCTGGCAAATTTCTCTGCTCTGAGGAAATGACCTCCGACCTCTCCAGCCTATCCATGTAACTGAGGCCAATGCACACTCCTATCATTCTAGTAAATCTCTTCTGCACCCTCTCCAAGGCCTTGATCTCCTTCCCATTGTAAAGAAACAAAGATATGCCGAGAGGAGGTGCGATTGACAGAATCTGAACAGCTACCGCCTGAATACAAAAAGAGCAAAACAAGAGAGAAAAAAGGAAACCAGCAAAGAGAAAGGAAAGGAAACGGAGGCAGAGGTTCTGATAAGAGTCATTGGAACATGGCAGGAGACTGTGGACAGCAAGATCAGCATGGAAGCAAGATGGAGAATTAAAATGACAGGTGACAAGAGGCTTGAAGACTGAAGGGACATGTTTAGCAAAGCAATCGCCTTATCTTACTTACATTCATACATACAAATTAGGAGATGGAGTAAATCATTTGGCTGCTCGAGCCTGCTCCACCATTCAGTAAGATCATGGCTGACCTGATTTAGGCCTCAACTCCACATTCCTTCCTACTCCCTGCACACTTTGACTCCCTTGTATGTAAAGAATTTATCTATTTCTGCCTTAGAAATATTTAATCACCTGCATCCACCGGTCTCAGGGGAAGAAGGTTCCATAGACTCACGGCCCTCTGAGAGAAAAAACTTCTCCTCATCTCTCTCTTAAATGGCGATGCGTTCCCGATCGCGGGCGCCGACTGGAAGCGCAGCTGTGCGCACCCACCATTCAACTTCCACCCTACTGGGGTCAAATTCAGCCCCATGAGAAACATCCCTACTTTTATATTCCATTCCATTTCTCGTGGAGAGTCTGGTCAGGAGCAGAGGGCCTGGGCATGCTGGAGTTTGAAATAAAATGTGAGAGAAAAAATAAATCAAATATCACATCACTGGAAATTATGAATTGATTGCCTGGCGAGTGCTGTAGCTTGCTTCCCTATCTCCAAAGTTAAGGAGATAGTTTAAGCAGCTGGGAAATTAATAACTGCAAAAGAAAAAAATTAAGAAAGGCAATTTGGTTTAAATAAAACATTTGGTTACATTCCTTCTGTTTAAATGACAACAGCAGATGGGAATTGAGTAGCTGGTGAGTCTTTATTTTTTTAAGTAGTAAGCTTTATTAGTGGTTGTAGGTTTTCTTACCTAATAGATAGAGGAATGGCAGGGCAGATCTGACCTTTCGAATGCACATCCTGCGCTACGTAGGAACTCCAGGATACTTATGCAGGAATTGTCATCAGTTGCAGCAGCTCGAGCTCCGGGTTTCAGAGCTTAAGCATCAGCTGTTATCACTATGGCACATCTGTAAGTTAGAGAGCTTTGCGATAGCATATTTATAGATGTGGTCACCCCACAGCTTAAGGGTATGCAGGGAGAGATGGAATAGTTCACCACCAGGCAGTCAAGAATAAAGAGGCAGGAGTCCCCTGAGTGCACCCCACTCTCCAACCAGTATTCAATTCTGAATATTGATGAAAGTGATGGTTTAACTGGGGAGTACAGTCAAGTCCATAGCACCACCAGCAGCTCAGCTGTACAGGGGCACATGAAGAAGACTGGAAGAGCAATAGTAATAGGAAATTCAATAGTTAGGTGACAGATAAGTGTTTCTGTGGCAGCAGTCATAAATTTGGATGTTAAATTGCCTCTTTGGTGCCAGGGTCAATGATGTCACTGGCCACTGCTGAGCACCCTGATGGGGAAGAGTGAACAGCCAGCAGTCTGGCCCGTAGCAGTGGGTTAATGCAACTGGGGTTAATGAAGGAAAGCGAGCACCAGATTTGTTAAAGCACTAATTGTGTTTAACTATCTTACTTGAGTTTTTCGATGAAGTAACAGAAAGTGTTGATGAAGATAATGGTTTTGGTGTTGTGCACATAGGCTTCCAAAAGGCATTTGACAGAGTGTCACACACCAGACTGCTGAGCAAAGCTTTAGCTTCTGGAATAAAAGGGACAATAGCAACATGGATAGAAAATTGTCTGAGTGACAGGAAACAGAAACTAGAGGAAGGTGCATAGTAGAGTTTCCCAGTGGAGATTTCCAACAGGTACAAGGTGCTTGCAACCTGTCTGGATGAGCAGGAGGACTGCAAGTTAGATGAACAGACTGACCCTGGCACCATGGTGAAGGATGTCATTCAAGTGGGTGAGCAGAGAGGAATGTGGTAGTGATAGGAGACAGTATCGTCAGGGGGATAGATACAGTTCTCTGCAGTTGAGCACATTAATTCAGATGTCTATGTTGCCTGCCTGGGCTGGAGGTCTTGCAGTGGGAGGGTGATGACCGAGTCATTGTGAGCCATATAGGCACCAACGACATAGATCTGTATGATAGATACAGGAAGAAATAAATAAGGTGTTTAAGAAAGGTACTGCAATAATCATGGGTGACTTTAATCTACATGTAGACTGGGGAAATCAGAATGGCAAAGGTAGCCTGGAACCAGGAGTTTTTTGGGACAATTTCTTAGAGCAGTAGATTCTAGGGCCAACAAGGGAACAGGCAAGATCTGTGACACAGGATAAATGAATAGGAACAGTGATCACATGGGAGAATTTCATGTTCAGATTGAAGTGGAGAAGTGTGGGTCCATGACTGGTGTTTTAAACCTAAATAAAGGTAACTATGAGATTGTGAAGTCAGAGTTAGCTAAGGTGAACTGGGAAACTAGGTTAAAATGTAGTACAGTAAAGTTGCAGTGACAAATTCTTAACAAGATATTTAAAGGATAGCCTTACATTCAAAGAAAAACTGTACAAATCTGCAATGATTAGCTGTAGGTCAGAGGATTGGACAGATTTTAAGAGCCAGCAAAGAATGTCTTAAAAGCGCATGAAGTGGCAGAAAGCAGAGTATGAGAGAAAGTTAGCTAATAATCGATAAATAGTAAAAGAATAACCAAAGCTAAAGAGTGATTCTGGGGAATTGGTAACAGAAAATGAATAAATGGCGGAGGCGTTGAACAGGTATTTTGTCTCTATTTTCACAGTGGAGGACTTAGATAACTTCCCAAAGAGTCTTGAAAATCAAGAGATGATCAGGAGGGGAGAATATAATACAATCACCATCACCTGGAAAAGGGTGCTAGGAAAACTATTCAACCTTTAATAAAAACAGAAAATGCTGGAAAAACTCAGCAGGTCTGGCAGTATCTGTGGAGAGGGAAACAGAGTTAACATTTTGAGTCTGTATGATTCTTTCTCAGAGCTGAATCATACGGACTTGAAGCGTTAACTGTGTTTCTCTCTCTACAGATGCTGCCAGACCTGATGCATTTTTCCAGCATTCTCTGTTTTTAGTTCAGATTTCCAGCATCCACAATATTTTGCTTCTAAACTATTGGACTATGATGATAGGAGTACGTTTTTATATTCCTGTGTTTATGTGTATATTCTGTGTAGGTAAGGATAATTTGTGTCTGTCTGTGTCCAGGGTTAATCAAAGTGAGGTTGTTGGAGTTAGATTCTCTGTAGAGTGTAAGGCACAAAAGACTAAGGGTGTTAACTTCTTGTATTTCAGAATGAGGCCTTATAGTGAGTGTTAAATTACAAGGAAACAGAGTAGGTCTGAAATGAGCATTTGGGGATAAGTTTTGAAATTGATTTGTAGCTGCTGCATTTCAAACGAGTCTCAAAAATACAAGAACATTTGCATTTTACAGGAGATTTGTGAGTAAACAGGGGCAGGCGTTTTAAATTTTATGGACCTGAAATAGAGGGAAAGTAGGAACATGAAAAGTTTTAATATTTGGGAGCTTGAGTTTTCAAAGAGATAATTAAAGACAATGGAGAACTATGAAGAAAGGGGTGAAAAGGTTTTTATACAAATGGGTTTTCAGCTGTAACAGTTGCTGTGGGGGACGTCCCACCGAAGGCCAATCCCAGTGTTTCGGAGTGTGCAGAAAAGCTCGGAAAACCTTTTAATTGAAGAATGCAGCTCAGTTTTGAGCCAGAAGAATATGTGTCCTGAGAAACAGTTTGTTCGAACTCTCCCTTTGGAAGAGCCACATACACGTGGATTTATTCTGGGAATCATGGATTGTACTTCTGTTTAATATGAAAGCAGTTTCTCAGTTTGGGGAATATTTCCTGGATTTTATGGTTAAGAATCTATAAGAGCTGTTGTGAAAAAATAGTTTTGTTGTGTACCTTTGATAAAGGGTGTTATTTTGTAAGATTTCTTTTCTAACTGTATATTTTAACTTGTGTTTCAGTTTCATGTTATTTTTTTTTTCTTTTAATAATGATGTTAATTCTTTTAATTTTTAAAAGTAATAACTGGAGTCCTGTACTTTTGTGTTCTGTAGCTTTCCCTCCTCGTTTCTACAATACGGAAAAATAAATTATGATCAGCTGAGGCGGGTTTCAATCTGAGATCTGATTTGCTGAGCATCAACATCAGCTGCAGCTGAAACAACACCTAAAGGTTGAGGAGTCCCCAGGACCGGATGACCTACATCCAGATGTCTGAAAAGAAGTATTGGCGCAGATAACAGATGCATTGGTTATTATCTTGTAAAATTCCTCAGGGCAGAATTTTCCTCCCGTCGGGTGGCTGCACACCCAACCTGAACCAGGGTAAAATGACGCGTGATGATGTTGGGCGATCGTCCTCACTATTTCGGTCACAGGGCGGGTGTGGGAGTCGGAAGTGCGTCCGCCGACATTTAACAGGCCTATTAAGGCCATTGTAGGTCTAATTAAATGAAAGCTTTTGCTGTCTATCCAACCTCAGTTAGCGGGCAGGCAGGCGAAAAGGCAAAGTGGCCTTTGGGTTTCTTGCAAAACCTCATCCACGCGTGGGATGAGGTTTCGATCAGTTATCAAAAAAAATTAAAGTGTTTAAACTAATTTCTAACATGTCCCTGTTCATGTGGTGACATCTTGTTAACATTTTTAAATCTTCGTTTTTTTATATTCAAAAATCTTCATCTCTCTGAGACAGCTCTGTGCTTCAGGGAGATTTTCCTGCGCACACCAGCACGAACTTCCACACTCGCCCTCCTCCCCCACACAGGCAGGGCAGCTGTCGCTTTCGTGGCCGCTCCTCTCGCCCAGGCTGAGCCCACCCGACGAGAGCCAAATCCTGGCCTTAGATTGTGAAAGAATCCAGCAGATTGGAAAACAACTCAAGTAACACTTTTTTATTCAAGAAAGGAGGGAGGCAGAAAGCAGGAAACTACAGCTCTGTTAGCCTAACATCTGTCCTAGGGAAAGTGCTCAAATCTATTATTAAGGATGTTGATCACGCAGTGCCAACATGGCTTTGTGCAAGGGAAATTGTTTTTAATGAATCTGTTTGAATTTTTTGAAGAAGTAACATTCAAGGTGGATAAAGGGGAACCTGTGGATGTGGAGTACTTGGATTTCTAAAAAGCATTTGATAAGGTAACACATCAACTGTTACTACACAATATAAGAGCACATGCTGTAGGGTGTAAGACATTAGTGTGGATAAAAGATTAGACGGCTAACAGAAAGCAGAGGGTAGGAAAAATGGTTCTTTATCAGGTTGGCAAGCTGTAACTAGTGGAGTGCCAGAGGTTTCAGTGCTGGGGCCTCAACTGTTTACAATCTATATCAATAAATGAATGTGAACCCAGTTCCTTCATCGTCCCTGGGTCAAAATCTGGGAAGTCCCTCTCTAACAGCACTGTGGGTGTACCTACACCACAGGGACTGTAGCAGTTCAAAAAGGCAGCTCACCACCACCTTCTCAAAGACAATTAGGGATGAAAAATAAATGCGGGCTTTGCTGGCAATGCCCACGTCGTGTAAATGAAAAAGAAAACAAATGTATAGTAACTAAATTTGCCGATGACACCAAGGTAAGAAGGAAAGTAAGTTGTCAAGAGGAGGTTGTAAGTCTGCAAAGAGATATAGGCAGATTAAGTGAGTGGGAAAAGTTTGGCAGATTAGGGGAAACATGGGTAAATGAGAGCTTGTTCACTTTGGCAGGAAGAATAGAAACGCAGTATAGTATTAAAATGGAGAGACATTGCAGAACCTGGCCGTACAGCGGGATCTAGGTGTACTCATACATGAATCACAAGGTTAGTGTGCAGGTACAGCAAGTGATTAGGAAGGCAAATGGAATGTTGGTGTTTATTGCAAGAGGAATGGAATATAAAAGTCAAGAAGTTTTACTACAGCTGTACTGGGCCTTGGTGAGACCATGTCTAGCGTACCGGGCAGTTTTGATTTCCTTATTTTAAAAAAATATGTATAATTTTTTTGGAAGCAGTTCAGAGAAGGTTCACTGATCTCATTTCTGGAATGAAGTAGTTGTCTTATGAAGAAAGGTTGAACAGATTAGTCCTATATCCAGTGGAGTTTAGAAGAATGAGAGTTGATCTTATTGAAACATATAACATCCTGAGGGTACATGACAGGTGATTGTTGTTTCATTTTTAATGGGCTCGCATGATGTTTGTCATTGTCTTCCTGCCCCCGTAACTAGTCTTGAACTGAAAGCCATTGTATGTGTGGAGTATTGATGGGTACGCATAATTACAGATTGTGGTCTTCCTGCCTTAGTCGTTATAGTGATTATTTATGCAAGATTTTGGTGGGCTTTAGTTTCGTGTTGATTGTTTTAAAGGTGAAGGGTTCTCAAAATTCCCACATTTTTCATATCATCAACAAGGATATGACTTTTGGACTTATAAACTGCTGAGTTAAGTGTACAACCCTGCAGACAGGAGGCTGGGGCAGCACATTCCGGGCGTGTTGAGTGCAGTGTGGATTGTTTTGCCTGAAACCAGACAACGAGAGGAGACAGAATACACATTCTTCCCTTTAATACAATCAACCCAGAGAAAGACTTCACTTCACACGAAACTGTAGCCCATCAAAATCTTGCATAAATAATTAAAGGCACATCAATTCAATTATGCGAACCCATTAATACTCCACACATACAATGGCTTTCAGTTCAAAACTAGTTACTAGGCAGGAGGACAATGATAAACATCATGCGAGCCCATTAAAAACAAGGATACAACAATCACCAGGGACAGGCCACCAAAATCAAACAAAGAACTAACCTTGATTTGGATTGAGATAAGAAATTCGAAAGACAGTATAACTGGGCAGTCAGTTACGAAGGGGGAGAAACCAGCTCGCAGACGGGTTGCAGTTTTGAAAGTTGAGAGGGAGAAACCAGCTAACAGAAGGGAGACAGTGGGAAACCAGCTAGCAGGCAGTGAGCAGTTAGGAGCAGTTGAAACAGAGTTTAAGCAAGAAGATCTGGGGGTTTGCAGGCCCGCAGGCAACATCACGGCGAGGGGCACGGGGTGGCAGGCTCAACTGAAGACAAGGCCGCAATCGCAGCCCTCCACGAAGACCGACTACCCACAACCGCGCCCTCCACCCAACTGAAGAACCTTTGCAGATTCCACAGACCAGGACCATGTGGGGATGGCAGGCCCCAGAGGACACAAAGAGCGTACCCCAAAACTGCAACCGGCTTACCTGGCTGGATTTCGAACTGTCAAGGGACCCTGGTTGGTGAGCATGATCCCTGACCACTCCTGGTTCAATTTAGTTAGGTTTTGGGGGTGGGACAAGGGTAAGGGGATTTGTAGCATGATATTACCTCGTTATGCCGTGTGTTCCCCATTCTTAACTAAGTGTACTTTGTAAGTCTGTATGATCTCAGTGTAATCCTAATGTTATAAGTTCATTTGTGACTTAAATAAACCCAGTTTTTTTCTCTTGCACCAAAACCAGTTCCTGCTGCACTTTGTCACAACCCCCAAATAAGTCCAAGGTCTAGAACCCAGGGAGTGGGAGACATTCAAACCACTCAGAGGTCAGAGGTGAAGCTGACTCACACACCACCACCCCCTACAAAGGGAAGAATGCATAATCTGTCTCCTCTCGTTGTCTGGTTTCAGGTAAAAGTCCAAAAGCCATATCCTTGTTGATGATATGAAAAATGTGGGAATTTTGAGAACCCTTCAAGTGCTGCCCGAAGCAAAGTAGGCAAACAAACCTTTAAGTCCAGACAGAGTGGAGCCTGCCAGGTGAACATCGCTTATGTGCGGTTTTCCAGCCAACATGGGCGGATGATCCAGCGGGGGAGGATGATGCCGGCCGGCTGGGCTTATAAACATCTGCTGATCTATCACAATGAGGTTCCCGACGTCCAATGGCAGGGAACACGGCCCGCCATGGGTGGGCTGAGTGGACAATCGCAAACTGGTTTCACACGGTTGTGAAACAATCGCGCCATATTGTCCAGTCACGCCACCGAACACGCCCGATACCAGCGGGCACGGAAAATCCCAGCCAAAGTTTCAAACAAGACACATCAAAGATTGAAGGGTTGTTTTATAGTCTGTTGTTACCTTGATGGAACATTTGATGTACCTGCAGCATTAGAGAAATGTGAATAATTGAAAAGTCTCTCCAGGCCGGTCTCTATTGCACGATTTATATCCTTTCCACGAACCGTTGTTTCAAGCCATCGGGGATGTAGGAATTTTTTCTCCTCATAATTCTAAGACAAAAAGAGCAGAATGTATTATCATACGACACAACTGAACTACCCCTGTAAAGCACCAGTGTTGAGTGGACATCCTGGTTTCCCAGGTGCGGTAGCAGCATTCATATCCTGGATGGGCTGGGTTTGAAAGTGTGTTAGGAGGTTTGATGGAATTCTTGGCATTAACATTTCCTGGTTCATTTTTCTTTCTCGTTCACTCTTTCAACTTTGGCGTTGTCCTGCACTATTGGCCTTGCTCCTCCCCTTGGGTATTCAATAAAAATCAGAGTGTTATTGACAGCCTTCTACACTGAGTCACTTCCCTCTGAGGGTTCTCAGGGTCAGAGAGAGAAGCCATGAGCACGAGTGCTCCTCCTGTCTCCGGGCCCCTTAATCCCAATCCTACCTACACCCTACATGCTTCCCCCCAAACCACACTCTCCCCATTCAATCATGCAGGTCATTTATCCCCATTCAACATTCACCAATTCATTCACCAAACAATCACAGAAAGGTCCCATTAAAATGATAACTCCTATTATTTGCAGGAAGATGCCAACATCGACTGATATTTATGCAGAATGGGTCATTAATATTAAGAGCTACAATGGTACAATGCAGTGTTAGTTTGTGCCCACCCGAAAGGTGATCCCACCACGGCCATTAAACAGACCAGAGTGTACAAATTTTCCTGTAATGTATCCCATTATTTATTTATAACACTGCGGACGATAACGCTGATTTTGTTCAGTGCTTCAGACCTCATTAACATATTCTGCACTTTGGGTCCTATGGAAGCAGTGACAGTAAATTAATATTTAGGGGAAGATTCAAAACTTGTAACCTAGATAAAGTGTACAAGATCTTCCCCATTCCATAGAAGATGTAGAAGACTTCATCCTGACTTGGGTGCATGATATTATTCAATATAATTATTTTACACAAGAGGTGTAACTGGATTCTACTTTACCAGTGATCTCATAGGCTAGAAATGTCAAATAACTCCTGAGGAACAAAGTGGAATGATTGAACAACATCAGTCTTCACCGTCAGTGATAGGCATTGGTGCCCTAACGTGTCTCTTTGTAACACAACTTTTAAGAGGCCAGGGGACAAAGACTGAATGGTTCACATTTGTATTGGGTTTCTTGATCATCAATTCTGAAGACTCTTCTGATTGCTGCTTCTTATAACACTTTATTTTTAATATCTGGTATGCAACACAACTTTATCACAATATTTCAATGCCTCCAGGAAGTCATAAAAGCACCAGGATAGAGTGAGCTAATAGGTGAGTAGACAGAATTGAAAAGAACCTTGAGAATCATATAGAGCGTAAAACAAGTTAATGATTCACGATGAGCTCATTATCCACTTGTGTCCTTATAATTTCACCCCACAAAACTTGCTCACAGTAAAGAACCTTTAGCAAAAAAATAAACAGATCTCCAGCAATTATTCAATACTCTGAACGCAAGGTAATTATGGATGACAAACGTCATCGAGACCAGCTCATCTGATCTGTCCAGAATGAAACACATACATACTGTTAGGAGCAGGAGTGAGCCATTTGGCCTGTTGAGCCTGCTCTGCCATTTAATAACATTCTCTAAATTAAAGCAGTGACTACAATGAAAAAGCATTTAATTGGCAATAAGGAGATTTGAGACTTTGTGCAAGGTGCTGTGTAAATGCAGCTGTTGTCTTTCTTTCATTACACCTGCATGCAGTAGGCAGAGAACTGGAGCAATAGTGATATTGGAGGTCCAATGCTGATTCTCTGGGGATAATTAATCACAGAGCAATCAACTGGTGTCAGGAAAGTGGCTACAAAAAAAATCACTACATTTACAAAGCAATTCAACTCTGTAACTAATGCTGCCAGACTTGCTGAGTTTTTCCAGGTAATTCTGTTTTTATTTTGTTTTGGATTTCCAGCATCCGCAGTAGCTTTTAGCTTTTTGTTTTTACCATTCTGACTTGTCTGGCACCAAATCACAGCACACCTTAAATGACGCTGTGGCTCAGTTCATAGCACCCTCGCCTTTGAATCAGAGGGTTGTGGGTTCATGTCCCACTCCTGGAAACCAAGAACTGTGATTATACTCGAAAGAGTTGCAATCTGTGACTGTTGATAACTCAAAAGAATTTTAAATGACATCTGCCAGTTTGATGCTAATGAAACTATCCAAGGATTCGTCAGTCAGACAAATGAACATAAGAGCTTATGATTTTGGTACAGCAGTAGGCCACTCAGCCCCTCAAAACTGTCCCATCATTCAATAAGTTCACGGCTGATCTGAATGTAACTTCAGCTCCACATTCTTGCTTTCCCCTAAAACCTTTGACCCCCTTGTTAGTCAAGAATCTATCTAGCACTGCCTTAAAAATATTCAAAGACTTTGCTTCCACTGACTTCTGAGGAAGAGAGTTCTGAAGACACACGACCCTCAGAGAAATAATTCTCCTCAGTTCTGTCTTAAATGAGCGACCCCTTATTTTTAAACACTGACATCTAGTTCCAGATTCTCCACAAGAGGAAACATCCTCCCCACGACAACCCTGTCTGGACCCCTCAGGATCTTAAAGGTTTCAATAAATTTGCTCCTTCCTCATGTAAATCCCAGTGGATACAAGCCTAGCCTGTCCAGCCTTTCCTCATAAGACAAGTTGCCTATTCCTGGCATTAGTCTAGTAAACATTCTCTGAACTGCTTGGAACGCATTTACATCTTTTTTTTATATAAGGAGACCAATATTGTACACAGTACTCCAGATGTGGTCTCACCAATGCTCTGTACAACTGAATCATAACCTCCCTACTTTTGTTATCAACTCCCCTCACAATAAATGATAACATTCAATTATGTTTCCTAATTACCTGCTCTACCTGCATAATAAACTTTAATGATTCATGTGCTAGAACACCCAAATCCCTCTGATTCTCAGAACTCTGCAATCTCTCACCATTTAGGTATCTTTTTTAGTCTTCCTACAAGTGACTGATATCACTTTTGCCCACACCATACTCCATTTGCCAGATCTTTGCCCACGCACTTAACCTATCCATGTCACAGCGTAGCCTCTTTACATATTCTTCACAATTGACTTTCCTGCCTATCTTTGTGCCTCCAGAAAATTTATCAATCATTCCTTCGGCCGCTTCATCCAAGTCATTTACATCATTTGTAAAAAGTTGAGCCCCAGCACTGATCCCTGTGGCACACCACTTGTCACACCCTGCTAACCAAAAAAAGATTCACTTATGCCAACTCTCTGCTTCCTATTAGATTCCTCTTTCCATGCCAATATATGTTATCCCCTACATCATGAACTTTTATTTTCTGCAATAACTTTTGTTGTGGCACTTTATCAAATGCCTTCTGAAAATATAAGTACAGTACATTTACCCCTTTATCCACAGCACATGTGACTCCTTCAAACAACTCCAATAAATTGGTTAAATATGATTTCCCTTTTATAAAACCATGTTGACTCTGCCTGATTGCCTTGAATTTTTCTAAGTGCCCTGCTATTATATCTTTCCTAATAACTTCTTATGTTCCTCTAACAGATGTTCGGCAAAGTGGCCAAAAGTTCCCTGCTTTCTGTGTCCCTCTCTCTTTGAATAAAGCAGTTATATTTGTTATTTTCCAATCTACTGGAACCTTCCCGAATCTAGGGAATTTTGGAAAATTAAAACTCATACGTAAACTATCTCATTAGCCACTTCTTTCAAGGCCTTAGGGTGAGGTCCATCCAGGCCTGAGGATTGGTTAACCCACAGCCCCAACAATTTGCTCAATCCCACTTCCCTGGTGATTGTAATTTTCCCGGGTTCCTCTCTCCCTTCCATTTCCTGATTTACAGCTATTTCCGGAATGTCACTTGCGTCCTCTATAGTGAAGACCAAAGCAAAATATCTGTTTAATTTGTCCGACATCCCCCAACTTGCCATTATCAATTCCCCAGACACACTCTTGATCAGACCAATGCTCACTTTGTTAACCCTTTTCTTATTTAAATATCGAAAGAAGCTCTTACTATCTGCCTTTTCTTGAAGTTTGATACTGTTTTACTTTACGACAGATGTTGGGCCCTCCCCTTGGAATGTTTTCTCATTGGAATGTATTTATATTCTGTGTCTCTGAAATATCCCTTTAAATGCCTGCCAGTGAACTTCTATTGACCAATCCCTTAACCTCATTTGCCAGTTCACTTTAGCTACCTTTGCTTTCATGCCCCCATAATTGCCGTTATTTTAGTTTGAAATACTCGTCTTGTTCGCACTCGATTCTCCCTCACAATGAATGTAAAAGTCAACCATATTATGATCGCTGCTACCCGGGGTGCCTTCACTAGGAGATTATCAATTAATTCAATCTTGTTTCTCAATGTCAGGTCTAGTATCGCCTGCTCTCTGGCTGGCTCCAGAATGCACTGTTCTAACAAACTACCCTGAAAACATTCTATCAACTCTCATCTATGCTGCCTTTGCCCATCTGATTTTTCCAGTCTTTATGCAGATTAAAATCCCCCATGATTATCACTGTACCTTACTGACAAGCCCCCATTCCCTCTTCTTTTACGCTCTGTCCTAGTGTGTAGTTACAATTAGGAGGCCTGTACACCACTTCTGCAAGTGACTTCTTGCCTTTAACATTCCTCATCTTAACCCAAACCACTACTACATCCTGGTTTCCTGAACTTAAGTCATCCCTCTCTAAAGTTTTAACACCATCATTAATTAACAGAGCCAGCCATCTACCTTTTCTCAACTTCCTGTCCTTCCTAAATGTCACGTACCCTTCAACATTCAATAGCCAATCTTTGACATCCCGTAGCCATGTCTCTATAATGGCTATCTGATTGTACTTACTTATTTCGATTTGCGGTATCAGTTCATCTGCTTTGCTTTGAATACCTAAGTTGTTGGTACCTACATGGAGCACGAACACTGGATCCTCCCTCTCCCATTGCAAGTTTATCTCTAGCCCTGAGCAGATGTTCCGAACCCTGGTACCAGGCAGGCAACAAAGCTGTCTGGACTCTCACTCTTTGCTACAGAGAACAGTGTCAATCCCCCTCACTATACTGTCCCTATTACCATTACATTCCTTTTTGCTCCCCCACTTGAATGGCTCCCTGTACCACGGTTCCATGGTCAGTTTGCTCATCCACCTGAAGCCTCCACTCTCATCCAAATAAAGTTAGCAATAGAATAGAACTTACCCACTTACCAGATACTCACCAAACAGCTCGCTCCTCTCCCTGTAGTAGGGCAAGAACCAATTTCTATGGGCTGAGAATGGTAGAAAGAGGAAATGAACAACTCCTCCCTCCAACCAAACTCCAAGTCTTCACTCAATTTGTCAGCTGCATGAAAGAACCCTGAATTTATAGTAAACTGAACAGGGGCAACAGTAACCAGATTGAACCAGTTAGCTAATTAACTACTCAGCTCCTACAGCCGAGAGTGAGTTTACCCTGTCTAAACTGCAAGAAAGAACTTAGCCTGCTTACACAGCACTTTCCAGTTACTGCTAATTACCGACTAGATTTGATTCTCAGAGCAAAATTTAAGAACAAAATTAACACTTAAAACTCCCCTCTCACCAAACTCCAAGGGCAGAATGTTTCCCTCCTGGGCGAGCCTCCCTACGTCACCGCGCAGTCTCGCGATCATTCACCCGGTGGGTGCGTGCGGGTGCGAGAGCGGTGCCCACCATTAATTAACAAGCCACTCAAGGCCCTGAACAATGCAATTGTCTGAGGTTTTTCATTGCCCGAGCGATTTTCTGCTCATTGTACGGGCAAAACAGGCAGGTGGCCAGCTGACATTTCCTCAAACCTCATCTAAGGGCGGGATAAAAAGGGTCAGCAGCATTGCCAGTGTGGGTAGTGAGGAGTTTTGGAGATAGTTTGCAGCTGGTTGTTTATTGGTATTTGGCAGCTTCATCTCTGTTCAGGGCCTCATTCTTAGCATTTCCCGGCCTCATTTCAGGACTCATTGCTGTCTGCCAGGAGGGTTCAAACCATGTGGACCTTTCCAGGTATCAGACAGCCTTCCTTTACTCTGCTAATGGGGACTGTGGTTTGGCACTAGCAAGGGGGGGACACACTGAAGGAAAGGGATCTTGATGCAGCTGCATAAGCCACAGATGATGTGTCCAGTGGTGATTTGGAAGATGAGCACAGAGAGGAGAATGCTGTGGGTGTGGAGCCTGACCTCGGTATCCTCCAGGAAGGCAGAGACAGCAGGGATGCCTTGATCCAACGCCCCTTCAGCGAGGCTACCAAAGATCAGCTTCAAATTCATGCCAGGGCTGCCTCCTCCAACCCGGATGTCTGAAAGGACCCTTTCATTTCAACACGAAGAACACTCAGCAATAAAGTTCTCAGCCACCTACATCCTGAATTACATCCTGGCGTTCCCCACACCAATGAATTAAAAAGGTGAAGATACTCAGGCCATGATGAAAAAAACAGATTTATATCATTTTGACAAGAACAGGCTACTTACATGAAACCCTCTGGTCTTAAGTCCCAGACCAGTTTACATTAACTAAACATAAATGAACATAAAATCACCAATGACCTGTCCCTCTTGTGCTCATGCTGCCTTTAACTTACACTTGTGAGTGCTCCCTCTCGGTGCTCCCCCCTCTCTGTCACTGGTAGCGGAGACAGCCTGCTGACCTGCCATCCTGTTCCCTTGATGACCTTGTCGGTTGTCCTCAGGCCAGTGGCGCCCGTGCTGGCCCCGCCTGGGATGGAGCAGCCAGTGCCACAGCTGGCACCTCTCCAATTGCCACAGCCTCACCTGGTGCCATGGTCACTGGTGGAGGGGCGGAGAAGCTGCTGCTATCACCTGGACCACCCTGAGGAGTTCACAGAGATGGCTGGCAGCTCGTTCTCCAATGTAAGGTCTCTGTGGATCTCCCTGCACAACATTAATGGACATGTGCCTAGATGGGATACTGGGTGCCTCATCCTTCTCCCACACTGACACTTACCACCTGAGGTCAGTTCCTGTGTGAGGGCTTGCAGGTCCAATAGCAACCCCAGGAAATCCTCATTCTGTCCCTGGAACTGCCTCTTGATGAGAGACACCACTGTCTTAATGGAGGGGGCAGTGCGCTCGCCCATGACGGTCAATGCAGTGCTCACGCTCCAAATGGACTCCTCCATCACGGGGAGCATGGTGCGCATATCCTAATTGATCTCCGCTCGATGCTCCCGTACATCTCACTGAACATTCAGCATCTGCTGCCTAATGGATGATTGCAGAGGCTCATTTTCAGCCTTCGACTGAGCATCACCCTGGCCCCCGGCAATCCTCCGACTGCCGGCGCGCTGGGCACTCTCTGCCTCCGCACGCACCTCAAGCGACTGTGAAGTGCCTTCAACAAAGTGCACTGAATTACTAACCACTGAACTTATGCCCACCAACGTGCTGGTATCTGCGCTGGTGCCTGCTTCAGTGAGCGGGTGTGATGCAGGTGACAGTGATGCCCGGAGGTTTTCTGCCGTTAGGGGGAGGCCCTTCGAGGTCTACAGATCGGACGTCAGCTGGTGAACCTAAAAAGGAGAAGAAGGACATTTCATTAGTTAAAGTCATCACTCTGTCACTGTGCATGCCAGGCACCCTGGTGAGTCAACAGAGATCGGAATCAGAGTGCCATTGTCTTCCAATCTTCCAATGATCAATGGGGAAGCCAGGTTCGAGGCTCCCATCAATGAGGAGACTGCACTAGAATGGCTGCACAATCCGAGAGAGTCACCTCTGTGCACTGAGCCCTTACCTTCATCTGGCACCCTCGCCTCTCCATGCCCGGGTGCACGGGTGCGTGCTGGCTCTCCAGCTCAAGGGTGTCCTGCTCGAACCGGGAGGGCAGCAGCAGGTTGGACGGGCCTCCTCCTGTACGTGACCTCTCTGCTTGGTGCTGGAACAAGTATATTCCTACTGTAAAGAAAAAATCTAAAGGGAGGACCCACTATCCGTGGATAACTGAAGAAGTTAAGGAAAATATCAAACTTAAGGAAAAAGCATATAACTGTGCAAAGATGAGTGGCAGGTCCGATGATTGGTCAGAATATAAAGAACGGCAGAGAATGACTAAAAGGTTAATCAGGGGAAAGAAATTAAATGATGGGAAGAAGCTAGAAAGAATTGTAAAAATGGATAGCAAGAGCTTCTACAGGTTATTTAGAAAGGAAAAGATTAGGTAAAGTGAGTGTTGGTCCTCCAGAGAGTAGAATTGGAGTTAATATTAAATAATAAGGAAATGGTGGATGAAATGAAGAAATATTTTGCTCTGTTTTCACTATAGAAGATACAAACAAACATTCCAGTATTAGCTGTAAATCAGAATGTGGAAGGGAGAGGGGAACTTGGTGAAATTGCAATCATTAGGAAAGCGGTACTGAGATAACTGATGGAGCTGCGGGCTGACAAGTCTCCGGGTCCTGATGGACTTCATCCTCGGGTCGTAAAAGTGGTGGCTAATGAGCTAACAGATGTGTTGGTGCTTATTTTACACTATTCGCTAGATTCTCGAAAGGTTCCATCAGACTGGAAAGTAGCACATTTAACCCTTCTATTCCAGTAGGGAGGGAGGCAGAAAATAGGAAACTATAAGCCAGTTAGCTTGACACCTGTCATGGGGAAGGTGTTAGAATTGATCATTAAGGAGGTTATATCTGGGCACTTAGAGAAACTCAAGGTAAGTGGGAAGAGTCAGCATGGTTTTGAGGAAGGGAAATCATGTTTAACCAATTTTTTGGAGCTCTTTGAAGGAGTAACATGCACTGTGGATAAAGGCCTTCAAATGCCCCTTTCAAATACCCCTTCAAATGTCAGCCACTCTTCTCTATTGATCTAGCCCATAGTTGAGTATCCCAGTTCACTTCAGCTAGCTCAGCTTTCATGCCCATGTAGTTACCGTCATTTAAGTTAAAATACTGGTCTTAGACCCACTCTTCTCCCTTTCAAACTGGGTGTAAAATTCAATCAGACTGTGGTTGGTGCTACCCAGGGGCACTTTCACTCTGGAGAGACACTTTTTTTATTGGTTCATGGGATGTGGGCGTTGCTGACTAGGCCAGCATTTATTGCCTTCGGGGGCTGTTAAGAGTCAACGACTTTGCTTTGGTCTGGAGTCACATGTAGCCAAGCAGATTTCCTTCACTAAAGAAGGGGTAAAACAATGAATAAATGAATAATATACTTTTGAAATATAAATACAATTTTAAAAATGGATTAAAAGGGGGTGAAAACGAAGGAGATATGTCTTGGTTTGAAGTCGTTGAACTTATTGTTAACTCCGGAAGGCTGTAAAGTACCTAATCGGAAGATGAGCTGCAGTTCCTCCAGTTTGTGTTGGGCTTCACTGGAACATTGCAGCAGGCCAAGGACGAATATGTGGGCCTGAGAGCAGGGTAGGGTATTGAAATGGCAAGCGACAGGAAGGTCTGGGTCATGCTTGCAGACAGACCGAAGGTGTTCCGCAAAGCAGTCACCCAGTCTGCGTTTGGTCTCCCCAGTGGAGAAGAGACCGCATTGGGAGCAGCGAATGGAGTGGACCAAATTGAAGGAGGTGCAAGTGAAGCGCTGCTTCACCAGAAAAGAGTGTTTGGACATTTGGACGGTGAGGAGGGAGGAGGGAATGGGGCAGGTGTTGCACCTTCTGTGATTGCATGAGAAGATGCTATGGGTAGGGGATGAGGTGTTGGGGGTGATGGAGAAGTGGGCCAGGGTGTCACTGAGGGAACGGACCCAACAGAATGCTGATGGCGAGAGGTGAGGAGAAGATGTGTTTGGTGGTAGCATCATGCTGGAGTTGACAGAAATGGCGGAGGATGATCCTTTGAATGTGGCGGCTGGTGGGGTGAAAGGTGAGGACAAGGGGGACGCTATCATGGTTCTAGGAGGGAGGGAAAGGGGTGAGGGCAGAGGCACAGGGAACATGTCGGATGCAGTTGAGGTCCTGTCAATCACAATTGGGGTCGGGTAACCCTCGGTTAAGGAGGAAAGAAGGCATGTCAGAAGTGCCACTTTGGAAGGTGGCACCATGAGGACCCCTCCCATAATTCTTTTCTCGGTACACCGATGACTGTATTGGGGCTGCTTCATGCTCTTGTCCAGACCTGGAAAAATTTATCAATTTTGCTTTCTATTTCCACCCCTCTATCACCTTCACATGATGCATCTGACACTTCCCTTCCCTTCCTTGACCTCTGTCTCTGCTCCTGGTGATAGAATGTCCACCAATATTCAGTACAAGCCCACCCACTCCCATCAGCTACTTCGACTACAGCTCCTCACACCCTGCTTCCTGTGAGGGCTCCATCCCATTCTCTCAGTACCTTAGCCTCCATCGCATCTGTTCTGTTGATGCCAGCTTCCAAAGGGGCGGGGGTGGGGGCATTGGCGGGGGTGGGGTGGGAGGGTGTCAGTGGTTTCAGTGGGGATTTGGAGGGTCAGTACCACAGGGGGTAGCTCGGATTTAGAAGTTGTTTTAATCTGCCTAACTTTTCCTGGGTAATTATTCTGCTGAGAGAGTCGGAACCATCCAAAGTCATTGATTTAAGTCAGAGCATCGCATAGTTCCCAGTACAGGATAATTACCCATCGGAGGTTTGAGCATTCCCAGACAAAACCCGTGAAGTCCTTGCATGGGAACTTCGCGGGTGTCCCCAGCACATCTTCAGGGGAACCTCCTGGGTAAAACTCCCCAGAGATCAGAAGTTCTGGGCCAATTTATATTACCCTAACAAGGATTTTGTTTAATTCTCACAGCCAAACCTGCTTTAAGGACACTGCTGTATTGATGTGACTTTGCAGGTATCTGTGGTGTGGGGGTATCGCCTAAAGCAAGACTTGGCTTCTTACAGATGTAACATAGTGAACTTAAGTCTGATATAAATTTCCGAAATTAGGTTAGATTCAGTGAATACAGGAGTAACAGGAATGTGTCCCGACTCTACAGTCCTTCGCATTGTCCCTCTAGCCTGTCTGTTTCCACACCAACCCCACTTTAGACCCGCTGCTGGAGACAGAAACCCTGATATTCTCATCACACAAGCTGGCAGTGGAGACCAATCAGCCGACAGCAGCTCATGTATAAAATGTTACTGAGACCCAAGGACCAATGTCAGTCCAGTCTCATGTTTCAGGGCTGGGGTTCGGGCATTGTATAATTTCCCCTGGTACAAACATGACAGAACGCAGTAAACTCTGAACAATACTTACCTTGTGCTGAATGACTTCTGCGGGCTCAACACAGTGATTTTCTCGATAGAAGATGTCCACCTTATCATGTGCAGCAAGTTGCTGCCAGAAGAGGACAGACACAGTTAGGAAGAGTCTCAGCATCCTGGTGTCCGCTCAGATCACTGGTGAACGCCCTGAATGACTCTCAGCACCTTCAGGTGGATCTGCAGATTGAGCAGAGAGCTCAGACCTTTTATACTGTTTTATGAAGATGATTTTGAATTAAGATTAGCTGCAGGCAGGAACATCATGTGTTGAAGAAATGCACTTGCTGATTCCATTAGAAACCATTAACTCTCTGAGTGCCGGTTCCCGGGAAGTCTGAACACTCGGGAAGCTATTTTACAATTGATTGCAATTCACTCATAACATCATGGGTTACCCTGCACCTGCAGAATTAGTGAAGCTCCCAGAGGCTTGTTGAACACAAACACATTTAATGGTGCGGTGCCTGGCGTACAAAAAACAAATTAAATGGAAAGATGTTCTCCATCACACCTACTAATAATTAACGGAAAAGTGGAGATAAAAACTATCATCAGTGATAAGCCCGTGTTGTGCTTTAAGTTTTAATTTGCGGGTGTGATGTCCAGGTTCTCCCCCTTCGCTGGCACTGGCATTGGAGACCGCCCGCTCACACTGCTGTCCTGTTGGCCTTGAAGACCTTGGTGGGCATCCTCTGGCCTGTGGAGCCTGTGCTGGCCCCGCCTGGGAGGGAGCACCCAGTGCCATGGCTGGCGTCTCCCCAGTGCCCACAGACTCATTGGATGCCATGGTCCCTGGCAGATGGGCGGAGGAGCTGCTGCCATCATCCGGAGCACCCTGAGAGGATCCTGCAGAGATGACAAGCAGCTCGTGCACCAGCGTCAGGTCACTTCGGACCTCCCTGATCACCATTGCTGGACGGGCTGAGATACTGGGTGCCCAATCCATCTGCCACACTGACAGTGACCATTGAGGTCATTGCCGGGGTGAGGGCTTGCAGGCCCGAGCGCATCCCCAGGAAGCCCTGATTCAGCCCCTGGAGCAGCCTCTTCATGAGAGTCACCACTCTCTCCATGGAGGAGGCAGTGTGCTTGGCCATGAGGGTCATTGCATTACTCATGTTCCGCATGGACTCCTCCACAATGGAGACCATGGCACGCAACTCCTCATGTATCTCTGCCAGATCCTCCCGCACACCCTGCTGGACTCACAGCATCTGCTGCCTCAGGGACGACTCCAGAGGCTCATCACCAGCTACCGACTGAGCATGTTCCAGTTCCCCAGCAGTACTCTGACTGCCGGCACCCTGGGCACACTCTGCCTCTGCCTGCAACTCAAGTGAGTGTAAAGTGCCCTCACCACTGTGCACCAAGATACTATCCACCGATCTAATGCCCACCGAGGTGCTGGTATCTGTGCTAATGCCTGCCTGGCTGAGAGGGTGTGACACTGGTGCGTTTCTATCGCCTCTGTCCTCTGGGGTGAGCGGCGGGCCTTCAGGCCCCTGACCCTGAGGGGCTTCTGGTGAACCTGAAAGGAAGAACAAGGACATGTCATTAATCAATGAGCTCCCGCCCCCGCCCGCCCCTTCTTGCTGATGTCGTTGTCGTGTATTATACTGGGCGGGCTGTAATTGGCCCACCCGTGTAAAATAGCGGTGCAGAGCCAAACGCAGTCGGTGATCGTGTTCCCGACCGCCCACACCCGCTCCCGTCATGCCCGCTCGACAACTGGAAAATCCTGGCCCTTATCTCTCAGAGGATAACTCTAGTTTCAGATGGTTTCCATTAAAATTATCTCAAGCCCCATGTTGGGTGCCAGCTGTTAATGGTTCTACTATTTATAACTCCTGGCAAGGTAAGCCAATCCCTCAACTTATTGCCAGCTTAAAGTCTCAACTAAAAGAGATTCTAAGCATTAAGGGAAGATAGTCATAGACTGGGTCCTCAAATACAAGCCCTCTCCTCCAGGAGTCTCAAAGCCCACAAAATTATCTCAGGACGGGATACACATTGAGGAATTTCTTAGTTCACCAATTTCTTTGAAAGTTAACCAATTTCAGCTCTTAGAAAACTTACTAAGACTTCTAGAATAATGTATTTATGTGGATTGGCGAGATAATAAATATTTCAGACTGCACATTCTATATGCTTCAAAAACGTATACATTTTACTAAAGCCCATTGTAGATTATATCTTATACATTAAGTTATAAATGATAATTAAAGCTAAGCATAAAATGTAAATAATGTAGTCCTAAATACACGGAATTTATAAATCTACCTTATCAGCAAATGTTGTTGGATAACTCAAGCATACAGTGACAATTAAGAAAGATATATACTCAGAAATTCACTATGGTCATATCAACTTTTGATAGATCTCTGTCTCAACCCAGGGGAATTCTCAAAAGACTGCCCACTGACCCTTTATGTTCCAAAGATGGCTGACTGACCGAAAGCTAATGGTGTGCACTTTTTCTAGACAGTCTGCAAAGACGAAACAAGCTCCTATTGTCTATTTTATTAATAAATCTTATCAATTTAAGAGTTAGTGAAGGCTAAATGTTTTATTTCCAAACTGTGTAATGGGGTGTTTTGAAATGGCTGGATGGTTGGCTACCTTCCAAAAGTAATGTCACTTCAAGGTTTAGTTGTTTTAAAAAATGTTTGCTTATCTGAAGTGATTTCATGTTCAGACTGATTCTGAGAGTAGATGTCTATTTTGGCTACATTCTAATTTCTCACCATCTGAAGCTTCCTTTGCCTGATGAGGAAAGGTTGGACAGACTGGGCTTGTTTCCACTGGAGTTTGGAAGATTGAGGGCTAATATGATTGAAGTAGACAAGATCCTGAATGGCCTTGACAAGGTGGGTGTCGAAAGAATGATTCCTGTTGTGGGTGAGTCCAGAACTAAGAGGCACTATTTTAAAATTAGGGGATGGCCTTTTAGGACAGAGATGAGGAGATTTTTTTTTTTCTCAGAGGGTTGTGCGACTTTGGAATTCTCTGCCTCACAAGGTGGTGGAGGCGGGGTCACTGAATATTTTTAAGGCAGCTGCAGATAGATTCTTGCATAAAAACAAAAAACTGTGATGCTAGAAATCCAAAACAAAAACAAAAATACCTGGAAAAACTCAGCAGGTCTGGCAGCATCTGCGGAGAGGAACACAGTTAACATTTTGAGTCCGAATGACTCTTCAACAGAACTAAGCAAAAATAGAAAAGAGGTGAAATATAAGCTGGTTTAAGGGGAAGGTGGGACAGGTAGAGCTGGATAGAGGGCCAGTGATAGGTATTATCTAAGGAATGTGCTAATTTCTATTTCAATCCCTTCACCCCACCCAACCCCCACTAGGGCTATCTGTACCTTGCTTGTCCTGCTTTCTACCCTTAATTAGCACATTCCGTAGATAATATCACCACCTTCAACACCTCTTTCGCCTTTTGTCTGACATCTTTTGGCTATCTCCACCTATCACTGGCCCTCTACCCAGCTCTACCTGTCCCACCCAACCCCCACTTAAACCAGCTTATATTTCACCTCTTTTCTATTTTTGCTTAGTTTTGTTGAAGGGTCATACGGACTCGAAACTTTAACTGTGTTCCTCTCCACAGATACTGCCAGACCGGCTGAGTTTTTCCAGGTATTTTTATTTTTGGTGTAGCTAGATTCTTGTTAGGCATGGGAAACAAAGTGTTTCGGGGGTAGATGGGAATGTGGAATTCAAAACACAAAAAAATCAGCCATGACCTTATTGAATGGCGGAGCAGGCTTGAGGGGCCGAATGGTCTACTCCTGTTCCTATTTCTTTTGTTCTTATATTCTTCTGTTACATTGGCAAGAATTCAAGTTATCAGCCATCTTAAGTAGTTAAAGTCAATTCTGACTTTTTATGTTGCTAACCTGATGCTGCTAATCTGGTGCTGCTAATCCTGGGATTAACAACTTCAAATCTCAGATTTGCCACCTGATCTGTAACTTAATTTACAGCCTCATGCCATGTCCAATCGCACTGCTACCCACCGCCCACCTCCTCATGTCTGCTAGATTCGGGTTTGACTACAAGCTTTGTAACTAACCCAGGGAATAAAGAGTCAGAGAGAATAACAGGTACATTTTGTGTCTCAGGTTGGAAAATCTCCAGTTATTAAAATTCAGGTATTTGGTTTGTCCAGGTGCAGATGAAGTCACTTTATGTCTTGTGATACTGGTTTTCTTCATCTCTCATTAGTTCTGCATAAAAAGATGCAAAGCACATTGTAAATGTTACTGAGAAGAGAGGCCAAGAAATGACTTTTGCTCTCTCAATGCAAAGTAATAAAATCAGCTAAGTACCTCACTCAAAAACAGGGTCATTGTAAATGTGGGTAAGATCTGGACCACCCAATGATCACTGAAGTAAAGCTGCCTCCAAAGACAGATCTGAAATCAAATCCCAATTGTCCTTCCGGACATTTACAGGGCCTACATTTCAGAGCAATAACTGGAGCTGATTTTTATATTTTAAATTGTTCAAGTGCTCTTCAATCACAAAGGCCTGAAACTTCTGGTCGGTGTGTGGGGGTGGGCCCCGCTCACCCACGGGTAAAATGACACGCGGTGATGTTGAGCGTGCGTCCTGACGTCACCGCGCGTCATTCTGATCCTGAGTTTGGCAGGTGCCCAGCGGAATCGGCTGCGTGCCCATCGAGCTGTCAAAGACCTATTAAGGCCATTTAAAAACGAATTGAAGTAATTAACAGGGCTGCCCGGCCAACCTTAAGGTTATTGGGCAGACGAAGAGCCCAGGCGGCCTTCGCATTTTACATGGAAGCTCATCCACGGGCAGGATGAGATCTCATGAAGGCTTTATTAATTTAATAAATTGTTTCGTATGAATTGATAAACATATCCAACCTCATGTAACAATGTCACATGAGGGGACGTGTCTGAATAATTTTATTTTTTTGTTGATCAATTTTTATGACTTTCCTTAATGTCCCTGAGGCAGCTCCATGTGTGTGAAAGAGTGCAGGCCCCGACTCTCCCTCCTGCCCCCGCCCGCACAGGTAGCCCTGAGCATCTAGGAAAGTGGTGAGGATTACATTACACCCAGATGTCTACCTTGCAGTGAGGATTGGGTGTGCAGGAGCTGATCCAGTATGAAGTCTCTAATCTGGGTGGATAGAAACAGTGTTTGTGTGGTTGGTCACTTCAGTTTCTGCACAATGGTGACACCCAGGAGGTTGATGCTTGGGTCTCAGCAATGGTGATACCATCATTCATGGCCACTGCCTGGCACTTGGGTGGCATGAAATTTCTTTACCCCTCATCAGACAAGCCAGGGTGTTGTCCAGGTCTGCAGTATGCAGCTCTGAACTGCAACGGCTGTCCAGGAGGTGTAAAACACTAGAAGCAAGGTGTCTACAAGGTTCGAGACCTGTTCTCTGGGTATCAACAACACAAAACCAGTCTTGGATGCAATTTCTACTTCAGGTGGAAAACCTTTATTCATTCACTAGTGACAGCTCGTACTCACTGTACTGGGATCTTGGTGACTCCCTGTGCACGGGTTCACCCTACAGGTGGTCGGCCCACTGGACGATATCTCCCCACGTCTCCCAGTGAGTGACCAGGCCCCTATCTTCCGCCTGCAGCGCTGATGTCTTCTTTGGGCTCTGACGTTTATACACTTTTTCTGACTCTGGGCCCTTCCCCTCTGAAACATAAGACAAAATCTTAAAGCAGGTCATCCGATTGGCCTTCTGTACCTTTGTAATACGAGGGGACAAATTAGAGAAAGAGAGAAAGCTAGCTCGTAATATAAAGATGGGTAGTTAGTGTTTCTATGGATATTTAAATAAGAAGAGTTAACAAGTGAGCGTTGGTCCTTTAGAGAATGCGTCGGGGGAATTGATAATTGAAAGTCGGGAGGTGGCGGAAGAATTAAACAGATATTTTGCTTCGATCTTCACTATAGGGGACACAAGTAACATCCTGGGCTTAGCTGTAAATCAGGAAATGGAAGGGAGGAAGAACTCGGGAAAATTACAATCCCCAGAAAAGTGGTATTGAGCAAATTGTTGGGGCTGCGGGCTGTCAAATCCCCAGGTACAGATGGAATTCACTGTGAGGTCTTGACAGAAGTGGTTAGTGAGATAGCTGATGCATTGGCTTTAATTTTCCAAAATTCCCTAGATTTGGGGAAAGTTACATTCGATTGGAAAATAACAAATATAACTCCTTTATTCCAAAAGGGAGGGAGACAGAAAACAGGAACCTAAAGGCCAGTTAGCCTAGCCTCTGTAATAGGGAAAATGTTAGAAGCTATTATTAAAGATGCTATAGCAGGGCAATTAGAAAAATTCAAGGCAAATAGACAGAGTCAACATGGTTTTGTAAAAGGGAAATCATGTTTAACCAATTTATTAGAGTTCTTTGAAGGAGTCACATGTGCTGTGGAAAAGGGGAACCGGTGGATGTTCTGTACTTAGATTTCCAGAAGGCATTTGATGAAGTGTCACATCAAAGGATAATGCAGAAAATAAAAGCTCATTGTGTAGGAGGTAACATATTGGCATGGATAGAAGATTGGCTAGCTAACAGGAAGCAGAGAGTTGGCATAAATGGGTCTTTTTCTGGTTGGCAGGATGTCACGAGTGGTCTTTTGTCTGCACTGGAGTGCTGTGTTTGGTTGCAGTAGAGAGCTTCAGTTGGAGATTGGAGACTAAGAGAGTATAAGCGTTAAATTAAGGGTAAAATTCAATGTAAAGTCTAGTCTTTCTTTAATTTAACAATTAACTAAAAGTTGCTGTTCGGGTTAGAGGAAGGTGAGTTTTAGACCGGAGAGGAGAGGCCAGAGAGCATAAGACCATAAGACCATAAGACATAGGTGCAGAAATTAGGCCATTCGGCCCATCGAGTCTGCTCCGCCATTCAATCATGGCTGATAAGTTTCTCAACCCCAAAAAACAAGGGTGTAAAACAAATGGTGCAACATAAAGATGACTAACAAGGTTAGAAAGACATGTCTAAAGGCATTGTCTCTTAATGCACGGAGTGCTCACAATAAGGTAGATGAATTAACAACGCAAATAGATATAAACAGTTCTGATATAGTTGCAATTACACAGACATGGCTGCAGGGTGACCAATGAAAGGAACTGACCATCCAGGACTATTCAATATTTCGGAAGGACAGACAAATAGGGAAAGGAGCTGGGGGAGCATTGTTAGTAAAGGATGAAATCAATGCAATAGTGAGGAAGGATATTGGCTCAGAAAATCATGATGTGGAATCTGTTTGGGTGGAGATAAGAAATACCAAGGGGCAGAAAACATCAGTGGGGTTTGTCTATAGGCCCCGAAACAGTAACGCAGAAAGGCATTAAACAGGAAATAAGGGTACAACTGTAATCAGGGGTGACTTTAATCTACATATAGATTGGACTAATAAAACTAGTAATAAGGTTGTGAAGGAGGATTTCCTGGAGTGTATACATGATGATTTCTTAGATCAAATATTGAGGAACCATCGAGGCAGCAGGCTAGAATGTGTATTGTGCACTGAGAAATCCCTTGGGGAAGAGTGACCATAAAATGTAGAATTGCCCATTAAGATGGAGAGTGAAGAACTTGAATCCCAAACTATGGTCCTGAATCTAAATAAATGGAACAATGAGGGTATGAGGTGCGAGTTGGCAATAATGGATTGGGGAACCTTACTAAAAGTCTTGATGGTGGATAGGCAATAGTTAATATTTATGGAAGGTATGCATGTATTACAACAGTCATTCATTCCTGTTTGGTGCAAAAATAAAACAGGAAAGGTGGCTCAAACATGGATTACAAAAAAAATTACAGATAGTATCAGATCCAAGGAGGAGACATATAAAATTGCCAGAAAAAGCAGCAAGCCTGAGGATTGGGAGCAGTTTAGAATTCAGCAAAAGTGGACAATAAGATTGATCAAGAAGGGGAAAATGGAGTATGAGAGTAAACTTGTCAGGCACATAAAAACTGATTGTAAAAGCTTCAATAACATGTGAAGAGAAAAAGTTTAGCAAAGACAAATGTAGGACCCTGATAGTCAGAAACAGGGGAAATTCTAATGGGGAACAAAGAAATAGCAGAAGAATTCGACATACATTTTGGTTCTGTCTTCACTAAAGAGGACACAAATAATTTCCCAGAAATGTTAGGGAACCAGGGGTCTAATGAGAGGGAGGAATTGAAGAAGTTCAGTATAAGTTGAAAAAATGGCGCTAGAGAAATTAATGGGTTTAAAGGCTGAAAAATGTCCAGTGCCTGATAATCTACACCCCAGAGTACTAAAGGAAGTGGCCCTGGAAATATTGGATGCATTGGTGGTGAACTTTCAATATTCTATAGACTCTGGATCAGTTCCTACAATTGGAGGGTGGCAAATGTAACAATTTAAAAAAGGAGGGAGAGAAAAAACAGAGATCTACAGACCAGTTAGCGTAACATCATTAGTGGGGAAAATGCTAAAGTCTATTATAAAAGACATGGTAACAGAACACTTGAAAAGCATTAACAGGAATAGACAAAGTCAGCATTGGTTTATGAAAGGGAAATCATGCTTAACTAATCGACTGGAGTTTTTTGAGAATGTTACTAGTAGAATAGATAAGGGAGAACCAGTGGATGTGGTGCATTTGGATTTCAAGGAGGCTTTTGATAAGGTCCCACATATGAGGCTAATGGGCAAAATAAATGCACATGGGATTGGTGGTAATATACCGGCATGGATTGAGAATTGGTTGATGGACCGGAAACAGAGAGTGGGAATAAATTGATCTTTTTCCGGATGGCGGGCGGTGACTTGTGGTGTACCGCAGGGATCAGTGCTTGGGCCCCAGATATTCAGGAGAAATATAAATGACTTGGATGAGGGAACCAAATGCAATATTTCCAAGTTTGCTGATGACACAAAACTGGACAGAGTTGTGAGTTGTGAGGCAAATGCAAGGAGGCTTCAGGGCAATTTAGACAAGTTGTGTGTGTGGGCAAACATATGGCAGATGCAGCATTATATGAATAAAAGTGAAGTTACACACTTCGGTGTGAAAAGCAGAAAAGCAGAGTATTATTTAAATGGTGATATATTGGGAAATGTGGATGTACAAAGGTGTCTTTGTACACCAGTCAATGAAAGTAAACAGGCAGGTGCAGCAAGCAATTGGGAAGGCAAATGGTATGTTGACCTTCATTGCAAGAGCATTTGAGTTCAGAAATAGGGATGTCTTACTGCAGTTATACAAGGCCTTGGTGAGACCACACCTGGAGTGCTGTGTGTAGTTTTGGTCACCCTACCTAAGAAAGGATATACTTGCCATAGAGGGAGTGCAGCAGAGGTTCACTAGACTGATACCGGGGATGGCAGGACAGTCGCATCAGAAGAGATTGGTTCGACTGGGACTGTATTCACTAGAGTTTAGTAGAGTGAGAGGGGATCTGATTGAAACATATAAACTTCTAACAGGGCTAGACAGACTGAATGCAGAGAGGATGTTTCTCCTGGTTGGGGAGTCCAGGGATCACACTCTCAGGATACAGGGCAGGCCATTTTGGGCTGAAAGAAGGGAAAATGCCTTCACTCAGAGGATGCTCAATCTGTGGAATTCTCTACCACAGAAGGGTGTGGAGGCCAGGCCGCTGAGTATATTCAAGAAAGAAATTGATAATTTTTTGGATATTAGTGGCATCAAGGGGTATGGAGAGAAAGTGTTGAGATAGAGGATCAGCAGTGATTATATTGAATGGTGGAGCAGGCTCGAAGGGCTGAATGATCTACTCCTGCTCCTAGTTTCTATGTTTCTTGTGCCACAGGAATCAGTGCTGGAGCCTCAACTTATCACAATTAATATAAATGACTTTGATGAAGGGACCGAAGGAATAGTTGCTAAATGTGCTGACAACACAAAGATAGATAGGAAAGTAAATTGTGAAGAGAATGTAAGGAGGCTACAAAGTGACATAGGTAGGTTAAGTGAGTGGGCAAAGATCTGGCAAATGGAGAGTAATGTGGGCAACTGTGAACTGGTTCATTTTTTCAGTGAGAATAAGAAAGAAGCTTGTTATCTAAATGGTGAGAGATTGCAGATCTCTGAGATTCAGAGGGATCTGGGGATCCTAATGCATGAATCATCTGGAGTATTGTGAACAGCACCGCTCTCGATACTTAAAGAAAGATGTAAATACATTAGAAGCAGTTCAGAGAATGTTTACTAGACTAATGACAGGAATGAGCAGGTTGTCTTATGAGGACAGGCTGGACAGGTTAGGCTTGTATCCACTGGGATTTAAAAGAGTAAGAATTGACTTTATTGATACCTTCAAGATCCTGAGGAGCCTTGACAGGGTGGATGTGGAGAGGATGTTCGCCCTTGTGCGAGAATCGGGAACGAGAGATGACTGTTTAAAAATAAGGACAGCTCATTTAATACAGAGAGGAGGGGGGATTTTTTCTCTCAGGTAATTGTGAGTCTTTGGAACTCTCTTCCTCCAAAGGCGGTGGAAGCAGAGTCTTTGAATATTTTTAAGGCAGAGCAAGATAGATCCTTGATTTTAAAAAGGGGTGAAAGGTTATCAGGGGTAGACAGGAATGTGGGGTTCAGTTTACATTCATATCAGCCATGATCTTATAGATTGACAGAGCAGGCTCGAGGAGCTGAGTGGCCTACTCCTGCTCCTAATTCGTATGTTCATTTGTATCAGCCAAAATTGAAAGAAACACAGAGTACAGCTAAACCCTGAAGCTAAATTACTTTTGGAAGGGAGCCAACTAGCCATTCACTTCAAAATACCCCATTACACAGGTTGGAAAGAAAACATTTAGCCTTCACTAATTCTTCAATGATAAGATTTATTAATAAAATAGACAATAGGAGCTTGTTTTGTCTCTGCAGGCACTGGGGGAATTTGGCCCAGATTTGCTTTAAGTGCGGTAGCGAGCGGGTAAAACTACATTTTACCCATCAGCCAGAAAACAGCTTATTGTCCCAAACCCACCGTGTTATTTATGCATTCCCAGGAAACACACTGGGCAGAATTTGGCCCTCGGATGGTGGGCGGGCCCCACTGGCTCTGTGGCGGGCGGACAGCCGACCCCCGCCACCGAAACGGGGCCCGCCGCCATTTTGAGTGGGCGGGCCAATTAAGGTCCGCCCAGCGGCCTGCCCGACGGGAAACGCTTTGCGCTTCCTGTGCAGGGTGGGGGGAGTGAGGGATTCCCCATCTGTCAAAGTGCGCTGCACCGTGAGGCAAAGTCAGGGAGACTAGTGACAGGTAAGTAAAACGACATTTTACCCATCGGCCAGAAAACAGTTCATTGTCCCAAACCCACCGTGTTAATTATGCATTCCCAGGAAACACACCGTTTCCATGCCAGGCGGCCTCTCATTTGCCCTCCACACCATCATCTCACCGCTTCACACCCGGCACCATATTTAAAGTGTAGCTGCAGCAAAACCTCTCAGTGCTTCCAACCCACGGCTGCTGCCATAGACATAGTCCTGAATGGAAAAAAGACTGCAGCCCTCCCAGTTCAATGACATGTCTCTCGAGTAACTTTGATTCGACCCTGATCACAGAGCAGAAGCGAGCTGCCCTTAGCCAGACAGGAGTCAGACATTCACAGAGGCTATGTAAACATATTAGGTGAGTCCTCACTGCATGTCGTCATCATCCTTCTGCAATCAAGTGACTATTAGGGCCTCCACTGCATCTCCATGACAGGAGCATTATCACAGAGGGTATGTGTTCTGCCATAAGCCAGACTGGATTCAAATATTCATAGATGTAATGTGAGGATCTTATGGTGTCATCATCCTCCACAAGTCTAGAGGCTATGAGGGCTTCCCGAGCACGTCTGCCTCGTCTGGCCAGTGTGAGGGCCTCATCCTAGTCATGGTTGCCTTCAAGACCCTCCTCACCCTCATCACAGTTGATGTCCTCAAAGGTGTTGGAGGAGGAGGAGACCTCCAGGTCCTCTATCTCCTCCTCAGCCAGCTCCTCTCCTGTTTGCAGCAACAGGTTGTAAAGGGTGCAGCAGGCGACGATGATGGGAGACACCCTCTGCGGAGTGTATTGTAGGGCTCCTCCAGACTGGTTCAGGTACCGGAACCTCCTTTTCAGCATCCCGATGGTTTGCTCCACTAGGTTGCAGCATGAGCCTCACTATAGCGTTGCTCTGCTACAGTCTGAGGCCGCCGCACGGGTGTCATCAGCCACGTCCTACTCCTCCCTCTGCTCAGCCAGGAGCCTCAGTCACTCTCTTCTCCATTGTCTTTGCTCTCTGTAAGCCATGAGGCAGACAGCTAATTCACCAGGCTCCATGATCCTGATGTGCTCCTCCTGCAAGATGAAAGAGAGAGAGTTGTGGGTCAGCATGGGTGTACTAAGAACCTCTCTTGGTTAAGTTTGAAGTCACCTTAACACATCCCGGAGGGAGCTGGCCACCACTTGTATGGCCAGAGATTATTGCACTGCATGGCTGCCCGAAACCCCACCTTCCTCCACCCCAATCCACCCGGCCGATTGGCGGCAGCTTTGCCCATTGGACTGCATGCTGTGCTCTCAGCTCAGGGGCAGGCATTCTCATAACCCATGCTGTAATAAGCTCTGGAGCACTTGGTGGCACTTTAATGCCTCTGTGTTGCTTGAGTGGGCAGATAAGCTCGAGGCCCAACTCCAATCATATCAATGTGGCTGCTCCTGAACTGTCTCAGCTGCAGAGTAAGGGTCACTTTATACAAGGTGTTCCTAATGCGTGGCCGCTTCCCTCACCCACTCCCCCACCCGCCACCCCACATGGGCTTGTACACTACCTTCAACTGCAGGGCAGCCTTTGCCCCAAACCCCCTGAAAAACACGCCTGAACCTTGAAGTCTAACAGGCATCCTTGGTGAGTGCTCCGCAATGTTACTGTGCACTCGCCTCCAAGTTTGCCTCAAAGTGCAGCCCGTCAAGTGCACGCCTTTTATATGCTGTTGTGAAACACATCAGCGTGGGTGGACAATCCGGCTGGGGGAGGAATGAGTCTGACAGGTGAGCTTTACAATGATATGCAGGTGTACGGCATTGAGGTTCCCCATGTCCAATGGATGGAAATACAGCCCGCCATCGATGGACTGAGAGGACGATCGCAAACTGGTTTCACAACTCCCTGGAACCCATTTTTGGCCTTCTTGCCATATTGTTCGCTCACAGCATCGAACACGCCCGACGCCAGCGGGCACAGACAATTCCACCCACTGCATTTAAAAGATCACACCATGAGGATTAGGCCATTCAGCCACCTTTGGAACATAAAGGATCAGTGTTCCCTTTTGAGAATTACCCCGGGTTGAGACAGAGATTTATCAAAATTCAATATAACCATATTGAATTGGTGAGTAAATATCTTTATTAATTGTGACTGATTGTTTGAGTTATCCAACAATATTTGCAGGTAAGTTGGATTTATAAATTTCATGTATTTAAGACTATTATTGACATGCTATGTTTAGCTTTAATTATCATTTATAACTTGATGTATAAGCTATAAAGAATAGTGGGCTTCAATAAGTTGTGTATGTTTTTGAAGCATATGCTACGTGTAATCTAAAATATTTATTGTCTCGGCAATCCACATAAATACACTACTCCAGAAGTCTTATTATGATTTCTAAGAGCTGATATTGTTTGACTTTCAAAGAAGCTGGTCTGCTAAGACAGGCCTCAATGTATGTCTGGTCCTGAGATATTTTAGGGGCTTTGAGACTCCTGGAGCAGAGGGTTTGTATTTGAGGAACGAATCTAAGATTATGTTCTGTTAATGCTTATAACCTCTTCTAGTTGGGACTTTAAGCTGGCAATAAGTTGAAGGGAATTGGCTTACCTTACCGGGAGATAAAAATAACAGAACCATTAAAAAGGCTACGACCAGAGACGGGAGAGAATGACCCCTGGCATTAGTAAAGTGGTCAGGGAAAAGGTCTGGAAATGATTGGAATTGGGGAAGTTGAAGGGATGCCTGAACTGGAGGTCAGGCCAGGTCCTGGAGTGACACTCAGATAGACTGTTGGGCCTGAATGGATGGTCAGTCTCGAGGGGTTGTACTATCTATCCCTGTCCTCTTTCCCCAGCCTTCAAAAAATAAAGATGCACATGTCTAGGCTTCTCCTTATTTTCACACTGTGCCCCCCATTGCAGGTTCCCTTTTACCCCAGTCAGTCAGTGCCAGGGGGATTGCACCCCAGTGAGAGGTAGTGCCAGTGAAAAACTAACACAGTGAGAGGCAGTGCAAGGGAAAGAGAAACCGAGTGAGTTCAATGCCAAGGGATCAGCACCCGGGTGAGTGTCAGTGCCAGGAAACAAAAACCCAGTGCGAGGCAGTGCCAGGGATAAAGTAACCCGGTGAGAGGCAGTGCCAGAGATAAAGTAACCTGGTGAGAGGCAGTGCCAGGGATAAAGTAACCCGGTGAGAGGCAGTGCCAGGGATAAAGTAACCCGGTGAGAGGCAGTGCCAGGGATAAAGTAACCCGGTGAGAGACAGCGCCAGTGATAAAGTAAACCGGTGAGAGGCAGTGCCAGGGATAAAGTAAACCGGTGAGAGGCAGTGCCAGGGATAAAGTAACCCGGTGAGAGGCAGTGCCAGGGATAAAGTAACCCAGTGAGAGGCAGCGCCAGGGATAAAGTAACCCAGTGAGAGGCAGTGCCAGGGATAAAGTAACCCAGTGAGAGGCAGTGCCAGGGATAAAGTAACCCTGTGAGAGGCAGTGCCAGGGATAAAGTAACCCGGTGAGAGGCAGTGCCAGGGATAAAGTAACCCGGTGAGAGGCAGTGCCAAGGATAAAGTAACCTGGTGAGAGGCAGTGCCAGGAAAACTTTTTTAAATTTTCATTAAGGGAAGTGGGCTTCGCTGGCTAGGCCAGCATTCATTGCCCATCCCTAGTTACCATTGAGAAGGTGGTGGTGATCTGCCTACTTGAACCACTGCAGTCCATGTGGTGTAGGTACACCTACAGTGCTGTTAGGAAAGGAGTTCCAGCATTTTGACCCAGCGACAGTGAAGGAACAGCGATATATTTCCAAGTTATGATGGTGAGTGACTTGGAGGGGAACTTACAGGTGGTGGTGATCCCATCTATCTGCTGCCTTTGTCCTTCTATATGGTGGTGGCTGTTGATTTGGAAGGTGCTGTGAAATGAACCTTGCTGAATTCCTGCAATGCATCTTGTAGTTGATACACACTGCTGCTACTGTGCATCAATGGTGGAGGGAGTGAATGTTTGTGGATGTGGTGCCAATCAAGCAGGCTGCTTTGTCCTGGACAATGTCAAGCTTCTTGAGTGTTGTGGGAACTGCACTCATCCAGACAATTGGGGACTATTCCATCCCACTCCTGACTTGTGACTTGTAGATGGTGGACAGGCTTCGGGGAATGTGGATGTGAGTAACATGTCGCAGGATTCCACGTCTCTGACCTGCTGTTGTAGCCACAGTATTTATATGGCTGGCACAGTTCAATTTCAGGTCAGGATGTTGCTGGTTGGGGATTCAGTGATGATAATGCCATTGAACGTCAAGGGGCGATGGTTAGATTCCCTCTTGTTGGAGATGGTCATTGCCTGGCACTTGTGTGGCACAAATATTACTTGCCACTTGTCAGCCCAAGCCTGGACATTATCCAGGTCTTGCTGCATTTGGACATGGACTGGTTCAGTATCTGAGGAGCGGCGAATGTTGCTGAACATCGTGTAATCATCAGCGAACCCAAGGCAGTGTCAGGAACTGGACTTCAGTGGGAGTTGTTACCAAGAGTTATGAACCTCAGCCAGTCTCAGTTACCTCAGGAGAGGAGGGGAAGAAACAAACAGGAACAATGTGAAATGCTCAAGTCATTGGGCAGTGAGACCCACACCAGCTTCACCTACTCAGTGAGGAAATGGTGGTGTGTCCCGTGGTTGGAGTGCAGCATGGCCACTGGGTTCCCACTTTCCGCCAATGCAGGAGACCCAAGAAATGAAACTGTGCAGACATGAAACCCGAATGTGAAATTGTTTTCTCCCGGGTCACTAACACCAGCGACCGGCAGATCAATCTTCCATTCCAGGCGACTCCCAAACAGGGAGGGTTGACAATCCTGAGTGTGTGAACTGGAATCAATTGTAAAATAGCTTCCCGAGTGTTCAGACTTCCCGGGAACCGGCACTCAGAGAGTTAATGGTTTCTCACTTCAACTAACATTTCCATAATGAATCAGCTAGTGCGTTTCTTCAACACAAGATGTTGCTACCTGCTGCTTAACTTTATTCAAAATCATCTTCATAAATCAGTATAAAAAGACCTGAGCTCTCTGCTCAATCTGCAGATCCACCTGAAGGTGCTGAGAGTCATTCAGTGCATTCACCAGTGATCTGAGCGGACACCAGGATGCTGAGACTCTTCCTAACTGTGTCTGTCCTCTTCTGGCAGCAACTTGCTGCACAGGATGAGGTGGACAACTTCTGTGATGAAAATGACTGCACTGAGCCCGCAGAAGTCATTGTGGACAAGGTAAGTATAGTTCAGAGTTTACTGCGTTCTGTCATGTTTGTACCAGGGGAAATTATTCAATGCCCGTTTTTGGGGTAATTAACCTGTGGTGCACCGACAGTGCACACCCCAACCCTGAAACATGAGACTGGGCTGAAATTGGTCCTTGGGTTTCATTAACATTTGTCGCGGAAAAACGGAGTGAACACTCAGACCCTGGAGGTTTGTCTAGGAAGTCTTTATTAAAGCCGTGATATCACGGAGAGCCTAGTCGCACACAATGGAGCGAACCAGTCTCTGACTAACACCTCTTTACACACATAGATATAGCAAAAGGTTCGTGACAGAAACTTGGGCATTTACAATAGTTTCAAATGGCTTCCAAGGATAGCGATCAGTGTTAATGATTTAACGATTAGACAGGACAATGTCAATGGTTTAGCAAATAGGCAGGACAATGTCAATGGTTTAGCAAGTAGACAGGACAATGTCGATGGTTCAGCAAATAGATAGTGCTAATTGGTTACATATCCTGGGCAATGCACACACAATAGTTTTTTTCCTCTTAGATTTTGCCACCGTATCTGACATCCGGAGCCCCTTAGTCTGGGAAGGTAGCACTGGCCCTTTGATTTGCTAATTTATGTGCTGGCTGCGTGACTGGGGACATTCTACAGGAATTTCATTATACATGTATTTTAAGTTTATTTCTCTCACAAGTATAGGTGTATTTTATTTCATTCACATTTGTACGTGTATTTTATTTCATTCACAATTATACGTGTATTTTATTTCATTCACAATTATACGTGTATTTCATTTCATTCACAATTATACATGTATTTCATTTCATTCACAATTATACATGTATTTAATTCCTCCACAGTCCCTCCTCATTAATCTTTTCTTTTAGATTAACACCAGTGAGGAATAATATCTTCATCATCATACAGGGGTTCATAACCATGAGGAAAAGGCCGGTCCCTGAAAGGGTAAACTTTCTCTCCCCACCAGTGGGCTTCGCTGGAGCCAGTGCACATCATTTGGGGAATGATTGGGGCAACCCCTAATCCAGTAGAGACACTATTGATAATCTGGGAGTAGCAAATCCGTAAAGTAACACATGCACAGCACCCTATGATACATGCTCCGACTATCCCAATTAAAAAGTATAACAACCAACTTCCCAAACCGGAAAACCAGCCTAGTATTGTAGACCACTGAGAATCTCTTTTATAAAAATTGCTTGAACTTTCCCCAGCCTTCTTTATTTCTTGTACCTTGTCCATGACATGCTGTCCCAAGTCAGTGATATTTTCAAAGACATCGGGTACATAAGTGCAGCACTCTGCGCCTATCATAGCACAAGTGCCACCTTTTTCAGCGAGAAGGAAGTCAAGGGTCATCCTGTTTTGTAATACGGTTTGGCGTAATGCTATCATTTCAGTGGTGCTGGCTGAGATCTGCTTCTGTGTTTTAATCAGAGCATCAGCTGTTGAATTAGCGACTTTTTCAAGCGCAGCTGCCAGGTTGATAATTTCACGTGAATTACGAGCCGATCCATAAGGGGGCAAAGCAATCATCCAGAATCGTTCAGATTCCGAGATGCCACGGCGATGTAGGCGCCGATGTGGGTGCATATCTGATTTACCTATATGGCGAAGATAGGGATTTAAGTATGCTAGGTAGCAACAGCCCCTCCAGGTGAGAGTGGTTTCGTTCTTTTCCAAATTTCCTACAGGCACATTAGAGAAAAGGGATAGTTGAGGCATCCCAGGCAACCAGGGGTAAGCTTTATCTCCACGAACCCAGTATGTACCATCAAGAGGGTCTGGTGGATGTTCAGTACCGGCGGGCTTTCGGACAGATAGGTCAAAGATGTATGATACTGTAGTATGACAGGAGCTTCGTCCCAGATCATAAGTGCTGAGTGTAAGGTTGGAACACCAACAGGTGGTGTTTACCGGCTCTAGTGGGGCTCTAATTCTAATCCCATGTTCTGTATAGTTCCACCCATTGGCAGGTGGAGAGCGACGGAACCAACCCCTAAACATATTGTGCTGCGGTGTTACAATATTAAAAGTTCGAACGTCAGCATACTCAGTGTCATTTAGCACGCCAATTACCCGTCTCTCTCCCATGTTGGGGAATCTGGGCGCATATCCAATAGGCGCCCTGTCCTACCTCTCTACCATAGGTGCAGCATAAAGACAAAAAGGTGTTGGGGTGAGAATCCTTTGGGTACACCCCACAAATTATAGCAAAAAGACAGAATATAGCAAAAAGCAGTATCCAATACATAATGCAAATTAGTTCACTGATAACGACGGTTATAGGACTGCCGGACAATGTTTTTTACAACGAGTGGCGTGGACCCAGTCTTCCTTCCCCTTAATCTTCAGGGCCGTTCGAGTTGTTAGCAGCACAAGGTAGAGTCCTTTCCACCCTCTCATGCAATTCAGCTGCTGTTTTGCATAGAGGAAAATGAGTACAAATCCAACATTTAGTCCGATGAACTTGCGAGGCTACGGCCTGCATTCATTGAACCGCAGAATTGGTATTCCAGGCCCCCGCAAGGACCACGCAGGATAGGATCCAAATCAGAGTCAGCATTCTGACGGCTCAGTTAAAATTCTTGTACAAGCACTTCCGTCCGAGGTCAGCGTCTGCTTGACGTGCGATGCGTGGATCCACAAGGGCGTCCTTCAACCTTTACGGCCATTTGGGTGGTGAGCAGGACTTAGAAAGGCCCTACCCATCGAGGTTCCAAACAGTTCTTTCTCCTGAAGGTCTTTACTAGGACTAGGTCCCCGGACTGGTATTGATGGCAATCTTCAATGGTGGGCTTTTTCTGAGCTTCTACTACCTTTATATGCAAGCTCTTGAGACAGTTAGGGTGAGAGAGCACAGTCATGAGCTCCAAGGGTAGAGCTTCAGGCCCTTTCAAACTGGTTTCTTCACATAATTTAGCTAGTTTGTTTTTCAGAATACCATTTTGTCTTTCCATTTCTCCAGTAGACTAGGGGGCAGGGAGGTGATGGTCGCATTGTTAGGCCTTCAACAGTTCCTTTATCACTTTAGCAGTAAAATGAACAACAATTTTACAACAACAACAGCATCATTTCGTCGGGTGGGATACACCTCCACCCATCGTGAGAACAAACATACTAGAACTAAAACATAATTATATTCCATACATTTAGCCACTTGTATAAAGTCCATTTGTAGGTGTACAAATGGGCCCCATGGCTGGGGTCCTGTACCAGCAGTCACTGTGGGTGTCTTGCCTGGGTTATGTCATTGACATAGGTATGACAGGTATTACTAATACAATGCCTATTAGCATATTACTATTCACTATACATTCAACATTCATTCTACACGTGTTAAACCCCTGAGTTGGCAACCGGTCAAGTCATGATTACTGTGTCGTGAGAGATTCAATAAATGCTCATTAGTTACCCATAAAGGGGACTACCCCTTCTTTAGTCTGTCTTAAATTTTCTCGGGCTTGTTCCAGTGCCCAAGATCCATAGGTGTTGCATACATCATTTCTGCTCGCTTTGTCTGAAATATTTTTCCTTATTTCAATTAATTTATTGATAGTCCCCGTATGACTTTCGAGCACGGTAGCCAGACTTTGGATTAACCAATGATGTCCCTATATTGAATATTGTAGCGGCATCATTTATCAGGCTGCGCTTAACGCAGTTCCCTCCCAAGCCTGATCGCATCTCGCCATTGAACTGAACTGCTTCAGTCATCAACTGGCGCGTCAGAGCCGTATAGAGTGCTTGGGTATGGGTTGAGTACCATTGGGGCAGGACGACACCGGATACATTCAAGACTACGGGTACCAGCTCATGGTGTACATTATCATACAAAGCTTCTGATTAACCAGTACCAAACCATTCGTCAGTCCTGGATGCTTAGTCGGACAAGATGGATCAGTCGGTGTGGTTTGAGGGGCTTCAATTATCGCTACTCAGACTGTGAAAGTAGAGGTGGGAGGTGGCTGGGTAGTGGCTCTTTTGGGCAGACCTCCCATGCTCGATCTGAAGCAACCCTTACTACAATTTGAAAGCAGTTGTTCTCCTAATGTTACATTTATCATTCCCCGTTGCGTGTCGCATTCGGCACTGTCCATGCTGTACCAAAGTTCCTCCTGCGGTGCGGGATGAGCATTGACGATCCCCGACCTTGTTCCCAGTACTGATAGGCCCACGACCAGGATCGTAGGTCTGTGGAGACATTAACATCGGCTCCCGTTCTCTGGGTTACCGCTTGGTCAATTGTCATGTATCTTTAACTGTGTGTAATGCCTCCATTTACTTCCCGTTCTCATATCTACAAGTGTGCATGTATCACTTGTCATAATTACCTTGTATGGTCCATTGTTGCTCTTTGGATTTGCCTGTTTCCATATCCTTAATCATCTGTCAGTCTCTAACTTCCTCTCTCAACTTATGTAATTGCCTACTTAATTCCCTTACATTGTCCTGTATTTTTCCCTTCTGTGGCCCTACACCTCCTACTATAATGCATTCAGGCAACTGCATGGCCCTTACCTGTTATCATTTCAAATGGGGGTGAATCTGTCGGTCCTGCTTGGGGTAGCCCAAAGTGCATTAGAATATTGGGCTGTTCCCTGTCTCTTGATTGATGTTTTTTTTTAAAGTTCAGTTCATCCTTTCCACCATCTCTGGACTCTGGGGGTGGTAAGGAATATGGAATTTCTGTTTAATCTCCATAAGATTGCACGCTTCTTTAATGACTCTCCCTGTGAAATTAGTTCCTTGATCTGAATCCAGGCACCCCCACTCCTTCCAGTTTACTCCCTCCTGCTGCTGTCTCATGTCAGACCTCAATTCCTTAAACAACTCTACAGTGCATCTTCTTATCCTATCTTTCAATGGCTCAGTATTTTCACTTCCAGTGATGGTTCTCTCTGGGAACCGCTTAACTCTGCCTACCATCAAGGTGTTAATCCTATGGTTTTACTTTTTGTAGCTCACAGGCACATTAATGTAATCAGTAATACATCTATTTAGCCTTTTTCCAGCTTTCCCTTTACCTGTATCCATCTTGTGGTAAATTGTTGTTAAGTATTATTTCTCCTTACATTTCAATTCCTGAACTACAGATTCCTCATAGTTTTACCTCTAAGTTTTCTTCCCTGACCATGATCATCCTAAGGTTCTCTTGAGTTCAGTTTCTCTATTGTCTTGATTGTTTAAAATGTTTCCTTACTCTTTAGGCCATATTAACTATTCCATTTCAATGGGAATCTCTGTCTCTAGATCTTTGCATATCTCCCCCTGTGCAGTTCCAATGCCTCAGATGATGGCCAGATTATCAAATTCATTTCCCTTAAACAGTTTGTACATTATGTCCTCTTTCCCTGACTCATTCTCCTACTTTCCTCAGACCAGTTTACACTTGCAACAGCTACCATCTTATCTTGTTCAGGTTGTCCGGAGAGACTTTACAATCCAATAAAGTATTCTCATAACAGTTTTAAAACAGAAATCAGGTATTGACATGTTTTGCTTCCTTTTCTTCTTCTCAAAGATTTTATTGTCTTAAAAGTAACTCACTAAATTGTATCTGCCCCTTTTCTTTTAGAATTATCCCAGATTCATTAACTCCGCCAAAAATTGGATTTCTGCCAAACTTTGCCAAGGTCTTGAGCTTAGCTTCATATTTTGGGAACAGACTTACAAACACAAAAGCTTGCAGCATTTGAATTAGTGCCAATTGTTGTCAACTCTTTTAAAATGAAAATTCCCTTTTGAGAACTTTATCAAGAACCAAACCTCAAATTTTTAAACTTTGCAAGAACTGTAATTTACACTATGAATATTAAAACAACCTCTTTTTCATGTGTAATGATTTGTATCCAAGTCATAATTTCCGTATGTTTATCGACACATTCTTTATCTTAGATAGCATCCTAGTGATTCAAAAGTAACCTGTTAAATTACACTGCACTTTACATCTCAAGATTCTCCCCAATTCAAATTCCAGTGCTTTTGGAAAGCAGAATTCCTTTAATATTTAATTCATCTCTTCATAAGAAACCCCTTTTTATCCATTGGAACCATCTAGACCTTGTGTTTGTGTCTTTTGGTTTTCCTAGAATCCTTCTGAATTTCAAGTGATATCTTTTTCTCAGAATTTTAGAATATGAACTTGCATGTATTAATCCCAGAGATAAAAACAAAAAGCTACTGCAGATGCTGGAAATCCAAAACAAAAACAGAATTACCTGGAAAAACTCAGCAGGTCTGGCAGCATCGGTGGAGAAGAAAAGAGCTGACGTTTCGGGTCCACATGACCCTTCAACAGAACTGAGGTATAGTTGGGAGAGAGGTGAAATATAAGCTGGTTTAAGGTGGGGGGCGGGGGGAGAGAGAAGTTGAGGGTGGGGTGGTTGTAGGGACAAGCAAGCAGTGATAGGAGCAGATAATCAAAAGATGTCACAGACAAAAGGATCAAAGAGGTGTTGAAGGTGGTGATAGTATCTAAGAAAAGTGCTAATTAAGAATGGATGGCAGGATAGTCAAGGTACAGCTCTAGTGGTACAGCTCCTCTGACATGTCCTCCTTCTTCCTTAACCGAGGTTTTCCACCCACGGTCGTTGACAGGGCCCTCAACCGTGTCCGGCCCATATCCCGCGCATCTGCCCTCATGCCTTCTCCTCCCTCCCAGAAACATGATAGGGTCCCCCTTGTCCTCACTTATCACCTCACCAGCCTCCGCATTCAAAGGATCATCCTCCGCCATTTCCGCCAACTCCAGCATGATGCCACCACCAAACACATCTTCCCTTCACCCCCCCTGACGGCATTCCGTAGGGATCGTTCGCTCCGGGACACCCTGGTCCACTCCTCCATCACCCCCTACTCCTCAACCCCCAGCTATGGCACCTCCCCATGCCCATGCAGAAGATGCAACACCTGCCCCTTCACTTCCTCTCTCCTCACCGTCCAAGGGCCCAAACACTCCTTTCAAGTGAAGCAGCATTTCACTTGCATTTCCCCTAACTTAGTCTACTGCATTCGTTGCTCCCAATGCGGTCTCCTCTACATTGGAGAGACCAAACGCAAACTGGGCGACTGCTTTGCAGAACACCTGCGGTCTGTCTGCAAGAAAGACCCAAACCTCCCTGTCGCTTGCCATTTTAACACTCCACCCTGTTCTCTTGCCCACATGTCTGTCCTTGGCTTGCTGCATTGTTCCAGTGAAGCCCAACGCAAACTGGAGGAACAGCACCTCATCTTCCGACTAGGCACTTTACAGCCTTCCGGGCTGAATATTGAATTCAACAACTTTTGATCTTAAACTCCCCCTCCCCCCATCCCCACCCCGTTTCTTCCCCCTCCCTTTTGTTTTTTTTTTCCAATAATTTATATAGATTCTTCTTTTCCCACCTATTTCCATTATTTTTAAATCTACAACTAATACCTTGTTAGTCTTTCCACCCCAACCCCACTAGAGCTGTACTTTGACTATCCTGCCATCCATTCTTAATTAGCACTTTTCTTAGATAATATCACCACCTTCAACATCTCTTTGATCCTTTTGTCTGTGACATCTTTTGATTATCTGCTCCTATCACTGCTTGCTTGTCCCTACAACCACCCCACCCTCAACTTCTCTCTCCCCCCGCCCCCCACCTTAAACCAGCTTATATTTCACCTCTCTCCTAACTGTACTTCAGTTCTGTTGAAGGGTCATGTGGACCCGAAACGTCAGTTGTATTAATCCCAATCAGCTTGGAAGCTGATGATGAGGGTTATTCCCTACTAGTCTGCAAGGGGGTGGTACAAGGGTTGGTTCATCTCAAACAAATGCAAGCCCTGTTTTATCTTTACACTACCTTCAAATTACAATTTTTGCCAGAAATCTCAACTCAAACCATATACTGAAAACTTCGATACAGCAAAAGGTTTGTGACAGAAACTTGGGCATTTACAATAGTTTCAAATGGCTTCAAAGGATAGCGATCAGTGTTAATGATTTAACGATTAGACAGGACAATGTCAATGGTTTAGCAAATAGGCAGGACAATGTCAATGGTTTAGCAAATAGACAGGACAATGTTGATGGTTCAGCAAATAGATAGTGCTAATTGGTTACATATCCTGGGCAATGCACACACAATAGTTTTTTTCCTCTTAGATTTTGCCACCGTATCTGACATCCGGAGCCCCTTAGTCTGGGAAGGTAGCACTGGCCCTTTGATTTGCTTATTTATGTGCTGGCTGCGTGACTGGGGACATTCTACAGTAATTTCATTATACATGTATTTTAAGTTTATTTCTCTCACAAGTATAGGTGTATTTTATTTCATTCACATTTATACGTGTATTTTATTTCATTCACAATTATACGTGTATTTTATTTCATTCACAATTATACGTGTATTTCATTTCATTCACAATCATGCACAATTATACATGTATTTTATTCCTCCACAACATTTTATACATGAGCTGCTGTCAGCTGATTGGTCTCCACTGTCAGCTTGTGTCGTGAGAATATCAGGGTTTCCGTCTCCAGCAGTGGGTCTAAAGTGGAGTTGTGAGCCATTAGCATGAATGGGGGATTGGATAATGGACAGAAAGAGGACAGAAAGACCTTGCATCACTCTGACCGCTCACCACCACCCCCAACCATTATCCTGTGACCCTCCCACTCCCTGATTACACCACAACCCCCTGACTAACCCCCACACCCCACCCCTTCGAACACTATACTCCCCCACTCCTCCAATCCATGACTATCCCAAAACACTCTGAATACATCCCACCCCTGACTATCCCCAAACCACCACACCCCTTTCCTATCTCGATGACCCTACGACTAACCCACACTGAACTAACTATCCTACCAGTCCCGTCGACTATCACCTGAACTCCAAACCCCCCCTGAATACCCCCTGCCTCTCACTGCTCCCTACCCTTCCTGACATCCTGACCCTCCCCCACACCTGGGTGAGTGAAAAGGAGCGGAGTGGCATCAGAAGGTGATTATCACTCCCCGGATGTTGTGAGCCATTAACATGAATAGGGGATTGGATAATGGACAGACAGAGCTATGGGGTTTTGATAAACTGTGGTAAACATTTAAAGAAATAAATCCAAATTCTCAGTGAAACCACATTCCATTGAGAAACAATAAATTTTCCGGGAATACTGGTCCATCCACGGCTTACCACATAAAATAATGGGGAGCCAAAGGATGAAAGAGAGTGTGGAATTTGAAGTAATTAATATAGAAGAAAATAAGCACTAGAGAAACTAATGGGACTAAAGGCTGACCAATTCACTGTACTTGATAGTTTACATCCTCGGGGTCAGTTCAGTGGATCGATACGATTCTCTGCAGCTATGACCGGGTGTTCCGAAGGTTGTGTTGTCTTTTCTGCTGCCAAGAGATATATACCGGTTAGGTGACTGGGCAACAAGTTGGCAGATGGAATATTTTGTGAGCAAGTGTGAGGCTATTCGCTTTGATAAGAAGAAAATCAGAGGGTCATCAGAATGGTGGGGTGGTAAATAGTGAGGAGAATATAGGCAGGCTGGTCAGATGGGCTGATCAGTGGCAAATGGAATTTAATCCAGATAAGTTTGAGGTGATGCACTTCGACAGGACAAATGAGGCACGGGAATACACGATGAATGGTAGGGCCCTGGGAAGTACCAAGGACCAGAGGGACCTTACTGTGCATGCCCACCGGTCCCTTAAGGTAGCAGGACAGGTAGATAAGGTGGTTAAGAAGGCATATGGGATACTTGCCATTATTAGCCAAGGCATAGAATAAAAGAGCAGGGAGGTTATGCTGGAACTGTATAAAATGCTGGTTCAGCCATAGTTAAGAGTATTGCGTACAGTTCTGGAATCGACAATATAGGAAGGATGTGATTGCACTAGAGAGAGTGCAGAGGAGATTTACCAGGGTGTTGCCTGGGCTGGAGAGGTTTACGTATGAGGAGAGTTTGGATAGACTGGGGTTATTTTCCTTGGAGCAGAGGAGATTGAGGGGGGCATGATTGAGGTGCGTAAAATTTTGAGGAGCATAGATATGGTAGACAGGAAGGAACTCATCCCCTTTGTGGAGGGATCAATAACCAGGGGGCATAGATTTAAGGTAAGGTGCAGGAGGTTTAGAGGAGATGTGAGGAAGAATTTTTTTGCCCAGAGGGTGGTGTGAATCTGCAAACTCAATGCCTGAAAGGGTGGTAGAGGCAGAAACCCTCATAACATTTAAGAAGTATTTGGATGTGCACTTGCAATGCCATGGCATACAAGGCTATGGGCCTAGTGCTGGAAAATGGGATTAGAATAGTTAGGTAATTGTTTGACCGGTGCAGACTCAATGGGCGGAAGGACCTTTTTCAGTGCTGTAGGCCTCGATGGCTCTAACTTTTGAATTGGTATAAAGAACATTTCCATTTTGGTATTTAGAAGCATTTGGTGCCTTAATCCAATAAACTCAGAAAGTTTGTATATGGGTATAACAAATGATTAGAAAATCAAACATTAAGTTGCCCTTTATTGAAAGGGGTTTGGAGTTCTAGAATAATGATGTCTTGCTCCAATTGTACAAGGCTTTAGGGAGACCACACCTGGAGTATTGGGTACAGTTTTGATCTCCTGATCGAAAGAAGGATGTACACACTTTAAAGGCGATTCATGAAGATTCACGGGGGGTGACTTCTGGGATGCGGAGAGTTGTGCTATGATGAGAGGAATGATAAATTGGAGCATGCTCTCTGGCATTTAGAAGAGTGAGAGGTGATTTCATTGAAACGTACAAGATTGTGAAGGGGCTTGGCAGGGCAGACACAGGGAGGTTGTTTCCCCTGATTGGGAAACCTAGAACACGGGGGGACAGACTCAGGATAAGAGGTTACTCATTTAGGACTGAGAGAAGGAGGAGGAGAAATTTCCTCACTCAAAGGCTTGTGAATCTTTGGATTACCGCCCCAGCAGTCAACTCTCCATCATCAGTAAAGCAATGGAAGGGGCCATCAACAGTGCTAACAAGCAACACTTGCTTAGCAATAACCTGCTCACTGATGCCCAGTTTGGGTTCCGCCAGGGACATTCAGCTCCTGATTACAGCCTTGGTTCAAATATGGACAAAAGAGTTGACTGCCCTTGACATCAAGGCTGCATTTAACTGAGGGTGGCATCAAGGAGCCCTAGCAAAACTGAAGTCAATGGGAATCAGGGGGAAAACTCTCCACTGGTTGGAGTCATACCTAGCACAAAGGAAGATGGCTGTGGTTGTTGGAGGTCAATCATCTCAGCTCCAGGACATCACTGCAGGAGTTCCTCATTCTACCTTGGCCAGATCCTGCCTTATTTTACTAAAATGCACTCTCCCCCAATCCAAAACATTTTTTTGCAACTTGTCTATTTCGTTGTCCATAAGAAGTTTAAATTGTACCATGTTGTGGTCACTATCACTAATCCACTCACCAAATGTTTCTTTCCTTGAAACTTCAGATTTTAAAAACAATCACTTTATTGTTGTGCCAAATCTTATCTTTCTGAAATTTGCTCATGGGCCTCTTGAGTGTGAAAAATATGCAAATGTGGCCCCCGGAGCCGAAAGGTTGGACAAGCCTGGGTTAAAGGAAGGTTTTACAAATCCCTGCTCCATCCTAGATTCATCCCACCCTGCACCATCCTGTTTAAAATCTAGCAGAATGTGGTCACACTGTGGGACTAAAATGTCCCTGGGGAGGACTATTCCTGATCATTCGTTGTAGCTTTGGCAAAAAAAAGTTAATTGAAATCCCAGAAACCCTCTGAGAGAAAGAAAATTCTCTTCATCTCTGCCTTAAAAGGGCGACCCCTAATTTTAAAACAGTGCCCCCTAGCTCTGCTCTCACCCACAAGAGGAAACATCCTTTCCATGTCCACCATGTCAAGGCCGTTCAGGATCTTATATACTTCAATCAAATCATCCCTCACCCTTCTAAAGTCCATTGGAAACAAGCACAGTCTGTCCAACCTTTTCTCGTAATACAATCTGCTCATTTCAGGTATTAATCTAGTAAATCTCCTCTGAACCGCCTCCAATGCATTTACATCCTTCCTTAAATAAGGAGACCAAAACTGCAGCAGTATTCGAGATGTGGTCTCACCAATGCCCTGTAAAGCTGAAGCAAAACATCATTACTTTTATGTTTAACCTCTCTCGGATTAGAGGATAACATTTCATTAGCCTTCTTAATTACTTGCTTTATTTGCGCACTAACTATTTGTGACTCCTGCACTCGAACAGCTCGATCTCTCGGCACCTCGGAATTCTGCAGCCGTCTTCCAGTTAAGTAACACTCTGCTTTTTTATTCTTCCTGCCAAAATGTAAACAATTTCATATTTTCCTACATTACATTCCATCTGCCAGAGTTTGCCACTCACTCAACCTATATATATATATCTCTCTGCAAACTCCTTGTGTCCTCTTCACAACATACTTTTCTACCTATCACCTGCAAATTTAACAACCGTGCCTTCACTCCCCCTCATCGAGGCCATTGATAAATTATAAAAAGCTGAGGCCCCAGCACAGAGATCTGAAGAAGCCCACTCATCACATCCTGCCATCAGAAACAGACCCATTTATGCATACTCTCTGTTTTCTGTCAGCCAGCCAATCCTCTTTCAATATTAATATGTTACCAGCTACACTTTGCGTTTTTATTTTCTGCAAAAGCTTTTGTGTGGAAGCTTATTTTATGTTCATTAATGGGATGCGGGCTTCGCTGGCTGGGCCATCATTTATTGCGCATCCCTTGTTGCCCTTGAGAAGGTGATGAATCACTGCAGTACATTTGGTGTAGATACGCCCACAGTGCTGTTAGGAAGGGAGTTCCAGGATTTTGACCCAGCAACAGTGAAGGAACAGCTATATATTTCCAGGTCAGGATGGTGTGTGACTTGGAGGGGAACTTCCAGGTGTCGGCTTCCCTTGTACTTCTAGATGGTAGTGGTCATGGGCTTGGAAGGTGCTGTCAAAGGAGCCTTGGTGAATTACTGCAATGCATCTTGTTGATGGTACACACTGCTGCTATTGTGCATCAATGTTTCAGGGTGTGAATGTTTGTCGATGTGATCCCAATCAAGTGAACTGCTTTGTCCTGAATAATGTCAGGCTTCCTGAGTGTTGCGAGAGCAGCACTCATCCAGGCAAGTGGGGAGTATTCCATCACACTCCTCACTTATGCCTTGCAGGTAGTGGACAGGCATTGGGGAATCAGGAGGTGAGCTACTCATTGCAGGATTCCTTGCTTCTGACCTGCTCTTGTAGCCACAGTATTTATATGGCTCGTCCAGTTCAGTTTCTGGTCATTGGTAACCCCCAGGTTGTTGACAGTTGTGGGGGATTCAGTGATGGTAATGCCATTGAACATCAGGGGGAAATGGTTGGATTCTCTCTTGTTGGAGATGGTCATTGTGTAGCGCAAAAGTCATGGACGGCTTCAGTATCTGGGGAGTTGCGAATGGTGCTTAACATTTTGCAATCAGCAGCAAACATCCCCACTTCTGACCTTATGCTAGAAGGAAGGTCATTGATGAAGTAGCTGAAGATGGTTGGGCTTAGAACACAATCCTGATGAACTCCTGCAATGATGTCCTGCAGCTGAGATGACTGACCTCTAACAACCACAATCATCTTCCTTTGTGCTCGGTATGACTCCAACCAGTGGAGAGTTTTCCCCTGATTCCCATTGACTCCAGTTTTGCTAGGGCCACACTCGGTCAATGCTGCATTGATGTCAAGGGCAGTCACTCTCACCTCACCTCGGGAGTTCAGCTCTTTTGTCCATGTTTGAACCAAGGCTGTAATGAGGTCAGGAGCTGAGTGCCACTGGTGCAACACAAACTGGGCATCAGTGAGCAGATTATTGCAAAGCAAGTGCCACTTGATAGCACTGTTGATAACCCCTTCCTTTGTTTAACTGTAGAAAATCTTGCTATCCATTTTTACATTTCTAGCTAGCTTCCACACATACTTTAATTTCTTTCAACTGATTAGCCTTCGCTGCCATTCTTTGTATTCTGACCAATCACCTGACTGCCACTCAAATTTGTACCGTTATAGGCTTTTTTTCTTCAGTTTTATGCTTTCTTTAACTTCTTTAGTTAACCATGGTCAATCGGTCCTCCCTTGAGAATTTTTCCTTAGAGTAGGAATATACTTATTCTGAGTATTCTGAAATATCCCCTTAAATGCCTGCCGCAGCTTTTCTATCGATCTATCCCTTAGCCTAATATCCCAGTTCACTTCAGCTAGTTCAGTTTTCATGCCCAAGTAGTTACCCTTATTTAAGTTTACAATACGAGTCTTAGACCCACTCTCTTCCCTTTCAAACTGAATGTAAAATTCAATCATTGTGGTCACTGCTACCTCAGGGTGTCTTCACTCTGAGGTCGTTAATTGATCCTACCACATTATACGGTGCTAGGTCTAATATAACCTGTTCTCTGTTTAATTCCAGAATGTACTGCTCTGAAATACTATCTCGAATGCATTCCATGAACTCCTCATCCAGGCTAATACTGCCAGTCTGATTTTTCTAGTTTATATGTAGTTTGAAGTCACCCATGATTATTGCCATTCCTTTATCAAAAACACCCAATATTTCTTCTTGTATACTTTGTCCTATATTGTGGCTACTTTTAGGTGACCTGTAGACCCGTCCCATAAGTGACTTCTTTGCCCTACTATTCCTCATCTCCACACAAACCGATTCAACATTCTGATCTCCTGAACTAAGGTCATCTCTAACCATTGCACCAATGCCATCCTTGATCAACCGTGCCACCCCTCCACCTTTACCGAGCTTCCTATTCTTCTTGAATGTCATTTGCCCTTAATTTATTCAGAACCCAATCCATGTCATCCCAGCAGCCATTTTCCATAATGACTCTCAGGTCATATTTATTTACTTCAATGTGCGCTATCAATTGATTTACTATGTGCTGAATGCTATGTGCATTCAGATACAGAGCCTTTAGTTTTGTCTTTTTGTTATCTTTGTAATATCCAGCCTTGACTGTTGGTGTATTTTAGGTTTTCTTTCTCTCTGTCCCTGCCATTCTCTAACCCTCATTTCCCATGTGGCTAATTGGCTCTCCTGCCTTCACTCTATGCCTTAATTTTCAACATCCACCCAAGCTTGATCCCTGATCCCCTTTATTTAGCTTATCCCTCTCTATTTCCCTAGCTATGCGCCTCGCTAGAACACTTGTCCCAGCACGTATGCCTTTCCAGCGATAAAGCCCCCAATTTCTCCAGTACTGATGCCATTGCCTCACAAACTGGAACTCACCTCTCCCACACCAGTCTTTGAGCCTCACATTTATCTCTCTAATCTTATTTCCTTTATGCCAATTTGCACATTGCTCAGGTAATAATCCGGAGATTATCACCTTTGGAGTTCCGCTTCTTAATTTGGTGCCTAGTTCCTCACACTTACTAGGTAATACCTCCTTCCTTCTCCTGCTCATGTCATTGGTACATGGACCATGACAACTGGATTCTCCCCCTCCCAGTGCAAGTTCCTCTCCAGCCCTGAGCAAATAGCCCTATCCCTGACACCAGGCAGGTAACACAGCTGCCTGGACTCTCATTCTTTGCTGCAGAGAACAGTGTCAGTCTCGTTCACTGTACTCTCCCCGACTATCACTATATTCATTCTAGCTCCCCCCACTTGAATGGCTTCATGTTTGCCCTGGATGACAGTGGTATCCAGATCCCACATGCTGCAGCTGTGTCACATCACCTGCCCTGCCTTCTTTATATGTTTTAATTAACTACTTAATTATTTTATTGAATTATTTATTTTATTTTATGTATTCTATTAATCTCACCACCAGTTCCTATGCTATTTTAAACCTTAGGAATAGAATAGACCTGAACCACTGACCAGATCCTCACCAAACAGCTAGCTCCTTCCCATGTAGTAGAGCAAGAACCAGTTCCTACAGGTGGAAAAGTGAGAAAAAGCAGAACTGCACCTTCCTCCCTTCCTCACTGAACTCCCAGCAGTGCGATGAGGTCACACTCCAGTGCTAAGTTGCACTGAAATGTTTGAATTCATGTGCTCTGAAAATAATGGCACTAGCTGAGCCCAGGTACAGAAAAACATTTCAAGCTATCTACAGTTGTGCCCCAGTGGTTAGCTACTCTCTCCCTGCTTGGGCCCCTGAATGAGATTTAGAATTTAAACAGAATTGGCAGTTAAATGTTAAATGCTAAATATAAACATTATTAGACATTTAGAATGAGATTTATGTTACCTAAACTCACCAAACTCTCGGGACTCTGTTGAGGTCACACTCCAGTGCTCGGTCACACTGAAAATTGCTGTCACTTTTTTTTCCTTTTGGAGATTCTTCTTTATTAATTACACTTTTCCACTTAATTTCCCTGTTTTTCACACATCTCAAAAGCAAGTAGAATTTTTAAAAAAAATACTATTTGCACATTTATTTAGTAGAAATGAAATGCAACATCACATTGAACCTGTGGATAGGCTGTAAATTCAGTGCTCAACACAACTTGTACGACAGCTTCTGGGGGCAGGGAAATCAATCCAGTTCTTGAGTGATGGCCGTACGGAATGCTTGTACCATGTATCATTCTACTCTGAAACATTCAGATCAACGATTCAATATACGTTTTTTTCTGAGCTGCTGGTAAATGTCTGATTGACAAACCCTTGGATAGTGGCATTATCATACAAGGGACCAATTCCATTTAAAGTATACTATGAGTTGGTGCCAGTGAAGTCAGAATGGCAAGGTTATATTGTTACAGAGTCGAATTGTTTTGTAAATGTAGTGTTTTCTTTGTAGCCACTTTGCCTACACTAGTTGATTGCTCTGAGATTAATTATCCTAAGAGAATCAGCATTGGTCCAGCAATATCACCATTGCTACAGTCACTCTGCCTACTGAATGCAGGTGTAATGAAAAAAGTTAAACATGTATTTGTACAGCACCTTTCACAATGTCTCAAATCACTTTCTAGCCAATTAAGTGCATTTGAGTTGTAATTATTGTTATCATTTAGGGAATGTTGTTGAATGGCAGAGCAAACTCAATGGGCCAAATGGCTCACTCCTGCTCCTAATAGTATGTTTGTGTGTCATGCTGGATGGATCCAATAAGCTGGTCAAGATGGCCTTTATCATCCATAATTATCTTGCCGTCAGGAAGTTGAATCATTGCTGGAGTTCTGTTTATTTTTTTGCCAATGGAAGTTTACTGTGAGCAGACTTTGTGGGGTGAAATTACAAGGACACAAGAGCGTAATGGGCTCATAGTGAATCTGTAACCTATTTTACACTCTACATGATTCTCAAAAGTCTTTTCCATTGACTTCAATCTTGTCTTTTTATCTACTTACCTATTACCTCACTCTGTCTTGGTGCTTTTATGAGTTTCTTGAGGCATTGAAATATCATGATAAATTTGTATTGCATACTAGATATTAAAATATATCACAGTAAGAAGCAGCAATCAGAAGAGTCTTCAGACTTGCTGAACAAGAAAATACAAATACAAATGTGAACCATTCAGACTTTGTCCTTTAGCTTCTTAAATGTTGCATTGCACAGAGACACATTAGGGCTCCAATGCTTCTCACTGACAGTGAAGACCATGTTGTGCCATCATTCCACTTTATTGACAAGGAGGTATTTGATATTTCTATCATGTGAGTTTACTGGTAAAGTAAAATCTATTAAGGTAAGGGGCAGGATCTTTAGAGAGTATGTGAGGAAGAATTTTTTCATCCAGAGGGTGGTGGGAATCTGTAACTTACTGCCTGAAAAGGTGGTAGAGTCAGAAACCATCATAACGTTTATGAAGTATTTGGGTGTGCACTTGCGATGCCATGGCATACAAGAGCGTAGTGCTGGAAATTGGGATTAGAATACTTAAGTACTTGTTTGACCAGCACAGACAAGATCGGCTGAAGGGCCTTTTCCTGTCCTATAGACCTCTATGACTCTATGACTGTAAGACCCCTTGTGTGAAATAATTATATTGAATAATGTCATGCACCTAAGGCAGAATAAAGTCTTCTACTGCTTCCATAGAATGAAAAAGATCTTGTGCAGTTTATCGGAGATGCAAGTTTAGAATCTTTCCACAAATATTAATTTACTGTCACCACTTCCATAAGGTACAACACGCAGAATATTATAATGAGGGCTGAACAAAATCAGTGTTATCGTCTGCAGTGTTATAAATAACTAATGGGATATATTGCATGATGCTGTTAAAGTAAAATTTGTAATCTCTGGTCTGTTTAATGGTCATGGTGGGATCACCTTTCGGGTGCCCACAAACTAACACTGCATTGTATCACTGTAGCTCTTAATATTAATGACCCATTCTGCATAAATACCAGATGATATTTACAACCAGATGCCAACAATGGGAGTTACAATTTTACTGGGACCTTAGTGTGATTGTTTGGTGAATGAATTGGTGAATGTTGAATGGGGATAAATGATCATGCATCATTGAGGGGGGAATGGTGTGGTGGGGGTAAGCATGTGGGGCGTTAGTGGTGTTGGGAATAAGGGGCCCAAAAAGAGGAGAAGCACTTCTCTCCCTGGCCCTGAGAACACTCAGAGGGACGTGACTCAGTGTAAAAGACTTCCAATAACACTCTCTATTTTTTTTTATTGAAAACCCAAGGGGAGGAGCAAGGCCAATAGTGCAGGAAACGCTAAAGATGAAAGAGTGAAAAAAAAAGGAAAATGAACCAGAAAGTGTTAATGCCAAGAATTCCATCAAAACCCCCTAACTCTCTTTCAATCCCAGCCCATCCAGGACATGAATGCTGCTACTGCACCTGGGAAACTAGGGTGCCTTCTCAACAATGACGCTTTACAGAGGGAGTTCAGTTGTGTCATAGGGTAATACATTCTGCTCCTTTTTGTCTTAGAATTATGAAGAGGAAGAATTCCAATACATCCAATGGGTTGAAACAACGGTTCGTGGAATGGATATGAATCGAGCAATAGAGACCGGCCTGGAGAGACTTTTCAATTATTCACATTTCTCTAATGCTGCAGGTACATCAAATGTTCCCTCAAAATAACAAAAGGATAGAAAACAACCTTTCGATCTTTGATCTGTCTTGTTTCAAACTTAGTGTGTAGACTGAGACACTGACCGAAAAATCCCCCCATTGTCAATCCCAGAGGCTTCCTTGTTCACTTGTTCCCAGTGGGTAGAAGTGCCACTTGGGCTATTTCTTTGATATTTGCAGATGTTATACTCCCAGAATTGGAAGGTTTCCCACATATGGGGTGGAATCATCCCAGATTTGCACTCAGTGCGGAAGCAGGCAGGTAAAAGGATGGTGGGTTTTCACGCCGTATCATCCGAAGCCCACCACATTATTTATGTACTCCCGGGAAATGCGCTATTTCCATGGTGGGTGGGCTGTCATTCGCCCTCCCACAATTACCCCACCGCTGCATCACGCCGGGCACCACATTTAAAGTCCAGCTGCAGGCACACATCTCAGTGCTTCCAGACCACAATTGCCGCCCCTAAGACATGGCCCTGAAACGGAAAAGACTGCAGACCACAGGTTCAGCGACGCGCCCCTCGAGCACCGTTTGGATGCCTTGGGGGCTCCCGGGATGTCCTTTCCCCCACTCTGGCCACAGGAAGGGCATCAACAGCACTAACCCAGCTTGGGAGGTGGTGGCAGCAGTTGGCAGTGCCAACGCCCTTCAATAGAGAACAGCCATCCAGTGCCGCAAGAGCATGAAAGATCTCCTCCTTTCTGCCAGGGTAATTAGGGGAGGCGGTGGTGTAGTGGTATTGTCACTGGGCTGGTAATCCCCCCGGCTCTGGGGACCCGGTTCAAATCCCACCACAGCAGATGGTGGAATTTGAAATTTTAATTCAATTAATATCTGGAATTGAAGTTCTGATGATGACCATGAACCATTGTCCATTGTCAATTGTCATAAGAACCCATCTGGTTCAGTAACGCCCTTTAGGGAAGGAAATCTCCTGTCCTCAGCTGGCCTGGCCTACATGTGACTCCACACCCACAGAAATGTGGTTGACTCTTAAAAATGCCCTCTGAATAAGGGCAATTAGGGATGGGCAATAAATGCTGGCCTAGCCAGCAACGTCTACATCCCATGAACGAATAAAAATAGACAGTTCACTCTTCTCATCACTTTCAACTCACACACTCACAAACGCATCGCAGACCCACAGGGCCATCACTCACAGCTGGTTCAAGAGACCGCTGGTGGACTGCCCGAAATCAAGGTCCTCATGGACTTTGAAAACAGAGCCGTCCAGCTGGCCGGTGATGATCTGGACCGGTCCTGGCTGACGGTGAGGTCAGCGGTGCTCTACCAACTGAGGGTCCAGCAGTGCAACATCCAACTGTAGGAGGTGGTGGTGTGAGTCAGCTTCACCTCTGACTTCTGAGCGGTCCGAATCGCTCCCACTCCCTGGGTTCTAGACCTTGGACTTACTTGGGGGTTGTGACAAGGTGCAGCAGACAACTGGTTTTGGTGCAAAAAAAACTGTGTTTATTGAAGTCACAAATGAATTTATAACATTAGGATTACACTGAGATTATACAGATTTATAAAGTACACTTAGATAAGAATGGGGAACACACGGCATAACGAGGGAAAATCACGCTACTAATCCCCTTACCCTGGTCCCACCCCCAAAACCTAACTAAATTGATCTTGGAGAGGTCAGGGATCATGCTCACCAACCAGGGTTCCTTGACAGTTCGAAATCCAGCCAGGTAAGCCGGTTGCAGCTTTGGGGTACGCTCTTTGTGTCCTCTGGGGTCTGCCATCCCCACGTGTTCCTGTTCTGTGGAATCTGCGAAGGTTCTTCAGTTGGGTGGAGGGCGCGGTTGTAGGTGGTCGGTCTTCGTGGAGGGCTGCGGTTGCGGCCTTGTTGTCTTCGGTTGAGCCTGCCACCCCATGCCCCTCGCCGTGAAGTTGCCTGCGGGCCTACAAACCTCCAAATCTTCTTGCTTAAACTCTGTTTCAACCGCTCCCAACTGCTCACTGTCCTGTGTCAGCTTTCAAAACCGCTTACCCTTCTGTTAGCTGGTTTCTCCCTCTCTCCCTCTCGTAACTGACTGCCCAGTTATATTGTCTTTCGAATTTCTTATTGGAATCCAAATCAAGGTTAGTTCTTTGTTTGATTTTGGTGGGATTCCCCAGGTGATTGATGTCTCATTGTTTTTAATGGGCTCACATGATGTTTATCATTGTCTTCCTGCCTGGTAACTAGCTTTAAACTGAAAGCCATTGTATGTGTGGAGTATTGATGGGTACGCATAATTGAATTGATTGTGCCTTTGATTATTTATGCAAGATTTTTGATGGGCTACAGTTTCGTGTGAGGTGAAGTTTTTCTCTGGGTTGATTGTATTAAAGGGAAGAATGCGTATTCTGTCTCCTCTCGTTGTCTGGTTTCAGGCAAAACAATCCACACTGCACTCAACACGCCCGGGCATGTGCAGCCCCAGGCCTTCATGGGCCCAGCCTTCTGTCTGCAGGGTTTTACACTTAACTCAGCAGTTTAAAAGTCCAAAAGTCATATACTTGTTGATGATTTTAAAAATGTGGGAATTTTGAGAACGCTTCACAACAGACAACTATGCTGTGAATGATATGTTCTCTTTCACAGGCCACTGCCATGCACTAATTATCTCCCCTTGCTTGCGCAAGCACATCTGCCAAAAAGCCGATGGAGTCCACAGCCCAGCACCTCCAAACAAGCCCCGAAGAAACCTCTGTGCAGGAATCTGGAGGCACCCTCCCTGAAGTCCCATCACAGTGCTGACCCTCACCCTCCACCAGCGCAGACACACACTTCGGTGGGACCGAGCCTTAGAGTAGCCCCGGGATCACAATCTGGTGAGCACATCGCACAGCAGGCGGAGGCAGTGACCCCCGAGGTTTCTGGCACTCGGTGGACCGCTGGAGGCCAGAATTGTGCTGAGTCCAAGTCAGATGACGAGCCTCTGGACTCAGTCATGTCACAGTTGCTGGAGCGGTAAAGGCAATTAGTTGAAACATTTAAATTTTTTTTGATGACTGTTCGAAACCTCATCCCGCCCGTGGATGAGGATTCACAAAAAATCCAAAGGCCGCTTGGCCTTTTCACCCACCCACCAACCGTAAGGTCGGACGGGCGGTGAAACATTTCATTCAATTGGACCTTTAATGTCCTTAATGGGCCTGTTAATTGTCGGCGGGCGAGCTGCCGACTGTTGCACGCGCCTGCCCACTGAAATACCGCGTGAGGGAGCGATGACGTCGGGATGCTCGCCTGATGTCATCCTGCGTCATTTTACACACGTTCAGATCGGGCGCGCACCCGCACGACGAGCGGAAAATTCTACCCCGGGAAATATTACTGATGTCTGCACCTCGACAGTGCTTGTCATTGCTGCCAGAATGTAGTGGGCAGGTGCCACAGAGCTCGCTAATTCTCTCAGTGTGCTCTCAGCACCTTTAAGGAGGGGCTGACCCCCGTCTCTTCAGCATCTGTGACCAGTGACGCTGTGCTCCTGAAGGGCTCAGGTGCTGAAGGTGGACAAAGGATCAGAAGCTTCTAAAGTTTCATGGTTGTGTCTCTATGATATGTCCCTGATCACAGAGCACAGGCGACCTGCCCCTCAGCCAGCCAGGAGATAGACATTGTCAGAGGCTTCGTGAAGATCTATGGAGTGTCCTCACTGCATGTCATCATCATCCTCCTGTAATCAAGCGACTATTAGGGCCTCCACTGCATCTCCATGACAGGAGCATTATCACAGAGGGTATGTGTTCTGCCATAAGCCAGACTGGAGTCAAACATTAACAGATGTGATGTGAGGATCTATGGTGTCTCCTCACTGTATGTCGTCATCATCCTCCACAAATCTAGCAGCTATGAGGGCCTCCTGACCACGCCTGTCTCATCTAGTCAGTGTGAGGGCTTATGACCATCATCGTCGCCTCCGAGGACCCCCTGACCCTCATCCCTGTTGGCGTCATCCTCATCAGAGGAGATGTGCAGCTCCTCCATTTCCTCTTCAGCCAGCTCCTCTCCACGTTGCAGGATCAGGTTGTAAAGGGCGTATCTGACGACAACAATGTGTGTCACCCTCTGCGGACTGTATTGCAGGGCTCCACCAGACTGGTCCAGGCAGTGGAACCTCATCTACAGCATCCCGATGGTCTGCTCCAGCAAGTTACGCGTTGCAGCATGAGCCTCATTATAACATTGTTCTGCTGCAGTCTGAGGCTGCCGCACGGTGTCATCAGCCCCGGCCTCTGCGGGTAGCCCTTGTCCCCGAGGAGCCAATCCTGCAGCCTCTGTGGACCCTGCAAAACTCCAGGGATCTGTGACTGACTGAGGATGTAGGCATTGTGCACACTCCCTGGAAACCGTGCGCACACCTGCAGGATGTGTTTCTGGTGGTCGCACACTAGCTGCACATTCAGCGAATGGAACCACGTGTGGTTGATATAGTCCACTATGTTGCAATAGAGACCTGAGCACCACATGGGTGCAGTCAATCGCACCCTGCGCCTATGGGAAACCCGAGATCTGGGTGAATCCAATCCCTCTTGCTTCCTGGCTGTCCTGGTCCCTGGTGAAATGCACAGAGTTGTGTGCCCTCGTGAAGATGTCATCCGTGACCTCATGGATGCATTTGTGGGTAGAAGCTTGTGATACCCCACAGAGGTCCCCTGTGGAGCCTTGAAAGAAGCCACTGGCGCAGAAATTGAGCTACACTGTCAATTTCACAGCCACTGGCGTTGGATACTCTCCATGTCCCCATGGCACCAAATCCTGCAGGAGCCGGCAGATGGGACCGACCAGTTCCCTAGACATGTGCAGTCTTCGGCAACACTGGTTCTTGGTCATCTGCAGGAATGACAGGCAGCGTCTATAGACCCTGGGTGTGGCTAGGCGCTGGCCTGCAATGGCTCACTGGGGCTCGTGGGTGATGTTTGCTGGAGCACCAGCCGCCCCTTCTTCCTGAGGTTGCTGCTCCTGCCTCTATGCAGCCAGGATCCTCAGTCGCTCTCTCCTCCATCGTCTTTGCATCCTGTAGGCCATCAGGCATACAGCTAGTTCACCAGGCTCCATGATCCTGATATACTCAGCCTGCAGGATGAAAGTGAGAGACATGTGGTTAGCATGGGTGCACTAAGAACCTGTCCTGGTTAAGTGTAATGGCCCCATAACACTTCCCGGAGAGTGCTGGCCACCACTTGGATGGTCAGAGAATAGTGCGCTGCATGGCTGCCCTATTAGCTTGTACTATGGGGGAGACTGGTCCAAACTGGGATGCTGACATTGCAAGGAGCTGTGAGCATCGTGGCTGCCCTTAACCCTAACCCCCCCGATTCTCCTGAAGCTTGAAGTCCAACAGGGGACCCTGGCGAGAGCTGCACAAAGTTACTGTGTACTCACCTCCGAGTTCCCCTCAAAGTGCAGGCCACCAAGCTCACTCCTTTTATGTGCTGTTGTGAAACACGTTGGCGGACTATCCTGCTGACATGGAAGGATGACCCGGGGGAGGGGGGTCCGATTCTGGCGGGCTGGCCTGATAATGATATGCAGATGTATTACCGTGAGTTTCCTAATGAGTTACAATGATGCCCGATAGCGGGCTGAGCGGGCAATCGCAAACTGGTTTACTGCTGTCACAAAACCAATCGCGCCATATTATCCGCTCACGCCACCGATCATGCCGACTCCAGCGGGCACAGAAAATCCTGCCCATGGTGGGAGTGGGATTCCAAACTCATGTTCCTACTCCAGCAGTGGCTGCTGAATTTTCCTAGTGTAATAAAGGCTCCATATGCCAGGCATGAATCCCACTACTGGAGTCGACAAGTACCCTTGTGGAAGCTGATACATTGCATCTCTCTCAGGTTACTGGATGCTGCTGGAATGCTGGGTCCAGACTGAGGAAATTCTGTCTTGTTACAGATAAATCATGTTTGACTAGCTTCATTGAGATATTTAATGGTTAAAGGTGGATGAGAGTATAGTTGATATTATGTCTATACACTTTCAAAAGATGCTTGACAAATTAATATATAATAGACTGTTATTAAAATTAAAGCCCATGGGATTAAAGGGGTTGGCAGTGTGGATACAGAATTGGCTAAGTGACAGAACACAGAGAGTAGTGGTGGACAGTTGTTTTTCAGGTTGGAAGGAAGTTTACAGTGGTGTTCTCCAGGGGTCAGGGACTATTACACTTTTGATAAGTATTAATGATCTGGAATCGGGTATGCAAGGCATAATGCCAACATTTGCAGATGATATTAATGTTGGGGAATGCAGCAAAAAATAAGGAGGTTCTAACAGGACGTCCAATATAAGTGTAGGAGCATAGGAGCAGGAGCAGGCCATTTGGCACTTTGAGTCTGCTCCACCATTCAATAAGATCATGGCTGATCTGGCTGTGGTCTCAGTTCCCCCTTCCCCCATAACCCTTGACTAACAGAAATCTTCTAACCCTGCCTTAAATAAATTCAAAGACGCAGCCTCCACTACTTTCTGGGGAAGAGAATTCCACACACCAATGAACCTTTGGGAGAAAAAGGTTTTTACGCCGATGCGTAAAATCCTGCCCCATGTGTTCACATACATGCACAGTAACATTAATTTAGACATTGTTACTCTCCCTCTTACCCTGAGCCCACCTTGTATACCTTAAAATGGAACACCAGTAAAACTAGGAAATAAGAATACCGGTCAAAACAGTTTTTACCTTCTGGGAAGTCATTAGCACCACCATTGGCCCAGCTGTAGAGGGACACTTGAAGAAGACTGGAAGAGCAATAGTAATAGGAAATTCAATAGCTAGGGGACAGGTTGTATTTTTCTGTGACTGCAGAGGTGAATTTGGATGGTATATTGCCTCCATGGTGCCAGGGTCAAAGATGTCACGGTTCAGCTGCTGAGCATCCTGCTGGGGAAGAGTGAACAGCCAGCGGTCTGGTCCATAGCAGTACCAACGGCACAGACGCAATGAGGAATGTGATCCTGCAGTCAGGATTTAGGGAGCTAGGTAGGAAGATAGCATCCTGGAGTTCCTACGTAGCGCAGAATGTGCATTCAAGAGGTCAGAGCTGCCCTTCCATTCCTCTATCTATTAGATACGAAAACTTACTACTACTAATACAGCTTACTACTTAAAAAAAATAAAGACTCACCAGCTTCTCACTTCCTTTCTACTGATGCCATTGAAACATAGGGAATGTAACCAAATGTTTTATTTAAATCTCATTGACTTTCTTAATTTTGTTTTGTAGTTTTTAATTTCCCTGCTCCTTAAACTATCTCCTTAACTTTGGAGATAGGGAAACAAGCTACAATACTCACCAGCCAATTAATTCATACTTTCCAGTGATGTGACATTTTGATTTATTTTTTCTCTCCTATTTAATTTCAAACTCCAGCATGCCCAGGCCCACTCCTCCTCCGCAGACTCTCCTTGAGTAATGGAGTTGAATATAAAGGTAGTGATGCTTTTCATGCAGTTTTACAGGGCATTGGTGAGACCACATCTAGAGTACTGTGTACAGTTTTGATCTCCTTATTTAAGAAATGACATAATTGCGTGAGAAGCAGTTCAGAGAAGTTTCAGACGACTGATTCCTGGGCTGAGCAGATTATCATATGAGGAAAGGTTGGACAGGTTGGGCCTGTATCCATTGAAGTTTAGAAGATGGAGGTGATTTTATTGAAACATATAAGACCCAGAGGAGGCTGGACAGGGTGGATGTTGAGAGGATATTTCCCCTTGTTGGAAAGACCAGAACTGGGGGACACAGTTTAAAATTAATGGGTTTCCCATTTAAGAGAGAGATGAAGAGATTTTTTTTTTTCTCAGAAGGTTGTGCGTCTGTGTAACCCACTTTCCCTGAGATGGGTAGAGGCAGGTCACTGAATATTTTTAAGGCAGAAATAGATAAATTTGTGACCAACAATGGAGTCAAAGGTACAGGGGGTAGGCAAGAATGTTGAGGCCACAATCAGATCAGCCATGATCTTACTGAATGTGGAGCAGGCTCAAGGAGCCAAATGACTTACTCCTGCTCCTAATTTGTATGTTTTTATGAAAGTGAGATCAGGCGATTGGTTTGCAAAACACGTCCCTTCAGTCTTCAAGCCTCTGGTCACCTGTCATTTTAATTCTCCATCTTGCTTCCATGCTGATCTTGCTGTCCACAGTCTCCTGCCATGTTCCAATGACTCTCATCAGAGCCTCTGCCTCCATTTCCTTTCCTTTCTCTTTGCTGGTTTCCTTTTCTCTCTCTTGTTTTGCTCTTTTTGTTTTCAGGCGGTAGCTGTTCAGATTCTGTCAATCACACCTCCTCCAGGCACATCTTTGGTTTCTTTACAATAGGAAGGAGATCAAGGCCTTGGAGAGGGTGCAGAAGAGATTTACTAGAAATATAGGAGTGTGGATGGGTCTCAGTTACATGGAGAGACTGGAGAGGTCAGAAGTCATTTCCTTCGAGCAGAGAACGTTGCCAGGAGATTTGAGAGAGGTTTTCAGAACCAGGAAGGGTTTTGACAGAGTAAATAAGGAGAAACTGTTTTCAGTGGCAGAGCAGCTGATACCCAGAGTGCATAGAATTTAGATGATTGGCAAAAGGATCAGGTGGAACATTTATTTAAACAATGAGTCACTGTGATATGGAGAGCACTGCCTGAACTGGTGGTGAACCAAGTTCAATATTAAAATTCAAAAGACAATTCTTGAGATAATGGGAAACATTTTTGTGTGTCTGTGGGAAAAGAGGAGGTCAGGGTGATTAGTGGGTTATGTCCACCAAACAACACAGGAGCAGCCTGCCTGGAGGCTGTATCATTCTGTGTGTCTATGATTCAATGTAGCCACATCAGTGTTTTCCACATCTCAGCAAAGTCTCCCTGATTCACCATGAGCAATGCTGTAACAATGTGTTTCTTTGTCTACAGGTACAATTGTTCCCATCTCTGCACCTTGGGTAGTTTCTGGATACATGGAAAATGGCACAATGGAACAGACATTCTTGATATCTGTTATGATAGTTGCTGAAGTCATCAATCCACCAGAACCAACAGATCCAACAGTTCAACTAGGGATTCAACCCACAGATTGGTACTATGTCAGGTGAATTTAGTTACTGATACATTGAGTTTGATATTGCTTTAACTCAGCTCTTGTGTCAACATCACCTAACCTAGAATCAGGCTATGATTAATGGGCTCATCCGAGTACATTGGAACATTGGTCAATATTTATTGTATAATGGAGTGATTCATATCTCACAATCTGCAGTTCCTTCTTCTGAGAACACAGCGAGACCTCCCCGTCCACATTAGTCAGGTTCATGTGGAGTTAGCTCCTGTTTTTCCGATATTCTCACATCCACCACATTGTTTATTTTTGGAAGAACAAATTCACATCCTTGTTTTATATAGATACAATAAGCATAGTGGGAGAGGAAGTATTGGAGGGACTGGCATCCTTGAAGGTGGATAAATCACCAGGGCCGGATGGATTGTATCCAGGCTTTTGAATAAAGCCAGGGAAGAAACCGCAGATGCTCTAAGGATCACTCTCCAATCCTCAATAGGATTGGAGGCCTGCAAATGTCGTACCATTTTTTAAAAAGGGTGTGAAGGATATGCCAGAAAATTACAGGCCAGTCAGTCTGACTTCAGCAGTGGACAAATTATTGGAGACAACTCTGAGAGACAGGATGAACTGGGACGGATCGATCATGGATAGTCAGCCTGGTTTTGTTCGGGAATATTGTGTCTTTCTAGCTTAATTAAATTTTTGAGGAAGCAACAAGGAGGATTGATGAGAGTAGTGCAGTGGATGTTGTCTACATAGATTTTAATGAGGCATTTGACAAGGTCCCGCATGGCAGACTGTTCAGAAAAGTGAGATCCCATTGGATACAGGGGAAGGTGGCTGGTTGAATCCCAAATTGGCTCAGTGACAGGAAACAAAGGGTTTCCAGTGGTTTTCCATCAGGCTCATTGTTGGGACCTTGCTGTTTATTGTATTTATTAATGAATTAGACTTTAAAGTGTGAGGCATCATTGGGAAATTTGTAAATGACACAGAAATTGGCTGTGCAGATGATAGTGAAGAGGACAGCTGTTGACTCCAGAATGATATCAATGGTTTTGTTGAGTGGGTGGAGAAATGGCAAATGGAATTCAATCCGGAAAAGTGCAATTGGAGAGGACAAACAAAGCAAGGGAATATTCAATAAACGGGAAATTATTGAGAGGGTTTGACGAAGTGAGAGACTTTGGAGTGCATGTCTACAGGTCCTTGAATGTGGCAGGACCGGTGGACAAGATGGTTAACTTTATCAGGCGAGCTATTTAATATAAAAGCAAGGATATAATGATGGAACTTTATCAAATGCTGATTAGGCCACAGCTGGAATTCTGTGCACAGTTCTAGTCACCACATTACAGGAAGGACATAATTGCTCAGGAGAGAGTGCAGAGGAGATTTACAAGAATTTTGCCATGGCTTCAAAATTTCAGTATGAGGGGAGATTGGATAGGCTCTGGTAGATTTCCTTAGAACAGAGGAGACTAAGGAGTGACCTAATTGAGGTGTACAAAGTTATGTGGGGCCGAGAATGGGTAAACAGGAAAGACTTGATTCCCCTGGCTGAGGGGTCAATTAGCAGAGGACATAGATTTAAGGAGATTGGTAGGAATATTAGAGGGGACATGTGGAAAAACTTTGGAATTCACTGCTTAAGTTGGTGGTTGAGGCTGAAAAGCTCAACTCTTTTAAATGGTACCTGGACCTGCATCTGAAACATTGTAACCTGCAAGGCTACGGACCTATTGCTGGAAAGTGGGATTAAAATGAGTGGTTAGTCTTGTTTTCCTCTTTTTTGGCTGGTGCAGACATGATGGGCTGAATGGCCTGTTTCTTCACCGTAACTTTTCTATGGTTCTATGGTTAATCAGTGCCTCACCCAAAACCATTTCATTTCATCATCTCATTGAGATGTCTGATGTTCTATTCTAATTAGTTTAAATGTCCCTTTATCTGCTCTTTCTGTGCTTAGTCATAACTGGCACGGTTCCAAATGTTACTGGCTTCGCTCCCAATCCCTTTGGATGGGACATTTTCCTCATATGTGTCTGGATGATGAATGACAGTGTGATTTGCTGATCTCAGAGAGGATCAAGCTGGGCCCAGTCCTTTCCTCACTAAACATTCACCAATTCACACTATCAGTGAGGGTCACTACACAGGACGCTCTCCAATGTGGACATTGTCCTCCTGCTGCAATGAACAGTGATGCTATTTTGTCATCTCTAGAGCTTGCACATTGAGCTTTTACAGTGAGCAGTTGTGATCACAGAGATTGCTGTTTGGTAAAATTACGGCCTAGTTTTCACTCTCTTTAAATTATTGACAGAAATTCAGACTTGGGGCCTGTGAATTCCCAACCAGTGACCCCTGTGAACAACAATTCACTCCAGGAATTCCTGATCACAGATTCTGTCCTCATATTTTAAACAATCAAAGAAAGTGGAAGTTTTCCCTTCAAAGAGTAGAAGTTGGGGTGGGAGGAGTTTCTGAGACATCAGCTGGATGTGGATCCTTTATATGGGTTGGCAGTATGTGGTAGATTTGTAGAGAGCTGGAAATTCTGCAGGCAATTTGTGCACAGCAAGATCATACAAACATACAAATTAGGAGCAGGAGTAGGCCATCAGCCCCTGGAGCCTTCTCTGCCATTCACTAAGATCATGGCCGATCTGACTGCAGCCTCAATTTCACTTTCCTGCCTACCCCCTATACCTTTCACTCCCTTACTGGTCAATAATCTAACTCCGTCTACCTTAAAACTATTGAATGACCCTCTTCTGCTCTCTGGGGAAGAGAGTTCCACTCACTCAAGACCCTCTGAGAAAAAAAAACGTTCACTTCATCTCCATTTTCAATAGGAGAGCTCTTTTTAAACTTTGCTCTCAGGTTCAGGTCTCTCCAACAAAGGGAAAAAACCTCTCAGCATCCACTCTGTCAAGCCGCCTCAACATCTTTTATGTTTCAATAAGATCACCTCATTCTTCGAAACTCAAATTGGCCCAACATGCCCAACCTACTCCCTACCCTAAACAAAAACAGAATTACCTGGAAAAACTCAGCAGGTCTGGCAGCATCGGCGGAGAAGAAACCAGTTAACATTTCGAGCCTTCATGGCCCTTCGGCAGAACTGAAGCATAGTTAGAAGAAGGGAGAAATATAAATTGGTTTAAGGTTTGGGGTGGGGGTGGTGGTTGGTGGGGGGAGAGAGACACATTGAGGGTGTAGTGATTGTGGAGATGAGCAGATAATCTGCTCATCTCCACAATCACCACACCCTCAATGTGTCTCTCTCCCCCCACCAACCACACCCCCACCCCCCACCCCCAACCTTAAACCAATTTATATTTCTCCCTTCTTCTAACTATGCTTCAGTTCTGCCGAAGGGCCATGAAGGCTCGAAACGTTAACTGATTTCTTCTCCGCCGATGCTGCCAGACCTGCTGAGTTTTTCCAGGTAATTCTGTTTTTGTTTTGGATTTCCAGCATCCGCAGTAGCTTTTAGCTTTTTGTTTTTACTCCCTACCCTCCCCGACTACTCACCCAGCAACTGGTTGAACCCTCCCGATCCCATGACCAACCCCCATCCTCCGCGGATACCCTCCCATTCCCGTGCCAGCCTCTGGCTCACCCTACAATCCCACCACCCCCACTGACCACCAGGCATCCCCCGATCCTACCCACTTACCTTGCACACTTACCTTCTCCCTGGCTTCTCAAAATGGCTGGGTCCAAAAGATCAAAAGACGTAGGAGCAGAAGTCGGCCATTTGGCCCATCAAGCATGCCCTGCTATTCAATGAGATCATGGCTGACCTGATAATTCTCAACTCCACTTTCCTGCTTTTTCCACATAATCCTTGATTCCCTTACTGAATAAAAATCTGTCTATCTCAGCCTTGAATGTATTTTGCGGCCCAGCCTCTCCAGCTCATTAAACTTTAAACTTACCTGCTTTATAGCAGCTGGTGCCATAAAAAGGGGTCTGGCCTCCTCTCGAATGATTCTGCTGCCCTCGACTGAAGGCCTCGGGAACACGCTGCACTGCACATTTCTCACCTGGCCCGAGGTGAAAGGTCGGGACAGGAAGGTGCAGCTCCTGAGTAAGGTCAGAAAAAGGAGCAGAGTGGCAATGCAATAGTCGTTGTCAATTCACGGAAGTTCTGGCCCAAGTTCTCTGCCTCAAACTGAAAGCAAAATTCAATCATATTATGGTCACTGCTGCCTAGATGTGCCTTTACTGTTACGTATCATTAAATAATCCTGTCTTGCTGCCCATGACCAGGTGTAGCATCGTCTGCTCTCTGGTTGGCTGTAGAATGTGCTGCTCTAAGATACTGTCCCAAAAACACTCTCTGAGCACATCTTGCCAACCTGATTCATCCAATTTATATGTAGATTAAAATTACCCACGATTATCACTGTACCTTTGTCACAAGCCCCTGTTATTCCTTTCTGATACCCGCTCCTACAGTGTGGTTACTGTTTGGGGCCGATAAACCACTCCCATAAATGACTTCCATCTCTTCCCAAACTGATTCTTCATCTTGATTTTTAGAACTAAAGTCATCTCTCTCCAAAGGTCTTCCCTTTAATCCGAGGCTGTGCCGTCGGGTCCTAGTCTCTGCTACTAATGGAAACATCTTCCCCACGTCCACTCTATCCAGGCATTTCATTATTCTGTAAGTTTCCATCAGATCCCCCCTCATCCTTCTAAACTCCATCTGCTGCCCTTGTCCTTCTAGATGGTAGCGATTGTGGGTTTGGAAGATGCTGTCTAGGGAGCCTTGGTGAGTTCCTGCAGTGCATCTTTTAGATGATACACACTGCTACCACTGTGCACCAGTGGTGGAGGGAGTGAACGTTTGTGGATGGGAAGCCAATCAAGTGCGCTGCTTTCTCCTGGATAATGTCAAACTGCTCAAGTGTTGATGGAGCAGCGCTCATCCAGGCAAGTGGAGAGTATTCCATCACATTCTTGTAATTGGTGGACAGTCTTTGGGGAGTCAGGAGGTAAGTTATTCACCACAGGATTTCCAACCTCTGACCTTCTCTTGTAGACACAGTATTTATATGGCTAGTCCAGTTCCGTTTCTGGTCAACGGTAACCCACAGGAAGTTGATAGTAGGGGATTCAGTGATGGTAATGCCATTGAATGTCATTTCCCTGTATTAAATCCAATCTGCCACTTGTCTGCCCATTGGGCTATCTTAGATATTATGTCACTACAGCTGTGGATGAACTGAATGGTGGAGGGTCCTCAGTGGGCTGAATGTCCTGACAATCCATTTGGCTTCCATACGGGCTTTGTCAGGAGGAACAAAAATGAAAATTATATATTCTTAATTCTGTTGCAGGGATTTTGACCAGAAACTTGATGGGCAACAATATGAAAAACTCGTGACTGAATTCCGGCAGGACTTGGAACAAGACAATCGACACTTTGATCCAACATTTATCATTGCTTTTTTTAACACACATGGGCTCATGCAAATAGCTTTTAGAAAGATAGTAAATCCTCTCGGGTAGGTTTTGTTGCCTCTATAGACATCGAACAGTGAGATGTGCTTAACTCTATTCTTAAACTGATTGAACCTTCCACTAATTACACTTTGGATTTAAGCTGGAGTACTGTGCAAAGTTCTGGTCTCCTTTCCTAAGGAAGGATATATTTACCTTAGAGGGAACGCAATGACTGTTCATTAGACAGATTACATATATGTGCTGGTATTGGGGTTATGAACAATTCCACCAATGACACATTCAGCACTGAGACCCTGTTTAGAAAATTGCCCTCTACTGACAGATAACTCTGACTCCCAAACACACTGCTGCATTTAATCTTTATTCAAAATTATACAAACACGTTAGCATCAACAGTGAGCCTTTCTTCCTCATTTACATAAACTGGTCCCTTTAGTTGTTTTATTCAGTGATTCTAAACAACGGCTCTTTCCAGGTGTCCAGCTCAATGTCTCCCACACTATCCAGTGACAGACAGATCATGGTTCTCACCAGGGGCTGTCCCTCCTTGTCTTTCCCAAAGTCAAATAAAACAGAGGCTCTTCAATCCTGCTCCACCATTCAGTAAGATCATGGCTGATCTTCTCCCTCAATTCCACCTTCCCACACTATCCCTCGAGTGTGTAATCTGTCTAATAAACAGGCATTGCAGTCCCTCTAAGGAAAGTTCATCAAACCTTAGGTAAGGAGGCCAAAACTACAGTTGTGGTGTCACCTATATAATTGAAGTAAAATTTATTTTCTTTTTACTCTCTTTGTAATAAAGGCTAAGATACCATTTGTTTTCCTGATTGCTTGTTGTAACTGCATATTACCTTTCTATGCTTCATGAGTAAAGACACCCAAGCCCCTCTGAATACCAACATTTTCCAGTCACTCACCCATGCAAAATATTCCACTTTAAATTTTTCCTATATTTGGCAGACTTCACATGTCCTCAAATGAGATTCCGTCTGCCACCTTCTTACCCATTCACTTAACCAAACAAATATGGAGAAACCACATGGTCTTCTTCCCACACGTTAACCAGACATGAGGATCCAGCCCTGGCAGATCTGACTGTCCCTGACACAGGAGCCCTGACTGCTGCTGTTGCTTTTCATATTGTTTATAATTAGGTTCCTCCTTCAATTCCAAGTTATTTGCTCATGTTTCAGGTTCATTTCTGACCAACCACCTCTGTGGGCAGCAAAGGTAAAATGAGTCTAACATCACCGCCCTGCATATACACAGGCCTAATCCCAGTTGGACATGGGTAGTGAGCCCTCCATTGGGTAACAGAGATTAATCACTGCAGTAATTTGCCTTTTCTATAATCTTGCTTTAATTGAATCATGACCAGACTGAGATTGAGATGGTCCTAGTGACTGAAATAGTTCCAGAATGTTCTATCTTGACACAGCAGTGGATTATATTTATGTTTATCACAATCATGCTGATCAGGATGCTTAAAGGTGAAGTGAAAGTATCTAATTGAAAATGGGATGTGTTTCAGAGCAGAGAGAATTGAAGTTGTTACGAATGAAATTATGGAGTGGTCAGGTTTGGCACTGTACCTGAGCTCAGGGAGAGGAGCATGAGAATGGCAGCTTGCATTGAGGCCCAGGACCGGCACGAGTGACTCAGTGGTGAAGGGGTATGTGGAGTTGAGTCAGGGCTCGGGGACATGCAGAAGTTAAAAAGTGTGTGAGTTGCTCGGTAATAGAAACAGCCAGAGACACCTAGAATTAAAGTGCATGAGCAACATGGCTCCTTGTATTAAAACAGCTTCTTCAGACTCTCCACTTCTTCCTGCAGACTCCCTCTGCGGGTATAATTCTGGAAGGATAATTCTAGTGAACAATATGTACAGATTGCAATTTCAAAACAGTAATCAAAAACAGAAAGATCCAAGGAGGGCAGAGGGTGGACTTGGGGCAGGGAGGGGTGAAATAGGAGGGGCCTGGCATCTTGGGTCTGGTCGGGGTGGGTGTAAGGGTGGTGGGGAAAAGGAGTTTTTGATCAGAAAATGAGGGGCTTAAAGGACAATGTCAGGACATGTGGATCCATTTCTAATTGTTGATTGGCTGAGTCCTTGAGTTCACCTACAACATTCCAAATATCCCTGCGGAGAGTGATCTCCGACAATCTCCTTTACAATGCATGGAAGGGAGAGCCAGCTGAGCCGGCAACTTCAGCCATGTTCCACAGAGCAGTGAGTGCAACACTGGACACTAACATAAACATCAATAAAGAGTGAAGCAAAAAACTCCTTTATTGTGGAAGAGATAATATTGTATCTCCCTAATTCTTCTGTAACCATCAAGCTGTGCCAACTATGAGCTGTGACAGGACATTGAGCTTTCTGATTAAATTAGTTTCAACAAATAACGATGGTGCCGACATGAATAAAGAGAAACCAATGTAATGTGAAATACTTACAAGCGAAGTTTAAATTTAAAAAACATGCAGTCCACCTTTCTGCTCTCAATAATTCTCCTGTTAGTAGCAATAGAGTTGGGCAGGAAAGTTGTGGTCATGATGAAGATCCTCCCTGTTTGTCCAGGAGACTCTTTTATAACCCGCCTATACCTGTTCATATGTCAGCTGACAACAGTATTCACCACTGAAAAGCTTCCCCGCAGCATGGTCACACACGTCTCCCATGTACACAATCGGCAAATTAAGTTTTCATTAGAATCGTGAGGAACCTGAAGTGGAAGATTTTACGACTCTGGTTTGAAGCAGCTTAAAACTGAGAAAGAACCCCAATCTAAAATTAGAATCCAAGGACTGAATATGGAATAAAAATCAGAATCCCATCTCCTCACCCACATTGGGAGCTCACATCTGGAATATCAACAGACTGAACCTGTGATTGAGGACATGATCTATTCAGATATTACCCCTGTTAACAGGTGACCCATTCACAGGCTTCTCTCATGGAACAAATAAGCCATTGTCTTCTTGCCTTTGTTTGTCTTTTGTTTTTCAAACTGCTGGGAATGTATTCTCACTGTGAAATAAAGAGGGTGATGCATTTCAACATTTGGTCTCATGTTAGATTCTTACTCAGAAATAAATCTGGGTCACTCATTTACTATTTCTGGGGAGATAGTGGTATTGTGGTAATAGTGGGGGGGATGTGAGGAAAAACATTTTTACCCAGAGGGTGGTGACGGTTTGGAATGCGCTGCCTGGGAGGTTGGTGGAGGCGGGTTGCCTCATATCCTTTAAAACGTACCTGGATGAGCATTTGGCCCATCATAACATTCAAGGCTATGGGCCAAATGCTGGTAAATGGGATTAGGTAGGTAAGTCAGGTGTTTCTCAAGTGTCGGTACAGACTCGATGGGCCGAAGAGCCTCTTCTGCACTGTGTGATTCTGTCATTCTGTGAACACCCATATCCCATGGAAGATGAAATAAAAATCTTAGATAAACTCTCCACATTTCAGTGAAATGATTCTGTCAAAATATTAAGGTGTAAGAGGAAAGACTGAGAAGGAATGAAGAGACAGAGAGTAATTTCTTGAGAGATGTGACACTTGGAGAGTGAGCTCCTTATTCTCCAGGTGACAGCTCACACCCCGTGCAGCCTGACACTTCAACCTGTCAAACTCCACTCTGAACAGGGTTCAAAACTCTCTCAATGGGATTTCACTGATAAACTCCCAGGATAGACAGAGTCCAACACACAACAATTCATGGATCAATCATCGGTCGGGTGTTGTGAAATTCATCTCGCATGGAAACTCTCTCAATCTGGGCAGGTAAGGGACGATTCTAGGGAGGGACCTGGTTAATCCGGGTCTCATTCCCCTTTCCTCACGTGTTCAAATTTACACCCAAGAATGGTCCAAAACTCCTTCCCTCCACAATTTTCAGGAAGAGGTTGAACTGACGGGAGAATCTCATCAATTGGGATTTCTGTCAGTTCCACCTCCATTGTGTGAAAGTTGCTTCTCCCTGTAGGAAACTGGGAGACTAGCATTCCAGGGTCTGATCCTGGCTGGAGTGAGACCTGCTTTCCCTCTAAAGGACACTTTTCCTGCTGCAAAAACAGAACATTTAAAATCAGGTGTTTTTTTTTTAAGGATCTTTGTTCCAGGGAAGAGGCCCCACTTACATGGCAGCAAGATAACACAGTGATATCCCTCCAAACCCCACTCAGACAGACACACCAGTTAGTGAGGAAATCACAGCCACAGCCCCAATATATTCCAATCGTCCTGATCCTGGAATTCCAGGGAGGGGCAGCAGCATATCCATGGGGCAGCCGGATATCCTGCTCCATGATGAACCTTCCCAGGAAGCAACCATTCAATTCAAGGATGAATCCCAGCGGTTGGGAGCTGGGATTTTGACAATTTTGTTTATAGTGTAGCCTCCAACAGGGTCAAAACTGGGTAAGGATGAAGTGGATTATAATCCTAGCCCCTCTTTGGGCTATTCCCGATCAGACACACTCCTCGGATGATCACTCTCACTTCAGGTTAAGAGAATGAGGCCTCACAGATATTTAGAGCTGATCGAACTCTCCCTGAAGGGAAGGAACTACCAGAGAATATTGCTGTCCTCCAGATAGCCTTTTTAACAAGTTTAAACTCGATTATAACAGCCCAGATATTATTGAGGTTCGGGCATCTCTCCACAACATTATAATTCTCCACTGAAGGCTGTACAGAGATGTATTTCCGGGTTTGGATATAGAAGGTGATATGAGACAATATACTTTCTAAATTATATAAATGTTTATTCAGGAACTGAGCATGCAATTCATTTTTATGGTAATTCAATCGCAACATTGACAGTTCGAGGAAAACTTAGTATAATCTTGTCTCTAATAGAGAATGCAGTCTTATTAATATTACAATATTGGTAGTAGGGAACATGATTATTGCTGAAAACAGAGACATGTCAAAGCTTTTCATTTTATACTCATCAGGACTCTTCTCAAGAATAGCAATATAAGGGGAAAACAATAATTTATACTGTATGAGAAGAGAGTGTTGATTGATTGGCAAGTGGACTCTGACTGGTAGAGGCGTTGCCATGACGTGAATCAGTTTTCATTGAACTTATGATCGTGACAATTCGCGCAGTTGAGTTCAGCTTTGATGACATCATGTAAGCCCAAATAGATGGTGTTGCTATGGGGTCAACTCGAGGCCCAGCTCTCTCAAACATCTTTTTTGGTTTCCATGAGAAACGTGTCTTTGATGGAGTGACACCGAACCTCCTACCCCTAGTTAGGAAAATATAATAATTTTTATCTGATGGAGAGTCATATGGACTCGAAACATTAACTGTATTCCTCTCCACAGATGCTGTCAGACCTGCTGAGTTTTTCCAGCTATTTTTGTTTTTGTTTCAGATTTCCAGCATCCACAGTATTTTGTTTTTGTTATAATAATTTTTCGTTTGGTATCACAATTTATTGTAAGGTAGGGCTTAATTGAATTAAAGATAGCTGGTCTGAAGGATTTGATGTAACAGAAGTGAAGCTGGGTTTGAAATTATAAATAGTTAAACATGGCTGAAGTTTTAGAATGTGAGGTGTAAAGGGAAATTTGCATTTTTAGATAAACCAGAGTCGTTTAAATTTCAAAATTGGCGTTAAAATGTTATACATAACCAGAAGAAGCCAAACAGTGTGTTTATTTTCCCCAAAGCTTACTGACAAAATTGGAACTGTGAAAGATCTTTAAAAAATATTTTTATTAGTAAAATAGAGTTGAAAGGCATATTGGGACAATGGGATTTTCATTAAAAAGGGAGAAACCTGTACAGAGGAGATGCGGTTTTGTGTAAGAGGAGGGCATTCTAAGATCTAACAAGTGTGAAAAGCCTCAAGCCTCTTAGCCTCAAGTTGCTTCTACACGAACTGAAGTGATGAAAACTCACTTTGAATTCTACTGTTCAGGGCATCGTGTTACTTTGCCTGGGTCATTTAAAATCTGTGTTTTACTGTTGAATTAATGGAAGTGTAACTGGGAGTTAGATTAACCAGCGGATCCAGGAGCTTTCAGAGTAGCAATTTGTAAACCCATATATGTGCTTAAAATCATTTTTATTAATAAAGGTTTAATTTGGATGTACAAGGAACCTATAAAACTTGGTGGGCCTATTAGTACTGAACTTAAATCACACAGCTCAAAATAAATAGAAATTGTAAATGAGTTGTGGCAGTTGTTTTAAGTTTCCCTCTGGTATTTGAACAGCTCAGCATTTACCATCCGCTGTGCCATAACACCATTGCAATTTCCTGATATGTGGATGGTACGTTTGCTACATTAAACTCAGCTGCATGTAATAATTTCCTAACATTTCTTAATGGGCTCCATCCTGTCCTCAAATTCACTTGAGAAATGGAGCAGTCAAATTCACTCCCATTCCTTGATGTGCTAGATTAGAAATCTGCCATGAGTTTCTCTACCAAGTCTACCACAAGCCTACCTGCACTGGTCAATTACAGCGTTGGGATTCTTACAGTTCCACAAGCTATAAGAATGATCTTATCTGCAACCTTCTAAATAGGGCCCGAGCCATTTGCTCCCCATGCAAGCTTGATGCTGAAATAGGGCGTATCAAAGATATCCTGCTGGAGAATGGCTACCCTGATCAGATCAGTTCATGTTGTGTATCACACAAACTCATGAATGGGGCTAAGGCTGTCACTTACAGCCCTGAAAAGTGCCCAGTCTACCTCTGATTACCCTGGAAGGGCAAAGTACCCCAATCATTTGTGCAGCAGTAACAAGAGTGGTATTCACTAGTGGCAGGATGCTGCCATCAAGCCAAAAAGTCATTCTGCCTATCACACAAATCAGTAATGTGGTATATGAAGGTTGTGGTTGTTGGAGGTCTATCACCTGAGTTCCAGGACATCACTGCAGGAGTTCATCAGGGTCGTGTCCTCGGCTCAGCCATCTTCAGCTTCTTCGCCAATGACCTTCCTTCCATCATGAGGTCAGAAGTGGGGATGTTCCCTGATGATTGCACAATGTTCCATACGAGCATCTGAACAAGGAGCAGGAGTAGGCCATTCAGCCCCTTCAGCCTGCTCTGCCAATCAAAAAGATCACAGCTGAGCTGATAATAACCTCAAATTTGCATCTTGCTTACTCCCGATAACCTATCATCCACCTTGCTTATCAAGAATCTATCCACATGAGCCTTAAAAATATTCAAAGACTCTGCTTCCACCGCCTTCTCAGGAAGAGAGTTCCAAAATCTCACGACCATCTGAAAGGAAAAATGTCACCCCATCTCCATTTTAAATGGATGACACTTTATTTTTAAATAGTGATGCCTATTCTAGATTCTCCCACAAGAGGAAACTTTATCTGCACATCCACCCTGTTAAGACCCTCTAGGATCAAATATATTTCCATCAAGCTATCTCTTACTCTCCTAAACTCCAGCGGAAACAAGCCCAGCCTGTCCAACCTTTCCTCATAACACAACCCAATAATTCTAGGTATTAGACTAGTAAACCTTCTCTGAACTGCTTTCAAAGCATTTATATCCTTCCTTAAATACGGTGACCAAAACTGTACACAGTACTCCAGATGTGGTCTCTCCAGTGGACTATTTAATTGAAGCATAACCTCTCAACTTTTGTGTTCAATTCTCCTCACAATAAAGGACAGCATTTCATTAGCTTTCCTTATTACTTGCTGTACCTGCATAGTAACCTTTTGCGATACATGTACTAAGACGCCCAGATCCCTCCCCATCTCAGAGTTCTGAAATCTCTCACCATTTTGATCATATCCTTCTCTTTTATTCTTCCTGCCAAAAATGGACAATTTCACATTTTCCCACATCATACTCCATTTGTCAGATCTTTGCCCACTCACTTAACCTATCTATAACTTATTGTAGCCTCCTGAGGTCCTCCCACTCTTCCACTTCCTGATTTATAGCTGCTTCTGGGATGTTACTTTTATCCTCCCTAGTGAAAACTGATGCAAAATACCTATTCAATTCATCTGCCATTTCTTTGTTTTCCATTATCAATTCTCCAGACTCACTTACAATAGGAAAAATGCTCACTTTGTTAACTTGTTTCTCTTTTCAAATATTTATAGAAACTCTTGCCATCTGTTTTTATATTTTGGGCTAACTTTCTCTCGTATTCTAAATTTCCCCCCTTCTTAATCTTGTAGACACCCTTTGCTGTTCCTTGTATTCTGTCCAAACTTCTTGTCTTCCACCCATTTTTGTACAATTATATACATTTTCTATAAGTTTGATACTATTTTTAACCTTTCTGGTTAACCACTGATGGTGTGTCCATACCTTGAAATTTTTCTTATTCGTTGGAATGTATATATACTGTGCATTCTGAAATATCCCCTTAAATATTAGCCACTGGATCTCTATTGACCTAACCCTTACCCTAATCTGCCAATTCGCTTTAGCCAGCTCTGCTTTCATGTTCTCATAAATGCCTTTATTTAAGTTTAAAAACATAGTCTTAGAACCGCTCCTCTCACCCTAAAACTGAAAGTAAAATTCAATCATATTATGGTCACTGCTATCTAGGGAAACCTTCCCTATGAGGTCGTTAATTAATCCCATCTCATTGCACAACACCAGGTGGAGTATTGCCTCCTCTCTGGTTGACTCCGAAACATGCTGTTCTAAGAAACTATCCCGGAGACGTTCTATAAACTCGTCATCAAGACTATCTTTGCCCATCTGACTTTTCCAGTCTATATGTAGATTAGAATCTCCCATGATTATTGTTGTGCCCTTCTGACAAGCTCCTATTATTTCTTCCTTTATGCTCCATCCTACCATGTGGTTACTATTAGGGGGCTTGTACCTGGCTCCCACACGTGACTTCTTACCTTTACCGTTTCTCATCTCTACCAAAACCATTTCCACATCCTGGCTTCCTGAACTTAGGTCATCTCTCTCTATTGCGCTAATCCCATAATTAACTAACAGAGCCATCTTTCCTCCTTTTCATCACTCCCGGTCCTTCCTAAATGTCTTATACCCTTTAATATTCAGGTCCCAATCCATGTCCTCCTGCTGCTATGCCTTTGTAATGGCTTTCAAATCATATTTACTTACTTCTATGAGCGATCTCAAACATCTGTTCAGTTTCTAAAGCTTCCTGCATCAGATACAGAACCTTTAGTTTTATCATTTTATTCTTCTTATAACCTCTCATCTCTTCTGTCAATTTATTGTTAGATTTCTACTTTCAAACCCTTCCTGTCACTTCTGTTTTATATTTCGCATAATAATAACTTCCTTTTTTGTCATGCCTATACTCTTTGATTTACCACATCTTCCCAAATTTGCACGCTTGTCCTCACTACTTAATTTAAACCCCTCAGCACCATTCGTGACTCTTCAGATACTGAAGCAGTCCCTGCTCAAATGCAGCAAGACCTGGTCAACATGCAGACTTGGGCTGGCAAGTGGCAAGTAACATTCACACCTCAGGAGTGCCAGGCAATGACCATCTCCAACAAGAGAGAATCTAACCAGCTCCCCTTGACAGTCAATGGCATTGCCAATGCTTAATCTCCCACTGTAAACTTCCTGGGGGTGACCATTGTCCAGAAACTGAACTGGACGAGCCATATAAATTATTTGGCTGCAAAAGCTGATCAGAGGCTTTGAATCCTGCACCAAGTATCTCACCTTCTGATTCCGCAAAGCCTGTCCACCATTTACAATGTACAAGTCAGGAGTGTGGTGGAATACTCTCCACTTGCCTGGATGAGTGCAGCTCCAACAACACTCAAGGAGCTTGACACCATCCAGGACAAAGCAGCCCGCTTAATTGGCACCACATCCACAGGCACTCACTCCTGAAACCACCAACGCACAGTAGCAGCAGTGAGTACCAACTACAAGATGCGCTGCAGGAATTAACCAAGACTCCTTAGACAGCACCTTCCAAACCCATGACAACTAACATCTGGAAGGACAAGGGCAGCAGACACATGGGAACGTCACCACATGAATTTCCAAGCCAAGCTACTCACCACACTGACTTGGAAATATATCGTCGTTCCTTCACTGTTGCTGTGTCAAAATCCTGGAACTCCCTCCCTAAGAGCATGGTGGGTGTACCTACACCACATGGACTGCAGCGGTTCAATAGGGCAGCTCACCGCCACCTTCTCAAGGGCAATTAAGGAATGGCAATAAATGCTGGCCCAGACAGCAATGCCCATATCCCATGCATGAATGAACAAACATGTCAAGGTGAACTGCTGGCTGCCGAATGAAGCACAGGAGACACAGCAGCCAGTCCTGTTGTTGGTCCTGAAAGCTAAGAGTCTCTGTTCAAACGTAACACGCGCAAACAGGGGAAGATGTTCACTGGATGTCCTCGTGTTTCCGAGGATCAAGGAAAGGCGGTAAAAATTCTCCGAGATGCTGGGTGTTTACAGACGCTTTTCGTGAGGATAATTGGAGGTTTCCCATGCAGAAACAGAACAAATTCCATTGTGCTCATCAAAGAACTCACTGGAGAAGGAATTGAGATCTCTTCAGTAACAGAAAATCACTGAATGAGTGAGCTTGTTATGGGACTGCTAATGGTGAGTGTGATCCCAAGCTTGTCTACTGGGGAATAACCTGGCTGGCTGCCCATTACTACCCACCACATGTCCACAACAGTCCAGGGAAACTGAAAAGCACCAACCGATTCTGCAGAGTTTCTGCTGAGAAAGAATTAGATGGCCTGCAGGGGGCGGCAGAACCTTTGAGGGTTGCAGTGGCTGAGAGAAAGCAAACAGAATGAACCAGGGCCAGGTTAGTGCCTTCTGTTCTGTCAGCCAATGTACGATTTACCTTTTTAATGTGCAATCACTTTTCAACGATGTAACTGTTACTTTATTTTGTTTATATTAATTGATGTGTGGAGTCTGTCTCATGGTGGTAACAAGGAACATCAAGGTATAAGAAGCACCCAGACTGAAGATATGTAAAGGACTGTACTGACCTGCTCTGTGGGCTCAAAACACAAAGCAAGATGGTTAATTGAATCAAGAGAAAGCCTTGCTAGAATCAGCAAGTTCTGCAAATGACTTAACCTGTAGAAGTGCTCAGACCAGTGAAGGTAAACAGACTGAGCTTCATTAAGGAACAATAAATACGCCACCTTCTCTAAGCTCTGGGGATTGGTAACAGTGTTGGAGATAACAAAGAGAAGTCAAGCTGGTTATGGTGCCTCAAGTATGACTTTCAAAGGGGGCCAACAAAGGAACATCTGGCGAAAGCATGGAAATGTACAGTGATGTCATTAATAACCAATTAAAAGGATGAAAAGCAGGCTTTACCTTATATGGCACAGGAACATAGCAAAAAGAATTATAGAGAATGAGCCCACAGAACCATCTCTACAGCAATGGTTAGAGCAACTTGGTCAGTTGGTCAGAAGACACACACGGAGGATTCATCATTGGATTGGCCACTGAGACGGACTCCGGTTCACAGGGAAGCTAAACACTGGTATTATTGTGAGTGTGTAGACTTGCTTAGTGGTTTAATAAAGGGGAAATTTTGGTGAAATTTCATCCAAGTTGTTGTGTGCTGTTGACATCCAAGACAAGAACCTTTAGACCAGGAACAGGGTCTTACAGGATTTGGCGAGTTAGCCCAGGAATCGTGAAGATGAAGAAATGGCAGAACATACTATGGATGGATTAATCACAAATTACGTGGCAGGGAAATCACCCCTTGAAAAGTGGCAGCTTCTGGTTAAAAGCAAAATACCGCAGGTGCTGGAAATCTGAAATAAAAACAGATAATGTTGGATAAACATAACGGGTGTGGCAGCATCTGTGGGGAGAGAAACAGAGTTAATGTTTTGAGTCTGTATGACTCTTCTTCAGAACCTGGAGGGGGATGAGGCAGACAAGATGCTTATTAAACAGGTTCAGACACTGCTCCCCGAATGTCTAGAGAAGGAGGAGAGGGTTCCTTTTAAAGAAGTAGCAGTTATCCAAGGACAGATGTATGAGAAAAGAGCGAGAGCTGAAAAGAGTGAAGACTTTTCGGTTCAGACACCTCACTGTCCTGAGAAATGTGACAAGTTTTTTCAGGAGTCAGATAATAAATTAAAACAATCCGTTTCTGTAAATCCCACCACATGGCAAGTAAGGTGGAGATGTAAAAGAATGTTTGGGGTTAAAGAAAATGCGTCCAGGAAAGTAAAATTAAAGTTGAAAGACCTACAGTATAGTTAAGATGCTGTGTGAAAAGGCAACAAAAAAGGAAAGAGATAACTGGTGTGTGAGGAAGTATTTGCTTGAGTATTTTGTTGAGGTATAAAGCATTTTACTGCCTGAATGTGATTTACTTGTGTCTGTAAGTGCTGGGTTAGTGTCGCCGAACAAAAGGATGAGAAACCCTCTGTGTTCTGCTATGCTTAACGTTTTTTATTCATGGTTGTTTAATGTGTTTATACATTAATATAATGTTTGAGACTTTAAACTGGCTTCAACTCTAATTTGTTTTTATTTCGCTCCCTCCTGGAGTTCACGATCTGGGGATAATTTATGTACTTTGAGTTTTTCTCATTATAGTAGTTCATATTTCTAGCGGCGCATGGAAATATGAAAGTGTGAATGTGACTGTTGAGTGAACCTATGTCAATTTAATATAAAGTTTATTTGTGGATTTGTGGGAATTCAGTGACCAGTTAAATATGAGAATTATAAGCTTGGTCTAGAGGGATGTGCAGTTAGTATTGGAACTTTGTTGCGCTGTCACATCTCTGCCAGGTAAACGAGGAGAAATTCTGCAGGAGGTAATGATGTGTTTGGGTGAGAATAAGATTGAGATTCTGGTTCAGTGCAGAATGGGTAATGGAAATCATCTCAGCAATTAGAAGTTGATTTAAACAGGAACAGGTAAGTTAAGCGAAAAAGAATGGAGAATTCTCATTTTGTATTTTGATGAAGGCATTGTGAGGTTGTAGTGTTCTGTCTTTGAAAGCCTGTGTGTAGCTGTGAGAGAATGCTGAGACTCGACTGCTTGGATTTTACGAGCTGCGAGAAACTCTGTGATTGCTTTTCTTTTGTGTGGGAGCTTACAGGTTCCAGGCATTTTAGACTAAGGATGCTGAAAGTTTTCTTGTGAGAATTCACTGTTTCTTTAGTTATTATTAATTAATTGGAAACGCAATTGAAGAAAGAACCACAAGACCGCTGACTTCATTCATTTGTTCTCTTTTTTAAGCATGTGTTTTTTGTCTCTGTGTGGGGAATAAACTGATTTTTGTGTGGATGATGTTCGTGTCCCTCAAGCTTTAGTGTTTCTCGTCCCAATATTGTGATTTTTGTGGTAGTAGTTTCAGTACTTTAAGTTTAAAAGCTAACAAAAGGGAAGAGTAATTAAGAAAGTACAATTTTCAAGTTATGAATCTGGAGTAATGGTTACTGACCAGAATCATGATTCCAGAGTATTCTTATAAAATTTGTGGGAATTTTAATCCGGATACAAATTTACATATTTGAGAACGAATTAGTTCAATTGGGTAGATTTGACTCTGGGATACTTAAAGTGATTATGACCAATCCTGAGCTAGATTGACCTTGGATTAAAAACTATTTGCAAAGTTTAAAAGTTTGTTCCTGACACAATTGTCACAAACGGAAAGGAAAATGTTGTGATTGGACTCTGCAAAGAAACAGCTTTGAGAAGATTCAGGTTTTTCATTTCGAGCACAAATTTAAAAAGGGGCGGTGACATCATTATGTCCATTTGAGAACTTTTGCTCCACCCCTTTCCAAGCAGAGAATTCATTCATTCCTGCTAGCTGCTTAAACTCATCACAGGTTCTACCTTGTTCAATCAAAATGTGTTTATATTTATATGTATTGGGCATTGCAAAATATTAAGCTTCTGAATTGTCAGATATGTTTGGATGAATGAATCCATTTTGCCATGAGCAGAATGGATCTTTTGTGTTTTGTTTACAGGTAAGTGCAAGTGTAACAGGATTTGCAGTAGCTTCAAGGATTTAAGAATTTATCTGCAGACTTTCAATGTCACTGCATAGTCATGGACTAAAGGCTTTGTTTTATGAAAAAAAAACTAAGAGAAAGTTGTCTTTAACTCATTCAGTCCATCTGTAATTCCCAGAAACAAAGTGCTTGAGTATGGGAAATCTGATGTAAACACGTTGACCAATGAGTATCAGACTTTTAAAAACCACCAAGCCTGGGCACAAGAAACTGGAATTGATGAATTACTATTAATTCATATGAGCTGGTGTTCCAAACATTTTGAGGAAAAATTATCTGAAATTCAAAGGGATTCTAGGATTTCAAAAAAAGATATAAACACACAGACTAGGTGGTTATTATGGATAAAGATGAGGTTTCTTTTGAAGAAGAGATGAATTAAATATGAAAGGAAATCTATTAGCCCAATTGTTTGAATTTGGGGTAAGTTTGAGTTGTGAAAAGTGCCGTCTAATTGAGCAAGTTACTTCTGTAAAACTATGATGTCATCTAAGATACAGAACAAAGAAGCAAAACATATTAATGCCTGGAATCAAACAGAAATGTTTGATAAAAACAAAAAACTGCGGATGCTGGAAATCCAAAACAAAAACAGAATTACCTGGAAAAACTCAGCAGGTCTGGGAGCATCGGCGGAGAAAAATAAAGTTGAAGTTTCGAGTCCTCATGACCCTTCAACAGAACTGAGTAAAATTTGGAGAGGGGTGAAATATAAGCTGGTTTAAGGTTGGGGGAATGGGGGGAGAGAAGTTGGGGGGCGGGTAGGGGATGGTTGTAGGGACAAGCAAGCAGTGATAGGAGCAGATAATCAAAAGATGTCACAGACAAAGGAACAAAGAGTGTTGAAGGTGGTGATATTATCTAAGAGAATGTGCTAATTAAGAATGGATGGCAGGACACACAAGGTACAGCTCTAGTGGGGGTGGGGTGAAATAAGACTGAAATGTTTGATTTCTGTTTGAAAGATATTATGAGAATATTTTATTGGACTGCAAAATTTTTCCAGGGCTCATGAATGAGATAGGGTAGTAACTAGTGGGATGTGTGAAATTGATTGAGAGGAAGTAATTGAAGGCAGAAAATGGAGACAAGAGAACACAGCACCAAATGGGAATTGGAACAATCTATGTTGGGTGTAATTCAATGGAACATTTCATTCTGTTATAGATGCACTTTCTAGTGAAAGGAAAGCACAGATGAGACTAGTAAGTTGATAGCTTTCAGTTGGTGATATTTTTGTCCTTTTCTATTTTTTTTTTAAGAGAACTGAATTTGATTTTCTTGCCAACACCCAATTCACCAGGACCATACATGGAGGGGTAATCAAAGAGCTCAAGATCTTTTGATAAGATCATGTGAGAGTCAATAATGTGTGGCATACATAACACTTGGGACACTGCATATGTGTGCAGGAGAAGAAAGACAAGGACAGAGGAACCGCTGCAGTCCATGTGGTGTAGGTACACCCACAATGCTGTTAGGAGGGTGTTCCATAATTTTGACCCAGCGGCAGTGAAGGAACAGCAATATACTTCTAAGTAAGGATGTTGTGTGGTTTAGAGGGGAACATTCAGGTGCTGATGTTCCCATGCATCTTCTGCCCTTGCCCTTCTAGGTGAAAGAGGTTGCGGGTTTGGAAGGTGCTGTCAAAGAAGCTTTGGTGAGTTTCTGTGGTGCAACATGTACATGGAACACACTGCTGCCACTGTGTGCTGGTGGTGGAGGGAGCGTATGTTGAAGCTGGTGGATGGGGTGCCCATCAAGTGGGCTGCTTTGTAATGAATGGTGTTGAGCCTCTTGATTATTGTTGGAGCTGCAGGAAATTGGAGTGTATTCCATTGTAAGACCCTGTTCCTGGTCTAAAGGTTCTTGTGTTGGATATCAACAGCACACAACAACATGGATGAAATTTCACTAAAATTTCCCCTTTATTAAACCACTAAGCAAGTCTACACACTCACAATAATACCGGTTGTTTAGTTTCCCTGTGAGCCGGAGTCCGTCTCAGTGGCCAATCCAATGATGAATCCTCCGTGTGTGTCTTCTGAGCAACTGACCAAATTGCTCTAACCATTGCAGTAGAGATGGTTCTGTGGGCTCTTGCATTATATCTTTTTTGCTGTGTTCCTATGCCATGTAAGGTAATGCCTGCTTTTCATCCTTTTAATTGGTTATTAATTACATCATTGATCATCTCTATGCTTTCTCCAGATAATGATTGGCTCAGCCCCCTTTGAAGGTCACACTTGAGGCACCATAACCAGCTTGACTTCTCTTTGTTATCTCCAACACTGTCATCAACCTCTAGAGCTGGGAGAAGGCGATGAAGCTCAGTCCATTTATCTTCCCTGGTACGAGCACTTCTACAGGTTAAGTCATTTTGCAGAACTTACTGATTCTAGTAAGGCTTTGACTTGACTAAATTAACCATCATGCTTTGCATTTTGAGCACACAGAGCAGTTCAATACACCTCTTTGGAAGTATCTTTTGTCTGGGTTCTTCTATTGCCTTGATGTTCTATGTTTCCACCATGAGGCAGACTCCACACACAGGGTTACAACACAATCAGTCTTAATCAGTAATCAGTATAAAAGAAATAAACTGTTACATTGTTAAAAAGTGATTGTACATTCAAAAGGTAAATGATACGTTGGCTTACAGCATCCACGCTTAAGTGTATAATTTCAGCTGAGAACATTGTTACACTTTTGCCAGACTAAGTACAAGATTCGCCTACTAAATACATTACAACTCAAAGCTGTACCACTACCAGAACATACAATATTATATTCATGCAGGAACATATTACAAAAATAGCCCCAGCATCTCACCAAGATGTTTCTAGGATATCTTTAATTCTTTGCAAAATCTGATGTTTGACAGGTCACATTTGATAATATGCTTTCCTGGATCTTCTCTATCTCCTCTCATAACCTACTCAAATGCTCAGCTAGTGGGGTATGTCACACCCAAACTTCTCCACATACTATCCCAATGTCCCCTTTAAATCACCCTTAAGATTTTCCCCTTTTACAATCGGCCTGCACAGTACAGCACAGCCCCTTGGGCAGCGCTGGCTAGGCCAGAATTTCTTGTCTATCTCTAATTGCCCTTGAGAAGGTGGTAGTGAGCCACCACCTTGAACAGCTGCAGTCCCTGTGGTGGGGGTACACCCACAGTACTGTTAGGGAGGGCGTTCCAAGATTTTGATCTAGTGTCAATGAAGGAATGGTGATATATTTCCAAATCAGGATGGTGAGTGGCTTGGAGGAGAGCTTCCAGGTGGTGGTGTTCCCATCTATCTGTTGCCGTTGTCCTTCCAGATGATAGTGGTCGTGTGTTTGGAAGGTGCTGTCAAAGGAGCCTTTGTGAGTTTCTACAGTGCATCTTGTAGATGGTACACACTGCTGCCTATGTGGTCGGTGGTGGAGGGAGTGGATGGTCATGGATGTGGTGCCAATCAAATGCGTTGCTTTGTCCTAGCTGGTGTCAAGCTTTTTGAATGTTGTTGGAGCTGCATTCATCCAGATAAGTGGAGAGTATTCCATCACACTCCTGACTTGTGCCTTGTGGATGTTGCACAGGCTTTGAGAAGTCAGGGGGTGAGTTACTTGCTGCTGGATTCCAAACCTCTGACCTGCTCGTGTAGCCACCACATTTATATGACTAGTCCAGTTCAGTATCTGGTCACCGGTAACCCCCAGGATGTTGATAGTGGGGGATTGAATGGCAATGCCATTGAATGTCAGGGCAATGGTTAGATTCTCTCTTGTTGGAGATGATCATTACCTGACACTTCTCCGCTGTGAATGTTACTTGCCACTTGTCAGCCCAAGCCTGGATGTTGTCCAGGTCTTGCTGCATTTGAGCAGGGACTGCTTCAGTATCTGAAGAGTCGTGAATGGTACTGAGGGTTTTAAACTAAATAGTGGGGGCAAGGGTAGAAAATTGGGAAGATGTGGTAAATCGAAGAGTAGAGACAAAACTAAAAAGAAAGGTATTATTACAGGAAATGAAAAGCAGACCATGAGAGAAAGCGAGTGAAAATACAAATCTAACAATAAATCAAAAGATGATACTCGAACTTATAAAAAGAATAAAAGGATGAATCTAAAGGCTCCGTATCTGAATGCAGGAAGCATTTGGAATCAAACAGATGAACTGAGAGCGCACATAGAAATAAATAAATATGATTTGATAGCCATTACAGAGACATAGCTGCAGGAGGACAAGGATTGGGACCTGAATATTAAAGGGTATAAGATATTTTGGAAGGACAGGAAGTAAGGGAAAGGTGGATGGGTGGCTCTGTTAGTTAATTTTGTTATTAGCACAATAAGGAGAGATGGCTTAAGCTCAGGAAACCAGGGTGTGGAAATGGTATGGGTAGGGGTGAGAAACGGTAAAGGCAAGAGGTCACTTGTGCGAGTCATGTGCAAGTCCTCTAACAGTAACTACAAGGTAGGATGGAGCATAAAGGAAGATATAATAGGAGCTTGTCAGAAAGGCACAGCGATAATCATAAGAGATTTTAATCTACATTTAGATTAGGAATGTCAGATGTGCAAAGGTAGATTGGACAGCATATAAAGAACAGCAAAAGATGACAAAAAGATTAATAATGAGGGAATATTAGGGTACGAGAGAAGGCTAGCCAGAAATATTAAAAACAGAAGGGAAGAGTTTCTAAAAATATTTTAAAAAGAAACGAGTTAACAAAGTGAGTGTTGGTCCGATAGAAAGTGAGTTTGGAGGACTGATAATGGAAAACAAGGAAATAACAGATGAACTGAACTGGTATTTTGCATCAGTCTTCACGGTAGAGGGTACAAGTAACATCCCAGTAACAGTAATAAATCAGGAAATGGAAACGAGGGAGAGACTCAGGATAATGACAATCACCAGAGAAGTGGTAGTGAATAAATTGTTGGAGCTTCAGGTTGACAAGTGCCCGGGTCCTGATGGATTTCATCCTCGGGTCTTAAAAGAAGTGTCTAATTAGATAGTTGATGCATTGGCTTTGATTACCCGACAAAGGCAATCAAAGGTTAAATATGGTTTGCGAAAGGCGAACCATGTTTAACCAGCTTATTGGAATTCTTTGTGGAAATAACATGTGCTGTGGATTAAGGGGAACCAGTGGATGTACTGTACTTAAATTTCCAGAAGGCATTTGTTAAAGTGCTACATCAAAGGTTAATGCAGAAAATAAAAGCTCATGGTACAGGGATAACATATTGGCATGGATAGAAGAGTGACTGTCTTATAGGGAGCAGAGAGCAGGCAACCATGGGACTTTTTTCAGGTTGGCAGGATGGTGTGCCACAGGGATCAGTGCTGGGATCTCAACTGTTCCAATTAATATAAATGACTTGGATGAAGAGATGGATGGGGTGGTTGCTAAGTTTGCAGATAACACAAAGATAGGTGGGAAATTAAGCTGTGAAGAGGACCTAAAGAGGCCACAAAAATGTTCAGATAGGTTAAGTCAGTGGGCAAAGATCTGGCAAATGAAGTATAATGTCGTCAAATGTGAAATTGTCCATTTTGGCAGCAAGAATAAAAGAGAAGCATATTATCTGAATAGTGAGAGTTTGCAGAGCTCTGCGATTCAGAGGGATCTGGGTGTACAAGTGCATGAATCACAAAAGGCTAGAATGCAGGTACAGCCGGTAATTAGGGAAGCCAATAGATTGTTATTGTTTTTTGTGAGGGGAGTTGATTTGAAAAGTAGGAAGCTTGTGCTTCAGTTGTACAGGGCACTTGTGAGACCACATCTGGAGCACTGTGTACAGTATTTGTCTCCTTATTTAAGGAAAGATATAAATGCATTAGAAGCAGTTCAGAGAAGGTTTACACAGCTAATACCAGGAATGGGTGGGTTGACTTATCAGGAAAGATTGGTCAGGTTAATCTTGTATCCACTGGAGTTTAGAAGAGGAAGGGATGACTTGACTGAAACCTTAAAGACGCTGGGGGGTCTGTACCGGGTGGATGTGGAGAGGATGTTTCCTCCTGTGGGAGAATCTGGAACTAGGGGTCACTCATTTCAATTGGAAACGAGGAGAAATTTTTCCCCTCAGAGGGTGGTGAGTCTTTGTAACTCTCATCCTCAAAAGGCAGAGGAAGTAGATTATTTGAATATTTTTAAAGCAGAGCTAGATAGATTCTTGATTAACAAGGGGGTGAAAGGTTATCAGGGGTAGACAGGAATGTGGGGTTAAGGTTACAATCAGATCAGCCATGATCTAATTGAATTGCAGAGCAGGCTCGAGGGGCCGAGTGGCCTACTCCTCCTCCTAATTCATATGTTCTTATGTTCAGCTGCTGCTTTTCCTACCAACATTTAACTCAATTAATTCAGTCCAGATTTGTTCTGACCCCATTGAAGTTGGATGTCCCCCATTTATTTATTATTATTCTGGATTGTTCTTTGTCCTTTTCCACAATCAGCCTAAACCTTGTGATACAATGACCACTGTCCCCTAAATATTTTCCTATTGGCTCTTGATCCACTTGGTCCACCTCATTCCCTAGAACTGGATCCAGCAGTTCCCCCTTTCTCATTGGAATGGAAACATAGTGTTGTAGAAAATGTTCCTGAACACACTCCAGGAACACTTGCACCTCTCTACTACTACACTACCACTATCTACTCTATAATTTTTGCACTGCTCTGTAATTTTCTTTCAAATTTGTTCCTCCACATCCTTCCCAATAGTTGGTGGTCAACAGACTACACCGGACAAAGCAATTGTATCATTTTTTTCCTTACTTCCAGCCAAATTGATTCTGTCCTTGATTCCTCTGGGATATCTTCCAGCCCTGCAATGCCCTCCTTAATCAATATTGTCATCCCTCCCCTTTTCTTCCTTTCCTAACTTTTAGTGGCTCGAGCTTTGCAAAAAAAGGAGACCTGCTGTCAAAGCTTTTTGTCCTGCATACATAGGACAGGTGCAAGAATTCCAAATTTCAGAGGTAACAAAAATTTATGCTGCATGAGAAGAGGGTGCTGATTGGAGTCTGATTAGTGGAGGCATTTCCATAGAGAATACACCATAGAAAGTCACGAACAGTTATCTGTTCTGTTTAAATTCTGTTTAAATTCAAACCAGGCAAGTCAGCACTGATTGGTCAGGTGTTGCCATGGACTGTCCCTCAAGCTTTTGCTTAGTTGAAAAAGGTGCAATGCATGGGCATGTTTATTTTTGTTTGAAAAGGAGAGGGCCCTGTGTGTGAATTTATGTAGCTTCTAACTTGCGCAAGTGAACCACACTGTAAACACAAATTTTATCTTAAATTGGATGTTAGTTTAACTCTTAACACAATCGGGATTATTTATTAAGTGCTGTCCAATCACAGAATCACACTGGAATCACATCTTTATTTTCACAGAACAGGAGGAGAGACGCACACCATTTTATTTTTTACCCAGTGAGTTATATTCCGGAATACATTGTCTGAAAGGATGGTGGAAGCAGCTTTTATATTCTAATGTGATTCAGACATGTACTGAAAAGATAAAGATTGCAGGGCTACAGGGAAAGCCAAGGTGAGTGGAAGTAATTGGATTGTGCTTTCCAAGAGCTGGCACAGACACAATGGGTCAAGTGGCCTCCATCAGTGCCATATGATTCCCTGAAATAGGAAAGTGTTTGCATTGGTGGCACGGTTGGGTACCAGCCCACATAGTTTGAAGAGAATTCATTGAGTCATAGATTCATAGAGTCATAGAGGTCAACAGCACAGAAAAAGGCCCTTCGGCCCATCGAACCTGTGCCTGTCAGCCAAGTACCTAACTATTCTAAACCCATTTTCCAGCACTAGGCCCAAAAGAAAGATAAGTATGGCTTTATCAAATGTGTATTATACCATTAAGAAGAATGTTTCCTAAGGAAGATCACGTGATCTTTAATACCCAATAGGAGAGTAGCGTGGGCTTCCTCTGTAGTTAGTAATTAGTCGCGTAGAGATAAAGTTTGAAGTGAAAGCACACGTGTAGTTCCTGCTGAATACCTTTGTAAATAAACTAGAAGTTTGACCACCTAAGAAGTGTCTGCTGATCAGCTCTATCAATAGCACCAACTCGACCAACTCTCACAACAAGAGGAGAGAAAGGGAATTTTGTTTTGCACCTGTTTGTCACTGTCAAGGTGACCTCTGCCCTGAAATGTTTTCATTCAATGTCGGCTGACACTGGAGATGGTTACAGCTTGAGTCTGTCTGCAATGAATCAGATTGTTTACTCAGTGATGGTGGTCTTGATCACAGAATGAAGGCTTCTATCAAGCTCATTCTCTAGCAGGTTCTGCTGTTAATGAGGGAGCATAGAGTTGATTATTCCACTAAGACAGAACCTCATACTCTTTGCCCCTTGTGAAGGAATACAACTATAAATATCAAGTTATAAAAGACTCCAGCTAAAAATAAGGAATTATAAGATTGAAAAGAGTGATGGTCCTATGAAGTAGAGGTTTAAAAATTAAAAACAGAGTTTATCTGCTGGAAAAATGTTTAAATGTTTATGAACATGCCTGAGCATAATTGTGTGATCAAGGACAACAACATCCTGTGACATATCCTCAAATAGATGATGGTTCTGAAAAAAAACAGGAACTGGCCATTACATCACCTCAGCAAGGCACTGGTAGATTGTAAGATGCTCCAACCTAACAATGGATAACCTTAAAGATTACTCTAAGTAACTTGTTAACTGAACCCTGGAAACTGAGTTTCGCAAGGGAGTGACCATTGTCTGCACCTCTCAATATCATATTTGATTTAAGGATGTTGACGAAAAACAAAGGATGTTGTCCAGCATGAGCGTTCAACAGGCTTCCTGCTGGTTTCGTTCATTTAGGGTATAGGCTTCTCCTGTAGAAAGTGAGTAAGGGAGTCTGGAGAATTGATCATGGAGAACCAGGAGATGGCAGCTGAATTGAACAGGGATTTTGCATCATTCTTTACTATAGAGGATACAAGTAACATCCAGGAAGCAGCTATAAACCAGGAAACGGAAGTGGGGAAGGAAATCAGGATTTTTACAGTCACCAGAGAAGCGGTACTGAGTAAATTGTTGGAGCTGCAGCTGACGAGAGCCAGGATCTTGATGGACTTCATCCTAGGGTCTAGTGAGATAGTTAATGCATTGGTTTTAATTTCCCAAAACTCCCTAGATTCGGGGAAAGTCCCATTAGATTGGAAGATAGTAAATGTAACTCCTTTATTCAAAAAGGGAGGGAGGCAGACACTGGAGAACTAAAGGCCAGGCAGCTTAATATCTGTCGTAGGGAAAGTGTTAGAAACGATTGTTAAAAAAAATGATAGCAGGGCACTTGGATAAGCTCAAGGTCATCAGGCAGGGTCAACATGCTTTTATGAAAGGGTAATCGTGTTTAACCAACTCTGGATTTCTTTGATGAAGTAACATAAAGGGGAACTGGTGGATGTACTGTACTTAGATTTCCAGAAGGCATTTGAACCAGTTTTGACCCTGTCGGAGGCGACACTATAAACACAGTTGTCAGAATCCCAGCTCCCAACCTCTGGGACTCATCCTTGAATTCAATGTTTGCTTCCTGGAAAGGGGATTATCATGGAGCAGGATATCCGGCTGCCCCATGGATATGCTGCTGACTCTGCCTGGAATTCCAGGATCAGGATGATTGGAATATATTGGGGCTGTGGGTGTGATTTCCTCACTAACTGGTGTGTCTGTCTGAGTGGGGTTTGGAGGGATATCACTGTGTGATCTTGCTGCTATGTAAGTGGGGCCTCTTCCCTGGAACAAAGACTCTTAAAAAAAACACACACGCCTGGTTTTAAATGTTCTGTTTTTGCTGCAGGGAAAGCGTCCTTTAGATGGAAAGCAGGTCTCACTCCAACCAGGATCAGGCTCTGGAATGCGTCAAGGTCTTCATCATAAACAGCATCCCCCCCTTTCTAGCGCAAGATTGTGCAGAGCGCAGCATGCTACCACTATCACAGAGACACGATCTGGGGGGTACTGGAGTGCGCCCCCTGAGCAGTCCAGGCAACGGAAGCGCATCTTGAGAAGACCGATGGCTCTCTCCACCACAGCCCTTGTGGTGCTGTGGCTCCTCTTGTACCGCTCCTCAGCTTCTGTTCTTGGATGGCGGAGAGGCGTCATGAGCCACCTTCTAAGGGGATAGCCTTTATCACCCAGCAGCCAACCATCTAGCCGAGCCGGAGCACTGAAGAGCCCCGGCACCTGGGAGTGTCTGAAGATGTAGGCATGGTGGGAGCTGCCTGGGTACCTTGCACCGACTTGTAGAATCACCATCCTGTGATCATACACTATCTGCACGTTCATGGAGTGGAAGCCCTTCCTGTTGGCGAAGGCACTGGGCTCACCTGCTGGCGCCTTGATGGCCACATGTGTGCAGTCTATAGCACCCTGGACGTGGGAGAAGCCAGCAATGGCTGCAAAGCCTCTGGCTCGCTGTGCCTGACTTGCCTGGTCGCAGCGGAAGTGGATGAAGGTCAATGCCAATCTGAACAGAGCGTCTGTAACCTGCCTGACACAAGTGTGGACAGCTGATTGGGAGACACTGCAAAGATCACCCACCGAGCCCTGGAAGGAGCCAGAGGCATAGAAGTGGAGGGCAACTTTGAGCTTCAGAGCCGCTGGCATGGGGTGTCCACCCACACAGTTAGGAGATATCTCAGGGCCAATCATCTGACAGATATAGTTGACTGCCTCCCTTGACAATCGGAGCCTCCTTCGGCACTGCACTTCAGTCATATTGAGGTAGCTTCTTCGCCGCCTGTATACCCTGGCAGCAGGATAGTGGCGTCTTCTGCGGCCCCTTCCACCTTGGACAACCTCTTGGCCCTGCACCCCTTGTGCCTGCGCCTGGCCTCCCAAAGGTGGCTCCCCTGGAGGCTGATTGTCCACTTCTGGCCTCCTCCTTATCCTATCCCTCCCTTCCTCCTCAGAGGAGCTGCCTCCAGTGGAGATATCAGAACCCATACCCCCAGGCTAAATGGAAGCCTCCCGAAAGCTGCAGGCCCGAGAAAGATTACTGTCTGCAGACTGGTTTCAAAGTACACAAAAAGCTCTTTGAAATTGATGTGAACTGCTAACAACCAAACAGGCAACTTTAAAACACTTTCTGCAATTAAAACTTCGTGGAAAACATGAACAACCCCTCTGAGTCCACATATCCCGCCAGTGCATGAGTTTTATTAAAAAATCTCCTACCCGTCTGCCCATTGGGCCATGCACCGACACGAAGTTCACAAGGGCCCCTCAAAATCCTGGACAATAGGCAAGTTAGGAGCCTTAACGAGGCCTTTAATTAATGGCGGGTGCGCGTCCCGCTGCTGTGCGCGCCCGCCGACTGAAATATCGCGATGCCGCACGCTGACGTCGGGACGCTCACGCGACATTTTAAGCGCTGACGTGCGGGCACAGCCACCCACACCTCAGCCAGAAAATTCTGCCCAGTGTGTATTTGACACAGTCTGTTATACATTCCATTTGCATTCTATTTCGGAGACAGGAGACAGGACAATTCAAACATGGAAGGAAATTCTTTCATGTGATGTGATGAAAATCTCATTATTTAACAAATGATGAGCACACTGCCTCTTTACAGTTTAAACATTCCCTTGTAAATAAATAATTCAACCTGGAACAAACACAGAGAGGGCCCTGGGACAATCCCACAGCTGAACACTCCATGATTTCACTTGTAACAACTTCAAAGCTCCATGATATGCAACACATCCCATTTTCAAAAGGCTCTTTGCACATCAACTTTAAATGTTCTGGTCAGTATAACTGGGATAAACATAAATATAATCCACTGCTGTGTGAAGATAGAACATCTTGGGGCTATACCAGCCACCAGGATGATCTCAATCTCAGTCTATGCACAATTCATTTAAAGCAAGCATATTACTGCTGCTATGCAGTGTGCTGAGGTTAGACTAATGTCATCATTGCTACCACTCTGAGGTGGTTAGTTAGCATCAAAGTTGGGACATTGGAAAATAACTTGGAATTGAAGGGGAAACTAATTATAAACAATATTTGAAGGAAAAAAGACAGCCAGGATTCCTCTGCCAGGGACAATCAGGTCTGCCAGGGCTGGAGCTTAATATCTGGGTGGGTAAGAACATGGAAGATGGAATATAATTTGGGGATATGTGAAGTCAGCCAAATATAGGAAAAATATAAAAGTGGAATATTTTGCACTGGTGAGTGACTGGAAAATGTTGGTATTCAGAGGGACCCCCACAGGGCCATCTGCTTTCACAGAGCACTGACCATTGGTCTGCTATTAACACATTCTGTAACCTTACCTTTATGCCACTATTAGCACCTTCTTTAGTCTTTAACACTACCATTACCACTCCCTTTGCCTTGTGTCCATGACATTTTTGTCAAATCTCTCCTGAGCTTCTACTATCCCTGAACTTCTATTTTACTCCACCTGCTCCACCCCTCTTCAACAGAAAAAAAATCACATTCCTACCTCTCTTCAGCTCTGAAGAAGAGTCATACGGACTAGAAATGTTCACCCTGTTTCTCTCTCCACAGATGCAACCAGGCCTGCCGAGATCTTCAAGCATTTTCTGTTTGTATCTGGAAAGAGCCGTTTTTTAGAATCATTGGACTAAACAACCAACGAGACCAGTGTATGTAAATAGGCAAGAAATGCTCACTATTGATGCTAACGTAGCTGAATAATTTTGAATGAAGAATAAATGCAGATGTGTGTGTGGGAGTCAAATATTACTAACTGCCAGTAGAGGGCAATATTTCTAAACAGGGTCTCAGTGCTGAATGTGTCATTGGTGGAATTGTTCAAAACCCCAATACCAGCACATATATGTAATCTGTCTAATGAACAGTCATTGCATTCCCTCTACGGTAAATATATCCTTCCTCAGGAAAGGAGACCAGAACTTTGCACAGTACTCCAGCTTAAACCCATTGTGTAATTAGTGGAAGGTTCAAACAGTTTAAGAATAGAGTTAAACACATCTCACTGTTTGATGTCTATAGCAGTAATAGAGCCTTCCAGAAAACTTTCATTCTCCATTCTTTCTAAAGCCTATTTCCATTAACCCACGTGTGTTATATAAAGCGAGGATAAACATTCTCCTATTAAAGGACTGTTTGTCTTCTTCCAGGTCCTTCAGGAATTCAGTCACGAGTTCTTCATATTGTTGCCCATCAATGTTCTTGTCAAAAGCCCTACAACAGAATTAAGAATATAGAATTTTAATTCTTATTCCTCCTGACAAAACCTGTCTGGAAACCGAGTACATTGTCATGATAATGAGAACAGGAGCTGGTCATTCAGCCCATTGAGGAGCCTCCCCCATTCAGTTTGTCCACCGCTACAGGAGCATAATAGATAAACTAGCTGAACGGGCGGGCAAATGGCAGATTGGATTTAATACAGAGAAATGTGAGGTGATGCATTTTGCAGAAGGTATAGGGAGAGGCAATAGAGACATCATGACACAATTCTAAAGAGTGTGCAGGGACAGAGGGACCTTGGGTTGCATGGATCTTTGATGGTGAGAGCACATATTGAGAAAATGTTCAGCAAAGTATATGGGAGCTTGACTTTCATAAGTAGATGTATTGATTACAAAAGCAGGGAAGTGACGTTGAACATTTATTACGCTCTGGACAGGCCACAAATAGAGTATTGAGTCCAGTGATGGTCACCACATTTTAGGAGGGATGTGAGGCTCCTTGAGGGGGTGCAGAGGAGACTTACTCGAATGGTTCCCCGGGTGGGGGATGTTAGTGACAGGGTGACAGAGGTTGGAGAAGCTGGGGTTGTTCTCCTTGGGGCAAAGGAGTTTGAGGGGTGATTGGATAGAGCTGTACAAGATTCTGACAGGGTTCAATAAGGTAGAAAAGGAAAAGCTGTTCTCATTAGCTGATAGTACAAGAACTAGGGGAGACAGATAGAAGACTTTGGGCAAGAGATTCAGGGGGTATCTGAGGAAGAACGTTTTATGTGTTGAGTGGTAATGACCCTCTGCTGCTTATGGGGGTAGTGGAAGCAGAGATGATGAATGATTTCAGAAGGAAATTGGATGACCAGTTGAGGGGAATAAACTTGCAGGGTCACAGGGTTAAAGGGAGGGTAAGGCACTGATTGGATTGCTCTATATATTCAGCATGGTCTCAATGAGCTGAATTATCTCCTTCTGCGCAGTCATGAGCCCATGAGTCTATGACCCACTCCTCTACTCTATTTACTCAAGTTAGCTCCTCCCTTTGGAGAAAAATCCCTCAGTCATGTTCTCCCTCCTACAAGGTTTGATTTGCAAAAATAAATCTTGGGACAGCTATTTAAACAAAAAAGTGTCCTGAAGGGATCACGGGCCTCTTCCCAGTTTACAGCAGGAGTTCGGTGCTTTTTATGAATTGAGGGAATGCCCCCTGTGGGATTTCCTGTGGAATCTTGCTATGCACAAATTGCCTTCAGCGTTTCTAGTACTCCACAACCCTACCACATAAGACCAATGCATATAAAGAATGATCCGCACCCAGCTGATATCTCAGCAACTTTCTCCAAGCAGCCTTCTGCTCTCTGAAGGGAACACTTCCATTTTCTTTGATTGTTTAAAAAATGGATACTGAATCCCTAATCGGGAGTTCCTGGGGTGAATTGTTGTTCACAGGGGTCACTGGTTGAGAATTCACAGGCCCCAGGTTCCTGAATTTCTGTCAATAATTTAAACAGAGTAAAAACTAGGCTGTAATTTTCCCAAACAGCAATCTCTGCGATCACAACTATTAAAGCTCAACGTGTAAACTCTACAGATGACAAAATAGCATCACCATTCATTGTTACAACAGGTCCCAGGGCAACGACCCCAATTTTTGATCCTGAGCGAGATACCCCAAATTGTTATGCTCCCGGGTGAGGAGGGATGAACTGGCTCCCCTTCTTTACTCAGCCCCCTTGGTTGGTCGCGATAAGGTCAATTTAAAAAGGATTCCTTCCCTCGTGGATACCTTTTTCCTGTCCAAATGTGCTTATGTTTTAGAAGGAGCCCATGTTATGGTAAATCATACTGACATTCATCATCCAGACACATATGTGGAAACTGTCCCCTCCACTGGGTATGGATGGCTGGTCTATAATGTTGGAACTGTATCATTTATGACTAAGTACAGAAAAGAGCAGATAACGAAACATTTAAAATAATTACAGCAGAATAGACCATCAGACATCACAATGAAATTATGTTTTATTCTGGGTGAGGTACTGATTAAAAGATGTGAAAGTGTTTGTCCAAGAATACAGAAGGTGGTGGATGTGAGAATGTCGGAAAAACAGGAGCCAACTCCATGTGTAAGGAATAATGTGAATGGGGAGGTCTCGCTGTGTTCTCAGAAGAAGGAACTGCAGATTGTGAGATATGAATCACTCCATTATACTATTAATATTGACCAATGTTCCCCTGTACCCGGATGAGCCCAATAATCACAGTCCGACTCCAGGCTGAGTGATGTTGGCACAAGGGCTGATGTAAAGAAATGTCAAACACAATATATCAGCAACTAAATTCACCTGGCATAGCACGAACCAGAATGTCTTGATCGTATTTTAACTGTTTGATCTGCTGGTTCAGGTGGATTGATGACTTGAGGAACTATGGGTAGAAACACCTTGAACCTCTGTGGTATTGTGTCATTTACCAAGGATCCAAGAACCCCCCCAGGGTGCAGAGGCAACTGTACCTGTAGGCAAAGAAACACACTGCTACAGCATTTTACTAGGTAATCATTGGTGGTATAGCCTATGGTGAGCCAGAAGTTACAGGTGAAGGGCAGGGTGAATTTGCTATTGTGTGGAAAATGTTGTGATATCACTTTAAGGGAATATGTAAATGAGCAGTAGCCGGGATGTAGAACAATATATGGCCAGCAGCTGGTAGTGCGTGTAGTGTGTATGTAGAACTGAAGCTGTGCTGTCTTTGTGAGTCGTATTTGTTGGATCCATAAAGTAGATGTGTCTGATGAAGCATCTTGTAACTTAGCTTCAAGTAAACTGACCCTAAGTCTAGCTTATCAGTCCTGTGTTTGAGATTGTTAAAGGCTAGTACATAAGAACAGAAGAAAGAGGAACAGAAGTAGACCATTCAGCCCCTCGAGCCTGCTCAATAAGATCATGGCTCATCTCCTTGGGTTTCAATTTCCACATTCCCATTTAACTCCAATAAGCTTTGATTCCTTTGAATAACAAGTATCTATCTACCTCTGCCTTAAAAATATTCAATGACTCCGACTCCACCACCTTCTGAAGCAGAGAGTTCCAAAGTCACACAACTCTCTGAGAGAAAAATACTCTCCTCATCTTTGTCCTAGAAAGGTGACGCCTAATTTTAAAACAATGCCCTTGAGTTCTGGAACCACCCACAAGAGGAAACATCCTTTCGATGTCCACATTATCAAGGCCATTCAGGATCTTGTATGCTTCAATCAAATCACCCCTCACTCTTCTAAACTGCAGTGGAAGCAAGCCCAGTCTGTCCAACCTTTCCTCATCAGACAACCCGTTCATTCCAGGTATCAATCTAGTAAACCACCTTTGAACTGCCTTCAATGCATTTACTTCCTTCCTTAAGTAAGGAGACCAAAACTGCACACAGTATTCGAGGTGCGGTCTCACCAATGCTCTTTATAACTGAAGCATAACACCCTTACCTTTATGCTCAATCCCTCTCATTATAAAGGATAGCATTCCATTAGCCTTCTTAATTACTTGCTGTACCGGTCTACTAACTTTTTGTGACTAATGTACTGGAATACCTAAATCCCTCTGCACCTCAGAATCATGCAGCCGTTCCCCATTTAAGTAATGCTTTGTTTCTTTGTTCTTCCTGTCAAAGTGAACAACTTCATACTTTCCCACATTAAACTCAATTGCCCACTCACTCAACCTATCTATATTCATCTGTAACATCCTCATGTCCTCTCAAAACATACTTTCCTACCTGTCTTTGTGTCATCTGCAAATTTAGCTATCATGTCTTCACTCCCCTCATCTAAGTCATCGATGTAAATCGTAAAAAGTTGAGGTCCCAGTACAGACATCTGTGGGACTCCATTCATCATATCCTGCCAATCCAAAAAAGACCAATTTATGCATACTCTCTGCTTTCTGCCAGCCAGCTAATCTTCTATCTATGCTAATATGTTACCCCCTACACCACGTGCTTTTATTTTCCATAATAAGCTTTGATGTGGCACCTTATCAAATGCCTTCTGGAAATCCAAGTACAGTACATCTACAGGCCTGCCTTTATCCACTTGGCATGTTACTCCTCAAGAAACTCCAATAAATTGGTTAAACATGATTTTCCTTCCACAAAATCATGCTGATTCTTTCCGATTGCCTTGAGCTCTTCTAAGTGCCCAGCTATAGCCTCCTTAATGATCAATTCGAACAACTTCTCCAACACAAACGTTCAGCTAACTGGCCTATAGTTTCCTTTTTCTGTCTCCCTCCCTTCTTAAATAGAGGGGCTATATTTGCTAATTTCCAATCTGTTGGAGCCTTTCCAGAATCTAGCAAATTTTGGAAAATTAACACCAGCACATCGACTACCTCATTAGCCACCTCTTTTAAGACCCTAGGATGTAATCCATCGGGACCCGAAGACTTGCCAGCTTACAGCTCCATCAATTTGCTCAGCACCGTTTCCCTAGTGATTTCAATTTGACCAAGTTCCCCTTTCTCTTTCACCTCCTGATTTGCTGTAAGGTTGTGTAAAGTAGATTTAGAAATGCAACATGGTGTCAGCCATGTAAATTTGAAGAGCAAGAACAAGCCACAGGCAAGGCAGAGGATATACACACATCAAAACGCCGGGGAGTAGAGTCCCTCTGCAGATGGTGCTTTGCAGAACTGTGAGTACCCGATTTGTGGACTAGCCAGATCAGTGGTTAATATGAGCAGCAAGTCACTTCAGAGTCCTGTGCAGTCAGTTAGGCAGGAAAAGCTACAGGCCCATTTTGATGTCCTCGAGTGCCATTCTAGTACAAAAGAATAAAGCGCATAAAATGAAAAAATCCTGAATGGCAGCTACAGTACAAGAGGGAAGGAAAAAAAATCACAGCAGTTGCATTGGTGAATCTCTTCACGGAGAGATTACAACTCCTTTGCTTATCAGGAAGATGACCACCAAAATTCCCAGAATGAATTGGAAGGCCACAGATATCCCATCCGAATTGATGCTTTTCAAACAAAGGATGGAACTATGCTTTTCACATTTATCCATCACAAAACAGGATAAACAAGTAATATAAATGAAGATAAACATTGGAAACGAGGGGTTGCATAGAGTCAACCAGAGGCTACAATAAGATACAACCAAACTAAAAGGATGTGCATTATTCTGCAGTAACAGCAGGGAGTGTGTCAGAAACTCACAAACACAAGCACGTACATAAGCTTAGTGACCAGATGGACCAAAGCGAAGCTTTTGAGTGGAAAAATCTTCAACTGGAAAACAAACATGGTCTCCACACTATGAATGTGACAAAATGGGCAGAATTCTCCCAGAATGAAACTAAGTGTGGTGACGGGTGGTTTCAGTGGCACTCAGTACCACCCCGCTGTCCGTAATGGAGGCAACTTGTGCCCGATTCTGAGCTTGGGGCCACATTTGTTATGCAGAGGTGCATTCCACTCTGAATTACCTGGCAGATTGGGAGCTGATTCAGCCGCCCGCCATCAGCTGGCAGGTTCGAAAGCCCGGGCACCATATTTAAACACCAGTCCAACACACAATCTTACTCTCTCCAGCCCACCAGATGTGTCTGGCAGCCAGAAGGCAAAGGCTGTGAGCCTCTAGAAGAAGGTAGCTCTCAGCCTTGCATCAATGTGTGCTTTTGCCTTCACTCTGAAAGGAAACATTGAAGACATTAATGATTCAAGGGGAAGAAAGCGAAGTTCAGACAGTGACACATTTGGAAACTGTCAGGGTCCATTGTTTCTCCTGCCCTGCTTGCATGGTGACTGATGTCGCCTTGTCCCTGAGACACTAGCACACAAACATCGAGGTGACCAAGAAATGTAACATCTTGAGCCCTGCGTACGATGCTAAAGTTTAATTGAGATGAGTGACCCAACCTAGCTCGGTGCTCCAATCTCTGATATGACATATTAATGACCAATCAACTGTTCATGGTCAATAAGTGGATGCCCTTTGGCCCATTAGGAGTTTCAAATCTGGAGAACAATTGACAGGCCTTCAATGATGGGATGCCATATATGATACAGCTGTGCCTCCCTCACTATTACCTGCATTCACAAATTCTGCATTCCTCTGTGATACTCTTGAGATGCAGCGACTGTGATGTGAAGCCACTGAGTTCTGGAGCAGCCCTTTGACAGTGCTAATGAAGCCATTGGCTTTCCGTGGCATCCTCCTTTCTTTCTAAGCAGAGTACTGCTCACTCCGGCAGCAACACGAGGTTAGAGGACGACTCCAGAAATGCCCTCATCATGTTCATCAATCCGAGCATCGCCTCACAGCCCGCTCCAGGTTGAAGTATTTCTGAAAGCGGAGGCCTGCATGAGTACCACAGTGCAGTGGTGTTCCTCAGGACAATGTAGGCAAAGAAAAGGACCAGTCCAACCCTACAATCCCAGCAGAGTGGTGTTCATCGCAGCAAGACCTGCACAGTGCTACGGCAGGTATATACCACACACCTCGAAGGTACGAACGAACTGAGGTCCGGCTTGTGCATGCCACCCTTTTACAAATGGGTTTACAGCTGAGGTGATTTCTGGCTGTCATGATGGAAGATTGGAAGGCTTGGCAAGATTCTGGTGGGCAGCTGTTTTTATGAGCATTCATGAATGCAAATAACGCTCCTGCCACTAGTGGGCAGGATAACCGACCCCGCCATGTAAACGCCTTCAGGAGTATGCGACCTGTTTTTACGACGCTTTCCGGCTTTTTGCTTCCCGTTCTCGCTCGCCATGAAACCTGCTGCAGGCAGCGTGGGAGAATTTCATCCAATGTGTGAATGAAGTCAAACGATTAGAGGCTTTCACTAGTGTCAATATCATATGCCTGAAGAAAAGTGGCAAACATGCAATGAATTGAATATATTAAACAGGTATTTTGCTTTGATCTTCACTATAGAGGACACATGTAACACCCTGGAAATAGCTGTAAATCAGGAAATGGAAGGAAGGGAGGAACTCAAGAAAATTACAATCACCAGGGAAGTGGGATTGAGCAAATTGTTGGGGCTGTGGGCTGACCAATCCCAAGGTCCGGGTGGACTTTACCCTAAGGTCTTGAAACAAGTGGTGACTGAAAATGTTTTAAATTTTCAAAATTCCCTAGATTTGGGAACCTTCCATTAGATTGGAAAATAGCAAATGTAACTCCTTTATTCAAAAATGGAGGGAGACAAAAAGATGCAAACTCTCGGCCCATTAGCCTAACATCTGTCATGGGGAAAAGGTTAGAAGCTATCATTAAAGATGTTATAGCAAGGCATTTAGAAAAATTCAAGGCAATCAGGCAGAGTGAACATGGTTTTGTAAAAGGGAAATCATGTTTAACCAATTTATTTGAGTTCTTTGAAGGAGTCACATGTGCTGTGGATAAAGGGGAACCGGTGGATGTACTATACTTAGATCTCCAGAAGGCATTTGATAAAGTGCCACACCAAAGGTTATTACAGAAAATAAAAGCTCATGGTGTAGGGGGTAACATATTGGCATGGATAGAAGATTGGCGAGCTAACCAGAAGCAGAGAATTGGCATAAATGGGTCTTTTTCAGGTTGGCAAGATGTGACAAGTGGTGTGCCACAGGGATGAGTGCTGGAGCCTCAAGTTTTACAATTTATAAAAATGACTTTGATGAAGGGACTGAAGGAATGATTGTTAAATGTGCTGATGACACAAAGATAGGTAGGAAACTAAATTGTAAAGAGGACGTAAGGAGGCTATAAAGTGACATAGACAGGTTAAGTGAGTGAGCAAAGATCTGGCAAATGAAATATAATGTGGGAAAATGTGAAATCATTCATTTTGGCAATAAGAATGAAAATGAAACTTATTATCTAAATGGTGAGAGATTGCAGAGCTCTGAGATCCAGAGGGATCTGGGTGTCCTGGTTCATGAATCACAAAATGTTAGTATACAGGTACAGCAGCTAATCAGGGAAGCTAATAGAATGTTATGATTTATTATGAGGGGAACTGATTACAAAACTAAGGAGGTTATGATTCAGTTGTACAGGGCATTGGTGAGACCACATCTGGAATATTGTGTACAGTACTTGTCTCCTTATTTAAAGAAAGATGTAAATGCATTAGAAGCAGTTCAAAGAAGGTTTACTAGACTAAGATTGGGAGCGGGCAGGTTGTCTTATGAGGAAAGGTTGGACAGGTTAGGTTTGTATTCACTGGAATTTGGAAGAGTAAGAGGCGACTTATTTAAAACCTTGAAGATCCTGAAGGGTCTTGACGGGGTGGATGTGGAGAGGATGTTTCCTCTTTTGGGAGAATCTAGAACTGGGAGTCACTGTTTAAAAAAAGGGGTTGCTCATTTAAGACAGAGACAAGGAGAAATCTTTTCTCTCAGAGTTTTGTGAGTCCTTGAAACTCTCTTCCTCGAAAGCCAGTGGAAGTAGAGTCTTTGAATATATTTAAGGCAGAGCTAGATAGATTCTTGATGAGCAAGGGTGAAAGGTTATCAGGGCTAGGCAGGAATGTGGGGTTGAGGTTACATTCAGATCAGCCATGATCTTATTGAATGGGGGAGCAGGCTCGAGGGACCGGGTGGCCTATTCCTGCTCTTAATTCATACATTTGCATGTTCGCATACAACCTACGACAAATGAACAAACTGCATAAAATAGGAGTTAACCAGTTATTACAGAGGTACGCTGACAATGAAATGCAGCTACAGCAAGTCTGCATGCAAACAACCAGTATTCTACCTGGTGGACACGAGTGGAGAAGCAATAGCAGGGTTACTGGTGTGTACGGAACTCAGCGATGTGATCAAACGTAAGATCACCAATTTACCAATCATGGCAGAAGAGGACAAGAATAACCGCATTGACTCAGATATACCCAGACAGATTGGATGCTCTAGGAAACTCCAGGGGTGATGCTGTATAGTACTGTAGATTGGATGCATTTCCATCGATCAATCTTTCTAGAAAGTACAATGTTCACATACTGAAGTTTAAAAGCGAGTTAGACAACATGGGACACATTGGCATTATTCGTTGTGTGCATCAGCACACTGACTGGTACAGTTGCATCATGTGCCTGCTGAAAAAAAGATGGCACAGTCTGGGTATGCTTGGACACAAGGTGTATAAATATTGAACTGGAGAGTTCACAGAAGATCCCAACATTAAAGGAATTGAATCCCAAATTCACAGGAGCAAAGTTTTTCTCCCAGTTGGATGCCAAACACGGATATTGGTTGGTTCATTTGGCAGAGGGACCACAAGAAGTCACTACTTTCAGTGTGCCATTCAGAAGAGGGGAGCAATGGTGTCGTGGTGTTGTCAATGGAATAGTAATACAGAAACTCAGAGTAATGCTCTGGGGACGTGGGTTTGAATCCCACCATGGCTAATGACGAAATTCGAATTCAATGAAAAACAATCTGGAATGAAAAGTCTAATGATTATCTAGAAACCATTGTCGATTGTTATAAAAACCCATTGCCTGGTCTGATATGTGACTCCAGACCCACAACAATGGGGTTGACTCTGAAATGGCCTAGCAAGCCACTCAGTTCTTAAGAGCAATAAATGGTGGCCTAGCCAGTGTTACCCCCATTCCATGAAGAAATCTTAAAAAAGATACTCCTTCTAGGCATTATCACTTTCTTTAGACATCATCACGATGTGTTCCAGCAGCATGTGAACAGCGTTACAGCAAATATCCCTGAATGTGTATGCATTGCTGATGATATCGCAATGATGGTCAAAACCAAAGAAGAACATGACTGAAATCTACCCTAACTGCAGCAGTTCATGCTATCACAGCATGAAGGAGTCGTCTTCAACAGTGGGTAAAGCCAGGTCAATATCGATCAATGTCACAAAAGTGCAGTCATGATATTATTGAGTTTGTACAAAAGCAAAGCTTTTCTTGAAATTAACACGAGGAGCCTTAAATAATATTTGCCAAAAGTCACCTGACCTTTTTCGACTGCAATGTTTGTTAATTTTCTAGAAGGCTCCAAGTGGATTGCAAATAAACATACCCAGACATGATTTTTTTATTATTGATTCATGGGATGTGGCTTTGCTGACTGGGCCAGCATTTATTGCCCATCCTTAGTTGCCGGTTGGGCCGAGGACACTACCCTTAGGAACTCCTGCGGTGATGTCCTGGAGCTGAGATGACTGACCTCCAACAACCTCAACCATCTTCCTTTGTGCTAGGTATGACTCCAACCAGTGGAGAGTTTTCCCCCTGATTCCCATTGACTTCAGTTTTGCTAGGGTTCCTTGATGCCACACTCAGTCAAATACAGCCTTGATATCAAGGGCAGTCAACTCTTTTGTCCATGTTCTGAACCAAGGCTGCAATGAGGTCAGGAGCTGAGTGTCCCTGGCGGAACCCAAACTGGGCATCAGTGAGCAGATTATTACTAAGCAAGTATGGCTTGTTAGCACTGTTGATGGCCCCTTCCATTGCTTTACTGATGATGGAGAATTGACTGCTGGGGCAGTAATTGGCCGGGTTGCATTTGTCCTGCTTTTTGTGTACAGGATATACCTGGGCAACTCTACACATAGCTGGCATAGATGCCAGTGTTGTCGCTGTCCTGGAAGAGCTTGGCAAGGCACGCGGCAAGTTCTGGAGCGCAAGTCTTTATTACTATTGCCGGAACATTGTCAGGGCCCATAGCCTTTGCAGCATCCAGTGCCTTCAGCCGTTTCTTGATATCACGTGGAGCGATTCGAATTGGCTGAAGACTGGCATCATTGATGCAGTGGACCTCCGGAGGAAGCCGAGATGGATCATGCACTCGACACTTCTGGCTGAAGATGGTTGCGAATGATTCAGCCTTAACTTTTGCACTGATGTGCTGGGCTCCTCCATCATTGAGGATGGGGATATTTGTGGAGCCTCCTCCTCCAGTGATTTGTTTAATTGTCCACCACCATTCATGACAGGATGTGGCAGCGCTGCAGAGCTTAAATCTGATCCGTTGGTTGTGGGATCACTTAACTCTGTCTATCGCTTGATGCTTATGCTGTTTGGCACGCAACTAGTCTGTGTTATAGCTTCACCAGGTCGACACCTCATGTCAGGCTGTTGCTTGTCTAGTCTGTAAGACAGCTCTCCCAATTTTGGTACTAGCCGCCAGATGTTAGACTTTGCAGGTTGGACAGGGCCATTTGCAGTGCCTAGGTCGGTGCCAAATAGGGATTTAAATCCCAGACTTTGCAAGAGCAATAAGTGAGTCAATGTCCTCTTTTATACCACTCCTGGTTTTCACTTTCTTACATTCGTTTCAATGAGGTCCAAGATTCGCAAGCCTCTGGCGTGTCATTCGAATTGTACCTACTTAGGACATCACGAAAATTTAGACTGCTGTTGAAATGCTGGTTTAAATTGAAAAGAAAATTTTTAGAAACGCACAGTATTAATTTTTGGTACTAAACCTTAAAAGTGACCTCCCAACCCACACCACCCTCCTGCACCCCTACCTCAACTTCACTTTCCCACCCAGCCCCCATCTGTGATGTTCCTAGAATCCAGAAATCTATCTCAATGACTAAACATCCATAACCCTCTGGGATAGAGAATTCCAAAGATTCACAAGCCTTTGAGTGAGGAAATTTCTCCTCCTCTCAGTCCTAAATGATTAACCCCTTATCCAGAGCTTGTCCCCCCGTGTTCTAGGTTACCAACCAGGGGAAACAACTTCCCTGTGTCTGCACTGCCAAGCCCCTTCATAATCTTGTATGTCTTAATGAAATCACCTCTCACTCTTCTAAACACCAGGGAGCATGCTCCAATTTATCATTTCTCTCATCATAGGATTCCCCTCCCCCATCCCAGAAATCAACCCCGTAAATCTTCATGCATCACCTCTGAAGTGTATACATCCTTCTTTAAGTAAGGAGATCAAAACTGCACACAGTACTCCAGGTGTGATCTTCCTAAAGCCTTGTACAATTGGAGCAAGACTTCATTATTCTGGAACTCCAAACCCCTTTCAGTAAAGGGCAAATTAATATTTGCCTTTCTAATCATTTGTTATACCCTTATACAAACTTTCTGAGTTTCTTGGGTTATGACATCAAATGCTTCTAAATACCAAAATGGAAATGTTCTTTATACCAATTAAAAAAATTAGAGTCATACAGTCATCAAGACCTACAGCACAGAAAAAGACCCTTCGGCCCATTGACTCTGCGCCGGTCAAACAATTACCTAACTAGTCTAATCCCATTTTCCAGCACTAGGCCCATAGCCTTGTATGCCATGGCATTGCAAATGCACATCCAAATATTTCTTAAATGTTATGAGAGTTTCTGCCTCTACCACCCTTTCAGGCATTGAATTTGCAGATTCACACCACCCTCTGGGTGAAAAAATTCTTCCTCACATCCCTTCTAAACCTTCTGCCCCTTAACTTAAATCTATGCCCCCTGCTTATTGAACCCTCCACCTAGGGGACGAGTTCCTTCCTGTCTACCCAACTCTATGCTCCTCAAAATTTTAAGCACCTCAACCATGTCCCCCCTCAATCTCCTCTGCTCCAAGGAAAATAACCTCAGCCGATCCAAACTGTCCACATAAGTAAAACTCTCCAGCCCAGGCAACATCCGGGTAAATCTCGTCTGCACTCTCTCTCTCACATCAACCCCTCTCTTGACCTTTTGCTGGAGACGGAAACCCTGATATTCTCACTACACAAGCTGGCAGTGGAGACCAATCAGCCGACAGCAGCTCATGTATAAAATGTTAATGAGACCCAAGGACCAATTTCAGTCCAGTCTCATTTTTCGGGGATGGGGTGTGCACTGTCGGTGCACCACAGGTTATTTACCCCAAAAACGGGCATAGTATAATTTCCCCTGGTACAAACATTACAGAATGCAGTAAACACTGAATTCGACTTACCTTGTCCACAATGACTTCTGCGGGCTCAATGCAGTCATTTTCATCACAAAATTTGTCCACCTCATCCTGTGCAGCAAGTTGATGCCAGAAGAGGACAGACACAGTTAGGAAGAGTCTCAGCATCCTGGCGTCCGCTCAGATCACTGGTGAACGCACTGAATGACTCTCAGCACCTTCAGGTGGATCTGCAGTTTGAGCAGAGAGCTCAGATCTTTTTATACTGTTTTATGAAGATGATTTTGAATAAAGTTAAGCTGCAGGCAGCAACATCATGTGTTGAAGAAACGCACTAGCTGATTCATTATGGAAATGTTACTTGACGTTAGAAACCATTAACTCTCTGAGTGCCAGTTCCCGGGAAGTCTGAACACTCGGGAAGCTATTTTACAATTGATTCCAGTTCACACACTCAGGATTGTCAACCCTCCCTGTTTGGGAGTCTCCTGGAATTGAAGATTGATCTGCCGGTCGCTGGTGTTAGTGACCCGGGAGAAAACAATTTCACATTCGGGTTTCATGCCTGCACAGTTTCATTTCTTGGGTTTCCTATACCAACAGAAATTGGGAACTCAGTGGCCATGCTGCACTCCAACCGCGGGACACACCACCATTTCCTCACTGAGTAGGTGAAGCCTCTGTGGGTCTCACTGCCCAATGACTTGAGCATTTCACACTGTTCCTGTTTGTTTCTTCCCCTCCTCTCCTGAGGTAACTGAGACTGGCTGAGTTACATAACCCTTGGTAACAACTCCCACTGAAGTCCAGTTCCTGATACAGCCTTGGGTTCGCTGATGATTACACGATGTTCAGCACCACTCGCCGCTCCTCAGATACTGAACCAGTCCCTGTCCAAATGCAGCAAGACCTGGATAATGTCCAGGCTTGGGCTGACAAGTGGCAAGTAATATTTGTGCCACACAAGTGCCAGGCAATGACCATCTCATTGAGAACCTAACCATCACCCCTTGACGTTCAATGGCATTATCATCACTGAATCCCCCACTATCAACATCCTGACCAGAAACTGAACTGGACCAGCCATATAAATACTGTGGCTACAAGAGCAGGTCAGAGACGTGGATTCCTGCGACAAGCTACGCAGCTCCTGATTCCCCGAAGCCTGTCCACCATCTACAAGGCACAAGTCAGGAGTGTGATGGAATACTTCCCACTTGCCTGGATGAGTGCAGCTCCCACAACACTCAAGAAGCTCGACACCATCCAGGACAAAGCAGCCCGCTTGATTGGCACCACATCCACAAACATTCACTACCTCCACCATCTACGCACAGTAGCAGCAGTGTGTATCATCTACAAGATGCATTGCAGGAATTCAGCAAGGCTCCTTATACAGCACCTTCCAAACCCACAGCCACCACCATATAGGACAAAGGCAGCAGATAGATGGGATCACCACCACCTGGAAGTTCCCCTCCAAGTCACTCACCATTCTGACTTGGAAATATATCACCATTCCTTCACTGTTGCATTGGTCAAAATCCTGGAACTCCCTCCCTAACAGCACTGTGGATGCACCTACAGCAAGTGGACTGCAGTGGTTCAAGAGGGCAGCTCACCACCACCTTCTCAAGGGCAACTAGGGATGGGCAATAAATGCTGGCTTAGCCAGCGAAGCCCACTTCCCTTAATGAATAATTAAAAAAACCTTTCCTGGCGAAGCCTCTCACCGGGTTACTTTATCCCTGGCACTGCCTTTCACCGGGTTACTTTATCCCTGGCACAGCCTCTCACCGGGTTACTTTATCCCTGGCACTGCCTCTCACAGGGTTACTTTATCCCTGGCACAGCCTCTCACCGGGTTACTTTATCCCTGGCACTGCCTTTCACCAGGTTACTTTATCCCTGGCACTGCCTCTCACTGGGTTTTTTTTCCTGTCACTGACACTCACTCGGGTGCCGATCCCCGGCATTGATCTCACTGGGTTTCTCTTTCCCTCGCACTGCCTCGCACTGGGTTAGTTTTTCACTGGCACTACCTCTCACTGGGTTTCTGTTTGCTGGGCACTGCCTCTCACTGGGGTGCAGTCCCCCTGGCACTGACTGACTGGGGTAAAAGGGAACCTGCAATGGGGGGCACAGTGTAAAAATAAGGAGAAGCCTAGGCACGTGCATCTTTTTAATGTTTTGAAGGCTGGGGAAAGAGGACAGGGATAGATAGCACAACCCCTCGAGACTGACCATCCATTCAGGCCCAACAGTCTATCTGAGTGTCACTCCAGGATCCACTCAAAACCCTTTTCCACCTCCGGTTCAGGCATCCCTTCACCTTCCCCAATTCCAATCATTTCCAGACATTTTCCCTGACCACTTTACTAATGCCAGGGATCATTCTCTCCAGTCTCTGGTCGTAGCCTTTTTAATGGTTCTGTTATTTTTAGCTCCCGGTAAGGTAAGCCAATTCCCTTCAACTTATTGCTAGCTTGAAGTCCCAACTAGAAGAGGTTCTAAGCGTTAAAGGAACATAATCTTAGACTGGGTCCTCAAATATAAACCCTCTGCTCCAGGAGTCTCAAAGCCCACAAAATTATCTTAGGATGGGACATACATTGTGGCATGTCTTAGCAGACCAGCTTCTTTGAAAGCTTCAAAAACATACACATTTTATTGAAGCCCATTACAGTTTATAGCTTATAAATGAAGTTATAAATGATAATTAAAGCTAAACATAACATGTCAATAATAATCTTAAATACATGAAATATATAAATCCAACTGATCTGCAAATATTGTTGGATAACTCAAACAAACAGCAACAATTAAAAAAGATATTTACTCACGAATTCAATATGATTATATTGAATTTTGATATATCTCTGTCTCAACCCAGGGGAATTCTCAAAAGAGAACACCGACCCTTTATGTTCCAAAGGTGCCTGACTGACCTAATCCTCATGGTGTGAACTTTTAAATGCAGTGGGTGGAATCGTCTGTGCCCGCTGGCATCGGGCGTGTTCGGTGCTGTGAGCGGACAATACGGCAAGAAAGCCAAAAATTGGTTCCACGGAGTTGAAAAACCAGTTTGCGATCATCCTCTCAGTCCATCGATGGTGGGCGACATTTCCATCCATTGGACATGGGGAACCTCAATGTCGTACACCTGCGTATCATTGTAAGGTTCACCTGTCAGACTCATTCCTCCCCCGGCCGGATCGTCCACTCACGCTGATGTGTTTCACAACAGCATATAAAAAACGTGCACTTGACAGGCTGTACTTTGAGGCAAACTTGGAGGCGAGTGCACAGTAACATTGCGGAGCACTCACCAAGGACGCCTGTTAGACTTCAAGGTTCAGGCGTGTTTTTCAGGGGGTTTGGGGCAAAGGCTGCCCTGCAGTTGAAGGTAGCACACAAGCCCGTGTGGGGTGGAGGGTGGGGTGGGGTGGGTGAGGGAAGCGGCCACGCATTTGGGACACATTAGACCATAAGACCATAAGACATAGGAGCAGAAATTAGGCCAATCGACCCATCGAGTCTGCTCCACCATTCAATCATGGCTGATAAGTTTCTCAACCCCATTCTCCCGCCTTCTCCCCGTAACCTTTGATTCCCTTACCAGTCAAGAACCTATCTATCTCGGTCTTTAATATACTCAATGACCTGGCCTCCACAGCCTTCTGTGGCAATGAATTCCATAGATTCACCACTCTCTGGCTAAAGAAGTTTCTCCTCATCTCTGTTCAAAAAGGTCTTCCCTTTACTCTGAGGCTGTGTCCTCGGGTCCTAGTCTCTCCTACTAATGGAAACATCTTCCCCATGTCCACTCTATCCAGGCCTTTCAGTATTCTGTAAGTTTCAATCAGATCCCCCCTCATCCTTCTAAACTCCATTGAGTATAGACCCAGAGTCCTCAAACGTTCCTCATATGTTAAGCCTTTCATTCCTGGGATCATTCTTGGGAACCTCCTCTGGACCCTCCCCCGGGCCAGCACATCCTTCCTGAGATACGGGGCCCAAAATTGCTCACAATATTCTAAATGTGGTCTGACCAGAGCCTTATAAAGCCTCAGCAGCACATCCCTGCTTTTATATTCTAGTCCTCTCGAAATAAGTCCCAACATTGTATTTCCCTTCCTAACTACTGACTCACCTGCAAGTTAACCTTAAGAAAATCCTGGACTAGGACTCCCAAGTCCCTTTGCACTCCAGATTTCTGAATTCCCCCCCATTTAGAAAATAGTCCATTCCTCTATTCTTCCTACCAAAGTGCATGACCTCACACTTGCCCACGTTGTATTCCATCTGCCACTTCTTTGCCCATTCTCCTAACCTGTCCAAATCCTTCTGCAGCCTCCCCGCCTCCTCAATAATACCTGTCCCTCCACCTATCTTTGTATCATCTGCAAACTTAGCCAGGATGCCCTCAGTTCCTTCATCTAGATCATTAACGTATAAAGTGAAAAGTTGTGGTCCCAACACCGACCCCTGCTGAACTCCACTAGTCTCCAGCTGCCATCCTGAGAAGTACCCCCTTATCCCCACTCTCTGCCTCCTGCCAGACAGCCCATCTTCTATCCATGCTAATACCTTGCCTCTAACACTATGGGCTCTTATCTTACTGAGCAGCCTCCTGAGTGACACGTTGTCAAAGGCCTTCTGGAAGTCCAAGTAGATAACATCCATTGGCTCTCCTTTGTCTAACCTAATCGTTACCACCTCAAGAATTCTAACAGATTTGTCAGGCATGACCTCCACTTGATGAAACCATGCTGACTTTGCCCTATTTTACCATGCGCTTCCAAATATTCTGAAATCTCATCCTTATTAATGGACTCTAAAATCTTACCAACGACCGAGGTCAGCCTAATCGGCCTTTAATTTCCTGTCTTTTGCCTCACCCACTTCTTAAACAGAGGGGTTACATTAGAGATTTTCCAGTCCTCTGGGACCCTCCATGACTCTAGTGATTCCTGAAAGATCACCACTAACGCCTCCACTATCTCTTCAGCTATCTTCTTCAGAACTCTGGGGTGTAATCCATCTGGTCCAGGTGATTTATCCACCTTTAGACCTTTCAGTTTTCCTAGCACCTTTTCCTTGGTAATGGCCACCATACTCACCTCTGCCCCCCCGACTCTCTTGAACTTTGGGGATGTCACTCGTGTCTTCCACTGTGAAGACTGATGCAAAGTACCTATTCAGTTCCTCCACCATTTCTTTGTTCCGCACTACTACTTCTCCAGCGTCATTTTCCAGCGGCCCAATGTCCACTTTTGCCTCTCTCTTACCCTTTATATATCTAAAATAACTCTTGCAATCTTCTTTTATATTACTGGCTAGTTTACCCTCATATTTAATCTTTTCCCTCCTTATTTCTTTTTTAGTTGTCCTCCGTTGGTCTTTGTAGGCTTCCCAATCCCCTGGTTTCCCATTGCTTTTCGCCGCATTGCATGCTTTCTCTTTAGCTTTTATGCTGTCCCTGACTTCCCTTGTCAGCCATGGTTGCCTCGTCCTCCCTTTAGTATGCTTATTATTCCTAGGGATGAATTTTTGCTGTGTCTCCCAAATTACTCCCAGAAACTCCTGCCATTGCTGTTCCACTGTCTTTCCTGCTAGGCTCATCTCCCAGCCAATTCTGGCCAGCTCCTCCCTCATGCCTCTGTAGTTGCCTTTATTCAACTGTAATACTGTTACATCTGATTCCAGGTTTTTCCTCTCAAATTGCAGGGTAAATTCTATCATATTATGGTCACTTCCTCCTAAGGGTTCCTTCACCTTATGCTCTCTTATCAAATCTGCCTCATTACACATCACTAAATCTAGAATTGCCTGTTCCCTAGTGGGCTCCACCACAAGCTGCTCCAAAAAGCCTTCTCGTAGACATTCCACAAATTCCTTTTCTTGGGATCCACGACCAACCTGACTTTCCCAGTCTACTTGCATATTGAAATCCCCCATGATCACTGTAACCTTGCCTTTCTTACACGCCTTCTCCATCTCCTGGTGTATCTTGTACCCCACATCTTGACTACTGTTCGGAGGCCTGTACATAACTCCCATTATGTTTTTATATACCTTTGCGGTTCCTCAACTCAACCCACACAGATTCTACATCATCTGACCCTACATCACTTCTTGCTATCGATTTAATTTCATTTCTTACTAACAAAGCAACCCCATCCCCTCTGCCAACCTGCCTATCTTTTTGATAGGATGTATATCATTGGATATCTAGGGATCAGTCCTGATCCCCTTGCAGCCATGTCTCCCTGATACCCACCACATCATACCTGCCAATTTCAATCAGCGCCACAAGCTCATTTACTTTATTTCGTATGCTGCGTGCATTCAGATACAACACCTTCAGTCCTGTACCTTGTATAAAGTGACCCTTACTCTGCAGCTGAGGCAGTTCAGGAGCAGCCACATTGATATGATTGGAGTCGGGCCTCAAGCTTATCTGCCCACTCAAGCAACACAGAGGCATTAAAGTGCCACCAAGTGCTCCAGAGCTTATTATAGCGCAGGTTATGAGAATACCTGCCCTGAGCTGAGAGCACAGCATGCAGTCCAATGGGCAAAACTGCCGCCAATCGGCCGGGTGGAGTGGGGTGGCGGAAGGTGGGGTTTCGGGCAGCCATGCAGTGCAATAATCTCTGGCCATCCAAGTGGTGGCCAGCTTCCTCCAGGATGTGTTAAGGGGACTTCAAATTAAACCAAAGAGAGGTTCTTAGTACACCCATGCTGACCCACGCCTCTCTCTCTTTTATCCTGCAGGAGGAGTACATCAGGATCATGGAGCCTGGTGAACTAGCTGTATGTCTCATGGCTTACAGAGTGTAAAGACAATGGAGAAGAGAGTGACTGAGGCACTGGCTGTGCAGATGGAGGAGTAGCACCCTCAGGAAGAAGGGGCGACTGGGATTCCCGCTCACGCCGCTGAAGGGACACAGTGAGCCATCACTGGTCGGCACCTAGCTAGACCAAGGGACTATACGAGAGCCAGGATGCAAGAGTGATTAGATTTGTCCAGGTCTCAGGTTTCCCACAGGTGCAGGTTGCCATCGACTGCACTCATGTGGAGATCAGATCTCCGTCGCTACACATGGTCCACTATGTGAACCATAAGGGATTCAATTCACTGAATGTGCAGCTGATGTGCAACCACCACAAACACATCCTGCAGCTCCGTGCACCGTTTCCAGGGAGTGTTCACAACTCCTAGATTCTCAATCAGTCACAGATCTCTGATGTCTTCCAGGGTCCACAGAGGCTGCAGGGATGGCTCCTCGGGGACTAGGGCTACCCACAGAGGACGTGGCTGATGACACCCGTGCGGCGGCCTCAGACTGTAGCAGAGCAACACTATAGTGAGGCTCATGCTGCAACCTGGTGGAGCAAACCATCGGGATGCTGAAAATGAGGTTCCGGTGCCTGGAACGGTCTGGAGGAGCCCTGCAATACAGTCCCCAGTGGGTGTCTCCCATCATCGTCGCCTGCTGCACCCTATACAACCTGGTGCTGCAAACAGGAGAGGAGCTGGCTGAGGAGGTGTTGGAGGAGCTGGAGGTCTCCTCCTCCTCCATCACCTCTGAGGACATCAACTGTGATGAGGGTGAGGAGGGCCTTGAAGGCAACCATGACTAGGATGAGGCCCTCGCACTGGCCAGACGAGGCAGACGTGATTGGGAGGCCCTCATTGCCTCTAGACTTGTGGAGGATGATGACAACATGCAGTGGAGAGACATCATAAGATCCTCACATTGCATCTATGAATATTTGAATCCAGTCTGGATTATGGCAGGACACATACCCTCGGTGATAATGCTCCTGTCATGGAGATGCAGTGGAGGCCCTAATAGTCACTTGATTGCAGGAGGATAATGACGACATGCAGTGAGGACTCGCCTAATATCTTTACATAGCCTCTGAGAATGTCTGACTCCTGTCTGGCTAAGGGCAGCTCGCTTCCGCTCTGTGTTCAGGGTCAAATCAAAGAGACAAAGCCCTGAAACTTAAGGAGCATCTGATCCTTTGTCCGCCTTCAGCAACTGAGCCCTTCAGGAGTACAGCGTCACTGGTCACAGATGCTGAGGAGATGGGGGCCAGCACCACCTTAAAGATGCTGAGAACACACAGAGAGAATGACAGATCTCTGGGATGTCTGCCCACGACATTCCGGCAGCAATAACAAGCACAGCCGAGGTGCAGGCATCAGGAATGTGTCCAGGGAGCGTGAGGACACACCATTACTTTGGTCTGAAGGCTGCACAGAGCACAGGGGAGAGGCCATGGACTGAGACTCCTGCCTTTATCTTGTGCAGAAAGGTTTCATACCTGAGTGACATGAACAGTGCTCGTCATAACAGGGAGACACAGTATGGGCATCCATTGGAGGATGAGTCCTTGAGGGCCCTGTCTGCTTTCGGGGTCCTGCTGTGTGCTTTTGGCACCCCCATTGACCTGTGCAGCTGGAGCTGCTGAGGCCACAGGAAGAGTGGATTAAATGTGCCGTACACTCCCAGAGTCACCTGGATGGATGGCCTCAGGGTGTGGACCTGCTGATCCTCCCCACTATGGATGCCCAAGGGCCCCTGGCTGGCCCCGTGAGGAGAAAGGGTAGACTTACCCTGGTGGAATGGGGGAGGTCATTCATCCTCTTGTGGCACAGGGTGGCAGTCCTCTTGTGCAGGGCATTGGAACTAACCATGCTGCCACAGCCTGCCAAGCCGGGTTGGCGATGTTGCTGCCCATTCTGCAGCCAGAGCGGGGTTAGAGGACATCATGGCGAGTCTCCACTACGTCCAAAAGGTGCTCGAGAGACATGTCATTGAACTGGGAGGGCTGCAGTCTTTTTTCCATTCAGGACTATGTCTTCCGTGCAGCAGCCGTGGGCTGGAAGCACTGAGAGGTTTTGCCGCAGCTACACTTTAAATATGGTGCCCAGTGTGAAGCGGTGAGATGATGGTGTGGAGGGCAAATGGGAGGCCGCCTGGCATGGAAATGGTGTGTTTCCTGGGAATGCATAATTAACACGGTGGGTTTCGGACAATAAGCTGTTTTCCGGCCGATGGGTAAAATGTCGTTTTACCCACTCGCTACCGCACTTAAAGCAAATCTGGGACGAATTCCCCCAGTGCCTGCAGAGACAAAACAAGTTCCTATTGTCTATTTTATTAATAAAGGCTAAATTTTTTCTTTCCAACCTGTGTAATGGGCTGTTTTCAAGTGACTGGCTGGTTGGCTACACTCCAAAAATAATTTAGCCTCGGGGTTTAGCTGTACTCTGTGTTTCTTTCAATGATGTCTCCCGCAACAGTATCCAAAACAATATATCTGTTAGAGATGTGGATGGACATGGGGGTCTCCTGCACTACCTGCCTTCCTCTACTCTGCCTTGTGGTGACCTATCCCCTTTCTGCTTGTTAAGTCTTTATCTGCGGTGTGACCACCTCAATGAATGTGCTGTCCACACAATATCAGCATCGTGCATTCGCCACAATGAATCCGCCTGCAGCTCCAGCTCCATAATGCAGTTAGCCAGTAAATGCAACTGGACACACTTCCTCACACATGGTCACCAAGGACACTGGAAGCATTGATGTCTTCCCACCTAGTGCAGGAGGAGCATATCACGGGTGTGAGCTCTGCTGCCATGACTTCCATTTCAATTAAGCTCGTTAGTTACTCCCTTTAAAGAATACTAACTATGCTAGGGAGCTTATTCTACCCAATAACTCCCACTACAGTCCAAAGTCCTCACCTTATTTTGTTTAAGCTAATGAACTGCAGCAGTTTAATTAGTAGAAAAAATAGAAGTAGAAGTGCTCACCTGACCCTACTTACCAATCAGCTGCCTCCGCTGTGTCGTGTCACTTTTTGAATTGTGACGTCACTTCGAAATCCACCACCTGAAGGTCCTGAGAGTACAGCTCTCCTCTCCGGTCTCGGCCTCTGTTTCTTATGCCCTTTTATAACGATTTCGCTGGCCTCTCCTCTCCTGTCTAAAACTCACCTTCCTCTAACCCTAACAGCAACTTTTAATTAATTGTTAAATTAAAGAAAGACTAGACTTTAGATAGAATTTTACCCTTAAGTTAACCCTTATACTCCCTCAGTCACCAATCGCCAACTGAAGCTCTCTACTGCAGCCAAACACAGCACTCCAGTGCAGACAAAAGACCACTCGTCACATCCTGCCAACCAGGAAAAGACCCATTTATGCAAACTCTCTGCTTCCTGTTAGCTAGTCAATCTTCTATCCATGCCAGTATGTTACTCCCTACACCATGAGCTTTTATTTTCTGCATTATCCTTTGATGTGACACTTCATCAAATGCCTTCTGGAAATCTAAGTACAGAACATCCACCGGTTCCCCTTTTCCACAGCACATGTGACTCCTTCAAATAACGCCAATAAATTGGTTAAACATGATTTCCCTTTTACAAAACCATGTTGACTCTGTCTGTTTGCCTTGAATTTTTCTAAGTGCCCTGCTATAGCATCTTTAATAACAGCTTCTAACATTTTCCCTATGACAGAGGCTAGGCTAACTGGCCTTTAGGTTCCTGCTTTCTGTCTGCCTCCCTTTTGGAATAAAGGAGTTATATTTGTTATTTTCCAAACTAATGTAACTTTCCCCAAATCTAGGGAATTTTGGAAAATTAAAGCCAATGCATCAGCTATCTCACTAACCACATCTGTCAAGGCCTCACAGCGAATTCCATCTGTACCTGGGGGTTTGTCAGCCCGCAGCCCCAACAATTTGCTCAATACCACTTTTCTGGGGATTGTAATTTTCCCGAGTTTTTCCTCCCTTCCATTTCCTGATTTACAGCTAAGCCCAGGATATTACTTGTGTCCTCTATAGTGAAGATCGAAGCAAAATATCTGTTTAATTCTTCCGCTACCACCCGACTTTCAATTATCAATTCCCCCGACACACTCTCTAAAGGACCAACACTCACTTTGTTAACTCTTCTTATTTAAATATCCATAGAAACACTTACTACCCATCTTTATATTACGAGCTAGCTTTCTCTCATTCTCTCATTTTTCCTTCCTTATTAATCTTTTTTACATCCTTTGCTGTTCCTTATATTTTTTCCAATCTTCTAACCCTCCAGCCATCCACGTGTAATTATCTGTTTTTACTTTAAGTTTGATGCTGTCTTTAACTTTTTTCGTTAACCACAGATGCTGGGCCTTCCCATTGGAATTTTTCTTTCCCATTGGAATGTATATATTCTGTATATTCTGAAATATCCCTTTAAATATCTGCTACTGAACCTCTATTGGCCAATCCCTTAGGGGGTGGTGAGGTGCCAGAGAGAATCACGAGGGTACAGAAGGCCAATCGGATGACCTGTTTTGAGGTTTTGTCTTATATGCCAAAGGGGAAGGGTTCAGAGTCAGAAAAAGTGTATAAACGTCAGAGCCCAAGAAGACATCAGCACTGCAGGTGGAGGATAGGGGCCTGGTCACTCACTGGGAGACATGGGGAGACATCGTCCAGTGGGCCGACTACCTGAAGGATGACCCCGTGCACGGGGAGTCACCAAGCACCCGGTACAGTGAGTACGAGCTGTCACTAGTGAATGAATAAAGGTTTCCCACCTGAAGTAGAAATTGCATCCAAGACTGGTTTCATGTTGTTGATACCCAGAGAATAGGTCCCGAACCTTGTAGGGTAGTGAGACTCCCTATTTCTAGCGTCTTACACCTCCAGGACAGCCGTTGCAGTTCAGAGCTGCATACAGCAGACCTGGACAACACCCTGGATTGTCTGATGAGGGGTAAAGAAATTTCATGCCACCCAAGTGCCAGGCAGTGACCATGAACGATGGCATCACCATTGCTGAGACCCAAGCATCAACCTCCTGGGTGTCACCATTGAGCAGCAACTGAAGTGACCAACCTCACAAACACTGTTTCTATCCGCCCAGATTAGAGACTTCATATTGGATCACCTCCTGCACACCCAATCCTCACTGCAAGGCAGATGTCTGGTTGTAATGTAATCCTCACCACTTTCCTGGATGGGTGAAGGTCCAGCAACACTCCAGGAGCTGACACAACCGTCCACAACAAATCAATCCCTTTAACCAGCACCACATCTATTAGCTTAAATAACCACACCTTCCACCATCGGTATGTTGTAGCTACAGGCTGTAATCTCTACAAGATTCACTGCAGAGTGTTACTAAAATTTTTAGTTTGGTGGGTGGGTGCGAGCCCCACCCGCTCGAACGTGAAACGACACTCATTGATTTCAGCCAAACGTGCCGATGTCAACACACAGTTACGCGATGGTTTGGTCAGCGGAGTCGGCAGCACGCCCGCCGACAATGAAAAAGCTGTTAAAGAATCTATTAACTTACATTTTTCACTGACCATCGAACCTTATGGTTGGCGGGGAGGCAGAAAGGCCAAGCGGCCTTTGCACTTTTTGGAAACCTCATCCACGTGCAGGATGAGGTTTCCAAAAGCAAATAAAAAATAAAAGTTTTAATCAATAACATAACATAAATAAATTTTAATCAATAACATGTTCCTGCTCATGTGACAGAGTCACAAGAGGGGCCTTTTTAATTACATTTTTCAAATCTTTATTTTTTTTAAAATCTGTAAGGGGTTAATATAGGGGTAGAGTAAGAATTTATTGAAAGGGAATGAATTATTTAAAATCTCCAAGCAACCAGTGCTACCAAGCACATTAACAGTTAAAGTTTACCAGATGAACCTTGCACAGCCTTAGGGCCTGCAAACAACACAAAGGCTTTGGGAACCAGACTGGAGTCAGAGGATGGCAATAACATAGATTAAATGTGCTCTTCAACAGATAGGGGAAGAACATATAGTCCTAGTTTAGATAGGAGGGAACGTCTCTGCCTGGTTGAAAACAAATAGAGACATTCGGTGCATGTACCTGTTACCAGAGATGTCTGTTTAAAGTAAACCTAGATGTTGACGAGATCGGAATCTGTTCTTGTACATGACCAATAATGTATAAATATACTGAACACTTGTAATTTAGCAGAGTGCTATCTCAAGCTGCATTGAGATGGTTCTCCCCTTGCAATTACTCGAATAAACGATTGTGACCTGTACCTGAGACTCCTGTGGTCCGTTTGTCAAAGTGACCACAACAAAACGCTTCATGTTCCTGAGACAGCTCTGTGCCTCAGGGAGATTTTGAATCACTCACTCGTGCACATGTGTGAAGTTAGCGCTCGCCCCGCTCACCCTCCTCCCCTGCCCGCAGAGGCAGCGCTGCTGCTGCCGCTCCTGTTTCACGCTGGGCCGGCCTTCATTTGGCAGCCATCGTGAAGTTGCTGTCTGGCTCCGATCGCGGGCGGCAGCCGGCTCCCCGACTGCCCCTGCCCAACCCCGTCGAGCCTGCCCGTCAAGGGCAAAATTCTGCCCTAAAACTTCCTCTGCAGCACCTCCCAATCCCACAACCTTCACCAGCTAGAAGGACAAGAGCAGCAGGTCAATGGAACACCTTCACCTCCAAGTTCCCCTCCAAGATCTCAATCTCCATTTTCTCACTGTCGCTGGATTAATCCCTGGAATTCCCAGTTTAACAATGTTGGTTTACCTGCACCACATGGAATGCAGCCGTTCAAAAAGAGGCCTCACCACCATCTTAGGGCACCAAGGGAAGGGTAATAAATACCAACCTTGTCGGCAACTCTCACATCCCAAGAAGCAATAATAAATACCATGTGACCACAATGTGCAATGACTCGAACAAATATGTCCCTGGTTAAAGTTTTTTACAGCTTCATTTTACTATGGGGAGAATTTTCTCCCCTTTGGCGAGCTGGGTGGGAGCGGGCACGGGCGGGCGCACAGCCGATCACCACCCGCAATCGGCCGGGCGCCACCATTTTGCGTGGGTGAGCCCAGCGTGACGCACACCCAGAAGTGCTCAGGGCTACCTGTGCGAGCGATTGAAGAGCACTTGAACAATTTCAAATATAAAAATCAGCTCCAGTTATTGCTCTGAAATGTCGGCCCTGTAAATGTCCGGAAGGACAATTGGGATTTGATTTCAGATCTGTCTTTGGAGGCAGCTTTACTTCAGTGATCATTGGGTGGTCCAGATCTTACCCACATTTACAATGACCCTGTTTTTGAGTGAGGTATTCAGCTGATTTTATTACTTTGCATTGAGAGAGCAATAAGTCATTTCTTGGCCTCTCTTCTCAGTAACATTTACAATGTGCTTTGCATCTTTTTATGTAGAACTAATGAGATATGAAGAAAAACAGTATCACAAGACATAAAGTGACTTCATCTGCACCTGGACAAAATAAATACTTAAATTTTAATAACTGGAGATTTTCCAACCTGAGACACAAAATGTACCTGTAATTCTCTCTGACTCTTTATTCCCTGGATTAGTTACAAAGCTTGTAGTCAAACCCGAATCTAGCAGACATGAGGAGGTGGGCGGTGGGTAGCAGTGCGATTGCACACGGCATGAGGCTGTAAATTCAGTTACAGATCAGTTGGCAAATTTAAAATTTGAAGCTGTTAATCCCAGGATTAGCAGCACCAGATTAGCAGCATCAGGTTAGCAACATAAAAAGTCAGAATTGACTTTAACAACTTAAGATGGTTGATAACTTGAATTGTTGCCAATGTAACAGAAGAATATAAGAACAAAAGAAATAGGAACAGGAGTAGACCATTCGGCTCCTCAAGCCTGCTCCGCCATTCAATAAGGTCATGGCTGATTTTCTTGTGTTTCGAATTCCACATTCGCATCTCCCCCCGAAACACTTTGTTTCCCTTGCCGAACAAGAATCTACCTACATCTGCCTTAAAAATATTCAATGACCCCGCCTCCACCACTTTCTGAGGCAAAGAATTCCAAAATTGCACTACACTCTGAGAGAAAAAAAATCCTCCTCATCTCTGTCCTAAAACGGCACCCCCTAATTTTAAAACAGTGCCTCCTAGTTCTGGACTCACCCACAAGAGGAAACATCCTTTCCACACCCACCTTGCAAAGGCCATTCAGGATCTTGTATACTTCAATCATATTAGCCCTCAATCTACTAAACTCCAGTGGAAACAAGCCCAGTCTGTCCAACCTTTCCTCATCAGACAAAGGAAGCTTCAGATGGTGAGAAATTAGAATATAGCCAAAGTAGACATCTACGCTCAGAGTCAGTCTGAACATGAAATCACTTCAGATAAACAAACATTTTTTAAAAGTACAGCTAAACCTTGAAGCGAAATTACTTTTGGAAGGTAGCCAACCAACCAGCCATTTTAAAACACCCCATTACACAGGCTGGAAAGAAAACATTTAGCCTCCGCTAACTCTTAAATTGATAAGATTTATTAATAAAATAGACAATAGGAGCTTGTATCGTCTCAGCTGACTGTCTATAAAAAGTACACACCATTAGCTTTCAGTCAGTCAGCCATCTTTGGAACATAAAGGGTCAGAGGGCAGTCTTTTGAGAATTCCCTTGGGTTGAGACAGAGATATATCAAAAGTCGATATGACCATTGTGAATTTCTGAGTATATATCTTTCTTAATTGTTACTGTATGCTTGAGTAATCCAACAACATTTGCTGATAAGGTAGATTTATAAATTCCATGTATTTAGGACTACATTATTTACATGTTATGCTTAGCTTTAGTTATCATTTATAACTTAATGTATAAGCTATAATCTACAATGGGCTTCAATAAAATGTATATGTTTTTGAAGCATATAGAATGTGCAGTCTGAAATATTTATTATCTCGCCAATCTACATAAATACAATATTCTAGAATTCTTAGTAAGTTTTCTAAGAGCTGAAATTGGTTAACTTTCAAAGAAATTGGTGAACTAAGAAATTCCTCAATGTGTATCCCGTCCTGAGATAATTTTGTGGGCTTTGAGACTCCTGGAGGAGAGGGCTGAACGGTCCAGGTATCGGAATCGCATCTTGAGAAGATCAATGGTTTAATCTACACCGCCCTTGTGGAGGCATGGCTCCTATTGTACGGCTGCTCGGCCTCTGTTCTTGGGTGACGGAGGGGCATCATGTGCCATCTTTTGAGGGGAGAGCTCTTGCCGCCCAGGTGCCATTCATCCAGCTGGGCTGGAGCACTGAAGATCCTCGGTACCTGGGAGTGTCTCAGGAGTGAAATCCCTTCCTGTTGACGAAGGCACCCGGATGACCGGTAGAGAGAGCTGTTTCTAAAGCAGACAGTATTCTAGGCTTCATTAACAAGTGCATAGAGCACAAGAGCAGGGGGCTAGTGATGAACTTATATAAGGTACTGGTTAGACTCAGCTGGAGTACTGTGTACAGCTCAGGGCACCACACTATAGGAAGGATATAAATGCATTGGAAGACTGTAGAAGAGGTTTATAAGAATGATTTCAGAGATGAGACACTTCAGTTATATTGGAGAAGTTGGGACTGTTTTCCTATGAAAGGAGAAGTCTAAGACGAGACTTGATGAAAGTTTTCAAAATTATGAGTGGTCTGGACAGAGCAGATGGAGAGAAATTGTTCCTGCTGGTAAATAGGCTGAGAGCCAGAGGGACAGTTTAAAAGTGTTTTGCAAAATAAGCAAATGCGAGGTGAGAAAAAACTTTTTCACAAAGCGAGTGGTTAGGGTTTGGAATGCACTGCCTGGAAGTTTGGTGGAGGCAGATTCGATTGAGGCATTCATGAGGTTATTGGTTGATTATTTAAATAGAAACAATGTGCAGGGTTACCAGGAAAAGGCAGGAGACTGGCCCTAAGTTAAAATGCTCAGAGAGCCAGTGCAGACACGATGGGCTAATTGGTCTCCTTTTACACTGTAACAATAAATAAATTCATGCTTGAAGACTAAGAGGCATCCCTCACGAGTGCTCTGCAATGTTTCTGTGCACTCACCTCCGAGTTCCCCTCAAAGTGCAGCCCGCCAAGTGCACGCCTTTTATCTGCTGTTATGAAACACATCGGCGTGGGCGGCCAGTCCAGCAGCGGGGGGAATGAGTCCGGCGGGTGAGCCTTATGATGATGTGCAGATGGACCACAATGAGGTTCCCAACGTCCAATGGAAGGAAATGCAGCCGCCATCGACGGGCTGAGCAGACAATCGCAAACTGGTTTCACAACGCCAGAGGGTACGGACGATTTCACCCACTGTCTTTTAAAGTACACACCATTAGCGTTAGGTCAGTCAGCCATCATTGGAACATAAAGGGTCAGAGTTCCCTTTGGAGAATTTCCCTGGGTTGAGACAGAGATATATCAAAATTCGATGTAACCATATTGAATTTGTGAGTAACTACTTTTATTAATTGTTGTTGTTTGTTTGAGTTATCCAGCAATATTTGCTGATAAGGTATATTCATACATTCCATGTATTTAAGACCACATTATTTACATGTTATGTTAGCTTTAGTTATCATTTATAACTTCATGTATAAGCTACAACTTATAATGAGCTTCAGTAAAATGTATTTGCTTTTGAAGCATATAGAATGTGTTGTCTGAAATATTTATTATCTCGGCAATTCACATAAATACACCACTCCTGAAGTCTTAGGACGATTTCCAAGAGCTGATATTGGTAAATTTTCAAAGAAGTTGGTCCACTAAGACATGTCTCAATGTAAGTCCCGTCCCAAGATAATCATGTGGGCTTTGAGAGTTCTGAAGGAGAGGGCTTGCATTTGAAGACCCAATCCAAGATTTTATTCCATTAATGCTTAGAATCTCTTTTAGTTGGGACTTTAAGCTAGCAATAAGTTGAAGGGAAAACAGAATTACCTGGAAAAACTCAGCAGGTCTGGCAGCATCGGCAGAGAAGAAATCAGTTAACGTTTCGAGCCTTCATGGCCCTTCGGCAGAACTTTAAGCTAGCAATAAGTTGAAGAGAATTAGCTTACCTTGCCGGGAGCTAAATATGATAGAACCATAAAAAAGGCCACCACTTGAGACTGGAAAGAATTGCCTGGCATTTGGAAAGTGGTAAGGGAAAAGGTCCAGAAGTGATTAGAATTCACGAAGGTGAAGGGATACCTGTACCAGAGGGTGGACAAAGGTTTTGAGTGGATCCTGGGGTGACACTCATATAGACCGGAGGGCCTGAATGGAAGGACAATCTTGAGGGGTTGCGCTATCATTTCCTGCCCCCTTTGCCCACTAGGGAGTCTTCAAAACATTAAAAAGATGGACATGTCACGACTCCTGCTTATTTTAACACTCTGCCCCCTTGTTCCAGATTCGCTTTCACCCCTGTCAGTCCGTGTCAGGGGAATTGCACCCCAGTGAGAGGCAGTGCCAGGCAAACAGAAACCCAGTGACAGGCAGTGCCAGGAAAACAGAAACCCAGTGAGAGTCAATGTCCCGGAAACAGAAACCCAGTGAGAGGCAGTGCCAGGAAAGCAGGAACCCAGTGAGAGGCAGTGCCAGGAAAGCAGAAACCCAGTGAGAGGCAGTGCCAGGAAAGCAGGAACCCAGTGAGAGGCAGAGCCAGGAAAGCAGAAACCCAGTGAGAGGCAGAGCCAGGAAAGCAGAAACCCAGTGAGAGGCAGTGTCCAGGAAAATAGAAACCCAGTGACAGGCAGTGCCAGGAAAACTGAACCCAAGTCAGAAACTGGACTTCAGTGGGAGTTGTTACCAAGGGTTATGTACCTCAGCCAGTCTCAGTTACCTCAGGAGAGGAGGGGAAGAAACAAACAGGAACGGTGTGAAATGCTCAAGTCATTGGGCAGTGAGACCCACACCAGCTTCACCTACTCAGTGAGGAAATGGTGGTCTGTCCCACGGTTGGAGTGCAGCATGGCCACTGGGTTCCCACTTTCCGCCAGTGCAGGAAACCCAAGAAATGAAACTGTGCAGACATGAAACCCGAATGTGAAATTCTTTTCTCCCGGGTCACTAACACCAGCGACCGGCAGATCAATCTTCCATTCCAGGCGACTCCCAAACAGGGAGGGTTGACAATCCTGAGTGTGTGAACTGGAATCAATTGTGAAATAGCTTCCCGAGTGTTCAGACTTCCCGGGAACCGGCACTCAGAGAGTTAATGGTTTCTAATGGAATCAGCAAGTGCATTTCTTCAATACATGATGTTCCTGCCTGCAGCTAAACATTATTCAAAATCATCTTCATAAAACAGTATAAAAAGACCTGAGCTCTCTGCTCAATCTGCAGATCCACCTGAAGGTGCTGAGAGTCATTCAGTGCGTTCACCAGTGATCTGAGCAGACACCAGGATGCTGAGACTCTTCCTAACTGTGTCTGTCCTCTTCTGGCATCAACTTGCTGCACTTGATGAAGTGAATAACTTCTGCCATCAAAAGCACTGCATTGAGCCCACAGAAGTCATTCAACACAAGGTAAGTATTGTTCAGAGTTTACTGCATTCAGTCATGTTTGTACCAGGGGAAATTATACAATGCCTGTTTTTGGGGTAAAGAACCTGTGGTGGACCGACAGCGCACACCTCAGCCCTGAAACATGAGACTGGACTGAAATTGGTCCTTGGGTCTCGGTAACATTTTATACATGAGCTGCTGTCGGCTGATTGGTCTCCACTGCCAGCTTGTGTAGTGAGAATATCAGGGTTTCCGTCTCCAGCAGCGGGTCTAAAGTGGGGTTGGTGTGGAAACAGAGAGGTTAGAGGGACAATGCGAAGGACTGTAGAGTCGGGACACATTCCTGTTACTCCTGTATTCACTGAATTTAACCCAATTTCTAAAATTTATAACAGATTTAAGATCACTATGTTATATCTGTAAGAAGCTCTTTCTGTCCATTATCCAATTCCCTATTCATGTTAATGGCTCACAACATCCGGGGAGTGACAATCACCTTCGGATTTCCACTCTGCTCCTTTTCACTCACCCAGGTGTGGGGGAGGGTCAGGATGTCAGAAAGGGTAGGGAGTAGTGAGGGTAGGTGGGGGTATTCGGCGGGGGGGAATGGGGTGTCATGTGGTAGTCGGGGGTACAGCTGGGGTAGATGGGTCGGTGTGGGGGTATTCTTGGGCCTTGTTTGGGCAATAGTCGGGGGGTGGGGAGCACTCGGAGTGTTTTGGGTTAGTCAGGGATTGGAGGAGGGCTGGGAGTGTCCATTGGTGGGGGCTAGTCAGGATGTGGGGGTTAGTCGGGGCTGTTGTGGGGTAATCAGGGAGTGGGAGGGTCAGGGGAGGGTAAGGGGGTATGGGGAGTAGCATGGGTGGGGTCAGGTGGCTGTGTTGCCCGGAGAGGATCTGGGTTTTGGGTGGTGGGGTTGGGGTGAAGTCAGGAGTTGGGGGTAGTCGAGGTGGTGGGGTAGTTTGGGGTACAGGATAGTGAGGTATGGGGGGTTTGAATGGTAATTGGGGTGTAGGGGGTAGATAGGGGTGGGGGGTAAATTGTGGCAGTCATTGGAGAGATGGAGGTAGTTGGGGGTGGGGGTGGTGGTTGGGGGTAGTGAGGTTAGTCAGTGGTGATAATTGGTGGGGTGGGGATAGACATGGGAAGGGAGGGTTAGTCAGGTGGGTGACTAGATAGGGGTTGGGGATGGGGGTAGCTGGGGTGCTGGGGGTGTTCAGGTGATATTCGGGGTGACTGGGGTACAGTCAGGGGGGAGTCCTCGGGGAAGGCAGATGGGAGACATGTCAGAAGCGCCAATTTGGAAGGTGGCATCAACAGAACAGATGCGACGGAGGCGAAGGAACTGAGAGAATGGGATGGAGCCCTCACAGGAAGCAGGGTGTGAGGAGCTGTAGTCGAAGTAGCTGTGGGAGTGGGTGGGCTTGTACTAAATATTGGTGGACAGTCTATCAACAGGAGCGGAGACAGAGGTCAAGGAAGGGAAGGGAAGTGTCAGAGATGCATCATGTGAAGGTGATAGAGGGGTGGAAATTGAAAGCAAAATTGATAAATTTTTCCAGGTCTGGACGAGAGCATGAAGCAGCCCCAATACAGTCATCGGTGTACCGAGAAAAGAATTGTGGAAAGGGTCCTCATGATGTCACCTTCCAAAGTGGCACTTCTGACATGCCTTCTATCCTCCTTAACCGAGGGTTACCCCACCCCCATTGTGAGTGATAGGACCTCAACTGCGTCCGACCTGTTTCCTGTGCCTCTGCCCTCACCCCTTTCCCTCCCTCCTAGAACCATGATAGGGACCTTTTGTCCTCATCTTTCACCCACCAGCCACCACATTCAAAGGATCATCCTCTGCCATTTCTGTCAACTCCAGCATGATGCCACCGCCAAACACATCTTCTCCTCACCCCTCGCCATCAGCATTCTGTTGGGTCCATTCCCTCAGTGACACCCTGGCCCACTTCTCCATCACCCCCAACACCCCATCCCCTAGCCATAGAATCTTCTCATGCAATCGCAGAAGGTGCAACACCTGCCCCTTTCCCTCCTCCCTCCTCACTGTCCAAATGTCCAAACACTCTTTTCTGGTGAAGCAGCACTTCACTTGCACCTCCTTCAATTTGGTCCACTCCATTCGCTGCTCCCAATGCGGTCTCTTCTCCACTGGGGAGACCAAAGGCCGACTGGGTGACTGCTTTGCGGAACACCTTCGGTCTGTCTGCAAGCATGACCCAGACCTTCCTGTCGCTTGCCATTTCAATACCCCACCCTGCTCTCAGGCCCACATATTCGTCCTTGGCCTACTGCAATGTTCCAGTGAAGCCCAACACAATCTGGAGTAACAGCAGCTCATCTTCCAATTAGGCACTTTACAGCCTTCCGGACTGAATATTGAGTTTAACAACTTCAAACCAAGAAATCTCTCCTCCATTTTTACCCCCTTTTTAATCCATTTTAAAAACTGTATTTATATTTCAAAAGTTTATTATTCATTTATTCATTGTTTTACCCCTTCTTTATTAAAGAAAATCTGCCTGGCTACAGACCAACGCAAAGTGGTTGACTCTGAACTGCCCCGAAAGCAATAAATGCTGGCCTAGCCAGCGACACCCACATCCCATGAACGAATAAATAAAAGTGCGTCTACAGAGTGGAAAGTGTCCCTAGGTAGCAGTAACCACAGTTTGATTGAATTTTACACTCAGTTTGAAAGGGAGAAGAGTGGGCCTAAGACCAATATTTTAACTTAAATAAGGGCAACTACATGGGCATGAAAGCTGAGCAAGCTGAAGTGAACTGGGATACTCGACTATGGGCTAAATCAATAGAGAAGAGTGGCTGACATTTGAAGGGGTATTTGAAAGGGGCATTTGAAGGCCTTTATCTACAGTGCGTGTCAGCTGTGGCTCAGTTCATAGCACCCTCGCCTTTGAATCAGAGGGTTGTGGATTCATGTCCCACTCCCGGAAACTGTGGTTGTACTCGAAAGAGTTGCAGTCTGTGACTGTTGATAACTCGAAAGAGTTTACTCCTTCAAAGAGCTCCAAAAAATTGGTTAAACATGATTTCCTTTCCTCAAAACCATGCTGACTCTTTCCCACTTACCTTGATTTTCTCTAAGTGCCCAGATATAACCTCCATAATGATCAATTCTAACACCTTCCCCATGACAAGTGTCAAGCTAATTTCCTTAATTAACTATCTACAGCTGCACCCCAGTGGATAGCTGCTCTCTCACTGTTCAGGTCCCTGGATGAGATTTAGAATGTTAAATGTTAAAATCAAACGCTATTAGACATTTAGAAAGAGACTTAATGTTCCCTCAACTCACCAAACTCTCAGCGCTCTGTTGAAGTCGCACTCCAGTGCAAGGTCACCCTTATAATTGTTGTCAGTTTTTTTTGCTTTTGGAGATTCTTCTTTATTAATTACATTTTTCCACTTAATATGCCTAGTTCTGTCACAGCTCAAAAGCGATTTAAAAAAATACTATTTGCACATTTATTTAGTAGAAATAAAATGCAACATCACATTGAACCTGTGGATAGGCTGTAAATTCAGTGCTCAACACAACTTGTACGACAGCTTCTGGGGGCAGGGGAATAAATCCAGTTCTTGAGTGATGGCCGTACTGGATGTTTGTACCATGTATCATTCTACTCTGAAACATTCAGAACAACGATTCTCTCTACATTATTTCTGAGCTGCTGGACAAACAGGTGCAATCGACTAACTGAGTGAAGACTTGGGCCTCAATTTTGCCCTCGTTGGGCGGGCATGGCGGGCAGGCCCAGGAGTGTCCATGAAACCGACCGCCACCCGCTACCAGGCCCCGACTGTGATTTCACGCAGGTGGCCTAATTAAGACCCGTCCAGCATGAAACGCGGCTCTGCACTGGTCAGGAAGGGCCGAGCGGGGGCGGGGTCCTGCCGGCTGCTGGGTCCAATGGTGACCCGGAAACCTGTTTAAAAACAGCCCAGGCAGCCCCTGGAAGGCTGGCTATGGAAGGATGTCTGTTCTGTGGTGTCAGTATGGAAGTTATGAAGTTGAGTGTGGCTGGACACGGCAGGCGGGAGGGCAGGTCGGGTGGGAAATCGGCCGGCAGCTTTTCCGATGAGCGCCTCACCATCCTGCTGGAGGAGGTGACTCCCAGGATAGACACCCTTGTCCCCAGAGATCGGAGGGGGAGGCCACCGCACTTCACAAAGAGGGCATGGGAGGAGGTGGTAGCCCGCGTGAGCAGCCATGATGTGGTGCAGCGCACACGGGTGCAGTGCCACAAGCTCTTCAATGGCCTGAAGCGCTCAGGAAGGGTGGGTACCATGTTGGCTTGGGTCAGTGTGCCGTTGTTTTAAGGGATGCCTTTCCCCCCTGGGCCACAGCGGTGCTAGAGCCTGAGTGCCAATTGTCAATGATGCCAGAACTGGCAAAGGGGGTGAGCCCTAGCTGCTTGGACTGAGTGCCTTGCGGCTGGAGAGCCATGACTCGGAGCTGCAGGTAGAGAGTGGACTGATCAATGCTCCTTTGTCCGTTCAAGAGAAGACAATCCATTACCAACCAGAGAGGTCACGTACAGGAGGAGGGCCGTCCAACCTGCTGCTGCCCTCCCGGTTCGAGCAGGACACCCTTGAGCTGGAGAGCCAGCACGCACCCGTGCAACCGGGCATGGAGAGGCGAGGGTGCCAGATGAAGGTAAGAGCTCAGTGCACAGACGTGACACTCTCGGATTGTGCAGCCATTCTAGTGCAGTCTCCTCATTGATGGGAGTCTCGAACCTGGTGTCCCCATTGATCATTGGAAGACAATGGCACCATGATGCAGATCTCTGGTGTCTCACCAGGGTGCCTGGCATGCACAGTGACAGAGTGATGACTTTAACTAATGAAATGTCCTTCTTTTCCTTTTTAGGTTCGCCAGCTGACGTCCGATCTGTAGACCCCGAAGGGCCTCCCCCTAACGGCAGAAAACCTCCGGGCATCACTGTCACCTGCATCACACCCGCTCTCTGAAGCAGGCACCAGTGAAGATACCAGCACGTTGGTGGGCATTAGTTCAGTGGTTAGTAATTCGGTGCACTTTGTTGAGGGCACTTCACACTCGATTGAGGTGCATGTGGAGGCAGAGAGTGCCCAGGGCACTGGCAGTCGGAGGATTGCCGGGGGCTAGGACAATGCTTAGTCAAAGGCTGAAAATGAGCCTCTGCAATCATCCATTAGGCAGCAGATGCTGGATGTTCAGTGAGATGTACGAGAGCATCGAGTGGAGATCAGTGAGGATATGCGCACCATGCTCTCCGCGATGGAGGAGTCCATTTGGAGCGTGAGCACTGCATTGACCGTCATGGGCGAGCGCACTGCCCCCTCCATTGAGACAGTGGTGTCTCTCATCGAGAGGCAGCTGAGGGACAGAATGAGGGTTTCCTGGGGTTGCGCTCGGACCTGCAAGCCCTCACACAGGAACTGACCTCAGGGGGTCAATGTCAGTGTGGGAGAAGGATGAGGCACCCAGTATCCCATCCAGGCGCATGTCCATTAATGTTGTGCAGGGAGGTCCACAGAGACCTTACATTGGAGCACGAGCTGCCAGCCATCTCTGTGAACCCCTCTCAGGGCGGTCAAGGTGACAACAGCAGCTTCTCCGCCCCTCCACCAGTGACCATGGCACCAGGTGAGGCTGTGGCGATTGGAGGGGTGCCAGCTGTGGCACTGGCTGCTCCATCCCAGGCGGGGCCAGCACGGGCGCCACTGGCCTGAGGACAACCGACAAGGTCATCAAGCCCAACAGGGCAGCAGGGTCAGCAGGCTGTCTCCGATACCAGTGCCAATGAGGGGGGAGCACCGAGAGTGAGCACTCACAAGTGTAAGTTAAAGGCAGCATGAGCACAAGAGGGACAGGTCATGGGTGATTTTATGTTCATTTATGTTTAGTTAATGTATCCTGGTCTGGGACTTAAGACCAGAGGGTTTGATGTAAGTAGCCTGCACTTGTCAAAATGATATAAATCTGGTTTTGTCATCATGGCCTTAGAATCTTCACCTATTTAATTCATTGGCGTGGGGAACGCCAGGATGTAATTCTGGACGTAGGTGGCTGAGAACTTTATTGCTGGGTGTTCTTTGTGTTGAAATGAAAGGGTCCTTTCAGACATCTGGGTTGGAGGAGGCAGCCCTGGCATGAATTTGAAGCTGATCTTTGGTAGCCTCGCTGAAGGAGCGTTGGATCAAGGCATCCCTGCTGTCTCTGCCTTCCTGGAGGTTACCGAGGTCAGGCTCCACACCCACAGCATTCTCCTCTCTGTGCTCATCTTCCAACTCACCATTGGACCCATCATCTGTGGCTAATGCAGCTGCATCAAGATCCCTTTCCTTCAGTGTGTCCCCCCCTTGCTAGTGCCAAACCACAGTCCCCATTAGCAGAGTAAAGGAAGGCTGTCTGATACCTGGAAAGGTCCACATGGTTTGAACGCTCCTGGCAGACAGCAATGAGTCCTGAAATGAGGCCAGGAAATGCTAAGAATGAGGCCCTGAACAGAAATGATGCTGCCAAATACCAATAAACAACCAGCTGCAAACTATCTCCAAAACTCCTCACTACCCACACTGGCAATGCTGCTGACCCTTTTTATCCCACCCTTAGATGAGGTTTGAGGAAATGTCAGCTGGCCACCTGCCTGTTTTGCCCGTGCAATGAGCAGAAAATCGCTCGGGCAATGAAAAACCTCTGACAATTGCATTGTTCAGGGCCTTGAGTTGCTTGTTAACTAATGGTGGGCACCGCTCTGGCACCCGCACGCACCCACCGGGTGAATAATCGCGAGAGTGCACGGTGACGTAGGGAGGCTCGCCCAGGAGGGAAACATTCTGCCCTTGGAGTTTGGTGAGAGGGGAGTTTTAAGTTTTAATTTTGTTCTTAAATTTTGCTCTGAGAATCGAATCTAGTCGGTAATTAGCAGTAACTGGAAAGTGCTGTGTAAGCAGGCTAAGTTCTTTCTTGCAGTTTAGACAGGGTAAACTCACTCTCGGCTGTAGGAGCTGAGTAGTTAATTCGCTAACTGCTTCAATCTGGTTACTGTTGCCCCTGTTCAGTTTACTATAAATTCAGGATTCTTTCATGCAGCTGACAAATTGAGTGAAGACTTGGAGTTTGGTTGGAGGAAGGAGTTGTTCATTTCCTCTTTCTACCATTCTCAGCCCATAGAAATTGGTTCTTGCCCTACTACAGGGAGAGGAGCGAGCTGTTTGGTGAGTATCTGGTAAGTGGGTAAGTTCTATTCTATTGCTAACTTTTAAAATAATACATAATTTGTTGGTAAAGTTAATCAAATAAGTAAGAAAGCCATATTAAACAAGTGATTAATGTAATTATTTAAAACATCTTAAGGATGCAGTATGTGGGAGCTCCTGGATAACATTGTGATCCACGACACACGTCTGAGGTGAGTGTTTGCGCCTTGAGGAAATTCCGCTCAGAGTCATTGATCTGGAGGCTGAGCTGCAGACTTTGCGACACATCAGGGAGGGGGAAATTTACCTGGATGCATTATACCCAGGAGGCAGTCACACCACTTCGGATAGGGTCTTGTGTTTTGGTCAGTGGCCAGGGACAGGAGGGTATGACTGTGAGGCAGGCAAGCGGACCCAGAGGGCAGCAATGTGAATCTCTGCAATCGTCCAATAAGATTTCAGTTCTCTCAATTTGTTTGGATGAGAGTGGAGGCTTCAGGTGGATGAGCAAACTGACCATGGCACCGTGGTACAGGGAGCCATTCAAGTGGGGGAGCAAAAAGGAATGTAGTGCTAGTAGGGACAGTATAGTGAGGGGGATTGACACTGTTCTCTGTAGCAAAGAGTGAGAGTCCAGACAGCTTTGTTGCCTGCCTTGTACCAGGGTTCGGGACATCTGCTCAGGGCTAGAGATAAACTTGCAATGGGAGGGGGAGGATCCAGTGCTCATGGTCCATGTAGATACCAACAACTTAGGCATTCAAAGCAAAGCAGATGAACTGATAGCACAAATCGAAATAAGTAAGTACAATCAGATAGCCATTACAGAGACATGGCTATGGGATGTCAAAGAATGGCAACTGAATGTTGAAGGGTATGTGACATTTAGGAAGGACAGGAAGGTAGGAAAAGGTGGATGGCTGGCTCTGTTAAATAATGATGGTGTTAACACTTTAGAGAGGGATGACCTAAGTTCAGGAAACCAGGATGTAGTAGTAGTTTGGGTTAAGATGAGGAATGTTAAAGGCAAGAAGTCACTAGTGGATGTGGTGTACAGTGCCTCTTAATTGTAACTACACACTCGGACAGAGCATAAAAGAAGAGGTAATGGGGACTTGTCAGGAAGGTACAGTAATGGGGGCTTGTCAGAAAGGTACAGCAATAATCATGGGGGATTTTAATCTGCATAAAGACTGGAAAAATCAGATGGGCCCAGGTAGCGTAGATGAGAGTTGATAGAATGTTTTCAGGGTAGTTTGTTAGAACCGTGCATTCTGGAGCCAACCAGAGAGCAGGCGATACTAGACCTGATATTGAGAAACAAGATTGGATTAATTGATAATCTCCTAGTGAAGGCACCCCGGGTAGCAGCAATCATAATATGATTGACATTTACATTCATTGTGAGGGAGAAACGAGTGCGAACAAGATGAGTATTTCAATCTAAAATAACAGCAATTCTGGGGGCATGAAAGCAAAGGTAGCTAAAGTGAACTGGCAAATGAGGTTATGGGATAGGTCAATAGAAGTTCAGTGGCAGACATTTAAATGGATATTTCAGAAACACAGAATATATACATTCCAATGAGAGAAAAATTCCAAGGGGATGGCCCACCATCTGTGGTTAACTAAAACAGTATCAAACTTAAAGAAAAAGCATATAAGTATGCAAAGATGGGTGGCAGGTCAGGAGATTGGAAAGAATATAAAGAACATCAAAGTATCACAAAAAGTTTAAGGAGGGAAAATTAGAGTATGAGAGCAAACTTGCTCATAATATGAAGACAGATAGTAAGAGCTTCTTTCGATATTTAAGTAAGAAAAGGGTTAACAAAGTGAGCATTGGTCCGTTCAAGAGTGTGTCTGGGGAATTGATAATGGCAAGTTGGGTAATTTCGGATGAATTAAACAGATATTTTGCTTTGGTCTTCACTGTAGAGGACACAAGTGACATTCCAAAAATGGCTGTTTATCAGGAAATGGAAGGGAGAGAGGAACCCGGAAAAATTACCATCACCAGGGAAGTGGGATTGAGCAAATTGTTGGGGCTGTGGGCTGACCAATCCTCAGGTCTGGATGGACCTCATCCTGAGGCCTTGAAAGAAGTGGCTTATGAGATAGTTTATGCCTTCATTTTAATTTTCCAAAATTCCCTAGATTCGGGAAGGTTCCAGTAGATTGGAAAATAACAAATATAACTCCTTTATGCAAAGAGGGAGGGAAACAGAAAGCAGGGAACTTTTGGCCAGTTAGCCTAACATCTGTCAGAGGAACATGAGAAGTTATTAGGAAAGATATAATAGCAGCGCACTTAGAAAAATTCAAGGCAATCAGGCAGAGTCAACATGGATTTGTAAAAGGGAAATCATATTTAACCAATTTATTGGTGTTGTTTGAAGGAGTCACATGTGCTGTGGATAAAGAGTAAATGTACTGTACTTATATTTTCAGAAGGCATTTGATAAAGTACCATGACAAAAGTATTGGAGAAAATAAAAGCTCCTGATGTAGGGGATAACATATTGGCATGGCTAGAAGAAGCTAACAGGAAGCAGAGAGTTGGCATAAATGAATCTTTTACTGGTTAGCAGGGTGTGACAAGTGGTGTGCCACAGGGATCAGTGCTGGGGCTCAACTTTTTACAAATGATGTAAATGACTTGGATGAAGAGGCCGAAGGAATGATTGATAAATTTGGTGGTGGCACAAAGATAGGCAGGAAAGTCAATTGTGAAGAGGATGTAAGGAGGCTACGCAGTGACATGGATAGGTTAAGTGGGTGGGCAAGGATCTGGCAAATGGAGTATAGTGTGGGAAAAAGTGAAATCATTCACTTGGTTGGAATACTTTTACCTAAATGGTGAGAGATTGCAGGGTTCTGAGATTCAGAGGGATTTGGGTGTTCTAGCACATGAATCATTAAAGTTTAGTTTGCAGGTAGAGCAGGTAATTAGGAAACATAAACGAATGTTATCATTTATTGTGAGGGGAGTTGATAACATAAGTAGGGAGGTTATGATTCAGTTGTACAGGGCATTGGTGAGACCACATCTGGAGTACTGTGTACAATATTGGTCTCCTTGTATAAAAAAAAAAGATGTAAATGCGTTACAAGCAGTTCAGAGAACATTTACTAGACTAATGGCAGGAATGGGCAGCTTGTCTTATGAGGAAAGGCTGGACAGGCTAGGCTTGTATCCACTGGTATTTACATGAGTAAGAAGCAAATTTATTGGAACCTTTAAGATCCTGAGGGGTCCAGACAGGGTTTATGTGGAGAGGATGTTTCCTCTTGTGGAGAATCTGGAATTGGGGCCAGTATTTAAAAATAAGGAGTCACTCATTTAAGACGCAGATGAGGAGAATTATTTGTCTGAGGGTTGTGTGTCTTTGGAACTGTCTTCCTAAGGAAGTGGTGGAAGCAAAGTCTTTGAATATTTTAAAGGCAGAACTAGATAGATTCTTGATTGATATGGGGGTGAAAGGTTATTAGGGGTGGGCAGGAATGTGCAGCTGAAGTTACATACAGATCAGCCGTGATCTTATTGAATGATGGGACAGTTTTGAGGGGCTGAGTGGCCTACTGCTGTTCCTAATTCATAAGCTCGTATGTTCATATGTCTGACTGACAAATCCTTGGATAGTTTCATTAGCATAAAATGGGCAGATGTCATTTAAGGTTTGCTGTGATTTGGTGCCAGAGAAGTCAGAATGGTAAGGTTGTATTAGTTACAGAGTTGAATTGCTTTGTAAATGTAGTGATTTTTTTTGTAGCCACTTTCCTGACACCAGTTGATTGCTCTGTGATTAATTATCCTTAGAGAATCAGCATTGGACCTCCAATATCACTATTGCTCCAGTTCTCTGCCTACTGCATGCTGGTGTAATGAAAGAAAGACAAAAGCTGCATTTACACAGCACCTTGCACAATGTCTCAAATCTCCTTATTGACAATTAAATGCTTTTTCATTGTAGTCACTGTGATGATTTAGGGAATGTTATTAAATGGCAGAGCAGGCTCAACAGGCCAAATGGCTCACTCCCACTGCTAACAGTATGTTTGTGTGCCATTCTGGACAGATCAGATGAGCTAGTCTAGATGACATTTGTCATCCATAATTATCTTGCTTTCAGAGTATTGAATAATTGCTGGAGATCTGTTTATTTTTTTGCTAATGGTTCTTTACTGTTAGCAAGTTTTGTGGGGTGAAATTACATGGACACAAGTGGACAATGAGCTCATCGTGAATCATTAACTTGTTTTACGCTCTACATAATTCTCAAGGTTCTTTTCCATTTTGTCTACTCACCTATTAGCTCACTCTATCCTGGTGCTTTTATGACTTCCTGGAGGCATTGAAATATTGTGATAAAGTTGTGTTGCATACCAGATATTAAAAATAAAGAGTAATAAGAAACAGCAATCAGAAGAGTCTTCAGACTTGATGATCAAGAAACCCAATACAAATGTGAACCATTCAGTCTTTGTCCCCTGGCCTCTTAAAAGTTGTGTTACAAAGAGACACATTAGGGCACCAATGCTTATCACTGACGGTGAAGACTTATGTTGTTCAATCATTTCACTTTGCTCCTCAGGAGTTATTTGACATTTCTAGCCTGTGAGATCACTGGTAAAGTAGAATCCAGTTACACTTCTTGTGGGCAGTAATTATATTGAATAATATCATGCACCCAAGGCAGGATAAAGTCTTCTACATCTTCTATGGAATGGGGAAGATCTTGTACACTTTATCTGGGTTGCAAGTTTTGAATCATTCCCCTAAATATTAATTTACTGTCACTGCTTCCATAGGACCCAAAGTGCAGAATATGTTAATGAGGTCTGAGGCACTGAACAAAATCAGTGTTATCGTCCGCAGTGTTATAAATAACTAATGGGATATATTACATGATGCTGTTACAGTAAAATTTGTAGTCTCTGGTCTGTTTAATGGTCATGGTGGGATCACCTTTCAGCTGCGCACAAACTAACAATGCATTGTATCATTGTAGCTCTTAACACTATTGACCCATGCTGCATAAATATCAGTTGATGTTGGCATCTGGCTGGAAATATGAGTTATAATTTTCCTGCGACCTTTCTGTAACTGTTTGGTGAATGTTGAATGGGGATAAATGACCTGCATGATTGAGTGGGGAGAGTGTCGTTGGAGGGGAAGCACGTGTGTTGTAGATGGGGGTGGGATTAAGGGGCCCAGAGACAGGAGGAGAAATAGTGCTCATGGCTTCTCTCCCTGGCCCTGAGAACACTCAGATGGAAGTGACTCAGTGTAGAAGGCTGTCAATAACATTCTCTTTTTTTATTGAATACCCAAGGGGAGGAGCAAGGCCAATGGTGCAGGACAACGCCAAAGTTGAAAGACTAAATGGGAAAGGAAAATGAACCAGGAAGGGTTAATGCCAAGAATTCCATCAAACCTTCTAACTCTTTTTCAATCCCAGCCATCCAGGACATGAATGCTGCTACCGCATCTGGGAACCAGGATGTCCTATCAACACTGGTGCTTTACAGGCGTAGTTCAGTTGTGTCATATGATAATACATTCTGCTCTTTTTGTTTTAGAATTATGAAGAGAGAAAATACCAACCTTTCCATTGGATTTACACAACGGTTGCTGGAATGGATATGAATCGTGCAATAGAGACCGGCCTGAAAAAACTTTTCAGTTATTCACATTTCTCTAATGCTGCAGGTACATTAAATGTTCCATGAAGGTAACAACAGAGTAGAAAACAACTCTTCAATCTTTGATATCTCATGTTTAAAACTTTGGCCGGGATTTTCCGTGCCCGCTGGTATCGGGCGTGTTTGGTGGCGTGACCAGACAATATGGCGCGATTGGTTTCACAACCGCATGAAACCCGTTTGCGATTGTCCGCTCAGCCCACCCATGGCGGGCCGTGTTCCCTGCCATTGGACGTCGGGAACCTCATTGTGATAGATCAGCAGATGTTTATAAGCCCAGCCGGCCGGTATCATCCTCCCCCGCTGGATCGTCCGCCCATGTTGGCTGGAAAGTGTTTGACAACAGCACATGTAGTGGGAGTAGGATTCCAAACTCATGTTCCTACTCCAGCAGTGGCTGCTGAATTTTCCTAGTATAATAAATGCTCCATATGCCAGGCATGAATCCCAATACTGGAGTCGACATGTACCCTTGTGGAAGCTGATACATTGCATCTCTCTCAGGTTACTGGATGCTGCTGGAATGCTGGGTCCAGACTGAGGCTCAGTGGCAGGAAATTCTGTCTTGTTACAGATAAATCGTGTTTGACTAGCTTCATTGAGATATTTAATGGTTAAAGGTGGATGAGGTTACAGTTGATATTATGTATACACACTTTCAAAAGATGTTTGACAAATTACTGTATAATAGACTGTTAGCAAATTAAAGCCCATGAGATTAAAGGGTTTGGCACCGTAGATACAGAATTGGTTAACAGACAGAACACAGGGAGTAGTGGTGGACAGTTGTTTTTCAGGCTGGAAGGAAGTATACAGTGGTGTTCTCCAGGGGTCAGGGGCTATTACACTTTTGGAATCGAGGACTATTACACTTTAATAAATATCAATGATTTGGAATTGGGTATGCAAGGCAGAATACCAACATTTGCAAATGGTAACTATTTTGGGAAATGCAGAAAAAAATATGGAGGATTCTAACAGGACATCCAATAGGAACATAGGAGCAGGAATAGGGGAGGAATTTGGCACTTTGAGCCTGCTCCACCATTCAATAGGATCATGGCTGATCTGGTTGTGGTCTCAGCTCCACTTTCCTGTCTGCCCCTCCATAACCCTTGACTAACAGAAATCTTCTGACCCTACCTTAAATCAATTCAAAGATCCAGCCTCCACGACTTTCTGGGGAAGAGAATTCCACACACCAACGATCCTTTGGGAGAAAAGGTTTCTCCTCATCTCTGCCTTCATAGGGAGACCCCTTATTTTTAAACTGTATCCCCCAGTTTTAGTCACCCCAAAACAGGAAACATTCTCTGGGTTTCCACCTATCATGTCCTCTCAGGATCTTGTATGTTTCAATAAGATCACCTCTCATTCTTCAATGACAACTCATTTCTGGAATGAAGGAGATCAGTGAACCTTCTCTGAACTGCTTCCAAAAAATTATATATATTTTTTTTTAAATAAGAAGACCAAAGCTGCCCAGTGCTCCAGATATGGTCTCACCAAGGCCCAGTACAGCTGTAGTAAAACTTTCTGACTTTTATATTCCATTCCTCTTGCAATAAACACCAACATTCCATTTGCCTTCCTAATCACTTGCTGTACCTGCACACTAACCTTATGTGATTCATGTATGCTCACATTTACCCATGTTACCCTCAATCTGCCAAACTTTTCCCACTCACTTAATCTGTCTATTTCTCTTTGCAGACGTACAACCTCCTCCAGACAACTTACTTTCCTACATACCTTGGTGTCATTGGCAAATTTAGTTACTATACATTTGTTTTCTTTTTCATTTACAGGATATGGGAATTGCCAGCGATGCCTGCATTTATTGTACATCCCTAATTGCCTTTGAGAAGGTGGTGGTGAGCTGCCTTTTTGAACTGCTACAGTCCCTGTGGTGTAGGTACACCCACAGTGCTGTTAGGGAGGGAGTTCCCACATTTTGTCCCAGAGACAGTGAAGGAACTGGGTTTGCATTTCCTTCAAGCAAGTCATTGATATAGATTATAAACAGTTGCGGCCCTAGCACTGAAACCTCTGGCACTCCACTAGTCGCAGCTTGCCAACCTGATAAAGACCCATTTTTCCTACCCTCTGCTTCCTGTTAGCCATCCAATCTTTTATCCACGCTAATATATTACCCCTTACAGTATGTGCTGTTATATTGTGTAGTGACATTTGATGTGGTACCTTATCAAATGCTTTTTGCAAATCCAAGTACACCACATCCACAGGTTCTCCTTTATCCACCTTGAATGTCACTTCGTCAAAAAATTCGAACAGATTCATTAAAAACAATTTTGCTTGCACAAAGCCATGTTGGCACTGCCTGATCAACATCCTTAATAATAGATTTGAGCACTTTCCCTATGACAGATGTTAGGATAACTGGCCTGTAGTTTTCTGCTTTCTGCCTCCCTCCTTTCTTGAATAAAAATGATATTTGAGTTGTTTTCCAATCTGCTGGATTCTTTCACAATCTAAGGCCAGGATTTGGCTCTCGTCGGGTGGGCTCAGCCTGGGCGAGAGGAGCAGCCACGAAAGCGACAGCTGCCCTGCCTGGGTGGGGGAGGAGGGCGAGCGTGGAAGTTCGTGCTGGTGTGCACAGGAAAAGCTCCCTGAAGCACAGAGCTGTCTCAGAGAGATGAAGATTTTTGAAAATAAAAAAATGAAGATTTTAAAATATTAACAACATGTCACCTCATGAACTAGGACATGTTAGGAATTAGTTTAAACATTTTAATTTTTTTTGATGACTGATCAAAAATTCATCCCGCCCGTGGATGAGGTTTTGCAAGAAACCCAAAGGCCACTTTGCCTTTTCGCCTGCCCGCCCGCTAACTGAGGTTGGATGGACAGCAAAAGCTTTCATTTAATTAGATCTTCAATGGCCTTAATAGGCCTGTTAAATGTCGGCGGACGCACTTCCGACTACCACACCCACCCTGTGACCGAAATAGTGAGGACGATCGCCCAACATCATCACGCGTCATTTTACCCTGGTTCAGGTTGGGTGTGCGGCCACCCGACGGGAGGAAAATTCTGCCCTGAGGAAGTTTACAAGATTATAACCAATGCATCTGTTATCTGCGCCAACACTTCTTTTCAGACCTCTGGATGTAGGCCATCTGGTCCTGGGGACTCCTCAACCTTTAGGTCTTGTTTCAGCTGCAGCTGATGTTGATGCTCAGCAAACCAGATCTCAGATTGAAACCCGCCTCAGCTGATCATAATTTATTATTAATTCATTCTTTGCTGGTTCTTAAAATCTGTCCAATCCTCTGACCTACAGCTAATCATTGCAGATTTGTATAGTTTTTCTTTCAATGTAAAACTATCCTTTAAATATCTTGTTAAGAATTTGTCAGTGCAACTTTACTGTACTACATTTTAACCTAGTTTCCCAGTTCACCTTAGCTAACTCTGACTTCATACTCTCATAGTTACATTTATTTAGCTTTAAAACACCAGTCATGGACCCACACTTCTCCACTTCAAACTGAACATGAAATTCTACAATGTGATCGCTGTTCCTATTCACTTCTACTGTGTCACAGATCTTGCCTGTTCCCTGGTTGGCTCTAGAATCTGCTCCTCTAAGAAAGTGTCCCAAAAACTCCTGGTTCCAGGCTACCTTTGCCAATCTGATTTCCCCAATCTACATGTAGATTAAAGTCACCCATGATTATTGCAGTACCTTTCTTAAATAACCCATTTATTTCTTCCTGTATGTTCTGTCATACAGATCTTTTTCATTGGTACCTATATGGCTCACAACCACTGGGTCATCACCCTCCCACTGCAAGTTCTCCAGCCCAGGCAGGCAACACAGCCATCTGGATTCATGCTCTCAACTGCTGAGAACTGTATCTATCCCCCTGACGATCCTGTCTCCTATCACTACCACATTCCTCTCTGCTCACCCACTTGAATGACATCCTTCACCATGGTGCCATGGTCAGTCTGCTCATCCAACTTGCAGTCCTCCTGCTCATCCACATAGATCGCAAACACCTTGTACCTGTTGGATGACTCCACTGGGAAACTCTACTATGCACCTTCCTCTAGTTTCTGTTTCCTGTCACTCAGACAATTTTCTATCCATGTTGCTATTGTCCCTTTTATTCCAGAAGCTAAAGCTTTGCTCAGCAGTCTGGTGTGTGGCACTCTGTCAAATGCCTTTTGGAAGCCTATGTGCACAACACCAAAACCATTATCTTCATCAACACTTTCTGTTACTTCATCGAAATACTCAAGTAAGTTAGTTAAACACAATTAGTGCTTAACAAATCTGTGGTAGCTTTCCTTCATTGACCCCGCTTGCATTAACCCACTGCTATGGGCCAGACTGCTGGCTGTTCACTCTTCCCCATCAGGGTGCTCAGCAGTGGCCAGTGACATCATTGACCCTGGCACCAAAGAGGCAATTTAACATCCAAATTCATGTCTGCATTCATAGAAACACTTATCTTTCCCCTAACTATTGAATTTCCTATTACTTCCAGTCTTCTTCGTGTGCCCCTGTACAGCTGAGCTGCTGGTGGTGCTATGGACCTGACTGTACTCCCCAGTTAAACCATCACTTTCATCAATATTCAGAATTGAATACTGGTTGGAGAGTGAGGTGCGCTCAGGGGACTCCTGCCTCTTTTATTTCTTGATTGCCTGGTGGTCACCCATTCCCTCTCTCCCTGCATACTCTGAAGCTGTGGGAATGACCACATCTATAAACATGCTATCGCAAAGCTCTCTAACTTACAGATGTGCCATAGTGATAACAGCTGATGCTTAAGCTCTGAAACCTGGAGCTCGAGCTGCTGCAACTGATAACAATTCCTGCACAAGCATCCTGGAGTTCCTACGTAGCGCAGGATGTGCATTCGAAAGGTCAGATCTGCCCTGCTATTCCTCTATCTATTAGGTAAGAAAACCTACAACCACTAATAAAACTTACTACTTAAAAAAATAAAGACTCACCAGCTACTCAATTCCCATCTGCTGTTGTCATTTAAACATAAGGAAGGTGACCAAATGTTTTATTTAAACCTAATTGCCTTTCGTAATTTTTTTTTATTGCAGTTATTAATTTCCCAGCTGCTTAAACCATCTTCTTAACTTTGGAGATAGGGAAACAAGCTACAGCACTCGCCAGGCAATCAATTCATAATTTCCAGTGATGTGATATTTTGATTTATTTTTTCAAACTCCAGCATGCCCAGCTCCACTGCTCCTGACCAGACTCTCCATGAGAAATGGAATGGAATATAAAAGTAGTGATGTTTTTCATGGGGCTGAATTTTACCCCTGTCAGAGGGGAAGTTGAATGGTGGGGGCGCACAGCTGCGTTTCCGGTCGGCGCCCGCGAACAGGAGCGCGCCACCATTTTATGTGTGCAGGCTATTTAAGGCCCTGCCCAGCATGACATCGGCATGGCAGCGCTATGCGCTCCCTGTACAGGCTGAGGAGGGAACCCCAAAATCGAGAGAGCGCTCTTTCCCGCTTATTGCTGCCTCAGGGAGATCGGCTGTAAATGTCAAAAAGATAAAGATAGAAACATAAAGTTTCCCTAACATGATCCCTCATGTGACAATGTCACATGAGTTGGGACATGTCCATAATTTTCAGAAAAACTTTATTAATACATTTAAAAGGTACATGAAACCTCATCCCGCCCGTGGATGAGGCTTCATGCTTTTTAACCCTGTCAGAGGGGAAGTTGAATGGCGGGTGCGCAAAGCTGCGCTTCCGGTCAGTGCCCGCGAACAAGAGCGTGCCGCCATTTTATGTGTGCAGGCCAATTGAGGCCCACCCAGCATGACATCGGCATGGAATCGCTATGTGCTCCCTGTCCGAGCAGGGAGGGGAAATCCCAAAATCGTGAGTGCGCTCTTTCACGCACAAAAGAGCGCACTCATCTCCCTGAGGCTAAGTGCTGCCTCAGGGAGATCAACTGTAAATGTCAAAAAGATAAAAGAAAAATAAAATTACCCTAACATGTCCTCATGTGACAATGTCACATGTATTGGGACGTGTCCATCATTTTCAGAAAAACTTTATTAAAATATTTTAAAAGCTACATGAAACCTCATCCCACCCGTGGATGAGGTTTTGTGCTTTTTCCAATTCGCGCCGGGGCTCCTGGTCTGCCCGCCAACATGAAGGTTGGAAGGGCAGGTTCTTTAATTATTTAATAGCCTCTGTCAAAGGCCTCAATTGGCCATTGACAGGCCAGTGGTCGTGCAGCTGATTTCTTTGCGCCCTCGTCTTCCTGAAAATTTAAATGGGGTGCAGCGAGTTCGGGAGTTCCCCCCGATGTCACCGCATGTCATTTTACCCGTGTGTGTGGGCCCTGCCCCCGCGTGCCGACGTGTAAAATCCTGTCCATATAGTTTTACAGAGCTTTAGTGAGATCACATCTCGAATACAGTGTACAGTTTTGTTCTACTTATTTAAGAAATGATATCATTGCATTAGAAGTAGTTCAAAGAAGGTTCAGACGACTGATTCCTGGGATGAGGGTTTATCTTATGAGGAAAGGTGGGACAAGTTGGGACTGTGTCCATTGAAGTTTAGACTGAGGTGATTTTATTGAAACATATAAGACCCTGAGGAAGCTTGACAGGGTGGATATTGAGAGGATATTTCCCCTTGTTGGAGAGACCAGCACGAGGGGACATTGTTTAAAATTAATGTGTCTCCCATTTAAGAGAGAGATGAGGAGAAGTTTTTTCTCTCAGAGGGCCGTGAGTCTATGGAACCCTCTTCCCCTGAGACCGGTAGATGCAGGTGATTAAATATTTCTAAGGCAGAAATAGACAAATTCTTTACTAACAAGGGAGTCAAAGTGTGCAGGGAGTAGGAAGGAATGTGGAGTTGAGGCCAAAATCAGATCAGCCATCTTACTGAATGGTGGAGCAGGCTCGAGCAGCCAAACGATTTACTCCATCTCCTAATTTGTATGTATGAATGTAAGTAAGATAAGGCTATTTCTTTGCTAAACACGTCCCTTCGGTCTTCAAGCCTCTTGTCACCTGTCATTTTAATTCTCCATCTTGCTTCCATGCTGATCTTCCTGTCCACAGTCTCCTGCCATGTTCCAATGACTCTCATCAGAGCCTCTGCCTCCATTTCCTTTCCTTTCTCTTTGCTGGTTTCCTTTTCTCTCTCTTGTTTTGCTCTTTTTGTTTTCAGGCGGTAGCTGTTCAGATTCTATCAATCACACCACCTCCAGACACATCTTTTGTTTCTTTACACAAGGAAGGAGATCAAGGTCTTGGAGAGGGTGCAGAAGAGATTTACTAGAATGATAGGAGTGTGGATGGGTCTCAGTTACATGGAGAGACTGGAGAGGTCGGAGGTCATTTCCTTAGAGCAGAGAAATTTGCCAGGAGATTTGAGAGATCCAAGGTGTGCAGAACCAGGAATGGATTTGACAGAGTAAATAAGGAGAAACTGTTTCCATTGGCAGAGCAGTCGATAACCGGAGGACATAGAATTAAGATAATTGGCAACAGAACCAGATGCAACATTTATTTAAACAATGAGTCGCTGTGATCTGGAGAGCACTGCCTGAACTGGTGGTGAAGCAAATTCAATAGTAAAATTCAAAAGACAACTGTTGAGATAATGGGAAACATTTTTGTCTGTCTGTGGGAAGAGAGGAGGTCAGGGTGATTAGTGGGATAAGTCCACCAAACAACACAGGAGCAGCCTTCCTCTAGGCTGTTCCATTCTGTGTCTATAATTCAATGCCCACATCAGTGTTTTCCACATCTCAGTTTATTCATCTCAGCTTTCACCTTCCAAGCCCATGACCACTCCCATCTAGAAGGACACGAGCAGCAGATAGATGGGAATGCCACCAACTGGAAGTTCCCCTCCAAGCCACTCACCGTCCTGACTTGGAAATATATCGCCATTCCTTCAAAGTTGCTGGGTCAAAATCTTGGAACTACCTTCCTAACAGCACTGTGGGTGTACCTACACCACATGAACTGCAGCGGTTCAAGGCAACTTGCCACCATCTTCTCAAGGGCAATTAGGGATGGGTAGTAAATGCTGGCCCAGCCAGTGAAGGCCACATCCTGTGAATGAATAAAAGAAAAGCAAAGTCACCCTGTCCCCTCACCTGTAATTTCTGATTCACCATGAGCAATGCTGTAACAATGTGTTTCTTTGTCTACAGGTACAGTTGTTCCCATCTCTGCACCTTGGGGAGTTATTGGACAGTTAGCAAATGGCAAAATACAGCAGGCATTCAGAGTATCTATTGTAATAGTTCCTGAAGTCATCAGTCCACCGGAACCAACGGATAAAACGATCAAATTAAAAAAAGAACCTACTAGTTCGTACTATGCCAGGTAACTTTAGTTACTGATATATTGTGTTTGACATTTCTTTACGTCAGCTCTTGTGGCAATATCACTCAACCTGGAGTCGGACTGTGATTATTGGGCTCATCCGGGTACAGGGGAACATTGGTCAATATTAATTGTATAATGGAGTGATTCATATCTCACAATCTGCAGTTCCTTCTTCTGAGAACACAGCGAGACCTCCCCATTCACATTAGTCAGGTTCATATGGAGTTGGTTCCTGTTTTTCCGACATTCTCACACCACCACCTTGTGCATTTTTGATAGACCACTTTCACATCTTTTAATCAGTGCCTCAGCCAAAATAAAACATCAGCTCATTGAGATGTTTGATGTTCTTTCTACTGTAATTAGTTTAAATGTCTCTTTATCTGCTCTTTCTGTGCGTAGTCATAATTTACATAGTTCCAATGTTACTGGTCCCCCTCCCATACCCTTTGGAGAGGTCATTTTCCTCATAGGTGTCTGGACGATGAATGACAGTGTGATTTGCTGACCTCAGAGAGGATCAAGCTTGGCCCAGTCCATTCCTCACTCAACATTCACTGACTCACACTATCAGTGAGGGTCACTACACAGGACGCTCTCCAATGTGGACATTGTCCTCTTGGTGTAATGAACTGTGATGCTATTTAGTCATCTGTAGAGTTTGCACATTGAGCTTTCTCAGTGAGCAATTGTGATCACAGAGATTGCTGTTTAGGAAAAGTACTGTCCAGTTTTCACTCTGTTTAAATTCTTGACAGAAATCAGCGAGTTGGGGCCTGTGAATTCCCAACAAGTCACCCCTGTGAACAACAATTCACTCCAGGAACACACGATTAGGGATTCTGTCCTCATATTTTAAACAATCAAAAAGTGGAAGTGCTCCCTTCAAAGAGCAGAAGTTGGGGTGGGAGGAGTTTCTGGGTTATCAGCTGGGTGTGGGTCATCCTTTATATGGGCTGGCAGTCTGTGGTAGCTGTAGAGAGCAGGAAATTCTGCAGGCAATTGGTGCACAGCCAGATCATACAAACATACAAATTAGGAGCAGGAGTAGGCCATCAGATCCTGGAGCCTCCTCTGCCATTCACGAGGATCATGGCTGATCTTATTGCGGCCTCAATTTCACTTTCCTGCCAACCATCTGCACATTTCACTCCCTTAATCGTCAAGAATCTATCTCCCTCGACATTAAAACTATTGAATGACCCTCTTTTACTCTCTGTGCAAGACAGTTCCACTGAGTCAAGGCCTTCAGAGAGAAAAAAAAAATTCTCCTCATCTCCATCTTAAATAGGAGAGCTCTTATTTTTAAACTTTGGCCCCAGGTTCAGGTCTCTCCAACAAGGCGAAAAATCCTCTCAGCATCCACTCTGTCATGTCTCTCCAGCATCTTTCATTTCTCAATAAGATCACCTCATTCTTCTAAACTCCAATTGGCCCAACATGCCCAACCTTTCCTCATAAGATAACTTGTCCTAGGAATCAGTAGAGTGAACCTTCTCTGAACTGCTTCGAAGGCAATTATGTCCCTTCCTAAATAAGGAGACCAAAACTGTGCACAGTACTCCAGATGTGGTCTCACCAATGTCCTGTAGAACTGTAGCAAAGATCCCTAATTTTATATTCCAGTCACCTTGCAATAATGATAACATTTCCCTTCCTAATCACTTGCTGTATCTGCATACTAACTTCTTGTGATACATCTACCCAGACACCCAGATCCCTCTGTACCTCAGAGTTCTGCAATCTCTCTCCAGTTAAACAATCTGCTGCTTTTCTATTCTTCCTGCCAAAGTGGACAAGAGGAATTACATTCACTATTTTCCAATCTGATGGGACCCATCCAGAATCTAGGGAATTTTAGAAAACTAAAACCAATGCATCTACTATCTCAGCAGCCATTTCTTCTAAGACTCTAGGATGAAGTCCACAGGGCCTGGGGACTTGTCAGCCTTTAATTCCAATAATTTCCTCAGTACTCTTTCCCTGGTGATTGTAATTGTTTGAAGTTGCTCCCTACCTTTCACCTCTTGATTCACAATTATTCCTGGGATGTTACTTTTTCCTCTATAGTTAAGACAGATGCTAAAATAACATCTGTTAAATTCACCTGCCTGGTCCTCATTTTCCATTATTAATTCCAGAATCACTCTCTAGAAGACAAATGCTCACTTTAGTTATTCTATTCCCTTTTTGAATACTTGTCGAAACCCTTACTATATATTTTTATATTCCCAGCAAACTTTCTCTCATATTTTAATTTTCCCTCCTTATTATTCTTTTGGTCATTATTTGTTTTTTTTATATATACAAAGTTTAATTTTCTGATCTTCATGGAATTCTATGTTCTTTCTTTCAATTTGATGCTATCTTTAACTTCCTTAGTTAGCCACGGATGGTGTGTTCCTCCCAGAGAATTTCTCTATCTCACTGGAATGTATCTTTGCTGAGGGTTATGGAATATCTCCTGAAATATCTGCCACTGCATCCCTACAGACCTATCTCTAAACCTATTTCCCCAGTTCACTTTAGCCCGCTCTGTCGTCATGCCCTCATAGTTGCCCTTATTTAAGTTTAAAACATTAGTCTTAGACCCACTGGCCCATAACTTCCAATCTCCGGGGCATCGTATCTGTAAGATGCCCTTGGATCTCCCCATGCAAGGACTGTATGGGAATTCCCCAGGAAGTTGAAAATTCCCTTTGGCAATTACCCTGCACTGGAAACCATTCCTTACTCCACTTTAAATCGGAGACTTCAGAAGGTTCCAAACTAGTTACCCAGGAAAAATTAGAAGAATTGAAACCACATATAAATCCTGGATAACGATCGTACTGTCCACTTCCGCCTGACCACCCAGTGGCCTCTTCCAACACCCACACCCATCCCCCAACTAGCCCCTCAAAGTTCTGACTACCTCCCAATCCCCCCCCCAAACTACTACCTCACTCTCTGACCACCAGCCACCTTCCCATTCCCCGAATTCCCCCCGAACCTAAGACCACAACCCACTCCCAAACACCTGACAACCCCATCCAGCACCCTGACGACTATCCTGACCCACCAACTAAACCCTAGCCTCCACAATTACCCTTCGGAGCTGCCAACAACCTCCCACCACACCCACAACTACACCCCTGACCTCCCGAATATCCCCCACCCCACCAACTACCCACCCAACACTCTCTACTACCCTCCTCATCCCATGACCAAACCCCAACCCCCTCAACTCTCCTCCCATTCCCCCACCAACCCCAGGCCCATTCTACCACCACAATGCCTCCCCACTGACCACTCGACAACTCCCTATTCTACCCACTTGCATTGCACAATTACCTTCCCCCTGGCTTCTCAAAGTGGCTGGGCATTTTAAACTTAGCTGCTTTATGGCAGCTAGTGCCATAAACAGGGGTGTGGCCTCCTCTCACCTGACTCTGCTGCCCTTGACTGAAGGCCTCGGGAACTCGCTGCGATGCATATTTCTCACCCGGCCCGAGGCGGAAGCTCGTCTGAGGAAGGTACACACATGGACCAGAACCGCTGGATCCTCCACCTCCCACTGCAAGTTCCCCCCCAGCCCTGATCAGGTGTCCCGAACCCTGGCACCAGGCAGCAATCCAGCCTTCTGGGTTTCACTCTCAGCTGCAGGAAACTGTGCCTGTGCCCCTGACTATTCTGTCCCCTACAACCACTACATTCCTATTCACTGCCCCTATTTGACTGGCTTCCTGTACGATGGTGCCATGGTCAGTTCGCTCAGCCATGCTGCAGTCCCCACTTTCATCCCTACAAACTGCAGGAACTCAAATCTGTTGAACAACTGCAAGGGCTGAGGCTCCTTCACTTCTACCTTCTCGATCCCTTATCTGCCTCACTCACAGCGACACCCTCCTGTCCCTGACCACTGACCAAATCAGCTGACCCTATCCTAAGGGATGTGATCGTCTCCTGGAATGAAGAGTCAAAGTAACTTTCCCCCTCCCTGATGCCTCGTAGTGTCTGCAGCTCGGCCTCCAGCTCAAAGACTCTGAGCCGAAGCTCCTCGAGTCTCTGGCACTTACTGCAGACATGTTTGCCCTGGATCACACACGTGTCCACGAGCTACCGCATTCTGCAATTGCAACACGTAGATCCCACGAGAATTCCCACAAGGGGCATTCTCTCAATTTCTTGAAAGTACAAAACTTCTTCGAAAACTGGGAATAAACTTGTGATTCCTTCAGGAAACTTTTTTTAAAAATTGCTGTTCCAAGATTCACATTTGCAAATCAGACGTTGGAGATGGAAAGATGTGACTGGGGTTTTTTCCCAAAGGTGGTGCTAAATTATTTAAATAGAGTAGAGGTGTGGATTATAGACTTATAAGGCGCTATTTCAATGGAGGCGATGGGGATCTCAGCTCAATAGTCAGTGAGGGCCCTGCGTCACCTCCTTTAGGGAGGGCCTGCTGCATTAAGTGCCTTTCAGGCGGCCAATGACAGGCCTTCCCTGGGACCAAAGACCCCACGGGGCAAAGGCCTCACTCTCCAAAAGCTGCTGGACAATCAGAGGCCAGCAGCTCTCAGCGCTTGTCAGCATCAAGAATGTGTAGTGGCTGCTGTTGGCTCTGTTCCTGAGAGGCCTCGGATTAGTGCTGGATCCCAGGATAACAGGTGACCGATGGCAGGAAGAGGATCGCAGCAAAAGGGGTCACGGGGTAGGGGGTGAGGTGTGTAGGAGAAAATGGCAGCGTGGAGGCTTCCTGCAGCTCTGCTCACCTTCCCGATGCCAGTCCCTCGACAACAAGGTGCTCCCTCCCACAGAAAACAACCCGAGTAGTGATAGGCCCTCCTGCCTCTGGGTTAATGCCTTTGGCTGCGATAAAAGGCTCTTAGGTTGACATGAATTGTCCACTTAAGTGCCTCCATTGATGGTGGGTTGGGAAGGGTTGGGATGGCCGCCCACAAGCTTCCCCGCACTGGATTTAACCTTGGTGGAGGCAGCAGGGCAGCAGGGTGCCCGCCTGCCACCCTCACATACAATTAAATGCCCTGTCCATGACCAAACTTGCCTGAAGGGAGCATATTAAATTTGGCCTATAAAAACATGACTGCACATAAGGAGGCTATTCAGCCCTTTGAGACCATGCTGGCTATATACAGCAATCCAATCAGTGCCATACCCTCCCTTTTACCCTGTGACCCTGCAATTTTATTCCCCTCAAATGCCCATCCAATTTCCATTCTGAAATCATTCATCATCTCTGCTTCCTCCGCCCTAATTAACAGTGAGTTCCAGATCATTACCACACACTGCATAAAAAGGTTTTTCCTCAGATACCCCCTGAATCTCTTGCCCAAAGTCTTCTATCTGTCTCCCCTAGTTCTTGTACCATCAGCTCATGAGAGCAGCTTTTCCTTTTCTACCTCATCAACCCAGTCAGGATCTTGTACAGCTCTATCCAATCACCCCTCAAACTCCTTTACCCCAAGGAGAACAACCCCAGCTTCTCCAACCCAACCCTGTCGCTAAAATCCCCCACCCGGGGAACCATTCGAGTAAGTCTCCTCTGCATATCCTCAAGGTGACTCACATCCCTCCTAAAGTGTGATGACCATCACTGGATGCAATACTCTAGTTGTGGCCTCTCCATAGCTTAATAAAGGTTCAGCATCACTTCCTTGCTTTTGTATTCAACACCTCTATCCATGAAACCCAAGTTTCTATGTAGTTTGCGAAACATTTTCTCAATATGTGTTTTCACCTTCAAAGATCCATGCACCCCAAGGTCCTTCTGTCCCTGCACACTCTTTAGAATTGTGCCATGCCGTCTCTATTACCTCTCTCTACACCTTGTGCAAAATTCATCAGCTCACTTTGTTTTTGTTTCATTCATGGAGTGTGGGTGCTGCTGGCTAGGCCTGCATTTATTGCCCATTCCTAATTAACCTTGAGAAAGTGATGGTGAGCTGCCTTCTTGAACCGCGGCACTCTATGTGGTGTAGGTACACCCACAGTGCTGTTTGGGAGGGAGTTCCAGGATTTTGACCCAGCTATAGTGAAGAAACTGCCTTATATTTCCGCGTCAGAATGGTGAGTGGCTTGGAGGGGAACTTCCAGGCGTTGGTGTTCCCAGGTATCTGCTGCCCTTGTCCTTCTAGTTGGTGGTAGTTGTGGGTTTGGACTGTCCAAGGAGTCTTGGTGAGTTCCTGCAGTGCATCTTGTGGATGGTACATACTGCTGCCACTGTGTGTCAGTGGTGGAGGGAGTGAAATTTTGTGGATGTGGTGTCAATTAAGTGGGCTGCTTTGTCCAGTATGATGTCAAACATCTTGAGTGTTGTAGGAGCTGTTCTCATGCAGGCAAGTGGAGAGTGTTCCATCACACTCCTGACGTGGGCCTTGTAGATGGTGGACAGGCTTTGAGGAGTAAGGAGGTTAGTAACTCATTGCAGGATTTCTAACCTCTGACCTGCTCTTGTAGCCACCATATTTATATTGCCAATCCAGTACTGTTTCAGGTCAAAAGTGACCGCTACGATGCTAATAGTGGGGGATTCAGTGATGGTAATGCCATTGAATGTCATTTCTCTGTATTAAATCCAATCTGGCAATTGTCTGCCCATTCAGCTAGCTTATCTATTATGTTACTACAGCTGTGGATGAACTGAATGGTGGAGGGTCCTCAGTGGGCTGAATGACCAACTCCAGTTCCTATTGTCCTCACAATCGACTTGGATTTCGGACAGGATTTGTCAGGAGGAATAAAAATGAAAATTATATATTCTTAATTCTGTTGCAGGACTTTTGACAAGAAAGTTGATGAGCAACAATATGAAGAACTCGTGAATAAACTCCAGCAGGACTTGCAACAAGACAATCGACAATTTGATCCAAGATTTATTATTGCTTTCTATAACACACGTGGGCTCATGCAAATAGGTTTCAGAAAGAAATAAAATCCTCTTGGGTAGGTTTTGTCACCTCTGTAGACATCAACAGTGAGATGTGCTTAACTCTATTCTTAAACTGATTGAAGCTTCCACTAATTACACAATGGGTTTAAGCTGGAGTACTGTGCAAAGTTCTGGTCTCCTTTCCTAAGGAAGGATATATTTACCTTGGAGGGAATGCAATGACTGTTCATTAGACAGATTACATATATGTGCTGGTATTGGGGTTTTGAACAATTCCACCAATGACACATTCAGCACTGAGACCCTGTTTAGAAATATTGCCCTCTAGTGACAGTTAATTCTGACTCACACACACTGCTGCATTTAATCTTTATTCAAAATTATACCAACACATGAGCATCAAAAGTGAGCAGATCTTCCCCATTTAAATACGCTGGTTACTTTAGTTGTTTAGTTCCATCATTACAAACAACGGATCTTTCCAGGTGTCCAGTTCAATGTCTCTCCACATTGTCCTGTGACAGACAGTTCTTGTTTCTCATCAAATTCGACTAAAAACAGGGTATTTTCAATCTTGCTCCGCCATTCATTAAGATCATAGCTGATCGTCTACCTTAACTCCACCTTCCCACACTATCCCTCGAGTGTATAATCTGTCTAATAAACAGGCATTGCAGTCTCTCTAAGGAAAGTTCATCCCTTAGGTAAGGAGAGCAAAACAACGGTTTTACCCACCTAAATAACTGAAGTAAGATTTCATTGCTCTTTGCTCCCTTTGTACTAAAGGCTAAGATACCATTTGTTTTCCTGATTGCTTGTTGTAACTGCATATTACCTTTCTATGCTGCATGTGTAAAGACACCCAAGCCCCTCTGAATACCAACATTTTCCAGTCACTCACCCTTGCAAAATATTCAACTTTTATATTTTTCCGATGTCTGACTGACTTCACACGTCCCCAAATTATATTCTGTCAGCCACATTCTTACCCATTCACTTAACCAACCAAATATGGAGAAACCACATGGTCTTCGACCCACACGTTAACCAGACATGAGGATCCAGCCCTGGCAGATCTGACTGTCCCTGACAGAGGAGCCCTGACTGCTGCTATTGCTTTTCATATTGTTTATAATTAGTTTCCTCCTTCAATTCCAAACTATTTGCTAATGTTTCAGGTTCACTTCTGACCAACCAACTCTGTGGGCAGCAAAGGTAAAATGAGTCTAACATCACCGCACTGCACATACACAGGCCTAATCCCAGTTGGACATGGGTAGTGGGCCCTCCACTGGGGAACAGGGATTAATCACTGCAGTAATTTGCCTTTTCTATAATCTTGCTTTAATTGAATCATGACCAGACTGAGATTGAGATGGTCCTGGTGACTGACATAGTTCTAGGATGTTCTATCTTGACACAGCGATGGATTATATTTATGTTTATCACAGTCATTCTGAACAGAATGTTTCAAGGTGAAGTGAAAATATCTCATTGAAAATGGGATGTGTTTCAGAGCAGAGACAATTGAAGTTGTTACAAATGAAATTATGGAGTGGTCAGATTTGGCATTGTACCTGAGCTCAGGGAGCAGAGCAAGAGAATGGCAGCTTGCATTGAAGCCCAGGACCGGCACGAGAGACTCAGATTTGATGGGGTATGTGCAGTTAGGTCGGGGGTCAGGGGCATGCAAGAGTTAGAGTGTGTGAGGTGCTTGATAGTAGAAACAGCCAGAGAAACCTAGAATTAAAAGCGCATGAGCAACATGGCTCCTTGTATTAAAACATCTTCTTCGGACTCTTTACTTCTTCCTGCAGACTCCTTCTGTGGGAATAATTCTGTAAGGAAGCTTCCAGTGAACAACATGTACAGATTGCAATTTCAAAACAGTAATCAAAGACAGAAAGATCCAAGGAGGGCAGAGGGTGGACTTGGGGCAGGGAGGGGTGAAATAGGAGGGGCCTGGCATCTTGGTTCTGGTAGGGGTGGGGGTACGGGTGGAATGTGCAATACTGACAAGTGAAGTTTAAATTTGAAAAACACGCATGCCATCTTTGTGTTCTCAATAATTCTCCTGTTAGTAGCAATGGAGCTGGGCAGGAAAGTTGTGGTCACGATGAAGATCGTCCCTGTTTGTCCAGGAGACTCTTTTATAACCCGCCTGTACCTGCTACATTGTCAGCTGACAACAGTATTCACCAATGAAAAGCTTCCCCGTAGCATGATCACACACGTCTCCCATGCACACCACCAGCACTTTAAATTTTCATTAGAATCGTGAGGAACCTTCAGTGGAAACTTAACTGCTTAAAACTGAGAAAGAATCCCAATCTAAATTTAGACTCCAGAGACTGAACATGGAATAAAGTTCAGACTCCCATCTCCTCACACCCGTACTAGGCGCTCACAGTCGGAACATCGACAGGCTGAATCTGTGATTGAGAACATTATCTACTCAGATATTACCCCTGTTAACAGGTGACCCATTCACAGGCTTCTCTCATGGTGTAAATTAGCCATTGTTTTCTTGCCTTTGCTTGACTTTTATTTTTCAGACTGCTGGGAATGTATTCTCACTGTGAAATAAAGAGGGTGATGCATTTCAACTTTTGGTGTCACGTTAGATTCTTACTCAGAAATAAATCTGGGTCACTCATTGGCTATTTCTGAGGAGATAGTGGCCTTGTGATAATATCACTGAACTAGTAATACAGAGACCCAGGCTAATGCTCTGGGAGCGCGTGTTCAAATCCCACCATTGCAGCTGGTGAACTTGAAATTCAGTTAATAAAATCTGGAATTGAATACTAGTTTCAGTAATAGTGACTCTGAAAAAATCATTGATTGTTGTAAAAACCCATCTGCTTCACGAATGCCCTTACCTAGTTTGGCCTACATCTGACTCCAGGTCCACAGCAATGTGGCTGACTCTTTACTGCCCTCTGAAATGTCCCAGCAAGACTCTTAGATCAAGGGCAATTAGGGATGGGCAACAATATGTGAACCTTGCCAGCAACACCCACATCCCATGAAAGAATAAATAAAAAATATTAGATAAACTCTCCACATTTCGGTGAAATGATTCTGTCAAAATATTGAGATGTAAAAAGAAAGACTGAAGAGACAGAGAGTAATTTCTTGAGAGATGTGACACTTGGAGAGTGAGCTCCATATTCTCCAGGTGACAGCTCACACCCCGTGCAGCCTGACACTTCAACCTGTCAAACTCCACTCTGAACAGGGTTTAAAACTCTATCAATGGGATTTCACTGATAAACTCCCAGGATAGACAGTGTCCAACACACAACAATTCATGGATCAATCATCGGCCGGGTGTTGTGAAATTCTTCTTTCTTGGAAAATCTCCCAATCTGGGCAGGTAAGGGAGGATTCTAGGGAGGGACCTAGAAAGGTCTCATTCCCCTTTCCTCACTTTTTCAAATTTCTACCCAAGAAGGGTCCGGAACTCCTTCCCTCCACACTTTCCATTGCAGGGGTGACAGGAAGAGGTTGAACTGAAGGGAGAATCTCATCAATTGGGATTTCTGTCAGTTCCACCTCCATTGTGTGAAAGCTGCTTCTCCCTGTAGGAAACTGGGAGACTAGCATTCCAGTGTCTGATCCTGGCTGAAGTGAGACCTGCTTTCCATCTAAAGGACACTTTCCGTGCTGCAAAAACAGATGAGCAAAAACAAATCAGGCGTGTTTTTTTTTAAGGGTCTTTGTTCCAGGGAAGAGGCCCCACTTACATAGCAACAATATCACACAGTGAAATCCCTCCAAACCCCACTCAGACAGACACACCAGTTAGTGAGGAAATCACAGCCACAGCCCCAATATATTCTAATCGTCCTGATCCTGGAATTCCAGGCAGGGGCAGCAGCATATCCATGGGGCAGCTGGATATCCTGCTACATGATGATCCTTCCCAAGAAGCATCCACTGAATTCAAGGATGAATCCCAGAGGTTGGGAGCTAGGATTCTCACAATTGTGTTTATGGTGTAGCCTCTGACAGGGTCGAAACTGGGTTAGGCTGAAGTGGATTATAATCCTAGCCCCTCTTTGGGGCTATTCTGGATCAGACGCGCTGCTCGGATGATCACTCTGACTTAAGGTAGAGAAAAACAGGCCTCACAGATACTTAACTGTGCCTGAAGAACTGATCTATCTCTCCCCAAAGGAAAGGAATTAACAGAGATTATTACCGTGCTCCACATAGCCTTTTTAACAAGTTTAAAGCTAGATTCTAACAACCTAGATATTACTGGAGTCTGGGCATCTCTCCTCAACAATATACCTCTCCACTGTAGATTGTATGGAGATAGCATTTCGAGTTAGATACTGAAGACAATATGAGACTATACACTTTCGAAATTATATTAAAGTTGCTTTAGGAACTGAAAATGCAATTCACTTTTTATGGTAAATCAATCACAACATTGACAGTTCTAGGAGAAGTAAGTATATTCTTGATTCTAATAGAGAATCCAGATCTTATTCATGTTACAAAAAAAATTGATATCTATTAATATTTGTAGTTGTTTTGTAGTAGAGAACATGATCATTGCTAAAACAGAGACATGTCAAAGTTTTTCGTATTGCACTCATCAGGACACTCCTCAAGAATACCAATATAAGGGAAAAACAACTGTTTATACTGTATGAGAAGAGAGTGCTGGTTGATTGGCAAGTGGACTCTGTTTGGTAGAGGCATTGATATTATGTGAATCTGCATTAATTGAACCTATGAACTTGGCAACTTATGCAGTTGAATTCAGTTTTAACCATGCCATGCATACCCAAATAGATGGTGTTGTCATAGGATCCCCTCTAGGCCCAGCTCTCATGAACATCTTTGTTGGGTTCCATGACAAATGTGTCTTTGATGTAATGACACCTAATCATCTACCTCTCACACATTTCTGATACGTGGATGATGTGTTTGCCATATTTAAATCTTCAGCTGCATATAATAATTTCCATATATATATTAATGGACTCCACCCAGTGCTCTGATAACCCTGAAAAGGCAAGTTATCCCAATAATTTGTGCAGCAGCAATAAGAGTGATATTCACTAGTAGCAGGATGCTGCCATCAAGCCAAAAGGACATTCTGCCTCTCACACAAATGAGTGATGTGGGATATGATTTCTCGTGCCAGTGCGATGCTAGGTATGTAGGCCGGACGTGCCAAAGACAGGGGATCACATCAAACAGCATGTCCCAGCCGCTGTTCACAACGGGCAGGGTACAGGCCGTATCCAACCAGCCCTTTCTTGCAAAAATCAAAACACAGTGTCCAACGTTAGATGTGATTCGGCGAATGGACAACATTTGCTAATTAATCCTCAGTGTGCTAAGAATGACGCTGACAACCAATTGAAGATTGTCAGTTGAGCTCACAGTGTGGCACTTTTACATGAACTGGAAGCTACACATATTAATACACAGGGCCCTGCTCATTGCAGACAGAAAGAAGATGTACACATGGGGAGGTGATGGTGTTGTGGTATTTTCACTGAACTAGTAATCCAGAGACCCAGGGTAATGCTCTGGGGACCCAGGTTTGAACCTGCCAGCGCAGATGGTGGAAATTGAATTCAAAAACAATCTGGAATTAAATGTCTAAAGATGATCACAAAACCATTGTCGATTGTTGTAAAAAACCATCTGGTTCACTAATGCCGTTGAGGGAAGGAAATCTGCCGTCCTTACCTGATCTGGCCTACATGTGATTCCAAACCCACAGCAATGTGGTTGACTCCTAAATGCCCTCTGAAATGGAGACACTCAGTTGTATCGAACTGCTAAAAAGTCTCAAAAATGGAATGAAAACTAACGGACCAGTCGCCATCAGCCAAGCAACAGCCTGACATATTCTTACTCACAGAATCATACTTTACAGATAATGTGCCAGACACCAGCAGCAGAGGTGGTGGCACAGTGGTATACAGGTGGGAGGGAGTTGCCCTGGGAGTCCTCAACTTCAACTCGGGACCCCATGAAGTCTCATGGCATCAGGTAAAACATGGGCAAGGAAACCTCCTGCTGATAACCACCCACCGCCCTCCGTCAGCTGATGAATCAGCGCTCCTCTGTGTTGAATACCACTTGGAGGAAGTTCTGAGAGTGGCAAAGGATAAGAACGTAACCTGGGTGGGAAACTTCAAAGTCCATCATCAAGAGTGGCTCAGTTGCACCACTATTGACTGAGCTAGGCGAGTCCAAAAGGACATACCTACTAGACTGGGTCTGCAGCAGGTGTTGAGGGAACCAACAAATGGGAAAAACACACTTGATGCTCACCAGCACAGCTGCATCCATCCATGACAGTATCGATAATAGTGACCAATGCACAGACCTTTTGGAGACAAAGCCTCATTTTCACATTGAGGATACCCTCCATCATGTTGTGTGGCACTACCACAATGCCAAGTGGGATAGGTTTTGAAAAGACCTCGCAACTCAAGACTGGGCACCCATGAGGCATCCAAGAGCAGCTGCAGAAACATGTTAGAACACAATCTGTAACCTCCATGGTCCGGCATATCCCCCACTCTACCATTACCATCAAGACAGGGGATCAACCCTGGTTCAATGAATTGTGCAGGTGGGCATGCCAGGAGCAGCACCAGGAATGCCAAAAACTGAGGTGTCAGGCTGGTGAAGCTAGAACACAGGACTACTTGCGTGCCAAACAGCATAAACAACAATTGATAGACAGAGCTAAGCAATCCCACAACCAAAGGATCAGATCTAAGCTCTGCAGTCTTGGTGCATCCAGTCATGAATGGTGGTGGACAATTCAACAACTCATTGGGGGAGGAGGTTCCACAAATATCCCCATCCTCAATGATGGGGGAGCCCAGCACATCAGTGCAAAAGATAAGGCTGAAGCATTTGCAACAACCTTCAGCCAAAAGTGCCCAACGAATGATCATTATTGGCCCCAGTTTCACAGATGCCAGTCTTCAGCCAATTCGATTCACTCCACATCTGAAGGTACTATATAGAGCAAAGGCTGTGGGCACTGAAAATATTCCAGCCATCGTACTAAAGACTTGTGCCCAAGAATATGCCATGCCCCTAGCCAAGATGTTCCAGTGCACCTCCAATGCTGGCATCTAACCAGCAATGTGGAAAATTGCCCAGGTATGCAAGACAAATCCAACCCGGCCAATTAATGCCCCGTCAGTCTACTCTCCATCATCAGTAAAGTAATGGAAGGGATCTTCAACTGTGCTATCAAGCAGCACGTGCCGAGTAATAACCTGCTCATTGATGCCCAGTTTGTGTTCCTCCAGGGCCACTCAGATCCTGACCTCATTAGAGCCTTGATTCAGTTGTGGACTAAAGAGCTGAACTGCTGAGATGAGGTGGAAATTACTGCTCTTGACATCAAGTCAGCATTTTATTAGTGTGGCATCAAGGAGACCTAGCTAAACTGAAGTCAATGGGAATCAGGGGGAAAGTTCTCCACTGGTTGGATTCTTACCTCACACAAAGGAAGGTGGTTGTGGTTGTTGGAGGTCAGTAATCTCAGCTCCAGAACATCACTGCAGCAGTTCCTCAGGGTAATGTCCTCTGCCCAACCATCATCAGCTGCTTCATCTATGACATTCCTTCCATCATAAGGTCAGAAGTGGGGATGTTCGCTGATGATAGCACAACGTTCATCACCATTCACGACTCCTCAGATACTGAAGCAGTTCCATGTCCAATTGTAGTAAAACCTGCACAATATCCAGTCTTGGACATACAAGCGGCCATAAGACCATACGGTTTAGGAGCAGAAGTTGGCCATTTGGCACATCGAATCTGCTCTGCCATTTAATGAGATCATGGCTGGTCTGATAATCCTTAACTCCACGTTCCTGCCTCTTCCCCATAACTCTTGATTCCCTTACTTATTAAATATCTGTGTATCTCAGTCTTGAAAATACTTAACAACCCAGTCTCTACAGCCCTCTGCGGTAAAGAATTCCACAGATTCACTAGCCTCTGAGAGAAGAAATTCCTCCTCTTCTTCTTCTTATATGGGTGGCCCCTTACTCTGAGATTAGGCCTTCTGGCGCTAGACTCTAGCACAAGGGGAAACAATCTCTCAGCATCTACCCTGTCAAGCCGCCTAACAATGTTATCTGTTTCAATAAGTTTGCCTCTCATTCTTCTAAACTCCAATGAGCACAGGCCCAACCTACTCAACGTCTCCTCAGAAGAAAATCCCTCCATACGCGGGATCAACTTAATGAACTTCTCTGGGCTGCCTCCAATGCCAGTATATCTTTCCTTAGATAAGGGGACCAAAACTGTTCATGGCATTCTAGTTGTGGTCGAACTAGGGCCTTGTATAGTTTTAGCAAGACTTCCTTATTTTTATACTCCAATCCCTTTGAAATGAAGGCCAACATTTCATTTGCCTTCCCTATTACCTGCTGAACCTGTATGCTAGCTTTCTGTGATTCATGCACAAGGACCCCCAAATCCCTCTGTGCTGAAGCTTTCTGCAGTCTTTCTTCATTTAAATAATATTCAGCTCCTCTCTTCTTCCTGCCAACCTCACATTTTCCCACATTATATTCCATTTGCCAAGTTTTTCCTCACTCGCTTAACCTGTCCATATCCCTCTGTCGACTCTTTGTGTCATCCTCACCACTTACCTTCCCACATTTTATTGTGTCATCTGTAAACATGGTGATAGTACATTCACTTCTCTCATCCACGTCATTAATTAATATTGTAAATAATTGTGGCCCCAGCACTGATCCCTGTGGCACTTCACCAGTTATAGATTGTCATCCTGAAAATGTCCCCCTTATCCCAACTCTCTGTCTTCTGTTCGTTAGCCAATCCTCTATCCATGCGAATATACCACCCCAAACACAATGGGCTCTTATCTTATTAAGCAGCCTTATGTGCGGTACCTTATCAAATATCTTTTGGAATTTCAAATAGATTACATCGACTGATTCCCCTTTATCTCTCCTGCTTGTGACCTCAAAGAATTCCAATAAATTTTTCAGCCATGGTTTCCCCTTCATGAAGCCATGTCGCCTCTGCTAAACTATATTATGCATTTCTAAATGCTCTGCTATTACATTGTTTATAATAAACTCGAACATTTTCCCAATGACAGATGTTAAGTTAACTGGCCTTTAGTTACCTGTTTTTTCTCTCCGACCCTTTTTGAATAAGTGTGTTACATTGGCAGTTTTCCAACCCTCTGGGACTTTTCCAGAATCTAAGGATTCTTGGAAGATTGCTATCAATGCATCCATTATCTCTGTAGCTATTTCCTTTAATATCCTAGGATGAAACCCATCAGGTCCAGGCCTTTAGCACCATTAGTTTTCCTATTACGATTTGATAGTTATTGTATTCATTTCCTCCCCTGCTCCCCCTGTTCCCCTCTTTTCCCCTTGATCATTTAGTATTTTTGGAACGCTATTAGTGTCTTCTAACGTGAAGACTGATGCAAAGTATTTATTCAACTCCTCTGCTATTTCCTGGTTCCCCATTATTATTTCCCTAACCTCGTTCTCCAAGGGGCCTATGTTCATTTTAGCCTCTTCCTTCCTTTTTATATATTTAAAGAAGCTCTTACAGTCCATTTATATATTACTTGCTTGTTTACCCTCAAAGTTTATTTTCTCCCTCTTTATTTTGTTTTGGTCATCTTTTTAGGTTTTAAATTTCTCCCAATCCTTTGGCTTACCACTAATCTTTCCCACATTGTATATTTTTTCTTTCAATTTGACAGTATTTGTTTTCGAGTTGATCTTCAGACTAGTTTTCTTCGTGGAAACATTTAACTTTATATACAAGACAGCAGCAGCAACTGCACGTGTGCATCAAACTCCATAACTAAAGAAGAACTCTACTGCAGAGCGTCCCCGCGCTGCTAACATATTGGTTTACACAGATCATGTGATCTTACAACACAGGAGTAATCTTAAAGCTACAGTCCAACATTTCCCCAAAACTATAATTACTACTTTCCCCCCCTTTTAACTTTTCTGCACAATTTGTATTTACAAGGATTTTTATCACAAGACATTGCAATGTTTACACAGGTTATGAAATTACAAGTTCAGTTTTTCAGCTGGTTTCCTGATCCGTGTGGAAAGTCGCAGATCCACAACTTCAGATTCTTTTGTAGGAAACACATTCTCTGGAACCGCATTAACATCAGGTACCTCATTCGACACTTGCAGTTCAGTGTCTTCCACTCCGACAGAGACTTCGGGCATGTCTGTCCTTGATTGAGCAACTTCAACAGGAAACACTGGCTCAGTAATGGTTACAAGTGGAACATCATTTTGTTGGGGTATCTCTCTATTTCCTAAATGATCCACATGTTTATGGGTGATCCGGCCCTCCACTTCCACATGGTACAACAATGATCCGGTAACAGAACTCACTTTACCAGGTAACCACTTCAGTAGTCCACCAAAAATCTTTACATAATTTGCTTCTCCAAACGTAAATCGTCGCTCAAGACGATGCAAATCATGAGTCGGTTTTTGATTCCCTTGGATTTTCCCCACTTTCCCCTCCAAATTGGGAAGTATTAGGCTAAGTCTTGTCTGAAGTCGGCGCCTCATCAGTAATCCTGTCGGTGTTACTCCTGCCGTAGTGTGGGGGATTTGTTCTGTAGTGAAACAGATAACAAGCAAGTTTGGTCTCCAATGAATCCGGTGTAAACTCTTTCATTCCCGCCTTAAATGTTTGCACTGCCCTTTCCACCAGTGCGTTTGATGACGGATAGTACAGTGCAGTCTTCATTTGGTTGATACCGTTGAGGCTGATAAATCGTTGGAACTCAGTGCTTGTAAATGCCGAACCATTATCTGAGACGATTACCTCTGGCAATCCATGGATGGTGAAGCTCTGGCGTAGTTTTTCTATAGTAGTGCCTGACGTTGGTGACTTTACCTCATAAATGTCTAAACACTTGGAATGAGCATCTATAATCTGTAGAAGCAGGTTCCAAGGAAAGGACTCACGTAATCATTGTGCTATTGCACCCAGGGTCTACCAGGATACTCCCATGGGTGTAATGGGGCTTCCAAGGGCAACTTTTGTAGCCGTTGACACTGCACACAGTGTTTAACCACCTTCTCAATATCACCATCCATTCATGGCCACCAAAGATAACTCCGTGCTTTCATCTTCATTCGGGAGATCCCTGGATGGGCACTGTGTAGCTCTACTAAAAATGGTTCCCTTCCTTGTGCAGGATTTACTAGCCGTGCACCCCATAATAGAAAACCATCATGACTGCTCATCTTCTGTCTGCGGTTGAAAAATCAGAGACTGGTTCCTGGGACTATCCCTGTAACATTTGGTCTCTCACTCGAGACAGGACGGGAACATGGTTCACCCAGTTTCTTATCTGCCTGGCACAGACCGGTGAGGAATCTAGAAAATTCATCACTAACTTGAGCTCCTGTGGGACTGGGACATGTTCATCATTCTCTTGCAAAGGAAGGTGACTTAGGGCATCGGTATTTGCTTTATAAATCCCTGGTCAATGTACAAAGGTGCATTCATATGCCTCCAAAATTCGGTCCCATCTTTGTATTCTTGCAGAGGCTATGGGTGGTATAAGATTTTCCTCGCTAAGCAGACCCAAAAGTGGTTTGTGTTCTGATGCTATCATGAAATGTCGCCCGTGCACGTATTGGTGTAATGTTTTCATGCGAAAAATAATTGAGAGACCTTCCATTTTGATCTGAGGATATCCTTTTTCAACTGTTGTGTCTTGGACACTCCTGCTTTTAGAAATCGCTTCAGGATTTCCTTTAAGTTAACCACGTGTTCCCTTTCAGTGAATCCAGTTATCAGTACATCATCCAGGTAGACTACAACCTGAGGCAGTCCCTGTAATAAGCTCTCCATTGTCCTCTGAAAAATGGCACAGGCTGAGGAAACACCGAAGGGCAGACTGGGTGACCACTTTGCGGAACACCTTCGGTCTGTCCGCAAGCATGACCCAGACCTCCCTGTCGCTTGCCATTTCAACACTCCACCCTGCTCTCATGCTCACATGTCCATCCTTGGCTTGCTGCAATCTTCCAGTGAAGCTCAACGCAAACTGGAGGAACAGCAGCTCATCTTTCGACTAGGCACTTTACAGCCTTCCGGACTGAATATTGAGTTCAACAATTTTAGATCATGAACTCTCTCCTCCATCCCCACCCCCTTTCCGATCCCCCTTTTTTCCAATAATTTGTATAGATTTTTCTTTTCCAACCTATTTCCATTATTTTAAATGTATTTCCATCCATTGTTTTATCTCTACCTTTTAGCCTATTTCGATCCCTTCCCCTCACCTCATCACCCCCCTAGGGTTATCTGTACCTTGCTCGTCCTGCTTTCTACCCTTAATGTCACCTATTAGCACATTCCTTAGATAATATCACCACAGTCAACACCTCTTTGGCCTTTTGTCTGTGACATCTTTTGGAAATCTCCACCTATCACTGGCCCTCTATCCAGCTCAACTTGTCCCACCCCCCCTTAAACTAGCTTATATTTCACCTCTCTTCTATTTTTCCTTAGTTCTGTTGAAGAGTCATACGGACTCGAAACGTTAACTGTGTTCCTCTCAGCAGATGCTGTCAGACCTGCTGCATTTTTCCAGGTATATTTATTTTTGTTTTTGTTTTGGATTTCCAGCATCTGCAGTTTTTTGCTTTTAAGTTTAACAAGATGCCTCGATCCAAGTTAAAGGGAGAACTATCATCACTGCGCTATAGCAGCATACCTTCACCTTGAGAGATGCTGGAGTGAATCCAACAAACTAAATATCCAACTGTGTCGTTCCAATATATATATACGAACATACAATTAAGGAACAGGAGTAGGCCATTCAGCCCCTTGAGCCTGCTCTGCAATTTAATAAGATCATGGCTGATCTGATAGTAAGCTGAAATCAGTATCTCACATACCGCCGATAACCTATCACCCACTTGCTTATTAAGAATCTATCCATCTCTGCCTTAAAAATATTCAAAGACTCTGATTCCATCACTTTTCCAGGAAGAGAGTTCCAAAAACTCACGACCCTCTGAGTGAAAAACATTTTGTCTCATCTCTGTTTTAAATGGGTGATCCCTTCTTTTTAATCAGCGACCCTAAGATCTAGATTCTCCCTCAAGGGGAAACATCCTCTCCACATCCACCCAATCAAGGCCCCTCAGAATCTTATATGTTTCAATCAAGTCTCCTCTTACCCTTCCAAACTCCAGCAGATACAAGCTTATTTTACCTAATCTTTCCTCATAAGACAACCCACACTTCCCAGGAATTAGTCTGGTAAACCTTCTCTGTACTGCTTCCAACACATTTATATCTTTCCATAAACAAGGTTATCAATATTGTACACAGTGCTCCAAATGTAGTCTCACTAGTGCCCTGTAGAACTAAAGCATAACCTCCCTACTTTCATTCAATCCACCTCACAATAAATGATAACATTTCAATTGCTTTCCTAATTACTTGCTGTAGCTGTATTCTAGCCTCTTGCGATTCATGCATGAAGACACCCAGATCCCTTTGCATCTCAGAGCTCTGCAATCTCTTGCCATTTAGATAATATGCTTCTGTTTTATTCTTCCTGTCAAAATGGACAATTTCACATTTTCTCACATTATACTCGATTGGCCAGATCTTTGCCCACTCACTTAACCTACCTATATCTTATTTTATAGCCTCCTTATGTCCTCTTCACAGCTTACTTTCCTACCTATCTTTTTATCATCAGCAAATTTGTCAACCATCCCTCCAATTCCTTCATCCAAGTCATTTATATAAATTGTAAACTGAGGTCCCTGTGGCACACCATTCGTTACAACCTGCCAACATGAAAAAGACTCATTTATGCCTTCTCTCTGCTTCTTATTGGCCAGCCACTCTTCTATCCATGCCAATGTGTCACCCCCTATCCCATGAGCTCTTATTTTCCGCAATTTCTTTTGATGTGATACTTTATCAAATACCTTCTGGAAATCTAAGTAGAGTACATCACCAATTCCCCTTTATCTACAGCACATGTTACTTCATAAAGAACTCCAATGAGTTGGTTAAACATGATTACCCTTTCATAAAAGCACGTTGACCCTGCCTGATGACTTTGAGCTTATCCAAGAGCCCTGCTATCATTTTTTTAAAAGCATAGTTTCTAACATTTTCCCTACAACAGATATTGAGCTACCTGGCCTGTAGTTCTCTACTGTCTCCATCCCTCCCTTTTTGAATAAAGGGGTTACACTTACTATCTTCCAATCTAATGGGACTTTCCCCGAATCTAGGGAGTTTTGGGAAATTAAAACCAATGCATTAACTATCTCAGGAGATCCTAGGCTGAAGTCCATCAAGATCCTGGTTCTTGTTAGCCGCAGCTCCAACAATTTACTCAGTACCACTTCTCTGGTGAAATTCCTTCCTCACTTCCATTTCCTGGTTTATAGCTGCCTCCTGCATGTTACTTGTATCCTTCGTAGTGAAGACTGATGCAAAATACCTGTTCAATTCAGCTGCCATCTCCTGGTTTTCCATGATCAATTCCCCAGACTCACTTACTCACTTTCTACAGGACAAGCCTATACCCTAAATGAACAAAACCAGCAGGAAGCCTGTTGAACGCTCATGCTGGACAACATCCTTTGTTTATCGTCAACATCATTAAATCAAACATGATACTGAGAGGTGCAGACAATGGTCACTCCTTTACGAAACCCAGTTTCCAGGATTCAGTTAACAAGTTACTTAGAGTAATCTTTAGGGTTATCTATTGTTAGGTTGTAGCATCCTACAATCTACCAATGCCTTGCTGAGGTGATGTAATGGTCAGTTCCTGTTTTTTAACAGAACCACCCTTCCACCTTCCCTCACTTCCTCTCCTTCCTAAATATCTTTTACCCTTTGATATTCAGGTCCCAATCCTTATCCTCCTGCAGCTATGTCTCTGTAATGGCTATCAAATCATATTTATTTATTTCTATGTGCACTCTCAGTTCATCTGTTTTATTCCCAATGCTTCCTGCATTCAGATACAGAGCCTTTAGATTCATCCTTTTATTCTTTTTATCAGCTCGAGCCTCATCTTTTGATTTATTGTTAGATTTGTACTCTAACTCCCTTTCTCTCATAGTCTGCTTTTCATTTCTGGTAATAATACCTTTCTTTTTAGTTTTGTTTCTACTCTTTGATTTACCACATCTTCCCAATTTTGTACCCTTTCCCCCATTACTTAGTTTAAAGCCCTCAGCACCATTCATGACTCTTCAGATACTGGAGCAGTCCCTGTTCAAATGCAGCAAGACCTGGACAACATCCAGGCTTGGGCTGACAAGTGGCAAGTAACATTCACAGCGGAGAAGTGTCAGGTAATGACCATCTCCAACAAGAGAGAATCTAACCATCGCCCCTGACATTCACTGGCATTGCCATTCAATCCCCCGCTATCAACATCCTGGGGGTTACCGGTGACCAGGTACTGAACTGGACTAGTCATATAAATATGGTGGCTACACGAGCAGATCAGAGGTTTGGAATCCTGTGGCAAGTAACTCACCCCCTGACTTCCCAAAGCCTGTGCACCATCCACAAGGCACAAGTCAGGAGTGTGATGGAATACTCTCCATTTGTCTGGGTGAGTGCAGCTCCAACAACATTCAAAAAGCTTCACACCAGCTAGGACAAAGCAGCGCACTTGATTGGCACCACATCCACACCATTCACTGCCCCCACCACCGACCACAATAGCAGCAGTGTGTACCATCAACAAGATACACTGTAGAAACTCACAAAGGCTTCTTAGACAGCAACTTCCAAACACACAACCACTATTATCTAGAAGGACAACGGCAACAGATAGATGGGAACACCACCACCTGGAAGCTCCCCTCCAAGCCACTCGCCATCCTGATTTGGAAATATATCACCGTTTCTTCACTGTCACTGGATCAAAATCCTGGATCGCCCTCCCTACAGTACGGTGCATTTACCTCTACCACAGGGACTGCAGCGGTTGAAGATGGTGGCTCTTCACCTTCTCAAGGGCAATTAGAGATGGACGAGAAATGCTGGCCTAGCCAGTGATGCCCCAAGGGTTGTGCTGTACTGTACAGACCGGTTGTAAAAGGGAAAAATCTTAACAGTGATTTAAAGGGGACTTTGAGATAGTACGTGGAGAAGTTTGGGTATGACATACTCCCACTAGCTGAGCATTTGACTAGATTATGAGAGGAGATAGACAAAATCCAGGAAAGCATATTATCAAATATAACCTGTCAAACATCGGATTTTGCAGAGAATTAAAGATATCCCAGAAACGTCATGGTGAGATGCTGGAGCAATTTTTGTAATATGTTCCTGCATGAATATAATATTGTATGTTCTGGTAGTGGTACAGCTTTGAGTTGTAATGTATTTAGTCTTCAAATCTTGTACTTAGTCTGTCACAAGTGTAATAATGTTCTCTAGTGAAATTATACACTTAAGGGTGGATGCTGTAAAGGGAGCGTAGCCAAGGAACATCTGGAGAAAGCATGGAGATGTACAGTGATGTCATTAATAACCAATTAAAAAGATGAAAAGCAGGCTTTACTTTATTTGGCGTAGGAACATAGCAAAAAATATATAAAGTAAGAGCCCACAGAACCATCTCTACTGCAATGGTTAGAGCAATTTGGCCAGTTGGTCAGAAGACACACACGGAGGATTCATCATTGGATTGGCCACTGAAACGGACTCCGGCTCACAGGGAAGCTAAACAACCGGTATTATTGTGAGTGTGTGGACTTGCTTAGTGGTTTAATAAAGGGGAAATTTTGGTGAAATTTCATCCTAGTTGTTGTGTGCTGTTGATATCCAAGAAAAGAGCACTTAGACCAGGAACAGGGTCTTACAATGGAATACCCTCCACTTTCCTGGATTAATGCAGCTCCAACAACAATCAAGAGGCTCAACACCATCCACGACAAAGCAGCCCACTTGATGGGCACCCCATCCACCAGCTTCAACATACACTCCCTCCACCACCAACACACAGTGGTAGCAGTGTGTACCATGTATATGTTGCACCGCAGAAACTCACCAAGGTTTCTTCGACAGTACCTTCCAAACCCACGACCTCTTTCGCCTAGAAGGACAAGGGCAGAAGATGCATGGGAACATCAGCACCTGGATGTTCCCCTCTAAACCACACAACATCCTTACTTAGAAGTATACAGTTGTTCCTACACTGTCGCTGGGTCATAAATCCTGGAACTCACTCCAAACAGCATTATGGGTGTACCTACACCACATGGACCGCACATGTTCTTCTGTCTTTGTCCTTCTTCTCCTGCACACATATGCAGTGTCCCAAATGTTATGCCACATATCCCACTAGTTACTACCCTATCTCATTCATGAGCCCGGGAGAAATTTTGCAGTCCAATAAAATATTCTCATAACGTGATTAAAACAGAAATCAATCATTTCTGTTTGATTCAAGGCATTAATATATTTTGCTTCTTTGTTCTGTATCTTAGAGGACATCATAGTTTTACAAAAGTTACTTGCTCAATTAGAGGGCACTTTTCACATCTCAAAATTGCCCCAAATTCAAACAATTGGGCTGATAGATTTTCTTTCATATTTAATTTATCACTTCTTCAAAAGAAACCTTATCTTTATCCATAATAACCACCTAGTCTGTGTGTTTATATCTTTTTTTCTTTTCCTCGAATCCCTTTGAATTTCAGGTAATTTTTCCTCAAAATGTTTGAAACACCAGCTCATATAAATTAAAAGTAATTCATCAATTCCAGTTTCTTGTGGCCAGACTTGGTGGTTTTTAAAAGTCTGATACTCATTGGTCAACGTGTTTACATCAGATTTCCCATACTCAAGCACTTTGTTTCTGGGAATTACAGATGGACTGAATGGGTTAAAGACAACTTTCTCTTAGTTTTTTTTATAAAACAAAGCCTTTAGTCCATGACTATGCTGTGACATTGAAAGTCTGCAGATAAATTCTCAAATCCTTGAAGCTACTGCAAATCCTGTTCCACTTGCACTTACCTGTAAACAAAACACAAAAGATTCATTCTGGTCGTGGCAAAATTCATCCAAACATACCTGCAATGCCCAATACATATAAATATAAACACATTTTGAGTGAACAAGGTAGAACCAGTGATGAGTTTAAGCAGCTAGCAGGAATGAGTGAATTCTCGGCTTGGAAAGAGGTGAAGCAAAAGTTCTCAAATGGACATAATGATGTCACGGCCCCTTTTTAAATTTGTGTTCGAAAGGAAAAACCTGAATCTTCTCAAAGCTGTTTCTTTGCAGAGTCCAATCACAAAATGTTCCTTTCCCTTTGTGTCAATTGTGTCAGGGACAAACCTTGAAGCTTTGCAAAGAGTTTTTAACCCTAGATCAATCCAGCTCAGTATTGGTCATCGTCACTTTAAATATCCCAAAGTCAAATCCACCCGATTGAACTAATTCGTTCTCAAATGTTTAAATTTGTATCCGGATTAAAATCCCCACAAATTTTATAAGAATACTCTGGAATCATGATTCTGGTCAGTGACCATGACTCCAGGTTCATAACTTGAAAATTGTACTTTCTTAATTACTCTTCCCTTTTGTTAGCTTTTAAACTTAAAGTACTGAAACTACTACCACAAAAATCACAATATCGGGAAGAGAAACACTAAAGCTTGAGGGACACGAACATCATCCACACAAAAATCAGTTTATTCCCCACACAGACACAAAAGATACATGCTTTAACAAAAAGAGAACAAATGAATGAAGTCAGCGGTCTTGTGGTTCTTTCTTCAATTGCGTTTCCAATTAATTAATAATAACTAAAGAAACAGTGAATTCTCACAAGAAAACTTTCAGCATCCTTAGTCTAAAATACCTGGAACCTGTAAGCTCCCACACAAAAGAAAAGCAATCACAGAGTTTCTCGCAGCTCGCAAAATCCAAGCAGTCGAGTCTCAGCATTCTCTCACAGCTACACACAGGCTTTCAAAGACAGAACACTACAACCTCACAATGCCTTCATCAAAATACAAAATGAGAATTCTCCAATCTTTTTCGCTTAACTTACCTGTTCCTGTTTAAATCAACTTCTAATTCTGAAATGATTCCCATTACCCATTCTGCACTGAACCAGAATCTCAATCTTATTCTCACCCAAACACATCATTACCTCCTGCAGAATTTCTCCTCGTTTATCTGGCAGAGATGTGACAGCGCAACAAAGTTCCAAAACTAACTGCACATTTCTCTAGACCAAGCTTATAATTCTCATATTTAACTGGTCACTGAATTCCCACAAATCCACAAATAAACTTTATATTAAATTGACATAGGTTCATTCAACAGTCACATTCACACTTTCATATTTCCATATGCCCCTAGAAATATGAACTACTATAATGAGATAAACTCAAAGAACATAAATTATCCCCAGATCGTGAACTCCAGGGAGGAGCGGAATAAAAACAAATTAGAGTTGAAGCCAGTTTAAAGTCTCAAACATTATATAAATGTATAAACACATTAAACAACCACGGATAAAAAACGTTAAGCATAGCAGAACACAGAGGGTTACTAATCCTTTAGTTCGGCGACACTAATCCAGCACTTACAGACACAAGTCAATCACATTCAGGCAGTAAAATGCTTTATACCTCAACAAAATACTCAAGCAAATACTTCCTCACACACCAGTTATGTCTTTCCTTTTTATTTTGCCTTTTCACACAGCATCTTAACTATACTGTAGGTCTATCAGCTTAATTTTTACTTTCCCCGAACCATTTTCTTTAACCCCAAACATTCTTTTACATCTCCACCTTACTTGCCATGTGGTGGGATTTACAGAAACGGATTGTTTTAATTTATTATCTGACTCCTGAAAAAACTTGTCACATTTCTCAGGACAGTGAGGTGTCTGAACCGAAAAGTCTTCACTCTTTTCAGCTCTCGCTCTTTTCTCATACATCTGTCCTTGGATAACTGCTACTTCTTTAAAAGGAACCCTCTCCTCCTTCTCTAGACATTCGGGGAGCAGTGTCTGAACCTGTTTAATAAGCATCTTGTCTGCCTCATCCCCCTCCAGGTTCTGAAGAAGAGTCATACAGACTCAAAACATTAACTCTGTTTCTCTCCCCACAGATGCTGCCAGACCCGTTATGTTTATCCAGCATTATCTGTTTTTATTTCAGATTTCCAGCACCTGCGGTATTTTGCTTTTAACCAGAAGCTGCCACTTTTCAAGGGGTGATTTCCCTGCCACGTAATTTGTGATTAATCCATCCATAGTATGTTCTGCCATTTCTTCATCTTCACGATTCCTGGGCAAACTCGCCAAATCCTGTAAGACCCTGTTCCTGGTCTAAAGGTTCTTGTCTTGGATATCAACAGCACACAACAACTTGGATGAAATTCACCAAAATGTCCCCTTTATTAAACCACTAAGCAAGTCCACACACTCACAATAATACCGGTTGTTTAGCTTCCCTGTGAGCCGGAGTCCGTCTCAGTGGCCAATCCAATGATGAATCCTCCGTGTGTGTCTTCTGACCAACTGGCCAAATTGCTCTAACCATTGCAGTAGAGATGGTTCTGTGGGTGCTTTCTTCATAACTTATTTGCTATGTTCCTGTGCCATATAAGGTAAAGCCTGCTTTTCATCCATTTAATTGGTTATTAATGACATCACTGCTCATCTCCATGCTTTCTCCAGATGTCCCTTGGCTTTGAAAGTCATACTTGAGGCACCATAACCGGCTTGACTTCTCTTTGTTATCTCCAACACTGTTACCAAACCCCAGAGCTGGGAGAAGGTGGCATATTTATTGTCCCTTAATGAAGCTCAGTCTGTTTATCTTCACTGGTCCGAGCACTTCTACAGGTTAAATCATTTTGCAGAACTTGCTGATTCTAGCAAGGCTTTCTCTTGATTAAATTAACCATCTTGCTTTGTGTTTTGAGCCCACAGAGCAGTTCAGTACAGTCCTTTACATATCTTCAGTCTGGGTCCTTCTTATACCTTGATGTTCCTTGTTACCACCATGAGACAGACTCCACACATCAATTAATGTAAACAAAATAAAGTAACAGTTACATGTTGAAAAGTGATTGCACATTAAAAAGGTAAATCGTATATTGGCTGACAGAACAGAAGGCACTAACCTGGCCCTGGTTCATTCTGTTTGCTTTCTCTCAGCCACTGCAACCCTCAAAGGTTCTGCCGCCCCCTGCAGGCCATCTAATTCTTTCTCAGCAAAAACTCTGCAGAATCGGTTGGTGCTTTTCAGTATCCCTGGACTGTTGTGGACATGTGCTGGGTAGTAATGGGCAGCCAGCCAGGTTATTCCCGAGTAGACAAGCTTGGGATCACACTCACCATTAGCAGTCCCATAACAAGCTCACTCATTAAGTGATTTTCTTTTACTGAAGGGATCTCAATTCCTTCTCCAGTGAGTCCTTTGATGAGCACAATGGAATTTGTTCTGTTTCTGCATGGGAAACCTCCAATTATCCTCACGAACAGCGTCTGTAAACACCCAGCATCTCGGAGAATTTAAACCGCCTTTCCTTGATCCTCGGAAACACGAGGACATCCAGTGAACATCTTCCCCTGTTTGCCGCGTGTTACGTTTGAACAGAGACTCTTAGCTTTCAGGACCAACAACAGGACTGGCCGCTGTGTCTCCTGTGCTTCATTCGGCAGCCAGCAGTTCACCTTGACATGTTTGTTCATTCATGCATGGGATGTGGGCATTGCTGTCTAGGCCAGCATTTATTGCCATTCCTTAATTTCCCTTGAGAAGGTGGCGGTGAGCTGCCTTCTTCAACCACTGCAGTCCATTTGGTGAAGGTACCCCCACCATGATGTTAGGGAGGGAGTTCCATGATTTTGACCCAGCGACAGTGAATAAACGACAATATATTTCCAAGTCAGGATGGTGAGTAGCTTGGAGGGGAAATTCCATGTGGTGACGTTCCTATGTGTCTGCTGCCCTTGTTCTTCCAGGTGTTAGTTGTTGTGGGTTTGGAAGGTGCTGTCTAAGGAGTCTTGGTGAATTCCTGCAGTGCATCTTGTAGATGTTACACACTGCTGCTACTGTGCATTGGTGGTTTCAGGAGTGAGTGTTTGTGGATGTGGTGCCAATTAAGCGGCTGCTTTTTCCTGGATGGTGTCAAGCTCCTTGAGTGTTGTTGGAGCTGCACTCATCCAGGCAAGTGGAGAGTATTCCACCACACTCCTGACGTGTGCCTTGTGAATGGTGGACAGGCTTTGTGGAATCAGAAGGTGAGATAATTGGTGCCGGATTCAAAGCCTCTGACCTGCTCTTGTCGCCACAGTATTTATATGGCTCATCCAGTTCAGTTTCTGGACAATGGTCACCCCCAGGAAGTTTACAGTGGGGGATTTAGCAATGACAATGCCATTGAATGTCAAGGGGAGCTGGTTAGATTCTCTCTGGTTGGAGATGGTCATTGCCTGGCACTCCTGAGGTGCGAATGTTACTTTCCACTTGCCAGGCCAAGCCTGGATGTTGTCCAGGTCTTGCTGCATTTGAACAGGGACTGCTTCAGTATCTGAAGAGTCATGAATGGTGCTGAGGGGTTTAACTTAAGTAGTGGGGGCAAGAGTACAAATTTGGGAAGATGTTGTAAATCAAAGAGTGGAGGCGTGACAAAAGAGAAAGGTATTATCACGGGAAATATAAAACAGAAGTGACAGGAAGGGATTGAGAGTAGAAATCTAACAGTAAATCAACAGATGAGATGAGAGGTTATAAAAAGAATAAAATGATGAAACCAAAGGTTCTGTATCTGATGCATGAAGCTTTCGAAACTGAACAGATGAAGAAAGAGTGCACATAGAAATAAATAAATATGATTTGATAGCCATTACAGAGGCATAGCAGCAGGAGGACATGGATTGGAACCTGAATATTAAAGGGTATAAGACATTTAGGAAGAACTGGAAGTGATGAAAAGGAGGAAGGGCGCCTCTGTTACTTAATTATGGGATTAGCGCAATAGAGAGAGATGACCTAAGTTCAGGAAACCAGGATGTGGAAATAGTTTTGGTAGAGATGAGAAACAGTAAAGGCAAGAAGTCAGGCGTGGGAGCCAGGTACAAGCCCCCTAATAGTAACCACATGGTAGGATGGAGCATAAAGGAAGAAATAATAGGAGCTTGTCAGAAGGGCACAACGATAATCATGGGAGATTCTAATCTACATATAGACTGGAAAAGTCAGATGGGCAAAGGGAGCCTAGGTGAAGAGTTCATAGAATGTTTCCGGCATAGTTCCTGAGAACAGCATGTTCCGGAGTCAACCTGGTATTATGCAATGAGATGGGATTAATTAACGACCTCCTACTGAAGGTGTCCCTGGATAGCAGTGACCATAATGTGATTGAATTTTACATTCAGGTTTAGGATGACAGGAACGGGTCTAAGACTAGTGGCTGAATTTTGCCCTTCACGGGCAGGCGGGCCTGACCGACTTGGCAGCGGGTGGGTAGCTGATCACCGCCACCAAAACGGGCCACGCCGCCATTTTGCGCGAGCGGGCCAATTATGGCCCGTCCAGCGTGATGTCCGCTGGGAAGCGCTATGCGCTTCCTGCGCAGGCGGGGGAGGGGGGGATTCCACCAAATGGGAGAGTGCGATCTTTCACACATGCGCACATTGCCCTGACAGTGAACTGCCACACATTGTTTGAAACCTCATCCAGTCACCTTGAACCTGATTAGTTGAGGCATTGTCCTGACGAATGAGTCAGCGAATAGCGTCACTTATCTTGTTTAGCTGAAACAGGTGCAATGTGTGTACATGCTCTTTCTGTCTGCAAAGGACAGGGCCTTTAATATTAATGTATGTAGCTTCCAGCACACACAAATGCTCCATACTGTGAGCCCGACTGACAACCTTAAATTGGTTGTCAGTGTAATTCTTAGCACACAGAGGATTAATTAACAAATGTTGTCCAATCGCGGAATCACATCTAATGTTGGACACGGTGTTTTGAATTTTACAAGCACGGGCTGGTCGGGTACGGTCTGGACTTTGCCCGTTCTAAGCAGCGTTTGGGACAGACTGTTTGATACGATCCGACAGCCTTTGGCATGTACGGCCCACATACCTCGCATCACACTGGCACTGAAATTCATATACCACATTACTGGTTTGTGTGATAGGCAGAATGACATTTTGGCTTGATGCCAGCATCCTGCTACTAGTGAATACCACTCTTGTTACTGCTGCACAAATGATTGGGGTACTTTGCCCATCCAGGGTAATCAGAGGTAGACTGGGCAATTTTCAGAGCTGTAAGCAACAGCCTTAGCCCCATTCATGAGTTTGCGTGATGAACTGATCTGATCAGGGTAGTTATTCTCCTGCAGGATATCTTTGATATGCCCTATTTCAGCATCAAGCTTGCATGGGGAGCAAATGGCTCGGGCTCTATTAAGAAGGTTGCAGATAAGATCAATCTTATTGCGTGTGGAACTGTAAGAATCCCAACGCCATAATTGACCAGTGCAGGTAGGCTTGTGGTAGACTTTCGTAGAGAAACTCATGGCAGATTTCTAATCGAGCACATCAAGGAAGGGGAGTGAATTTGACTGCTCCATTTCTCAAGTGAATTTGAGGACAGGATGGAGCCCATTAAGAAATGTAAGGAAATTAATACATGCAGCTGAGGACTTAAATGTAGCAGAAGTATCATCCACATATCAGGAAATTGCAATGGTGTTATGGCGCAGCGGATGGGAAATGCTGAGCTCTTCAAATCCCAGAGGGAAACTTGAAACAACTGTCACAACTATTGTACAATTTCTATTTATTTCGAGTTGCGTGCTTTAAATTCAATACTTATAGGACCACCAAGTTTTATAGGTTTCTTGCAAAACTAAATTAAACCTTTATTAATAAAAATGATTTTAGGCACAAATATGTGTTTACAAATTGCTACTATGAAAGCTCCTGGATCCTCTGGTTAATCTAACTCCCAGTTACACTTCCATTAATTCAACAGTAAAACACAGATTTTAAATGACCCAGGCAAAGTAACATGATGCCCTGAACAGTAGAATTCAAAGTGAGTTTTCTTCACTTCAGTTCGCGTAGAAGTAACTTGAGGCTAAGAGGATTTTCACACTTGTTAGATCTTAGAATGCCCTCCTCTTACACATAACCGCATCTCCTCTGTACAGGTTTCTCCCTTTTTAATGTAAATCCCATTGCCCCAATATGCCTTTTAACTCTAATTTTCTAATAAAAATCTTTTTTAAAGACCTTTCATAGTACCAATTTTATTAGTAAGCTTTGGGAAAAATAAACACACTGTTTGGTTTCTTCTGGCTAAGTGTAACATTTTAACGCCAATTTTGAAATTCAAACGACTCTGGTTTATCCAAAAATGCAAATTACCCTTTACACCTCACATTCTAAAACTTCAGTCATGTTTAACTATTTATAATTTCAAACCCAGTTTTTCTTCTGTTACATCAAGGCCTTCAGAACATCTATCTTTAATTCAATTAAGTCCGACCTTACAATAAATTCCAATACCATTATAATAATTATTATATTTTCCTAACAAGTGGTAGGAGGTTCGGTGTCACTCCATCGAGGACACGGTTTTCATACAACCCAAAAAAGATGTTTGTGAGAGCTGGGTCTCAAGTGGAGCACATGGCAACACCATCTATTTGGGCTTGCATTGTGTCATTAAAGCTGAACTCAACTGCGCGAGTTGTCACATTCATAAGTTCAATGAATAATAATTCATGTAATAACAACGCCTCTACCAGAATCACAGAATAACAGCACAGAAGAGGCCCTTCAGCCCATCGAGCCTTCACTGACACGTGAAAAACACCTGACCTACCTACCTAATCCCATTCACCAACACTTGGCCCATAGCCTTGAATGTTATGATGTGCCAAGTGCTCACCAGGTACTTGTTAATGGATGTGAGGCAACCCACCTCCACCACTCTCCCAGGCAGCACATTCCAGTCCGTCACCACCCTCTGGGTAAAAAGGTTTTTCCTCACATCCCCCCAGAACCTCCTGCCCATCACCTTGAACTTATGCCTCCTTGTGATGACCCTTCAACTAAGGGGATGCGCTGCTCCTTTCCAACCTGTCCATGACCCTCATAATCTTGAACACCTCGCTCAGGTTACCCCTCAGTCTTCTCTGCACCAACGAAAACAATCCAAGTCGATCCAACCTCTCTTCATACCTGAAATGTTTCATCCCAGGCAGCATTCCGGTGAATCTCCTCTGCACCCCCTCCAGTGCAATCACATCCTTCCTATAATGTGGCGACCAGAACTGCACACAATACTCTAGCTGTGGCCTCACCAAGGTAAAATACAACTCAAACATGACCTCCTTACTTTTGTAATCTATACCATGATTGATAAAGTCAAGTATCCCATATGCCTTTTTCACCACTCACACTAATGTGCCCTTCCGCCTTCAGAGATCTAAGGACACACACGCCAAGGTCCCTTTTTTCCTCAGAACTTCCTAGTGCCATGCCTTTCATTGAATACTTCCTTATCAAATTACTCCTTCCAAAGTGTATCACCTCTCAATTTTCAGGGTTAAGTTCCATCTGCTACTTATCTGCCCATTTGACCATCCCGTCTATGTCTTCCTGTAGCCCGAGACACTCAACCTCACTGTTAACCACCCGGCCAATCTTTGTGTCATCCTCAAACTTACTAATCCTACCCCCCACATAGTCATCTAATACATTTATATAAATGACAAATAACAGGGGACCAAGCACAGATCCCTGTGGTTCGCCACTGGACACTGGCTTCCAGCCACTAAAGCATCCTTCTGTCATCATCCTCTGCCTTCTACAACTAAGCCAATTTTGAATCCACCTTATCAACTTACCCTGTATCCCATGTGCATTTGCCTTCTTTATAAGTCTCCCATGTGGGAACTTGTCAAAGGCTTTGCTGAAATTGATATAAACTACGTCAACTCCACCACCCTCATCTACACAACTGGTCACCTCCTCATAAAATTCAATCAAATTTGTTAGGCATGACCTCCCTCTGACAAAGCCATGCTGACTATCCCTGATCAAACCTTGCTTCTCTTAGTGGAGATCGATTCTCTCCTTCAGAACTTTCTCCAATAGTTTCCCCACCACTGATGTGAGACTCACTGGCCTGTAGTTCCCTGGCTTATCTCTACAACTCTTTTTCAACAGCATAACCACATTAGCTGTTCTCCAGTCCACTGGCACCTTCCCCGTGGCCAGAGAGGAATTAAAAATTTGGGTCAGAGCCCCTGCGATCTTCCCCTTTGTCTCCCTCAGCAGTCTGGGACACAAATTGTCCGGACCTGGAGATTTGTCCACTTTTAAGACTTCCAACAACTCCAATACCTTGTCACTCCCTATAGCAATTTGCTTAAGAACCTCGCAGTCTCTCCTCCTCGAGTTCCATACCTTCATCCTCATTCTCTTGGGTGAAGATGGACACGAAGTAATCATTCAACACTCTAGCGATGTCCTCTGGCTCCACCCATAGATTGCCCCCTTGGTCAGTTTTGGACCCTACTCTTTCCCTGGATATCCTCTTCCCCTTGACATACTAATAGAATATCTTAGAATTTTCCCTACTTTTAGCAGCCAGAGATTTCTCCTTGCTCTCCTAATTGCTTCCTTAAGCTCCACCCTACACTGTCTGTACTCCACTAATGCCTCTGCTGATTTGTTTGCCTTGTACCTGCTAAAAGCCTCTCTTTTCCTTCTCATAGAAACCTGAATATCTCTGGTCATCCATGGTTCTCTGGGCATGTTACTCTTTTCTATCACCCTAGAGGGGACATGTTGAGCCTGTACCTTCCCCATTTCCTTTTTGAACACCGCCTACTGTTCCTCTGTAGATTTCCCCACAAATAACTGTTCCCAGTCTACCTTGGCCAGACCCTGCCTTATTTTACTAAAATCCACTTTCTCCAAATCCAAAACATAAACTGTTTTCCTCTCCGCAGATGCTGCCAGACCTGCTGAGTTTTTCCAGGTGTTTTTATTTTTATTTTTGTTTTAAATTGTACCATGCTGTGGTCGCTATCGCTAAAATGCTCGCCCACCAACACCTCAGCCACCAGTCCAACTTCATTCCCCAGAATTAGGTCCAGCAATGCATCGCCCCTTGTTGGACCCTCAGGATGTTGACCTACTAAAATCTCCTGTAAATATTTCAAGAAATCCACTCCATCCAAGCCCTTGACACTATGTCTATCCCAAATAATGTTGGGAAAGTTGAAATCACCTAATATAATTTCCCTATTGTTATTGTTTTTACACACCTCCACAAATTGTGCACATATTTGCTCCTCAATTTCCCGCTGACTATCTGGGGGTCTATAATAAACACTTAATAATGCGATTGCCCCTTTTTTATTCCCAAGCTCTGCCCACAAAGCTTCATTTGATGCCCCCTCCAAGATATCATCTCTCCTTACTGCAGTAACTGACTCCTTAACTAATAATGCAATGCCTCCGCCTCTTTTACCTCCCCTGTCTCGCCTGAAGATTCTATATCCTGGAATGTTGAGCTGCCAATCCTGCCCTTCCCTCAACCACGTCTCAGTGATGGCTACTATATCACAATTCCATGTGTCAATCCTTACCCTTAACTCATCCGTTTTACCTGTAATACCCCTGGCATTAAAGTAGAGGCCAACCAGCCTTCCCTTACTCCCTTGAAGCTTATCGCAGCTGTACTCCCTCTGACTTGGTTGTTTTACTGCATTATGTTGTGTCCCTATTCTGCTAACATTCATTGTCTCCTCCCCCTGCTGAATAAGTTTAAACTCCTCCCAACAGCACTAGCAAACCCGTCCACAAGGATGTTAGTCACACTCTGGTTCAGATGTAGACCGTCCCGCTTGTACAGATCCCACCTTTCCCAGAAACGATCCCAGTGATCCATGAATCTAAAACCCTACCTACTGCACCAACCCTTAAGCCACGTATTCATCTGCGCTATTCTCCTGTTTCTGAGCTCACTAGTACGTGGCATTGGGAGTAATACAGACATTACAACCCAAGAGGCCTTGCTTTTTAGTCTACTTCCGAACTCCCTGAATTCTTGATGCAAGACCTCATCCCTCTTTCTACCTATGCCATTGGTACTAACATGTACCATGACCTCTGTCTTATCACCCTCCTCCTTCAGGATGCCCTGCAGCCATTCAGTGACATCCCAGAGCCTGGCACCAGGGAGGCAACAGACCATCCTGCAGTCACATAGATGGCCACAGTAGAGCCTATCTGTTCACCTGACTATCGAATCCCTATTACCCTATTACCATTGCTCTTCCTCCCCTCCTCCTCTCCTGTACAGACAGGCTGCTTGTGGTACCAGAAGCTTGGCTCTGTCCGCACTCCCTGGAGGAACCAACACCCTCATCAGCCTCCAAATCGAAATATGGATTTGCAAGCGGGGCCCCAAGGGACTCCTGAATTACCTGCCTGTTTCTCTTGGACTGCCTGGTGGTCCCCCATTCCCTTCCTTCCTGAAGTCCCTTCATCTGTGGTGTGACCACCTCTCTAAACTTGCTATCCACGATGCTCTCAGACTCGCAGATGCTCCACAGTGTCTCCAGCCGCCATTCCAGCTCTGAAACCCAAGCGTCCAGGAGCTGCAGCTGGACACACTTCCTGTACACATGCTGGTCCTGGGCACTGGAAATGTCCCCGACTTCCCACATGGAGCACGAGGAGCACACCACGGCTTTGAGCACTCCTGCCATGACTTATCCCTTTAAATTAAATGTTTTAAGTCAATTACTCTAGGGACCTTCTTTCCTGATCCTCATTACTGTAGAATATACAAACTATAAACCACAACAAAACCTTAAACTATCAGCGATTAAAGTAGTAATTACCTTACCCTCTACTTACCAATGATTCCTTTCCCTTGTAGGCTCTCCTGCTGCAGCATGCTCTGAAGATTTAAGAAGTTGGATAGCAAGGAAAAAATGCAAAGAGCCCTATGTACCGAATTCCCGCTTTGCACCAAACTCCGAATACCCACTCTGGCTGTGCCCACTCAGGATGTGCTCTCTCCCTGTTCGTGCACCAGAGTCCACTTGCCAACCAATCAGCACTCTCTTCTCATACAGTATAAATTATTGTCTTCCACTTATATTGGTATTCTTGACAAGTCTCCTGAATGAGTGTAAGATGAAAAGCTTTGACATATCTCTGTTTTCAGCTATAGTCATGTTCCCAACTACCAATATTGTAATATTGATAATACTGGATTCTCTATTAGAAAGAAGATTATACTGTTTCCCTAAAACTGTCAATTTGTGATTGATTTACCATAAAAATTGATTTGTGATGGATTTACCATGATCAGTTCCTGAATAAATTTATATGATTTAGAAAGTGTATTGTCTCATATCACCTTCTATATCCAAATCCAGAAACACATCTCTGTACTGCTTTCAATGGAGAGTTATAATGCAGAGATGCCCAAGCCTCAATAATATCTGGGTTCTTATAATCTAGTTTATACTTGTTAAAAATGCAATCTGGAGGACAGCAACATTTTCTGGTAGTTCCTTTCTTTCAGGGAGAGTTAGATCAGCTCTAAATATCTGTGAGGCCTGTTTCTCTCAACCTGAAGTGAGAGTGATCTTCCAAGGAGTGCGACTGATCCGGAACAGCCCAAAGAGGGGCTAGGATCATAATTCACTTCATCCTGACCCAGTTTTGACCCTGTCGGAGGCTACACTATAAACAAAATTGTCAGAATCCCAGTTCCCAACCTCTGGGATTCACCCTTGAATTCAGTGGTTGCTTCCTGGGAATGATCATCATGGAGCAGGATATCCGGCTGCCCCATGGATATGCTGCTGCCTCTGCCTGGAATTCCAGGATCAGGACGATTGGAATATATTGGGGCTGTGGCTGTGATTTCCTCACTAACTGGTGTGTCTGTCTGAGTGGGGTCTGGAGGGATATCACTGTGTTATCTTGCTGCCATGTAAGTGGGGCCTCTTCCCTGGAACAAAGATCCTTAAAAAAAAAACACCTGATTTTAAATATTCTGTTTTTGCAGCAGGGAAAGTGTCCTTTCGATGGAAAGCAGGTCCCACTTCAGCCAGGATCAGGCCCTGGAATGCTAGTCTCCCAGTTTCCTACAGGGAGAAGCAGCTTTCACACAATGGAGGTGGAACTGACAGAAATCCCAATTGATGAGATTCTCCCGTCAGCTCAACCTCTTCCTGTGACCCCTGCAATGGAAAGTGTGGAGGGAAGGAGTTCCGGACCCTTCTTGGGTGGAAATTTGAAAAAGTGAGAAAAGGGTCAACATGGCTTCATGAAGGGGAAATCGTGGCTGACAAATTTATTGGAATTCTTTGAGGTCACAAGCAGGAGAGATAAAAGGGAATCAGTCAATGTAATCTATTTGAAATTCCAAAAGACGTTTAATAAGGTACCGCACATAAGGATGTTTAAGAAGATAAGAGTCCATCGTGTTTGGGGTGGTATATTCGCATGGACAGAGGATTGGCTAACGAACAGAAGACAGAGAGTTGGGAAAAGGGGGGCATTTTCAGGATGACAATCTATAACCAGTGGAGTGCCACAGAGTGCCCCAGATCAGTGCTGGGACCACCATTATTTACAATATTCATTCATGACTTGGATGAGAGAAGTGAATGTACTATCGCCATGTTTACAGATCACACAATAGAATGTGGGAAGGTAAGTGGTGAGGATGACACAAAGAGTCATATAGACAGGTTAAGTGAGTGAGCAAAAACTTGGCAAATGAACGATAATGTGTGAAAGTGTGAGGTTATGCACTTTGGTAGAAAGAAGAGAGGAGCTGAATATTATTTAAATGAAGAAAGACTGCAGAAAGCTTCAGCACAGAGGGATTTGGGGGTCCTCATGCATGAATCACAGAAAGCTAGCATACAGGTTCTGCAGGTAATAGGGAAGACAAATGAAATGTGACATCTATTTCAAAGGGATTGGACTATAAAAATGAGGAAGTCTTGCTAAAACTATACAAGGAAGTCTTGCTAAAACATGCTAGTTTGACCACACCTAGAATGCTATGAACAGTTTTGGTCCACTTAACTAAGGAAAGATTTCCTGGCATTGGAGGCAGCCCAGAGAAGTCCATTAAGTTGATCCCAGGTATGGAGGGATTTTCTTCAGAGGAGACGTTGAGTAGCTTGGGCCTGTGCTCATTGGAGTTTAGAAGAATGAGAGGCAAACTTATTGAAACAGATAACATTCTTTGGTGGCTTGGCAGGGTAGATGCTGAGAGATTGTTTCCCCTTGTGCTAGAGTCTAGGGCCAGAGGGCATAATCTCAGAGTAAGGGGCCACCCATTTAAGACAGAGATGCCGAGGAATTTCTTCTCTTAGAGGCTGGTGAATCTGTGGAATTCTTTACCGCAGACGGCTGTAGAGACTGGGTTGTTAAGTATATTCAAGACTGAGATAGACAGATATTTAATAAGTAAGTGAATCAAAGGTTATGGGGAAGAAGCAGGAAAGTGGAGTTGAGGATCATCAGACCATCCATGATATCATTAAATGGTAGAGCAGACACGTTATGCCAAATGGCTTCTGCTCCTACACCGTATGGTCTTATGGCCACTTGTCAGCCCAAGCCTGGATTTTGTGCAGGTTTTACTACATTTGGACATGGAACTGCTTCAGTATCTGAGGAGTCGTGAATGGTGATGAACGTTGCGCAATCATCAGCGAACACTTCTGACCTTATGATGGAAGGAATGTCATTGATGAAGCAGCTGAAGATGGTTGGGCAGAGGACATTACCCTGAGGAACTGCTGCAGTGATGTCCTGGAGCTGAGATGACTGACCTCCACCAACCGCAACCATCTCCCTTTGTGTGAGGTAAGACTCCAACCAGTGGAGAATTTTCCCCTGAATCTCACTGAGCAGGTTATTGCTCGGCAAGTGCTGCTTGATAGCACTGTTGATGATCCCTTCCATTACTTTACTGATGATCGAGAGTAGACTGACGGGGCATTAATTGGCCGGGTTGGATTTGTCTTGCATACCTGGGCAATTTTCCACATTGCCGGGTAGATGCCAGCATTGTAGGTGCACTGGAACATCTTGGCTTGGGGCATGGCATGTTCTTGGGCACAAGTCTTTAGTACGATGGTTGGAATATTTTCAGTGCCCACAGCCTTTGCACTATATAGTACCTTCAGATGTGGAGTGAATCGATTTGGCTGAAGACTGGCATCTGTAAAGCTGGGGGCCTCCGGAGGGGCCAAGAATGATCATTCACAGGGCACTTCTGGCTGAAGATTGTTGCAAATGCTTCAGCCTTATATTTGCACTGATGTGCTGAGCTCCCCCATCATTGAGGATGGGGATATTTGTGGAACCTCCTCCTCCAATGAGTTGTTGAATTGTCCGCCACCATTCATGACTGGATATAGCAGGACTGCAGAGCTTAGTTCTGATCCTTTGGTTGTGGGATCCCTTAGCTCTGTCTATCACTTGCTGCTTCTGCTGTTTGGCAAGCAAATATTCCTGTGTTCTAGCTTCACCAGCCTGACACCTCAGTTTTTGGCATGCCTAGTGCTGCTCCTGGCATACCCACCTGCACTCTTCATTGAACCAGGGTTGATCCCCTGTCTTGATGGTAATGGTAGGGTGGGGGATATACCGGGCCATGGAGGTTACAGGTTGTTTTCTAGCATGCTTCTGCAGCTGCTCTTGGATGCCTCATGGGTGTCCAGTCTTGAGTTGTGAAGTCTGTTTGAAATCTATCCCACTTGGCATTGTGGTAGAGCCACACAACGTGATGGGGGGTAACCTCAATGTGAAAATGAGGCTTCGTCTCCAAAAGGTCTGTGCGTTGGTCACTACTATCGATCCTGTCATGGGTGGATGCAGTTGTGTTGGTGAGCATCAAGTGTGTTTTTCCCTTTTTTTGTTTCCCTCACCACCTGCTGAAGACCCAGTATAGCAGCTATGCCCATTAGGACTTGCCGAGCTCAGTCATTAGTGGTGCACTGAGCCACTCTTGATGATGGACATTGAAGTTTCCCACCCAGGGTACATTCTGTGCTCTTGCCACCCTCAGAACTTCCTCCAAGTGGTATTCAACATAGAGGAGTGCTGGTTCATCAGCTGATGGAGGGCGGTGGGTGGTAATTAGCAGGAGGTTTCTTGCCCATGTTTTACCTGATGCCATGAGACTTCATGAGGTCCCGAGTTGAAGTTGAGGACTCCCAGGGCACCTCCCTCCCACCTGTATACCACTGTGCCACCACCTCTGCTGCTGGTGTCTGGCACATTATCTGTAAAGTATGATTCTGTGAGTAAGAATACGTCAGGCTGATGCTTGGCTGATGGCGAATGGTCCGTCAGTTTTCATTCCTTTTTTGAGACTTTATAGCAGTTCGATACAACTGAGTGGCTCCATTTCAGAGGGCATTTAGGAGTCAACCACATTGCTGTGGGTTTGGAGTCACATGTAGGCCAGATCAGGTAAGGACGGCAGATTTCCTTCCCTCAACGGCATTAGTGAACCAGATGCTTTTTTAGATCAATCGACAATAGTTTTGTGGTAATAGTTAGACTTTTAATTCCAGGTTGTTTTTGAATGCAATTTCCACCATCTGCGCTGCCAGGGTCAAACCTGGGTCCCCAGAGCATTACCCTGGGTCTCTGGATTACTAGTCCAGTGAAAATACCACAAGACCTTCACCTCCCCATGTGTACATCTTCTTTCTGTCTGCAATGAGCAGGGCCCTGTGTATTAATATGTGTAGCTTCCAGTTCATGTAAAAGTGCCCACACTGCGAGCTCAACTGACAATCTTCATTTGGTTGTCAGCGTCATTCTTAGCACACTAAGGATTAAATAGCAAATGTTGTCCATTTGCCGAATCACATCTAATGTTGGACACTGTGTTTTGACTTTTGCGAGAAAGGGCTGGTTGGATATGGCCTGTACCCTGCCCGTTGTGAACAGCGGCTGGGACATGCTGTTTGATGTGATCCCCTGTCTTTGGCACGTCCGGCCTACATACCTAGCATCGCACTGGCACGAGAAATCATATACCACATCACTCATTTGTGTGATAGGCAGAATGACTTTTTGGCTTGATGCCAGCATCCTGCTACTAGTGAATATCACTCTTATTGCTGCTGCATAAATTATTGGGATAACTTGCCTTTCCAGGGTAATCAGAGCACGGGGTGGATTCCATTAATACATGTAAGGAAATTATTATATGCAGCTGCAGATTTAAATTTGGAAAACACATTATCCACATATCAGAAATGTCTGAGAGGGAGATGCTTAGTTGTCATTACATCAAAGTCATGTTTCTCATAGAACCCAACAAAGTTGTTCGTGAGAGCTGGGCCTAGAGGGGATCCGATGACAACACCATCTATTTGGGACTATGTGGCATGGTTAAAACTGAACTCAACTGCATAATTTGCCGGTTCATATTTTCAACGAATGCTGATTTACATAATATCAATGTCTCTACCAAACAGGGTCCGGTTGCCAATCAGCACTCTCTTCGCATACAGTCTAAATAGTTGTTTTCCCCTTATATTGGTATTCTTGAGAAGTGTCTTGATGAGTTGAAGATGAAAAACTTTGACATGTCTCTGTTTTAGCAAAGATCGTGTTCTCTACTACAAAACAACTACGAATATTAATAGATATCATTTTTTTTTTTTGTAACATGAATAAGATCTGGATTCTCTATTATAATCAAGAATATACTTACTTCTCCTAGAACTGTCAATGTTGTGATTGATTTACCATAAAAAGTGAATTGTATTTTCAGTTCCTAAAACAACTTTAATATAATTTCGAAAGTGTATTGTCTCATATCGTCTTCTGTATCAAACTCGAAAACCTATCTCCATACAATCTTCAGTGGAGAAGTATATTGTTGAGGAGAGATGCCCGGACTTCTGTAATATCCAGGTTGTTATAATCTAGCTTTAAACTTGTTAAAAAGGCTATCTGGAGCACGGTAATAATCTCGGGTAATTCCTTTCCTTTGGGGAGAGATAGATCAGTTCTTCAGGCACAGTTAAGTATCTGTGAGGTTTGTTTTTCTCTACCTTAAGCAAAAGTCATCATCTGAGCAGCGTGTCTGATCCGGAATAGCCCCAAAGAGGTTCTAGGATTATAATCCACTTCATCCTGCACCAGTTTTGACCCTGTCGGAGGTGACACTATAAACACAATTGTCAGAACGCGAGCAACCCAACCTCGGGGATTCATCTTTGAATTCAGTGGTTGCTTCCTGGAAAAGATCATCATGGAGCAGGATATCTGGCTGCCCCATGGATATGCTGCTGCCCCTGCCTGGAATTCCAGGATCAGGACGACTGGAATATATTGGGTCTGTGGGTGTGATTTCCTCACTAACTGGTGTGTCTGTATGAGCGGGGTTTGTAGGGATTTCACTGTGTTATCTTGCTGCTATGTAAGTGGGGTCTCTTCCCTGGAACAAAGACCCTTAAAAAAAAACACACCTGATTTTAAATATTCTGTTTTGCAGCAGTGGGTTATAAAGGAGTCTCCTGGACAAACAGGGAGAATCTTCATCATGACCACAGCTTCCCTGCCCAGCTCCATTGCTACTAACAGGAGAATTATTGAGATCAGAAAGGCGTGTTTTTCAAATTTAAACTTCACTTGTAAGTATTTCACATTTCTTCTCCGCCAATGCTGCCAGACCTGCTGAGTTTTTCCAGGTAATTCTGTTTTTGTTTTGGATTTCCAGCATCCGCAGTAGCTTTTAGCTTTTTGTTTTTATCACATTACATTTGTTTCTCTTTATCCATGTCGTTTAGATGGAAAGCAGGTCTCACTCCAGCCAGGATCAGACACTGGAATGCTAGTCTCCCAGTTTCCTACAGGGAGAAGCAGCTTTCACACAATGGAGGTGGAACTGACAGAAATCCCAATTGATGAGATTCTCCCATCAGTTCAACCTCTTCCTGTCACCCCTGCAATGGAAAGTGTGGAGGGAAGGAGTTCCGGACCCTTCTTGGGTGGAAATTTGAACATGTGACAAAAGGGGAATGAGACCCGGATTAACCAGGTCCCTCCCCAGAATCCTCCCTTACCTGCCCAGATTGGGAGATGTTCCAAGAAAGAAGAATTTCACAACTCCCGGCCGATGATTGATCCATGAATTGTTGTGTGTTGGACTCTGTCTATCCTGGGAGTTTATCAGTGAAATCCCATTGAGAGAGTTTTAAAGCCTGTTCAGAGTGGAGTTTGACAGGTTGAAGTGTCAGGCTGCACGGGGTGTGAGCTGTCACCTGGAGAATATGGAGCTCACTCTCCAAGTGTCACATCTCTCAAGAAATTACTCTCTGTCTCTTCATTCTTTCCTTTTACATCTCAATATTCTGACAGAATCATTTCACTGAAATGCGGAGAGTTTATCTAATATTTTTTACTTATTCTTTCATGGGATGTGGGTGTTGCTGGCAAGGCTCACACAGTGTTGCCCATCCCTAGCTGCCCTTGATCTAAGAGTCTTGCTAGGCCATTTCAGAGGACAGGAAAGAGTCAGCCACATTGCTGTGGACCTGGAGTCAGATATAGGCCAAACTAGGTAAGGGCATTAGTGAAGCAGGTGGATTTTTACAACAATTAATGATTTTTTCAGTCACTATTACTGAAACTAGTATTCAATTCCAGATTTCATTAACTGAATTTAATGTTCACCAGCTGCAGTTGTGGGATCTGAACACGTGCTGCCAGAGCATTAACCTGGGTCTCTGTATTACTAGTTCAGTGATATTATCACAACGCCACTATCTCCTCAGAAATAGCCAATGAGTGACCCAGATTTATTTCTGAGTAAGAATCTAACGTGACACCAAAAGTTGAAATGCATCACCCTCTTTATTTCACAGTGAGAATACATTCCCAGCAGTTTGAAAAATAAAAGACAAACAAAGGCAAGAAAACAATGGCTAATTTACTCCATGAGAGAAGCCTGTGAATGGGTCACCTGTCAACACGGGAAATAGCTGAATAGATCATGTTCTCAATCACAGATTCAGTCTGTCGATGTTCCGACTGTGAGCTCCCAGTAAGGGTGTGAGGAGGTGGGAATCTGAATTTTATTCCATGTTCAGTCACTGGATTCTAATTTTAGATTGGGATTCGTTCTCAGTTTTAAACATTTAAGTTTCCACTGCAGGTTCCTCACGATTCTAATGAAAATTTAATGTGCTGTTTGTGTGCATGGGAGACGTGTGTGATCATGCGGGGAAGCTTTTCAGTGGTGAATACTGTTGTCAGCTGACAATGCAGCAGGTACAAGTGGGTTATAAAGGAGTCTCCTGTAGAAACAGGGAGGAACTTCATCATGACTACAACTTCCCTGCCCAAATCCATTGTTACTAACAGGAGAATTATTTAGAGCCCAAAGGCGGCATGCGTGTTTTTCAAATTTAAACTTCACTTGTAAGTATTTCACATTACATTGGTTTCTCTTTATTCATGTCGGCACCATCGTTATTTGTTGAGACTAATTTAATCAGAAAGCTCAATGTCCTGGCACAGCTCATAGTTTGCACAGCTTGATGGTTACAGAAGAATTAGAGAGACACAATATTATCTCTTCCACAGTAAAGGTGTTTTTTGGTTCACTCTTTATTGAGTGTTCATGTTAGTGTCCAGTGTTGCACTCACTGCTCTGTGGAACATGGCTGAAGTTGCTGGCTCAGCTGGCTCTCCCTTCTATGCATTGTAAAGGAGATTGTCGGTGATCACTCTCCGGAGGGATAATTGGAATGTTGCAGGTGAACTCAAGGATTCAGCCAACCAACAATTAGAAATGGGCCCACATGTCCTGACATTGTCCTTTAAGCCCCTCATTTTCTGATCAAAAACTCCCTTTCCCCACCACCCGTACCAGATCCAAGATGCCAGGCCCCTCCAATTTCACCCCTCTCTGCCCCAACTCCACCCTCTGCCCTCCTTGGATCTTTCTGTCATTGATTACTGTTTTGAAATGGCAATCTCTACATATTGTTCACTGGAAGTTTCCTTACAGAATTATACCCACAGAGGGACATTGCAGGAAGAAGTGGAGAGTCCGAAAAAGATGTTTTGATACAAGGAGCCATGTTGCTCATGCACTTTAATTCTAGGTGTCTCTGGCTGTTTCTATTACCGAGCTCCTCACACACTCTTTAACTCCTGCATGTCCCCGACCCCTGACTCAACTCCACATACCCCTTCACCATAGAGTCACTCGTGCCGGTCCTGTGCCTCTCCCTGGCATTCTGATGCTCCCCTCCCTGAGCTCAGGTACAATGCCACATCTGACCACTCCATAATTTAATTTGTAACAACTTCAATTCTCTCTGCTCTGAAACACATCCCATTTTCACTGAGTTACTTTCACTTCACCTTTAAACATTCTGTTCAGTATGACTGATTTAAACATAAATATAATCCATTGCTGTGTCAAGATAGAACATTCTGGATCTATATCAGTCACTAGGACCATCTCAATCTCAGTCTGGTCATGATTCAATTAAAGCAAGATTATAGAAAAGGCAAATTACTGCAGTGATTAATCCCTGTTACCCAATAGAGGGCCCACTACCCATGTCCAACTGGGATTAGGCCTGTGTATGTGCAGTGCGGTGATGTTAGACTTATTTTACCTTTGCTGCCCACAGAGGTGGTTGGTCAGAAATGATCCTGAAACATGAGCAAATAACTTGGAATTGAAGGAGCAACCTAATTATAAACAATAAGAAAACCAAGAGCAGCAGTCAGGGCTCCTCTGTCAGGGACAGTCAGATCTGCCAGGGCTGGATCCTCATGTCTGGTTAACATGTGGGAAGAAGACCATGTGGTTTCTCCATATTTGGTTGGTTAAGTGAATGGGTAAGAATGTGGCAGACAGAAGATAATTTGGGGACGTGTGAAGTCAGTCAGACATAGGAAAAATATAAAAGTGGAATATTTTGCATGGGTGAGTGACTGGAAAATGTTGGTATTCAGAGGGGCTTGGGTGTCTTTACACATGCAGCATATAAAGGTAATATGCAGTTACAACAAGCAATCAGGAAAACAAATGGTATCTTAGCCTTTATTACTAAGGGAGCAAAGAGCAATGAAATCTTACTTCAGTTATTTAGGTGGGTAAAACCGTCGTTTTGCTCTCCTTACCTAAGGGATGAACTTTCCTCAGAGGGACTGCAATGCCTGTTTATTAGACAGATTACACACTTGAGGGATAGTGTGGGAAGGTGGAGTTAAGGTAGACAATCAGCCATGATCTTACTGAATGGTGGAGCAAGATGGAAGAGCCCCTGTTTTTTGTCGAATTTGGTGAGAAACAAGATCTCTCTGTCACTAGAGGGCAATATTTCTAAACAGGGTCCCAGTGCTGAATGTGTCATTGGTGGAATTGTTTAAAACCCCAATACCGGCAAATATATGTAATCTGTCCAATGAACAGTCATTGTGTTCCCTCTACGGTAAATATATCCTTCCTTAGGAAAGGAGACCAGAACTTTGCACAGTACTCCAGCTTAAACCCAATGTGTAATTTAGTGGAAGGTTCAATCAGTTTAAGAATAGAGTTAAGCACATCTCATTGTTGATGTCTACAGAGGAGACAAAACCTACCCAAGAGGCTTTTCTTTCTTTCTGAAAGCTATTTGCATGAGCCCACGGGTGTTATATAAAGCAATCATAAATCTATGAGTAAAGTTTTGTTTGTCTTGTTCCAAGTCCTTCTGGAACTTATACACGAGATGTTCATATTGTTGCCCCTCAACTTTCTTCTTAAAATCCCTGCAACAGAATTAAGAATATATAATTTTCATTTTTATTCCTCCTGACAAAAACTGTCTCGAAACCAAGTTGATTGTCTGGACAATAGGAAGAGGTGATGGCCATTCAGCCCACTGAGGACCCTCCACGATTCAGTTCATCCACAGCTGTAGTAACATAATAGATAAGCTAGCTGAATGGGCAGACAATTGCCAGATTGGATTTAGTACAAAGAAATGCCATTCAATGGCAACACCATCACTGAATCCCCCACTATCAGCATCCTGGGGGTCACTATTGACCTGAAATAGAACTGGACTAGCCATATAAGTATGGTGGCTGCAAGAGCATGTCAGAGGTTAGAAATCCTGCAATGAGTAACTCACCTCCTAACTCCTCAAAGCCTGTCCACCATCTACAAGGCCCACGCCAGGAGTGTGATGGAACACTCTCCACTTGCCTGGATGACTACAGCTCTAACAACACTCAAGAAGTTTGACATCTTCCTGGACAAAGCAGGCCGCTTAATTGACAACACATCCACAAACTTTCACTCCCTCCACCACTGACCCACAGTGGCAGCAGTATGTACCATCTACAAGATGCACAGCATGAACTCACCAAGACACCTTGGACAGGATCTTCCAAACCCACAACCACCATCATCTAGAAGGACAAGGACAGCAGATAGATGGGAACACCAACGCCTGGAAGTGCCCCTCCAAGCCACTCACCATCCTGACTTGGAAATATATGGCTGTTCCTACACTGTACCTGGGTCAAAATGCTGGAACTCCCTCCCAAACAGCACTGTGGTTGTACCTACATCACATAGAGTGCAGTGGTTCAGGAAGGCAGCTCACCATCACTTTCTCAAGGGTAACTAGGAATGGGCAATAAATGCAGGCCTAGCCAGCAGCACCCACACTCCATGAAAAAAAACAAAAACAAAGTGAGCTGATGAATTTTGCACAAGGTATAAAGAGAGGTAATAGAGACGGCATGGCACAATTCTAAAGAGTGTGCAGGGACAGAGGGACCTTGGGGTGCATGGATCTTTGAAGGTGAAAACACATATTGAGAAAATGTTGAGCAAACTACATAGGAACTTGGGTTTCATGGATAGAGGTGTTGAATACAAAAGCAGGGAAATGATGCAGAACTTTTATTATGCTCTGGAGAGGCCACAACTAGAGTATTGCATCCAGTGATGGTCACCACACTTTAGGAGGGATGTGAGGCACCTTGAGGGGGTGCAGAGGAGACTTACTCAAATGGTTCCCCAGGTGGGGGATGTTAGTGACAGGTTGGAGAAGCTGGGGTTGTTCTCGTTGGGGTAAAAGAGTTTTAGGGGTGATTGGATAGAGCTGTACAAGATTCTGACAGGGTTGATAAGGTAGAAAAGGAAAAGCTGCTCTCATTAGCTGATGGTACAAGAACTAGGGGAGACAGATAGAAGACTTTGGGCAAGAGATTCAGGGCCACCTGAGGAAAAACATTGCTATGCAGTGAGTGGTAATGATCTGGAACTCACTGTTTATTAGGGCAAAGGAAACAGAGATGATGAATGATTTCAGAAGGAAATTGGATGGCCTTTTGAGGGGAATAAATGTGCAGGGTCAATGTGTTAAAGGGAGGGTATGGAACTGATTGGATTACTCTATATAGCCAGCATGGTCTCTAAGGGCTGAATAGCCTCCTTATGTGCAGTCATGATTCTATAGGCCAAATTTACTATGCTCCCTTCAGGCAAGTTTGGTCATGAACAGGGCATTTAATTGTATGTGAGGGTGGCAGGCGGGCACCCTGCTGCCTTGCTGCCTCCGCCAAGGTTAAATCCAGTGCGGGGACACTCGTGGGCGGCCAACCCAACCCTTCCCAAACCACCATCAATGGAGGCACTTAAATGGACAATTCATGTCAACCTAAGAGCCTCTTATCGCAGCCAAAGGCATTAACCCTGAGGCAGGAGGTGCTATCACTACTCGGGTTGCTTTCCTTGGGAGGGAGCACCTTGTTGTCGAGGGACTGGCATCAGGAAGGTGAGCAGAGCCGCAGGAAGCCACCACTCTGCCCTTTTTACCTATACACCTCACCCCCTACCCCGTGACCTCCTTTGCTGCGATCCTCTTCCTGCCATCGGTCACCTGTTATCCAGGGATCCAGCACTGACCCGAGGCCTCTCAGGAACAGAGCCAACAGCAGCCACTTCACCTCCTCGATGATGACAAGCGCTGAGAGATGCTGGCTTCTGATTGGCCAGCTGCTTTTGGAGAGTGAGGCCTTTGCCCCCTGGGGTCCTTGGTCCCAGGGAAGGCCTGTCATTGGCTGCCTGAAGGGCACTTAATGCTGCAGACCCTCCCTAAAGGAGGTGACGCAGCGCCCTCACTGACTATTTAGCTGAGATCCTCATCGCCTCCATTGAAATAGCGCCTTATAAGTCTATAATCCACACCTCTACTCTATTTACTTACTATAGCAGCACCTTTGGAAAAAAAAATCCCAGTCACATCTTTCCTTCTCCAACGTCTGATTTGCAAATGTGAATCTTGAGACAGCAATTTGTTTTAAAAAGTGTCCAGAAGGAATCACAAGTTTATTCCCAGTTTATAGAGGGAGCTTTGTACTTTCAAGAAATTGAGAGAATGTCCCTTGTGTGAATGCTCATGGGATTTATGTGTTGTGACTGCAGAATGCTGTAGGTCGTGGACAAACAAGGCAAACAAGTCTGCAGTAAGTGCCAGAGACTCGAGGAGCTTCGGCTCAGAGTCTTTGAGCTGGAGGCCGAGCTGCAGACACTACGAGGCATCAGAGAGGGGGAAAGTTACTTTGACTCTTCATTCCAGGAGACAATCACACCCCTTAGGATAGGATCAGCTGATTTGGTCAGTGGTCAGGGACAGGAGGATGTCGCTGTGAGTGAGGCAGATAAGGGATCGAGAAGGTAGAAGTGGAGGAGCCTCAGCCCTTGCAGTTGTCCAACAGATTTGAGTTCCTGCAGTTTGTAGGGATGAAAGTGGGGACTGCAGCATGGCTGAGAGAACTGACCATGGCACCATCGTACAGGAAGCCAGTCAAATAGGGGGAGTGAATAGGAATGTAGTGGGTGTAGGGGACAGTATAATAGGGGGATAGGCACAGTTTCCTGCAGCTGAGAGTGAAACCCAGAAGGCTGGATTGCTGCCTCGTGTCAGGGTTTGGGACACCTGATCAGGGCTGGAGGGGAATTTGCAGTGGTAGGTGGAGGATCTAGTGGTTCTGTCCATGTGGGTACCTTCCTCAGCCGAGCTTCCGCCCCAGGCCGGGTGAGAAATATGCATTGCAGCGAGTTCCCGAGGCCTTCAGTCGAGGGGAGCAAAGTCAGAGGAGAGGAAGCCACACCCATTTTTACCGCACTGGCTGCCATAAAGCAGCTAAGTTTAAAATACCCAGCCACTTTGAGAAGCCAAGGGGAATGGTTGGGATTTGGTCATGAGATGAGGAAGGTCGTAGGGAGTGTTGGGTGGGCAGTTGGTGTGGAGGGGGATATTCATGAGGTCAGGGGTGTAGTTGTGTGGGTGATGGAAGGTTGTTGGTGGGTTGGAAGGGTAATTGTGGAGGCTAGGGTTCAGTGGGTGGGTCAGGATTGTCGTTAGGGTGCTGGAGGGGGTTGTCAGGTGTTTGGGAGTGGGGTGTGGTCTTAGAGTCAAGAGGGCATTTGGGGGATGGGAAGGTGGCGTGCGGTCAGAGAGTGGGGGAGTAGTTTGGGGGAGTTGGGAGGTAGTATGGACTTTGAGGGCCAAGTTGGGGGGATTGGTGAGGGTGTCGGAAAAGGCCCCTGGGTGGTCAGGCGGAGGTGGACAGTACGATCGTTATCCAGGATTTAGATGTGGTTTCAATTCTTCTAATTTTTCCTGGGTAACTAGTTTGGAACCTTATGAAGTCTCCGATTTAAAGTGGAGTAAGGAATGGTTCCCAGTGCAGGGTAAGTGCCAAAGGGAAGTTTGAACTTCCTGGGGAATTCCCATACAGTCCTTGCATGGGGAGATCCAAAGGCACCTTACAGATATGACGCCCCGGAGATCGGAAGTTATGGCCCAGTGGGTCTAAGACTAATGTTTTAAACTTAAATAAGGGCAAATATGAGGGCATGACGACAGAGCTGGCTAAAGTGAACTGGGGAAATAGGTTTAGAGATAGGTCTGTAGGGATGCAGTGGCAGATATTTCAGGAGATATTCCATAACCCACAGCAAAGATACATTCCAGTGAGATAGAGAAATTCTCTGGGAGGAACACACCATCCGTGGCTAACTATGGAAGTTAAAGGTTGCATCAAATTGAAAGAAAGAACATAGAATTCCATGAAGATCAGAAAATTGGACTTAGTGTATAAAAAAAACAAAGAATGACCAAACGAATAATAAGGAGGGAAAATTAAAAGATGAGAGAAAATTTTGGTCTCTTTATGTAGGAACGGACATAATTGCCTTAGAAGCAGTTCAGAGAAGGTTCACTCTACTGATTCCTGGGACGAGATCACTTATGAGGAAAGGTTGGACATGTTGGGCCAATTGGAGTTTAGAAGAATGAGTTGATCTTATTGAAACATAGAAGATGCTGGAGAGACATGACAGAGTGGATGCTGAGAGAATATTTCCCCTTGGAGATATCTGAACCTGGGGCCAATGTTTAAAAATAAGAGCTCTTCTAAGATGGAGATGATGAGAATTTTTTTATTCCTCTTAGAAGGTATTGACTCAGTGGAACTGTCTTCCACAGAGAGCAAAAGAGGGTCATTCAATAGTTTTAAGGTAGAGGGAGATAGATTCTTGACTATTAAGGGAGTGAAAGGTATAGGGGGCAGGCAGGAAAGTGACATTGAGGCTTCAATTGGATTAGCCATGATCCTAGTGGATGGCAGAGAAGGCTCCAGGGGATGATAGCCTAATCCTGCTCCTAATTTGTATGTTTGAATGATCTTGCTGTGCAACAATTGCCTGCAGAATTTCCTTCTCTCAACAAATCGACCACAGACTGCCAGCCCATATAAAGGATGACCCACACCAGCTGATAACCCGGAAACTCCTCCCACCCCAACTTCTGCTCTTGAAGGGAACACTTCCAATTTCTTTATTTAAAATATGAGGACAGAATCCCTGATCGTGAGTTCCTGGAGTGAATTGTTGTTCACAAGGGTCACTCGTTGGGAATTCACAGGCCCTAAGTCCCCGAATTTCTGTCAATAATTTAAACAGAGTGAAAACTGGACAGTAATTTTCCTAAACAGCAATCTCTGTGATCACAATTGCTCACTGTGAAATCTCAATATGCAAACTCTACAAATGATGAATGAACATCACAGTTCATTACACCAAGAGGACAATGTCCACATTGGAGAGCGTCCTGTGTAGTGACCCTCACTGATAGTGTGAGTTAGTGAATGTTGAGTGAGGAATGGACTGGGCCCAGCTTGATCCTCTCTGAGGTCAGCAAATCACACTGTCATTCATCGTCCAGACACCTATGAGGAAAATGACCCCTCCAAAGGGGATGGGAGGGGGAGCAGAAACATTGGAACTGTGTAATTTATGACTACGCACAGAAAGAGCAGTTAAAGAGACATTTAAACTAATTACATTAGAAAGAACATCAAACATCTCAATGAGCTGATTTTTTATTTTGGCTGAGGCACTGATTAAAAGATGTGAAAGTGGTCTATCAAAAATGCACAAGGTGGTGGTGTGAGAATGTCGGAAAAACAGGAACCAACTCCATATGAACCTGACTAATGTGAATGGGGAGGTCTCGCTGTGTTCTCAGAAGAAGGAACTGCAGATTGTGAGATATGAATCACTCCATTATACAATTAATATTGACCAATGTTCCCCTGCACCCGGATGAGCCCAATAATCACAGTCCAACTCCAGGTTGAGTGATGTTGACACAAGGGCTGATGTAAAGAAATGTCAAACACAATATATCAGTAACTAAAGTTACCTGACATAGTACGAACCAGCAGGTACTTTTGCTAATTTGACCAATTGATCCGTTGGTTCCGGTGGACTGATGAGTTCAGGAACTATTGTAGCATATGTCTTGAGTAACTTTTGTATTTTGCCACTTCCCAAGCGTCCAAAAAATCCCCAAGGTGCAGAGATGGGAACAATTGTACCTGTAGGCAAAGAAACACATTGTTACAGAATTGCCCATGGTGAATCAGAAATCACGGGTGAGGGGACAGGGTGACTTTGCTTTTCTTTTATTCATTCACAGGATGTGGCCTTCGCTGGCAGTGCCAGCATTTACTACCCATCCCTAATTGCTCTTGAGAAGATGTTGGTGAGTTGCCCTCTTGAACCACAGCAGTCCATGTGGTGTAGGTACACCCATAGTGCTGTTAGGAAGGTAGTTCCAGGATTTTGACCCAGCGACAGTGAAGGAATGGTGATATATTTCCAAGCCAGGTTGGTGAGTGACTTAAAGTGGAATTTCCAGTTGGTGGCATTGCCATCAATCTGCTGCTCTTGTCCTCCTAGATGGGAGCGGTCATGGGTTAGGAAGGTGAAAGCTGAGATGAATGAACTGAGATGTGGAAAAAACTGATGTGGGCATTGAATTATAGACACAGAATGATACAGCCTAGAGGAAGGCTGCTCCTGTGTTGTTTGGTGGACTTATCACACTAATTACCCTGACCTCCTCTTTTCCCACAGACACACAAAAATATTTCCCATTATCTCAACAATTGTCTTTTGAATTTTACTATTAAATTTGCTTAACTACAAGTTCAGGCAGTGCTCTCCAGATCACAGTGACTCATTGTTTAAATAAATGTTGCATCTGCTTCTCTTGCCAATTATCTTAATTCTATGTCCTCCGGTTATCGACTGCTCTGCCAATGGAAACAGTTTCTCCATATTTACTCTGTCAAATCCATTCCTAGTTGTGCAAACCTCTATCAAATCTCCTGCTCTGTGGAAATGACATCCGACCTCTCCAGCCTATCCATGTAACTGAGGCTCATCTACACTCCTATCATTCTAGTAAATTACTTCTGCACCCTCTCCAAGGCCTTGATCTCCTTCCTATTGTAAAGAAAAAAAGATGTGTCTGGAGGAGGTGTGATTGACAGAATCTGAACAGCTACCACCTGAAAACAAAAAGAGCAAAACAAGAGAGAATAAAGGAAACCAGCAAAGAGAAAGGAAAGGAAATGGAGGCAGAGGTTCTGATGAGAGTCAATGGAACATGGCAGGAGACTTTGGACAGCAAGATCAGCATGGATGCAAGATGGAGAATTAAAATGACAGGTGACAAGAGGCTTGAAGACTGAAGGGATGTGTTTTGGAAAGCAACTGCCTTATCTTACTTACATTCATACATACAAGTTAGGAGCAGGAGTAAATCATTTGGCTGCTCGAGCCTGCTCCACCATTCAGTAAGATCATGGCTGACCTGATTTAGGCCTCAACTCCACATTCCTTCCTACTCCCTGCACACTTTGACTCCCTTGTTAGTAAAGAATTTATCTATTTCTGCCTTAGAAATATATAATCACCTGCATCTACCGGTCTCAGTGGAAGAGGGTTCCATACACTCACGGCCCTCTGAGAGAAGAAACTTCTCCTCATCTCTCTCTTAAATGGGAGACCCATTAATTTTAAACAGTGTCCCCTAGTTCTGGTCTCTCTAACAAGGGGAAATATCGTCTCAAAATCCACCCTGCCAAGCTAACTCAGGATCTTATATGTTTCAATAAAATCAACTCAGTCTAAACTTCAATGAACAAAGTCCAAACCTGCCCAAACTTTCCTCATAAGATAACCCCCTCATCCCAGGAATCAGTCGTCTGAACCTTCTCTGAACTTCTCTAATGCAATGATATAATTTCTTAAATAAGTAGTCCAAAGCTATAGACTGTATTCGAGATGTGATCTCACTAATGCTCTGTAAAACTATATGGACAGGATTTTACATGTCGGCAAGCGGGGGTGGGGCCCACTCACCGACAGGTAAAATGACATGCGGTGACATCGGGGGGAACTCCCGACCTCGCTGCGACCCATTTATATTTTCAGGAAGACGAGGGCGCAAAGAAATCAGCTGCACGACAACTGGCCTGTCAATGGTCAATTGAGGCTTTTGCCAGAGGCTATTAAATAATTAAAGGACCTGCCCGTCCAACCTTAAGGTTGGCGGGCAGACCAGGAGACCCGGCGCTAATTGGAAAAAAGCATGAAAACTCATCCACTGGTGATATAGAATCAGGACTGAGCCCGCCCGACGAGAGCCAAATCCTGGCCTTAGATTGTAATAGAATCCAGCAGATTGGAAAACAACTCAAGTATCATTTTTATTCAAGAAAGGAGGGAGGCAGAAAGCAGAAAACTACAGGCCAGTTATCCTAACATCTGTCATTGGGAAAGTGCTCAAATCTATTATTAAGGATGTTGATCAGGCAGTGCCAACATGGCTTTGTGCAAGGGAAATTGTTTTTAATGAATCTGTTCGAATTTTTTGATGAAGTAAGATTCAAGGTGGATAAAGGAGAACCTGTGGATGTGGTGTACTTGGATTTCCAAAAGGCATTTGATAAGGTACCACATCAAATGTCACTACACAATATAACAGCACATACTGTAAGGGGTAATATATTAGCGTGGATAAAAGATTGGATGGCTAACAGGAAGCAGAGGGTAGGAAAAATGAGTCTTTCTCAGGTTGGCAAACTGTAACTAGTGGGGAGCCAGAGGATTCAGTGCTGTGGCCTCAACTGTTTACAATCTACATCAATGTCTTGCTTGAAGGAAATGAATGCAAACCCAGTTCCTTCATTGTCTCTGGGACAAAATCCAGGAACTCCCTCCCTAACAGCACTGTGGGTGTACCTACACCACAGGGACCGTAGCAGTTCAAAAAGGCAGCTCACCACCACCTTCTCAAAGGCAATTAGGGATGTACAATAAATGCGGACATTGGTGGCAATGCCCACATCCCGTTGATGAAAAAGAAAACAAATATATAGTAGCTGAATTTGCTGATGACACCAAGGTATTTAGGAAAATATGTTGTCAAGAGGATGTTGTCAGTCTGCAAAGAGACATAGACAGATTAATTGAGTAGGAAAAGTTTGCTTTTATAAACATCTGCTGATCTATCACAATGAGGTTCCCGACGTCCAATGGCAGGGAACACGGCCCGCCATGGGTGGGCTGAGCGGACAATAGCAAACGGGTTTCACGCGGTTTTGAAACCAATTGCGCCATATTGTCCGGTCACGCCACCGAACACGCCTGATACCAGCGGGCACGGAAAATCCCAGCCAAAGTTTTAAACAAGAGATATCAAAGATTGAAGGGTTGTTTTCTAGTCTGTTGTTACCTTGATGGAACATTTGATGTACCTGCAGCATTAGAGAAATGTGAATAATTGAACAGTCTCTCCAGGCCGAACTCTATTGAATGATTCAAATCCTTTCCATGAACCTTTGTTTGAACCAAATGGAATTTTAGGAATTTTTTCTCTTCATAATCCTAAAACAAAAAGAGCAGAATGTATTATCATATGACACAACTGAACTACCTCTGTAAAGCACCAGTGTTGAGTGTATATCCTGCTTTCCCAGGTGCAGTAGCAGCATTCATGCCCTGGATGGGCTGGGATTGAAAGAGAGTTAGGAGGTTTGATGGAATTCTTGGCATTAACACTTCCTGCTTCATTTTCCTTTCTCGTTCACTCTTTCAACTTTGGTGTTGTCCTGCAAAAATGGCCGTGCTCCTCCCCTTGGATATTCAATAAAAAACAGAGTGTTATTGGCAGCCTTCTACACTGAGTCACTTCCCTCTGAGTGTTCTCAGGGTCAGAGAGAGAAGCCATCAGCACGAGTGCTCCTCCTGTCTCCGGGCCCCTTAATCCCAATCCCAGCTACACCCCATGCGCTTCCCCCCCAAACAACACTCTCCCCAGTCAATCATGCAGGTCATTTATCCCCATTCAACATTCACAAATTCATTCACCAAACAATCACAGAAAGGTCCCATCAAAATGATAACTCCCATTATTTGCAGGAAGATGCCAAGATTGACTGATATTTATGCAGAATGGGTCATTAATATTAAGAGCTCCAATGATACAATGCCATGTTAGTTTGTGCCCACCCGAAAGGTGATCCCACCACGAGTATTAAACAGACCAGAGAGTACAAATTTTCCTGTAATGTATCCCATTATTTATTTATAACACTGCGGACGATAACGCTGATTTTGTTCAGTGCTTCAGACCTCATTAACTTATTCTGCACTTTGCATCCTATGGAAGCAGTGACAGTAAATTAATATTTAGAGGAAAGATTCAAAACTTGCAACCCAGATAAAGTGTACAAGATCTTCCCCATTCCATAGAAGATGTAGAAGACTTTATCCTGACTTGGGTGCATGATATTATTCAATATAAATATTTCACACAAGAGGTGTAACTGGATTCTACTTTACCAGTGATCTCATAGGCTAGAAATGTCAAATAACTCCTGAGGAACAAAATGGAATGATTGAACAACATCAGTCTTCACCTTCAGTGATAAACATTGGTGCCCTAACGTGTCTCTTTGTAACACAACTTTTAAGAGGCCAGGGGACAAAGACTGAATGGTTCACATTTGTATTGGGTTTCTTGATCATCAAGTCTGATGACTCTTCTGATTGCTGCTTCTTATTACTCTTTATTTTTAATATCTGGTATGCAACACAACTTCATCACAATATTTCAATGCCTCCAGGAAGTCATAAAAGCACCAGGATAGAGTGAGCTAATAGGTGAGTAGACAAAATGGAAAACAAACTTGAGAATCGTGTAGAGCGTAAAACAAGTTAATGATTCATGATGAGCTCATGGTCCGCTTGTGTCCTTATAATTTCACCCCACAAAACTTGCTCAGTAAAGAACCTTTAGCAAAAAAATAAACAGATCTCCAGCAATTATTCAATACTCTGAACGCAAGATAATTATGGATGACAAACGTCATCTAGACTAGCTCATTTGATCTGTCCATACTGTTAGCAGCGGGATTGAGCCATTTGGCCTATTAAGCCTGCTCTGCCATTTAATAACATTCCCTAAATCATCACAGTGACTGCAATGAAAAATCGTTTAATTGGCAATAAGGAGATTTGAGACATTGTGCAAGGTGCTGTGTAAATGCAGCTTTTGTCTTTCTTTCATTACACCTGCATGCAGTAGGAAGAGAACTGGAGCAATAGTGATATTGGAGGTCCAATGCTGATTCTCTAAGGATAATTAATCACAGAGCAATCAACTGGTGTCAGGAAAGTGGCTACAAAAAAATCACTACATTTACAAAGCAATTCAACTCTGTAACTAATACAATCTTAACATTCTGACTTCTCTAGCAACAAATCACAGCACACCCTAAATGACACTGCCCCTTTTATCTATCCAAGGATTTGTCAGTCAGACACATGAACATAAGAGCTTATGAATTAGGAACAGCAGTAGACCACTCAGCCCCTCAAAACTGTCCCATCATTTAATAAGGTCACAGCTGATCTGAATGTAACACCTGCCTACCCCTAATAACCTTTCACCCCCTTGTCAATCAAGAATCTATCTAACACTGCCTTAAAAATATTCAAAGGCTTTGCTTCCACCGCCTTCTGAGGAAGAGCGTTCCAAAGACACACAACCCTCAGAGAAAAATAATTCTCCTCATCTCTCTTAAATTTGTGACCCCTTATTTTTAAACACTGGCCCCTTGTTCCAGATTCACCACGAGAGGAAACATCCTCACCACATCAACCCTGCCTATATCCCTCAGGATCTTGAATGTTTCAATAAATTTGCTTCTTCCTCATGTAAATCCCTTTGGATACAAGCCTAGCCTGTCCAACCCTTCCTCATAAGACAAGCTGCCCATTCCTGGCATTAGTATAGTAAATGTTCTCTGAACTGCTTGTAACGCATTTACATCTTTCTTTATATAAGGAGACCAATATTGTACACAGTACACCAGATGTGGTCTCACCGATGCTCTGTACAACTGAATAATAACCTCCCTACTTTTGTTATCAACTCCCCTCACAATAAATGATAACATTCAATTATGTTTCCTAATTACCTGCTCTACCTGCATACTAAACTTTAAAGATTCATGTGCTAGAACACCCAAATCCCTCTGAATCTCAGAACTCTGCAATCTCTCACCATTTAAGTAAAAGTTTCTTTTTAAGTCTTCGTACCAATATGGACCATTTCGCTTTTGCCCATTTGCCAGATCTTTGCCCACCCACTTAACCTATCCATGTCACTTCGTAACCTCCTTTCATCCTCTTCACAATTGACTTTCCTGCCTATCTTTGTGCCAGCACCAAATTTAGCAATCATTCCTTCGGTCCCTTCATCCAAGTCATTTACATAATTTGTAAAAAGTTGAGCCCCAGCAGTGCTCCCTGTGGCACACCACTTGTCACATCCGGCTAACCAAAAAAAAAAATTACTTATGCCAACTCTCTGCTTCCTGTTAGCTTCTTCTATCCATGCCAATATGTTACCCCCTACATCATGAGCTTTTATTTTCTGCAATAACTTTTGTTGTGGCACTTTACCAAATGCCTTCTGAAAATATGAGTACAGTACATTTACCCCTTTATACGCAGCACATGTGACTCCTTCAAACAACTCCAATAAATTGGTTAAATTTGATTTCCCTTTTACAAAACCATGTTGACTTTGCCTGATTGCCTTGATTTTTTCTAAGTGCCCTGCTATTATATCTTTCCTAATAACTTCCCATGTTCCTCTGACAGATGTTAGGCTAACTGGCCAAAAGTTCCCTGCTTTCTGTGTCCCTCCCTCTTTGAATAAAGGAATATATTTGTTATTATCCAATCTAATGGAACCTTCCTGAATCTAGGGAATTATGGAAAATTAAAACTAATGCATAAACTGTCTCATTAGCCACTTCTTTCAAGGCCTTAGGGTGAGGTCCATCCAGACCTGAGGATTGGTCAGCCACAGCCCCAACAATTTGCTGCAACCCACTTCCCTGGTGATTGTAATTTTCCCGGGTTCCTCTCTCCCTTCCATTTCCTGATGTATAGCTATTTCCGGAATGTCACTTGTGTCCTCTACAGTGAAGACCAAAGCAAAGTACATGTTTAGTTCATCTGACATGGCCTAAATTTCCATTATCAATTCCCCCGACACACTCTCGATTGGACCAATACTGGCTTTGTTAACTCGTTTCTTATTAAAATATCGAAAGAAGCTCTTACTATCTTTCTTTATATTATGTGCAAGCTTTCACTCATACTCTAGTTTTCCCTCCTTATACTTTTTGTCATACTTTGATGTTCTTTATATTCTTTCCAAACATCTGACCTGCCACCCATCTTTGCATACTTATATGCTTTTTCTTTAAGTTTGATACTGTTTTAGTTTACAACAGATGGTGGGCCCTCCCCTTAGGAATTTTCTCTCATTGGAATGTATTTATATTCTGTGTATCTGAAATATCCATTTAAATGTCTGCGACTGAACTTCTATTGACCAATCCCTTATCCTCATTTGCCAGTTCACTTTAGCTACCTTTGCTTTCATGCCCTCATAATTGCCGTTAATTTAGTTTTAAATACTCATCTTCTACGCACTTGTTTCTCCCTCACAATGAACGTAAACGACAACCATATTATGATCGCTGCTACCCGGGGTGCCTCACTAGGAGATTATCACTTAATTCAGTCTTGTTTCTCAATATCAAGTCTAGTATCGCCTTTTCTCTGGTTGGCTCCAGAAAGCACTGTTCAAACAAACTACCCTGAAAACTTTCTATCAACTCTCATCCACACTACCTTGGCCAATCTGATTTTTCCAGTCTTTATGCAGATTAAAATCCCCCATGATTATCACTGTACCGTTCTGACAAGCCCCCATTACTGTACCTTTCTGACAAGCCCCCATTACTGTACCTTTCTGTCAAGCTCCCATTACCTCTTTTTTATGCTCTGTCCTAGTGTGAAGTTACAATTAAGAGGCCTGTACACCACTTCCACAAGTTACTTCTTGCCTTTAACATTCCTCATCTGAACCCAAACCACTTCTACATCATGGTTTCCTGAACTTAGGTCATCCTCTCTAAAGTGTTAACACCATCATTAATTAACAGAGCCAGCCATCCACCTTTTCCTACCTTCCTGTCCTTCCTAAATGTCACGTACCCTGCAACATTCAGTTGCCAATCTTTGACATCCTGTATCCATGCCTCTATAATGGCTATCTGATTGTACTTACTTATTTCGATTTGTGCTATCAGTTGATTTGCTTTGCTTTGAATGCCTACGTCATTGGTATCTACATGGACCGTAAGCACTGGATCCTCCCCCTCCCATTGCAAGTTTATCTCTAGCCCTGAACAGATGTCCCGAACCCTGGTACCAGGCAGGCAACAAAACTGTCTGGACTCTCACTCTTTGTGACAGAGAAGTGTGTCAATCCCCCTCACTATACTGTCCCTACTACCACTACATTCCTTTTTGCTCCCCCACTTGAATGGCTCCCTGTACCACGGTGCCATGGTCAGTTTGCTCATCCACCTGAAGCCTCCACTCTCATCCAAACAAATTGAGAGAACTGAAATACTATTGGACGATTGCAGAGATTCACACTCCTGCCCTCTGGGTCCGCTGAAATACTGGACCGCCCTGTGCACTGAGCTCTTACCTTCATCTGGCGCCCTCGCCTCTCCATGCCCGGTTGCACGGGTGCGTGCCTGCTCCCCAGCTTAAGTGTGTCCTGCTTGAACCGGGAGGGCAGCAGCAGGTTGGACGGGCCTCCTTCTGTACGTGGCCTCTCTGCTTGGTGATGGATTGTCTTCTCTTGAACGGACAGCAGCGCAGCAAAAATGTAGAGAAAATCGTTGTTCTGAATTTTTCGGAGAAGAATGATACATGGTACATTCAGTACGGCCATCACTCAAGAACTGGATTGATTTCCCTGCCCCCAGAAGTTGTCGTACAAGTTGTGTTGAGCACAGAATTTACAGCCTATCCACAGGTTCAATGTGATGTTGCATTTCATTTGTACTAAATAAATGTGCAAATAGTATTTTTTTAAATCGCTTTTGAGCCGTGACAGAACCAGGCAAATTAAGTGGAAAAATGTAATTAATAAATAAGAAACTCCAAAAGCAAAAAAAACTGACAACAATTATAAGTGTGACCTTGCACTGGAGTGCGACTTCAACAGAGCGCTGAGAGTTTGGTGAGTTGAGGGAACATTAAATCTCTTTCTAAATGTCTAACATTTTTGCTTTTAACATTTAACATTCTAAATCTCATCCAGGCACTCGAACAGTGAGAGAGCAGCTATCCACTGGGGTGCAGCTGTAGATAGTTAATTAAGGAAATTAGCTTGAAATTGTTTTTCAGTTCCTGGGCTCAGCTAGTACCTTTCTTTTCAGAGCCCATAGATTCAAACATTTCAGTGTGACCTTGCACTGGAGAGTGACCTCAATGGAGTACTGGGAGTTTGGTGGGGAGGTGAGGGAGTTGCTCCTCTGCTTTTTCTAACATTTTCAGCTGTAGGAACTGGCTCTTGCTTTACTGCAGGTGAATAAGCTAGCTGTTTGGTGAGGATCTGGTCAGTGGTTCATGTCTTTTCTATTCCTAAGTTTGCAACTAGTATAGAAACTTGGTAAGATTAATAGAATACATAAAATAAAATACATCATTGAATAAAATAATTAAGCAGTTAATTAAAACATATGATGAAGGCAGGATAGGTAATGAGTCATGGCTGCAACATGTGGGATCTCCTGGATACCAGTGTGGTCAGGGTAAACACATCTGCAATAAGTGCCTGGGGAAGCCATTCAAGTGGGGGGAGCAAAATTGAATGTAGTGATAGCAGGGGACAGTATAGTGAGGGCGATTGACACTGTTCTATCCAGTAAAGAGTGAGAGTGCAGACAGCTATGTTACCTGCCCGGTGTCAGGGATTGGGCTATTTGCTCAGGGCAGAAGAGGAACTTTTGAGTGGGAGGGTGGTGATCCAGTTATCATGGTCTATGTAGGTACCAACAACATAATCAGGACAAGGAAGGAGTTTCTGCATAGCCAGTATGAGGAGCTAAGTGCCAAATTAAGAAGCAGAAACTCAAAAGTAATGACCCCAGGTTTACTACCTGAGCTACGTGCAAATTGACGTAGGGCAAATAAGATTGGAGTAATGAACGTGTAGCTCAAAGGCTGGTGTGGGAGAAGTGGGTTCCAGTTTGTGGGGCACTGACGTCAGTACTGGGGAAAGTAGGGGCTACACCACTGGGACGGCCTATACCTGAACCGTGCTGGGACCAGTTTCCTCGTGAGCCACATAACTAGTTAAGCAGAGATTGTTTTAAACTAAACAAGGTGGGGGATGGGGGTGCGGAGTGAGGGACCAAGCTTGGGTAGAGTCAAAGCTGATGAGCAAAATTTTAATATGTGAAATAAGGACCAGAGAATGGCAGGGACAGAGATAAAAAAGCCTAATTGTTCAGCAACAGTCAAGACTAGATGTTACAAAGATAACAAAAAAACAAAACTAAAGGCTCTGCATCTGAATGCATCTAGCCTTCAGAGCATAATAAATTAATTTATAGCGCACATGGAATTTAATAAATATGATCTGAGAGTAATTACAGAGAAGTGGCTGCAAGGATGACAAGGATTGGGTTCTGAATATTGAAGGGCATAGGGCACTGAAGAAGAATAGGAAGCTAGGTAAAGGTGGAGGGGTAGCACTGTTGATCAAGAATGGCATTGGTGCAATAGTTAGAGATGACCTTTATTCAGGAGATCAGTGTGTCGAATCGGTTTGGGTGGAGATGAGGAATAGAAGGGCAAAAAAGTCACTCGTGGGAGTGGTCTACAGGTCCCCTAAAAGTAACCACAATATAGGGAAAATGATGCAAGATGAAATATTGGGTTGTTATAAAGGGACGGCAATAACCATGGTTAATTATAATTCACATATAAACTGGAAAAATCAGACTGGCAGTAGTCGCCCTGGATAAGGATTTCATGGATTCTTGCAAGATAGTTTTTTAGAGGAACACATTCTGGAACCAACCAGAGAGCAGGTTAGACTTAGTATTGTGTAACGTGTCAGGATTAATTAATGACCTCAGAGTGAATCTGTATCTGTTTTGTTGATGCCATCTTCCAAATTGGCATTTCTGACATGTCTCCCATCTGCCTTCCCTGAGGATTACCCCCCTGACTGCACCCCAGTCACACCGACAAAAACCTGCCCCCCAGCCCCCCAGCTATCCCCATCCCCAACCCCTATCTAGCCACCCACCTGACTAACCCTCCCTTCCCCTGTCTATCCCCATCCCACCAATTATCACCACTGACTATCCTCACTACCCCCAACCACCCCCCCACCCCCAACTACCTCCACCACTCCAATGACCGCCACAATTTACCCCCCACCCCTAACTACCCCCTACACCCCAATTACCATCCAAAGCCCCCACACCTCAATATCCTGCACCCCAAACTACCCCACCACCTCGACTACCTCCAGCCCCTGACTGCACCCTAATCCCATCACCCAAACCACAGATCCTCTCCCGACACCACGGCCACCTGACCCCACCCATGCTACTCCCCATCCCCCTGACTCCCCCCTGACACTCCCACTCCCTGATTACACGACAACACCCCCGGCTAAACCCCACACCCAGACTAACCCCCACCACTGGACAGTCCCAGCCCTCCTCCAATCCCTGACTAACCCAAAACACTCCGAGTACACCCCACTCCCTGACTATCCCACAACCATTGCCCAAGATTACCCCCATAACAACCCATCAACCCCAGCTCTACCCCCGACTACCACATGACACCTCATTCCCCCCTGCTGAATAGCCCCACCTACCCTCACTACTCCCTACCCTTCCTGACATCCTGACCCTCCCCGACACCTGGGTGAGTGAAAAGGAGCAGAGTGGAAATCCAAAGGTGATCGTCAGTCCCTGGATGTTGTGAGCCATGAACATGAATAGGGGATTGGATAATGGACAGAAAGAGCTTCTTACAGATGTAACATAGTGATCTGAAATCTGTTATAAATTTCAGAAATTGGGTTAGATTCAGTGAATACAGGAGTAACAGGAATGTGTCCCGACTCTACAGTCCTTCGCAGCATCCATCTAACCTCTTTGTTTCCACACCAACCCCACTTTAGACCCGCTGCTGGAGACAGAAGCCCTGATATTCTCACTACACAAGCTGGCAGTGGAGACCAATCAGCTGACAGCAGCTCATGTATAAAATGTAACTGAGACCCAAGGACCATTTTCAGTCCAGTCTCATGTTTCAGGGCTGAGGTGTGCGCTGTCGATTCACTACAGGTTCTTTACCCCAAAAACAGGCATTGTATAATTTCCCCTGGTACTAACATGACTGAATGCAGTAAACTATGAACAATACTTGGAAAAACTCAGCAGATCTGACAGCATCTGCGGAGAGGAACACAGTTAACGTTTCGAGTCCGTATGACTCTTCAACAGAACTAAGTAAAAATAGAAAAGAGGTGAAATATAAGCTGATTTAAGGGGAAGGTTGGACAGGTAGAGCTGGATAGAGGGCCAGTGATAGGTGGAGATAGCCAAAAGATGTCATAGACAAAAGGACAAAGGGGTGTCGAAGGTGGTGATATTATCTAAGGAATGTGCTAATTAAGGGTAGAAAGCAGGACAAGCAAGGTACAGATAGCCCTAGTGGGGGTGGGGTGAAGAGAAAGAATCAAAACAGGCTAAAAGGTAGTGATAAAACAATGGATGGAAATACATTCAAAAATAATGGAAATAGGTGGGAAAAGAAAAATCTATATAAATTATTGGGAAAAAAAAGGGGGATCGGAAAGGGGGTGGGGATGGAGGAGAAAGTTCATGATCGAAAAATGTTGAACTCATTATTCAGTCCGGAAGGCTGTAAAATGCCTAGTCAGAAGATGAGGTGCTGTTCCTCCAGATTGCGTTGAGCTTCACTGGAACAATTTTTTTTTTGCTTTGGATTTTCAGCATCCGCAGTTTTTTGCTTTTATCTGAACTATACTTACCTTGTGCTCAATGACTTCTGTGGGCTTAATGCAGTGCTTTTCACGACAAATGTTGTCCACCTTATCCATTGCAGCAAGTTGATGCCAGAAGAGGACAGACACAGTGAGGAAGAGTCTCAGCATCCTGGTGTCTGCTCAGGTCACTGGTGAACACACTGAATGACTCTCAGCACCTTCAGGTGGATCTGCAGATTGAGCAGAGAGCTCAGGTCCTTTTATACTGTTTTATGAAGATGATTTTGAATAATGTTTAGCTGCAGGCAGGAACATCATGTATTGAAGAAACGCACTTGCTGATTCCATTAGAAACCATTAACTCTCTGAGTGCCGGTTCCCGGGAAGTCTGAACACTCGGGAAGCTATTTTACAATTGATTCCAGTTCACACACTCAGGATTGTCAACCCTCCCTGTTTGGGAGTCGCCTGGAATGGAAGATTGATCTGCCGGTCGCTGGTGTTAGTGACCCGGGAGAAAAGAATTTCACATTCGGGTTTCATGTCTGCACAGTTTCATTTCTTGGGTTTCCTGCACTGGCGGAAAGTGGGAATCCAGTGGCCATGCTGCACTCCAACCGCGGGACACACCACCATTTACTCACTGAGTAGGTGAAGCTGGTGTGGGTCTCACTGCCCAATGACTTGAGCATTTCACATTGTTCCTGTTTGTTTCTTCCCCTCCTCTCCTGAGGTAACTGAGACTGGTTGAGGGACATAACCCTTTGTAGCAGCTCCCACTGAAGTCCAGTTTCTGACTTGGGTTCAATTTCTCTGGCACTGCCTCTCACTGGGTTTCAGTTTCCTGGACACTGACTCTCACTGGGTTTCTGTTTCCTGGACACTGACTTTCACTGGGTTTCTGTTTCCTGGACATTGCCTCTCACTGGGTTTCTGTTTCCTGGACACTGACTCTCACTGGGTTTCTGTTTCCTGGACACTGACTCTCACTGGGTTTCAGTTTCCTGGACACTGACTCTCACTGGGTTTCAGTTTCCTGGACACTGACTCTCACTGGGTTTCTGTTTCCTGGACACTGACTCTCACTGGGTTTCAGTTTCCTGGACACTGATTCTCACTGGGTTTCTGTTTTCTGGACACTGACTCTCACTGGGGTGCAATTTCCATGACATGGACTGACAGGGGTGAAAGGGAACCTGGAACGAGGGGGCACAGTGTAAAAATAAGCAGCAGCCCTGACATGTGCATCTTTTTAATGTTTTGGAATATCCCTAGTGGGCAAAGAGGGCAGGAAATGATAGCGCAACCCCTCAAGATTGTCCCTCCATTCAGGCCCTCCGGTCTATATGTGTGTCACTCCAGGATCCACTCAAAACCTTTGCCCACCCTCTGGTACAGGCATCCCTTCAACTTCCCAAATTCTAATCTCTTTTGAAACTTTTTCCTGACCACTTTCCCAATGCCAGAGAATTCTCCCAGTCTCAAGTGGTGGCATTTTTTATGGTTCGAATATTTTTAGAGATTCTAATCATTAAAGGAACAAAGTTTTGGAATGGGTCTTCAAATACAAGCCCTCTCCTCCAGAACTCTCAAAGCCCACATGATTATCTTGGGACGGGACATATATTGAGGCATGTCTAAGTGGACCAACTTCTTTGAAAATTTACCAATATCAGCTCTTGGAAATCTTCCTAAGACTTCAGGAGTGGTGTATTTATGTGGATTGCCGAGGTAATAAATATTTCAGACAACACATTCTATATGCTTCAAAAGCAAATACATTTTTCTGAAGCTCATTATAAGTTGTAGCTTATACATGAAGTTATAAATGATAACTAAAGCTAACATAACATCTAAATAATGTGGTCTTAAATACATGGAATTTATAAATATACCTTATCAACAAATATTGCTGGATAACTCAAACAAACAGTAACAATTAATAAAGTTAGTTACTCACAATTTCAATATGGTTACATTGAATTCTGATATATCTCTGTCTCAAACCAGGGAAATTCTCCAAAGGGAACTCTGAACCTTTATGTTCCAATGATGGCTGACTAACCTAACGCAAATGGTGTGTACTTTAAAAGACAGTGGGTGGAATTGTCCGTACCCTCTGGCGTTGTGAAACCAGTTTGCGATTGTCTGCTCAGCCCGTCGATGGCGGCTGCATTTCCTTCCATCGGACGTTGGGAACCTAATTGTGGTCCATCTGCATATCATCATAAGGCTCGCCCGCCGGACTCATTCCTCCTGCTGCTGGACCGGCCGCCCACGCCAATGTGTTTCACAACAGCAGATAAAAGGCGTGCACTTGGCGGGCTGCACTTTGAGGGGAACTCGGAGGTGAGTGCACAGAAACATTGCAGAGCACTCGTGAGGGACGCCTGTTAGTCTTCAAGCATGAATTTATTTATTGTCAAACTGTAAAAGGGGGCCATTTAGCCCATCATGTCTGCAGCGGCTCGCTGAGCATTTTAACTTCAGGCCAATGTCCTGCCTTTTCCTGGTAACCCTGAACATTGTTTCTATTTAAATAATCAACCAATACCCTCTTGAATACCTCAATCCATAAGACGGTAAGACCATAAGACATAGGAGCAGAAATTAGGCCAATCGACCCATCGAGTCTGCTCCGCCATTCAATCATGGCTGATAAGTTTCTCAACCCCATTCTCCCACCTTCTCCCCCTAACCTTTGATCCCCTTACCAATCAAGAACCTATCTATCTCAGTCTTAAATACACTCAATGACGTGGCCTCCACAGCCTTCTGTGGCAATGAATTCCATAGATTCACCACTTTCTGGCTAAAGTAGTTTCTCCTCATCTCTGTTCAAAAAGTTCTTCCCTTTACTCTGAGGCTGTGCCCTCTGGTCCTAGTATCTCCTACTAATGGAAACATCTTCCCCATGTCCACTCTATCCAGGCCTTTCAGTATTCTGTAAGTTTCAATCAGATCCCCCCTCATCCTTCTAAACTCCATCGAGTATAGACCCAGAGTCCACAAACGTTCCTCATATGTTAAGCCTTTCATTCCTGCGATCATTCTCGTGAACATCCTCTGGACCCTCTCCAGAGCCAGCACATCCTTCCTGAGATACAGGGCCCAAAATTGCTCACAATGTTCTAAATGTGGTCTGACCAGAGCCTTATAATGCCTCAGCAGCACATCCCTGCTTTTATATTCTAGTCCTCTCGAAATAAATGCCAACATTGCATTTGCCTTCCTAACTACCGACTCAACCTGCACGTTAACCTTAAGACAATCCTGGACTAGGACTCCCAAGTTCCTTTGCACTCCAGATTTCTGAATTCTCTCCCCTTTTAGAAAATAGTCCATACCTCTATTCTTCCTACCAAAGTGCATGACCTCACACTTGCCCACGTTGTATTCCATATGCCACTTCTTTGCCCATTCTCCTAACCTGTCCAAAACCTTCTGCAGCCTCCCCACCTCCACAATACTACCTGTCCCTCCACCTATCTTTGTATCATCTGCAAACTTAGCCAGGATGCCCCTCAGTTCCTTCATCTAGATCATTAATGTATAAAGTGAAAAGTTGTGGTCCCAACACTGACCCCTGCGAAACTCCACTAGTCACCGGTCGACATCCTGAGAAGTACCCCTTTATCCCCACTCTCTGCCTCCTGCCAGACAGCCAATCTTCTATCCATGCTAATACCTTGCCTCTAATACCATGGGCTCTTATCTTACTGAGCAGCCTCCTGTGCGGCACCTTGTCAAAGGCCTTCTGGAAGTCCAATTAGATAACATCCATTGGCTCTCCTTTGCCTAACCTACTGATTAGCTCCTCAAAGAATTCTAACAGATTTCTCAGGCATGACCTCCCCTTGATGAAACCATGCTGACTTTGCCCAATTTTACCATGTACTTCCAAGTATTCTGAAATCTCATCCTTAATAATGGACTCTAAAATCTTACCAACGACCGACGTCAGGCTAATCGGCCTGTAATTTCCTGTCTTTTGCCTCACTCCCTTCTTAAACAGGGGGGTAACATTAGTGATTTTACATTTCTCTGGGACCCTCCATGACTCTGATTCCTGAAAGATCACCACTAATGTCTCCACTATCTCCTCAGCTATCTCCTTCAGAACTCTGGAGTGTAATCCGTCTGGTCCAGGTGATTTATCCTCCTCCAGACCTTTCAGTTTTCTGAGCACCTTCTCCTTGGTAATGGCCACCATACTCACCTCTGCCCCCCGACTCTCTTGAACTTTGGGATGGTACTCGTGTCTTCCACCGTGAAAACTGACGCAAAGTACCTATTCAGTTCCACCACCATTTCTTTGATCCCCACTACTACTTCTCCAGCATCATTTTCCAGCAGCCCAATGTCCATTTTTGCCTCTCTCTTACCCTTTATATATCTAAAAAATCTCATGCAATCTTCTTTTATATTACTGGCTAGTTTACACTCATATGTAATCTTCTCCCTCCTTATTTCATTTTTAGTTGTCCTCTGTTGGTCTTTGTAGGCTTCCCAATCCCCTGGTGCTCTTTGAGCTGAGTCTAACCAGTACCTTATATAAATTCATCATTAGCCCCCTGCTCTTGTGCTTTATGCCCTTGCTAATGAAGCCTAGAATACTGTCTGCTTTAGAAACAGTTCTCTCTACCGGTCATCCGGGTGTCTTCGTCAGCAGGAAAGGATTTCACTCCTGAGACACTCCCAGGTGCCCAGGTTCTTCAGTGCTCCAGCCCAGCTGGGTGAATGGCACCTGGGCGGCAAGAGCTCTCCCCTCAAAAGATGGCACATGATGCGCCTCCATCATCCAAGAACAGAGGCCGAGCAGCCGTACAATAGGAGCCATGCCTCCACAAGGGCGGTGGTAGATAGAACCATCGGTCTTCTCAAGATGCGATTCCGATACCTGGACCGTTCAGGGGCCTCACTGCAATACCCCCTGGATTGTGTGTCACTGATAGTGGCTGCACGCTGCACTCTCCACAATCTGGCGCTGGAAAGGGGGGACGCAGTGGAAGAAGAAGATGTTGACGCAGCTGCTCTGGCTGCAGACGATGAGTCAAATCGTACGTCCGAGGACGAGCACGGTCAGGAGAACGCTGTGGGGATAGACACTGACCTGGGTAATCTCCAGGGAGGCAGGGACTCCCGGGAAGCTCTGATCCAACAGTCCATCAGCTAGACTACCATAGAAGAACCACCAGAACATGCCAGGTCTGCAGGCTCCATACTCAATACCTGACAGGAACATTTCCTTGGTGAACAACATGCGCTATGTGCCATTTCATAGGGTTCAATGACAAACAAGTCACTCATAACATCATGGTTTTCCCTGCACCTGCAGAATTAATGAAGCTGCCAGAGTCTTGTTGAACACAACAAGCAGTTGTTGCATTACTCATGTTCCACATGGACTCCTCCACAATGGAGACTATGGCACGCATCCCCTCATGTATCTCTGCCAGATTGTCCCGCACACCCTGCTCGACTCCCAGCATCTGCTGCCTCAGGGACGACTCCAGAGGCTCATCATCAGCTACCGACTGAGCATGTTCCAGTTCCCCAGCAGTACTCTGACTGCAGGCACCCTGGGCACACTCTGCCTCCGCCTGCAACTCAAGTGAGTGTAAAGTACACTCACCACTGTGCACCAAGATACTATCCACCGATCTAATGCCCACCGAGGTACTGGTATCTGCGCTAGTGCCTGCCTGGCTGAGAGGGTGTGACACTGGTGCATTTCTATCGCCTGTGTCCTCTGGGGTGAGCGGTGGGCCTTCAGACACCTGACCCTGAGGGGCTTCTGGTGAACCTGAAAGGAAGAACAAGGACATGTCATTAATCAATGAGCTCCCGCCCCCGCCCGCCCATTCTTCCTGATGTCGTTGTCATGTATTTTACTGGACGGGCTGTAATTGGCCCATCCGTGTAAAATGGCGGTGCAGAGCCAAACGCAGTCGGTGATCGTATTCCCGACCCGCCCACGCCCGCTCCCGTCGTTCCCGCTCGACAACTGGAAAATCCTGACCCTTATCTTTCAGAGGATAACTCTAGTTTCAGATGGTTTTCATTAAAATTATCTCAAGCCCCAAGTTGGACGCCAGCTGTTAATGGTTCTACTATTTATAACTCCTGGCAAGGTAAGCCAATCTCTTCAACTTATTGCCAGCTTAAAGTCTCAACTGAAAGAGATTCTAAGCATTAAGGGAAGATAGTCTTAGACTGGGTCCTCAAATACAAGCCCTCTCCTCCAGGAGTCTCAAAGCCCACAAAATTATCTCAGGACGGGACACACATTGAGGCACATCTTAGTTCACCAATTTCTTTGAAAGTTAACCAATTTCAGCACTTAGAAAACTTACTAAGACTTCTAGAATAATGTATTTTTGTGGATTGGCGAGATAATAAATATTTCAGACTGCACATTCTATGTGCTTCAAAAACAATTTACTGAAGCCCATTGTAAATTATAGCTTATACATTAAGTTATAAATGATAACTAAAGCTAACCATAACATGTAAATAATATAGTACTAAATACATGGAATTTATAAATCTACCTTATCAGCAAATTTGTTGGATAACTCAAGCATAAAGTAACAATTAAGGAAGATAACAAAATCAGAATTACCTTGAAAAACTCAGCAGGTCTGGCAGCATCGGCGGAGAAGAAAAGAGTTGACGTTTCGAGTCCTCATGACCCTTCAACAGAACTGCTTAATATTAGGAGAGGGGTGAAATATAATCTGGTTTAAGGTGGTGGGGGGGGGTGGGGGGAGAGAATTCGGGGCGGGAGGGTAGGGGTGGGAGCGTGTGGTTGTAGGGACAAGCAAACAATGATAGGAGCAGATAATCAAAAGATGTCACAGACAAAAGGATCAAAGAGGTGTGGAAGGTGGTGATATTATCTAAACGAATGTGCTAATTAAGAATGGATGGCAGGACACTCAAGGTACAGCTCTAGTGGGGGTGGGGTGGAAAGACTAACAGGGCATAAAAGGTATAGATTTAAAAATAATGGAAATAGGTGGGAAAAGAAAAATCTACATAAATTATTGGAAAAAACAAAAGGGAGGGGGAAGAAACGGAAAGGGGGTGGGGATGGAGGTGGGAGTTGAAGATCTAAAGTTGTTGAATTCAATATTCAGCCCGGAAGGCTGTAAAGTGCCTTGTCCGAAGATGAGTTGCTGTTCCTCCAGTTTGCGTTGAGCTTCACTGGAACAATGCAGCAAGCCAAGGACAGACATGTGGGCAAGAGAGCAGGGTGAAGTGTTAAAATGGCAAGCGACAGGGAGGTTTGGGTCTTTCTTGCAGACAGGCCGCAGGTGTTCTGCAAAGCGGTCGCCCAGTTTACGTTTGGTCTCTCCAATGTAGAGGAGACCGCATTGGGAGCAATGAATGCAGAACACTAAGTTAGGTGAAATGCAAGTGAAATGCTGCTTCACTTGAAAGGAGGTTTGGGCCCTAGGACGGTGAGGAGAGAGGAAGTGAAGGGGCAGGTGTTGCATCTTTTGTGTGGGCATGGGGAGGTGCCATAGGTGGGGGTTGAGGAGTAGGGGGTGATGGAGGAGTGGACCAGGGTGTCCCGGAGGAAACGATCCCTACGGAATGCCGCCGGGGGGTGAAGGGAAGATGTGTTTGGTGGTGGCATCATGCTGGAGATGGCGGAAATGGCGGAGGATGATCATTTGAATGCGGAGGCTGGTGGGGTGATAAGTGAGGACAAGGGGGAACCTATCATGTTTCAGGGAGGGAGGAGAAGGCGTGAGGGAGGATGCGCGGGAGATGGGCCGGACACGGTTGAGGGCCATGTCAACGACCGTGGGTGGAAAACCTCGGTTAAGGAAGAAGGAGGACATGACAGAGGAACTGTTTTTGAAGGTAGCATCAACAAAACAGATGCGACGGAGGTGAAGGAACTGAGAGAATGGAATGGAGTCCTTACAGGAAGCGGGGTGTGAGGAGCTATAGCCGATGTAGCTGTGGGAGTCGGTAGGCTTGTAATGGATATTGGTGGACAGTCTATCACCAGAAATTGAGACAGAGAGGTCAAGGAAGGGAAGGGAAGTCTCAGAGATGGACCATGTGAAAATGATGGAGGGGTGGAGATTGGAAGCAAAATTAATAAATTTTTCCAGGTCCCGACGAGAGCATGAAGCAGCACCGAAGTAATCATCGATGTACCGGAGAAAGAGTTGTGGGAGGGGGCCGGAGTAGGACTGGAACAAGGAATGTTCCACATACCTCATAAAGAAACAGGCATAGCTGGGGCCCATGCGGGTACCCATAGCCACACCTTTTATTTGGAGGATGTGAGAGGAGTTAAAGGAGAAGTTGTTCAGTGTGAGAACAAGTTCAGCCAGATGGAGGAGAGTAGTGGTGGATCGGGATTGTTCGGGCCTCTGTTCGAGGAAGAAGCTAAGGGCCCTCAGACCATCCTGGTGGGGGATGGAGGTGTAGAGGGCTTTCTAATTAAGAAAGATATATACTCAGAAATTCACTATGGTCATATCGACTTTTGATATATCTCTGTCTCAACCCAGGGAATTCTCAAAAGACTGCCCTCTGACCCTTTATGTTCCAATGATGGCTGACTGACCAAAAGCTAATGGTGTGTACTTTTTATAGACAGCCTGCAGAGACGAAACAAGCTCCTATTGTCTATTTTATTAATAAATCTTATCAATTTAAGAGTTAGTGGAGGCTAAATGTTTTCTTTCCAAACTGTGTAATGGGGTGTTTTGAAATGGCTGGTTGGTTGGCTAAATTCCAAAAGTAATTTCACTTCAAGGTTTAGCTGTACTTTTAAAAAATGTTTGCTTATCTGAAGTGATTTCATGTTCTGACTGACTCTGAGCATAGATGTCTACTTTGGCTACATTCTAATTTCTCACCATCTGAAGCTTCCTTTGTCTGATGAGGAAAGGTTGGACAGACTGGGCTTGTTTCCACTGGAGTTTAGTAGATTGAGGGCTAATATGACTGAAGTATACAAGATCCTGAATGGCCTTGACAAGGTGGGTGTGGAAAGGATGTTTCCTCTTGTGGGTGACTCCAGAGCTGGGGGGCACTGTTTTAAAATTAGGGCGTGCTGTTTTAGGACAGAGACGAGGAGAATTTTTTTTTCACAGAGGGCAGTGCAAATTTGGTGGTTGCCTCAGAAAGTGGTGGATTCGGGATCATTGAATATTTTTAAGGCAGATGTAGATAGATTCTTGTTAGGCAAGGGAAACAAAGATTTTCGGGGGTAGATGGGAGTGTGGAATTCGAAACACAAGAAATTCAGCCATGAATTTATTGAATGATGGAGCAGGCTTTAGGGGCCGAATCGTCAACTCCTGTTCCTATTTCTTTTGTTCTTATATTCTTCTGTTACATTGACAAGAATTCAAGTTATCAACCATCTTAAGTTGTTAAAGTCAATTCTGCCTTTTTATGTTGCTAACCTGATGCTGCTAATCTGGTGCTGCTAATCCTGGGATTAACAATTTAAAATCATAGATTTGCCACCTGATCTGTAACTTAATTTACAGCCTCATGCCGTGTGCAATCGCACTGCTACCCACCGCCCACCTCCTCATGTCTGCTAAATTTGTGTTTGACTACAAGCTTTGTAACTAATCCAGGGAATAAAGAGTCAGAGAGAATTCCAGGTACATTTTGTGTCTCAGGTTGTAAAATCTCCAGTTATTAAAATTCAGGTATTTGGTTTGTCTAGGTGCAGATGAAGTCACTTTATGTCTTGTGATGCTGTTTTTCTTCATCTCTCATTCGTTCCACATAAAAAGATGCAAAGCACATTGTAACTGTGACTGAGAAGAGAGGCCAAGAAATGACTTGTTGCTCTCTCAATGCAAAGTAATAAAATCAGCTGAGTACCTCACTCAAAAACAGGGTTATTGTAAATGTGGGTAAGATCTAGACCACCCAATGATCACTGAAGTAAAGCTGCCCCCAAAGACAGATCTGAAATCAAATCCCAATTGTCCTTCCGGATATTTACGGGGCCTACATTTCAGAGCAATAACTGGAGCTAATATTTGTTCTTTAAATTGTTCAAGTGCTCTTCAATCACAAAGGCCTGAAACTTCTGGTCGGCGTGTGGGGGTGGGTCCCACTCACCCATGGGTAAAATGACACGCGGTGATGTCGGGCGTGCGTCCTGATGTCACCGCGCGTCATTCTGATCCTGAGTTTGGCAGGTGCCCAGCGGAATCAGCAGCGCGCCCGTCGAGCTGTCAATGACCTATTAAGGCCATTTAAAAATGAATTGAAGTAATTAACAGGGCTGCCCGGCCAACCTTAAGGTTATCGGGCAGACGAAGAGCCCAGGCGGCCTTTGCATTTTACATGGAAGCTCATCCACGGGCGGGATGAGATTTCATGAAGGCTTTATTAATTTAATAAATTGTTTCATATGAATTGATAAACATATCCCACCTCATGTAACAATGTCACATGAGGGGACGTGTCTGAATAATTTAATTTTTTTGTTGATCAATTTTTATGACTTTCCTTAATGTCCCTGAGGCAGCTCCATAACCAGGGACATAATTGCAAGGGGAGAACCATCTCAATGCAGCTTGAGATAGCACTCTGCTAAGTTTCAAGTGTTCAGCATATTTATACATTATTGGTCACGTACAAGAACAGATTCCAGATTCCGATCTCGTCAACATATAGGTTTACATTAAAAAGACATCTCTGGTAACAGGTACATGCACCGATTGTCTCTATTTGTTTTCAACCAGGCAGAGACGTTCCCTCCTATCTAAACTAGGACTGTATGTTCTTCCCCTATCTGTTGAAGAGCACACTTAATCTATGTTATTGCCATCCTCTGACTCCAGTCTGGTTCCCAAAGCCTTTGTGTTGTTTGCAGGCCCTAAGGCTGTGCAAGGTTCATCTGGTAACCTTTAACTGTTAATGTGCTTGGTAGCACTTGCTGCTTGGAGATTTTAAGTAATTCATTCCCTTTCAATAAATTCTTACTCTACCCCTATATTCCCCCCGAACAGTTTTTAAAAAAATAAATAAAGGTTTGAAAAATGTAATTAAAAAGTCCCCTCTTGTGACTTGGTCACATGAGCGGGGACATGTTATTGATTAAATTTTAAAACTTTTATTTTTTATTTGCTTTTGTAAACTTCATCCTGCACGTGGATGAGGTTTCCAAAAAAGTGCAAAAGCCACTTGGCCTTTCTGCCTGCCCGCCAACCATAAGGTTGGATGGTCAGTGAAAAATTTAAGTTAATTGATTCTTTAACAGCTTTTTCATTGTCAGCGGGCGTGCTGCCGACTCCACTGTGCACCCACTGACCAAACCATCGCGTAAGTGTGCGTTGACATCGGCACGTTTGGCTGAAATCAATGAGTGTCGTTTCACGCTCGAGCGGGTGGGGCTCGCGCCCACCCACCGAACTAAACATTTTAGTAACTCGCTGCAGTGAATCTTGTAGAGATTACAGCCTGCAGTTACAACATACCGATGGTGGAAGGTGTCGATGTTTAAGCTAATAGATGTGGTGCTGGTTAAAGGGATTGATTTGTTGTGGACGGTTGTGTCAGCTCCTGGAGTGTTGCTGAACCTTCACACATCCAGGAAAGTGGTGAGGATTACATTACACCCAGACGTCTGCCTTGCAGTGAGGATTGGGTGTGCAGGATGTGATCCAGTATGAAGTCTCTAATCTGGGTGGATAGAAACAGTGTTTGTGAGGTTGGACACTTCAGTTTCTGCTCAATGGTGACACCCAGGAGGTTGATGCTTGGGTCTCAGCAATGGTGATGCCATCGTCCACGGTCACTGTCTGTCACTTGGGTGGCATGAAATTTCTTTACCCTTCATCAGACAAGCCAGGGTGTTGTCCAGGTCTGCTGTATGCAGCTCTGAACTGCAACGGCTGTCCTGGAGGTGTAAAACGCTAGAAGCAGGGAGTCTGCAACGTTCGGGAACTGTTCTCTGGGTATCAACAACACAAAACCAGTCTTGGATGCAATTTCTACTTCAGGTGGGAAACCTTTATTCATTCACTAGTGACAGCTCGTACTCACTGTACCGGGTGCTTGGTCACTCCCTGTGCACGGGGTCACCCTTCAGGTGGTCGGCCCGCTGGACGATGTCTCCCCATGTCTCCCAGTGAGTGACCAGGCCCTTATCCTCCGCCTGCAATGCTGATGTCTTCTTGGGCTCTGACGTTTATACACTTTTGCTGAATCCAGCCCCTTCCCCTTTGGCATATAAGACAAAACCTGAAAACAGGTCATCCGATTGGCCTTCTGTACCTTCGTGATTCTCACTGGTACCTCACCACCCCCTAAGGGATAGGCCAATAGAGGTTCAGTAGCAGATATTTAAAGGGATATTTCAGAATACACAGAATATATACATTCCAATGAGAAAGAAAAATTCCAAAGGGAGGGCCCACCATCTGTGGTTAACTAATAAAGTTAAAGACAGCATCAAACTTAATGAGAAAACATATAATTACACGCGGATGGCTGGAAGGTCAGAAGATTGGAAAGAATATAAGGAACAGCAAAGGATGTGAAATAGATTAATAAGGAAGGAAAAATGAGAGAATGAAAGAAAGCTAGCTCATAATATAAAGATGGGTAGTAAGTGTTTCTATGGTTATTTAAATAAGAAGAGTTAACAAAGTGAGTGTTGGTCCTTTAGAGAGTGCGTCGGGGGAATTGATAATTGAAAGTCGGCTGGTGGCGGATGAATTAAACAGATATTTGGCTTCGATCTTCACTATAGAGGACACAAGTAACATCCTGGGCTTAGCTGTAAATCAGGAAATGGAAGGGAGGAATAACTCGGGAAAATTACAATCCCCAGAAAAGTGGTATTGAGCAAATTGCTGGGGCTGCGGGCTGACAAATCCCCAGGTACAGATGGAATTCACTGTGAGGTCTTGACAGAAGTGGTTAGCGAGATAGCTGATGCATTGGCTTTAATTTTCCAAAATTCCCTAGATTTGGGGAAAGTTGCATTCGATTGGAAAATAACAAATATAACTCCTTTATTCCAAAAGGGAGGGAGACAGAAAGCAGGAACCTAAAGGCCAGTTAGCCTAGCCTCTGTCATAGGGAAAATGTTAGAAGCTATTATTAAAGAAGCTATAGCAGGGCACTTAGAAAAATTCAAGGCAAACAGACAGAGTCAACATGATTTTGTAAAAGGGAAATCATGTTCAACCAATTTATTGGAGTTCTTTGAAGGAGTCACATGTGCTGTGGAAAAGGGGAACTGGTGGATGTTCTGTTCTTAGATTTCCAGATGGCATTTGATGAAGTGTCACATCAAAGGATAATGCAGAAAATAAAAGCTCATGGTGTAGGGGGTAACATATTGGCATGGATAGAAGATTGGCTAGCTAACAGGAAGCAGAGAATTGGTATAAATGGGTCTTTTTCTGGTTGGCAGGATGTGATGAGTGGTCTTTTGTCTGCACTGGAGTGCTGTGTTTGGCTGCAGTAGAGAGCTTCAGTTGGAGATTGGAGACTGAGGGAGTATAAGGGTTAAATTAAGGGTAAAATTCTATCTAAAGTCTAGTCTTTCTTTAATTTAACAAATAACTAAAAGTTGCTGTTCGGGTTAGAGGAAGGTGAGTTTTGGACAGGAGAGGAGAGGCCAGCAACAACAATATAAAAGGGCATGAGAAACAGAGGTCGAGACCGGAGAGGAGAGCTGTACCCTCAGGACATTCAGGCGGTGGATTTCGAAGTGATGTCACGATTCAAAAAGTGACACGACACAGCGGAGGCAGCTGATTGGTAAGTAGGGTCAGGTGAGCACTTCCACTTCTACTTTTTCTACTAATTAAACTGCTGTAGTTCATTAGCTTAAACAAAATAAGGTGGGGACTTTGGACTGTAGTGGGAGTTATTGGGTAGAATAAGGTCCCTAGCATAGTTAGTATTCTTTAAAGGGAGTAACTAACGAGCTTAATTGAAATGGAAGTCATGGCAGCAGAGCTCACACCCGTGATATGCTCCTCCTGCGCTAGGTGGGAAGACATGAATGCTTCCACTGTCCTTGGTGACCATGTGTGCAGGAAGTGCGTCCAGCTGCATTTATTGGCTAACTGCATTATGGAGCTGGAGCTGCAGGTGGATTCATTGTGGCGCATGCACGATGCTGATATTGTGTGGACAGCACATTCATTGAGATGGTCACACCGCAGGTAAAGACTAAACAAGCAGAAAGGCGATAGTTCATCACCAGGCAGACTAGAGGAAGGCAGGTAGTGCAGGAGACCCCCATGTTTATCCACCTCTCTAACAGATATACTTTTTGAATACTGTTGTGCGAGACAACTTCTCAAGTAAAAGGAGCAGGAGCCAAGCCCATGGTACCACTGGTGGCTACGCTGCACAAGAGGGGAGGAAGAAGAGTGGCAGGGCTATAGTGATAGGGGATTCCATAGTAAGGGGAACAGACAGGCATTTCTGTGGCCGCAGAAGAGACTCCAGGATGGTATGTTGCCTCCTGGTGCCTGGGTCAAGAATGTCATAGAGAGGCTGCTGGGCATTCTGAAGGAGGAGGGCAAACAACCAGTGGTCGTGGTACATATTGGCACCAACGACATAGGTGAAGGAAAGGGATGAGTCCTACAAGTTGAATATAGGGAGTTAGGACATAAATTAAAAAGTAAGACCTCAATGGTAGGAATTTCAGGATTACTAATAGTACCATATGCTAGCGAGAGTAGAAATAACAAGATATTACGGATGAATATGTGGCCGAAGGAATTCCAGGGATTCCATTGAGACTGGTTCATGAGTGGGTGGGACCAGTACTAACAGAACGGGTTGCATCTGGGCAGGACCGGGACCAATGTCCTCAGGCGTGTGTTAGCTAATGCGGTCAGGGAGGGTTTAAACTGGAATGGCAGGGGGATGGGAACCTGAGCAGGCAGACAGAGGAGGGGGAAATAAGGATAGAAACCAAAGGCAGAAAAGTAAGAAACATAAATGGAAGGCAGAAAAAACAAGGGTGTAAAACAAATGGTGCAAAATAAAGCTAAGATGACTAACAAGGTTAGAAAGACATGTCTAAAGGCATTGTCTCTTAATGCACGGAGCGCTCACAATATGGTAGATGAATTAACAATGCAGATAGATATAAACAGTGCTGATATAGCTGCAATTACCGAGACATGGCCACAGGGTGACCAAGGATGGGAACTGACCATCCAGGACTATTCAATATTTCGGAAGGACAGACAAATAGGGAAAGTAGCTGGGGGAGCATTGTTAGTAAAGGATGAAATCAATGCAATAGTGAGGAAGGATATTGGCTCGGGAAATCATGATGTGGAATCTGTTTGGGTGGAGATAAGAAATACCAAGGGGCAGAAAGCATTGGTGGGTGTTGTCTATAGGCCCCAAAACAGTAGCGCAGAAAGGCATTAAACAGGAAATAAGGGTACAACTGTAATCAGGGGTGACTTTAATCTACATATAGTTTGGACTAATAAAACTAGTAATAAGGTTGTGAAGGAGGATTTCCTGGATTGTATACATGATGGTTTCTTAGATCAAACATTGAGGAACCATCTAGGCAGAAGGCTATCCTAGAATGTGTATTGTGCACTGAGAAAGGGTTAATTAACAATCTTATCCCTTGGGGAAGAGTGACCATAAAATGATATAATTGCCCATTAAGATGGAAGGTGAAGAAGTTGAATCCCAAACTATGGGACCTGAATCTAAATAAATCGAACTACGAGGGTATGAGGTGCGAGTTGGCAATAAAGGATCGGGGAACCTTACTAAAAGTCTTGACGGTGGATAGGCAATAGCTAATATTTACGGAACCTATGCATGAATTACAACAGTCGTTCATTTCTCTCTGATGCAAAAATAAAAGAGGAAAGGTGGCTCAAACATGGATTACAAAAGAAATGAGGGATAGTATCAGATCCAAGGAGGAGACATATAAAATTGCCAGAAAAAGCAGCAAGCCTGAGGATTGGGAGCAGTTTAGAATTCAGCAAAAGTGGACAATAAGATTGATCAAGAAGGGGAAAATGGACTATTAGAGTAAACTTGTCAGGCACATAAAAACTGACTGGAAAAGCTTCGATAACATGTGAAGAGAAAAAGTTTAGAAAAGACAAATGTAGGTCCCTTACAGTCAGAAACGGGGGGAATTCTAATGGAGAACAAAGAAATAGCAGAAGAATTCGACATACATTTTGGTTCTGTCTTCACTAAAGAGGACACAAATAATTTCCCAGAAATGTTAGGGAACCAAGGGTCTAGTGAGAGGGAGGAATTGAAGAAAATCAGGATTAGTAAAAAAAATAGTGCTAGAGAAATTAATGGGTTTAAAAGCTGAAAAATGCCCAGTGCCTGATAATCTACATCCCAGAGTACTAAAGGAAGTGGCCCAGGAAATGTTAGATGCATTGCAGGTGACCTTTCAATATTCTATAGACTCTGGATCAGTTCCTACAATTGGAGGGTGGCAAATGTAACTATTTAAAAAAGGAGGGAGAGAAAAAACAGAGATTTACAGACCAGTTAGCGTAACATCATTAGTGGGGAAAATGCTAAAGTCTATTATAAAAGACATGGTAACAGAACACTTGGAAAACATTAACAGGAATAGACAAAGTCAGCATTGGTTTATGAAAGGGAAATCATGCTTAACTAATCTACTGGAGTTTTTTGAGGATGTAACTAGTAGAATAGATAAGGGAGAAGCAGTGGATGTGATGCTTTTGGATCTCAACGAGGCTTTTGATAAGGTCCCACATATGAGGCTAGTGGGCAAAATTAAAGCACATGTGATTGTTGGTAATATACCGGCATGGATTGAGAATTGGTTGACGGACCGGAAACAGAGAGTGGAATAAATTGATCTTTTTCCGTATGGCAGGCGGTGACTTGTGGTGTACTGCAGGGATCAGTGCTTGGGCCCCAGATACTCAGGAGAAATATAAATGACTTGGATGAGGGAACGAAATGCAATATTTCTGAGTTTGCTGATGGCACAAAGCTGGACGGAGTTGTGAGTTGTGAGGAGAATGCAAGGAGGCTTCAGGGTGATTTAGACAAGTTGTGTGTGTGGCATATGGTCAAAAGGCAGATGTAGGATCATGTGAATAAATGTGAAGTTATACACTTTGGTGTGAAAAAGAGAAAGGCAGAGTATTATTTAAATGGTGATATATTGGGAAATGTAGATGTACAAAGGGATCTAGGTTTTTTTGTACACGAGTCAATAAAAGTAAACAGGCAGGTGCAGCAAGCAATTGGGAGGGATGAGGATTTGCAAGAGGATTTGAGTTCAGAAGTAGGGATGTCTTACTGCAGTTATACAAGGCCTTGGTGAGACCACACCTGGAGTGTTGTGTGCAGTTTTGGTCTCCCTACCTAAGAAAGGATATACTTGCCATAGAGGGAGTGCAGCAGAGGTTAACTAGACTGATACTGGGGATGGCAGGACAGTCGCATCAGAAGAGATTAGTTCGACTGGGACTGTATTCACTAGAGTTTAGTAGAATGAGAGGGGATTGAAACATATAAAATTCTAACAGGGCTAGACAGACTGAATGCAGAGAGGATGTTTCTCCTGGTTGGGAAGTCCAGGGATCACACTCTCAGGATACGGGGCAGGCCATTTAGGGCTGAAAGAAGGGAAAATGCTTTCCCTCGAAGGATGCTCAATCTGTGGAATTCTCTAGCACAGAAGGGTGTGGAGGCCAGGCCGCTGAGTATATTCAAGAAATAAATTGATAATGTTTTGGATATTAGTGGTATCAAGGGGTATGGAGAGAAAGTGTTGAGATAGAGGATGAGCAGTGATTATATTGAATGGTGGAGCAGGCTCGAAGGGCCGAATGATCTACTCCTGCTCCTAGTTTCTATGTTTCTTGTGCCACAGGAATCAGTGCTGGACCCTCAGCTTATCACAATTTATATAAATGACTTTGATGAAGGGACCTAAGGAATAGATGCTAAATGTGCTGATGACACAAAGATAGATAGGAAAGTAAATTGTGAAGAGAATGCAAGGAGGCTACAAAGTGACATAGGTAGGTTAAGTGAGTGGGCAATGATCTGGCAAATGGAGTATAATGTGGGCAACTGTGAATTGGTTATTTTTGTGAGGGAGAATAAGAAAGAAGATTATTATCTAAATGGTGAGAGATTGCAGATCTCTGAGATTCAGAGGGATCTGGGGATCCTAATGCATGAATCATCTGGAGTATTGTGAACAGGACCGATCTCTATACTTAAAGAAAGATGCAAATGCGTTAGAAGCAGTTCAGAGAATGTTAACTAGATTGATGCCAGGAATGGGCAGGTTGTCTTATGAGGACAGGCTGGACATGTTAGGCTTGTATCCACTGGGATTTAAAAGAGTTAGAATTGACTTTATTGAAACCTTTAAGATCCTGAGGAGTCTTGACAGGGTGGATGTGGAGAGGATGTTCCCCTTGTGGGAGAATCGAGCACGAGAGGTGACTGTTTAAAAATAAGGACTGCTCATTTAATACAGAGAGGAGGGGAGATTTTTTCTCTCAGGTAGTTGTGAGTCTTTGGAACTCTCTTCCTCCAAAGGCGGTGGAAGCAGAATCTTTGAATATTTTTAAGGCAGAGCAAGATAGATCCTTGATTCAAAAAAGGGGTGAAAGTTTATCAGGGGCTGACTGGAATGTAGGGTTTAGTTTACATTCATATCAGCCATGATCTTATTGATTGGCAGAGCAGGCTCGAGGAGCTGAGTGGCCTACTCCTGCTCCTAATTCGTATGTTCATTTGTATAAGCCAAAATTGAAAGAAACACAGAGAACAGCTAAACCCTGAAGCTAAATTACTTTTGGAAGGGAGCCAAACAGCCAGTCACTTCAAAATACCCCATTACACAGGTTGGAAAGAAAACATTTAGCCTTCACTAACTCTTCAGTGATAAGATTTATTAATAAAATAGACAATAGGAGCTTGTTTTGTCTCTGCAGGAGGTCAGCCAGGGGCCCTTGGGCACCCATAGGGGGGAGGATCAGCAGGTGCACACCCTGAGGCCATCCATTCAGGTGACTCCGGGAGTGTCCGGCACATCTTAACCCCATCTTCCTGTGGCCTCAGCAGCTCCAGCGGCAAAGGCCGAGGAGGGTTCCACTGCCACACAGCAGGACCCCGAAAGCAGGCCGGGGCACTCCAGGTCTCAGCCTCCAGAGGACGCCAATCCTCTGTCTCCTTGTTCTGACGAGCACTGTTCATGTCACTCAGATATGAAACGTTTCTGCAAAAGATAAAGGCACGGGTCTCAGTCCATGGCCTCTTCCCTGTGCTCTGTGCAGCCTTCAGACCAAAGTAATGTTGTATCCTCACGCTCCCTCGACACATTCCTGATGCCTGCACCTCGGCTGTGCTTGTTAGTTCTGCCGGAATGTCGTGGGTAGGCATCCCAGAGATCCGTCATTCTCTCTGTGTGTTCTCAGCACCTTTAAGGTGGGGCTGGCCCCCATCTCCTCAGCATCTGTGACCAGTGACGCTGTGCTCCTGAAGGGCTCAGTTGCTGAAGGCAGACAAAGGATCAGAAGCTTCTTAAGTTTCAGGGCTTTGTCTCTTTGATTCGACCCTGATCACAGAGCGGAAGCGAGCTGCCCTTAGCCAGACAGGAGTCAGACATTCTCGGAGGCTATGTAAAGATATTAGGCGAGTCCTCACTGCATGTCATCGTCATCCTCCTGCAATCAAGTGGTTATTAGGGCCTCCACTGCATCTCCATGACAGGAGCATTATCACAGAGGGTATGTGTTCTGCCATAAGCCAGACTAGATTCAAATATTCATAGATGTAATGTGAGGATCTTATGGTGTCTCTCCACTGCATGTTGTCATCATCCTCCACAAGTCTAGAGGCTATGAGGGCCTCCCGAGCACGTCTGCCTCGTCTGGTCAGTGTGAGGGCCTCATCCTAGTCATGGTTGCATTCAAGGCCCTCCTCACCCTCATCACAGTCGATGTCTTCAGGGGTGATGGAGGAGGAGGAGACCTCCAGCTCCTCCATCTCCTCCTCAGCCAGCTCCTCTCCTGTTTGCAGCACCAGGTTGTAAAGGGTGCAGCAGGCGACGATGATGGGAGACACCCTCTGGGGACTGTGTTGCAGGGCTGCTCCAGACTGGTCCAGGCACCGGAACCTCCTTTTCAGCATCCCGATGGTTTTCTCCACCAGGTTACAGCATGAGCCTCATTATAGCATTGCTCTGCTACAGTCTGAGGCCGCCGCACGAGTGTCATCAGCCACGTCCTCTGTGGGTAGCCCTAGTCCCCGAGGAGCCATCCCTGCAGCCTCTGTGGACCCTGGAAGACTTCAGGGATCTGTGACTGATTGAGAATCTAGGAGTTGTGAACACTCCCTGGAAACGGTGCACGGACCTGCAGGACGTGTTTGTGGTGGTTGCACATCAGCTGCACATTCAGCGAATGGAATCCCTTATGGTTCACATAGTGGACCGTGTGTAGCGACGGAGATCTGAGCGCCACATGAGGGCAGTCGATGGCACCCTGCACCTGTGGGAAACCTGAGACCTGGACAAATCTAATCACTCTTGCATCCTGGCTCTCGTATAGTCCCTAGGTCTAGCTAGCTGCTGAGCAGTGATGGCTCACTGTGTCCCTTCAGCGGCGTGAGCGGGAGTCCCAGTCGCCCCTTCTTCCTGAGGGTGCTACTCCTCCCTCTACACAGCCAGTGCCTCAGTCACTCTCTTCTCCATTGTCTTCACTCTCTGTAAGCCATGAGACGTACAGCTAGTTCACCAGGCTCCATGATCCTGATGTGCTCCTCCTGGTAGATGAAAGAGAGAGAGGCGTGGGTCAGCATGGTGCACAAAGAACCTCTCGGTTAAATTTGAAGTCCCCTTAACACATCCCGGAGAGTTCTGGCCACCACTTGGATGGCCAGAGATTATTGCGCTGCATGGCTGCCCGAAACCCCACCTTCCTCCACCCCACTCCACCCGGCCGATTGGCGGCAGCTTTGCCCATTGGACTGCATGCTATGCTCTCAGCTCAGGGGCAGGCATTCTCATAACCCGTGCTGCAAAACTGCCCTGTTAGCTTGTACCATGGTGGAGACTGGTCCATTCCGGGATGATGACAATGCAAAGGGCTGTGAGCACCTCCACCAGTGACTGCTCCATGGCCAGCTTTAGCAAGGAGATTGTACAATGTGCCCAGTCATCCAACTGTTCTGCAGTCCACTAAAACACTCATTAGTTTACAGACTGTGCCCGAGGGGTAATAAACTCTGGAGCACTTGGTGGCACTTTAATGCCTCTGTGTTGCTTGAGTGGGCAGATAAGCTCGAGGCCCAACTCCAATCATATCAATGTGGCTGCTCCTGAACTGTCTCAGCTGCAGAGTAAGGGTCACTTTATACAAGGTGTCCCTAATGGGTGGCCGCTTCCCTCACCCACTCCCCCACCCACCACCCCACACGGGCTTGTGCACTACCTTCAACTGCAGGGCAGCCTTTGCCCCAAACCCCCTGAAAAACACGCCTGAACCTTGAAGTCTAACAGGCGTCCTTGGTGAGTGCTCTGCAATGTTACTGTGCACTCGCCTCCAAGTTTGCCTCAAAGTGCAGCCTGTCATGTGCACGCCTTTTATATGCTGTTGTGAAACACATCAGCGTGGGTGGACTATCCGGCTGGGGGATGAATGAGTCTGACAGGTGAGTCTTACAATGATATGCACATCTGTGAGTCTCCTGGAGCAGTAGACCACTGGTCTCAGCTTGCCATGCCGCTCTTGGAGCAGCACAGCACTCTGAATAGGAGCAGGTCATCCACTTATTTTGGCCTTCTTGCCATATTGTCTGCTCACAGCTCCGAACACGCCCGATGCCAGTGGGCACAGACGATTCCACCCATTGCATTTAAAAGTTCACACCATGAGGATTAGATCAGTCAGGCACCTTTGGAACATAACGGGTCAGTGTTCCCTTTTGAGAATTCCCCTGGGTTGAGACAGAGATATATCAAAATTCAATTTCAACATGTTGAATTCGTGAGTAAATATCTTTATTAATTGTTACTGTTTGTTTGAGTTATCCAACAATATTTGTAGGTAAGTTTGATTTATAAATTTCATGTATTTAAGTCGATTATTTACATGTTATGTTTCACTTTAATTATCATTTATAACTTGATGTATAAGCTATAAAGTATAACGGGCTTCAATAAAGCGTGTAAGTTTTTGAAGCATATGCAACGTGTAATCTAAAATATTTATTATCTTGGCAATCCACATAAATACACTACTCCAGAAGTCTTATTATGATTTCTAAGAGCTGATATTGGTTGACTTTCAAAGAAGCTGGTCTGCTAAGACCGGCCTCAACGTATGTCCTGTCCTGAGATAATTTTGTGGGTTTTGAGAGTCCTGAAGCAGAGGGCTTGTATTTGAGGAACGAATCTAAGATCATGTTCCTTTAATGCTTAGAACCTCTTCTAGTTGGGACTTTAAGCTAGCAATAAGTTGAAGGGAATTGGCTTACCTTGTCGGCAGCTAAAAATAACAGAACCATTAAAAACACTATGACCAGAGACTGGAGAGAATGATCCCCGGCATTAGTAAAGTGGTCAGGGAAAAAGTCTGGAAATGATTGGAATTGGGGAAGGTGAAGCGATGCCAGAACCGGAGGTGGAAAAGAGGTTTGAGTGGATCCTGGAGTGACAGTCAGGTAGACTGTTGGGCCTGAATGGATGGTCAGTCTTGAGGGGTTGTGCTATCTATCCCTGTCCTCTTTCCCCAGCCTTCAAAACATTAAAAATATTCACAAGCCTAGGCTTCTCCTTATTTTTATGCTGTGCCCCCCATTGCAGGTTCCCTTTTACCCCAGTCAGTCAGTGCCAGGGGGACTGCACCCCAGTGAGAGGCAGTGCCAGTGAAAAAGTAACACAGTGAGAGGCAGTACAAGAGAAAGAGAAACCGAGTGGGATCAATGCCAGGGGATCAGCACCCGAGTGAGTGTCAGTGCCAGGAAACAAAAACCCGTTGAGAGGCAGTGCCAGGGATAAAGTAACCCGGTGAGAGGCAGTGCCACGAATAAAGTAACCCGGTGAGAGGCAGTGCCAGGGATAAAGTAACCCGGTGAGAGGCAGTGCCAGGGATAAAGTAACCCGGTGAGAGGCTGTGCCAGGGATAAAGTAACCCGGTGAGAGGCTTTGCCAGGAAAGTTTTTTAAAATTATTCATTAAGGGAAGTGGGCTTCGCTGGCTGGACCTGCATTTATTGCCCATTCCTAGTTGCCATTGAGAAGGTGGTGGTGATCTGCCTACTTGAACCACTGCAGTCCATGTTGTGTAGGTACACCTACAGTGCTGTTAGGAAATGAGTTCGGGGATTTTGACCAATGCAACAGTGAAGGAATGGTGATATATTTCCAAGTCAGAATGGTGAGTGACTTGGAGGGGAAATTCCAGGTGGTGGTGTTCCCATCTCTCTGCTGCCCTTGTCCTTCTATAAGGTAGTGGTTGTGGGTTTGGAAGGTGCTGTGTAAGGAACCTTGCTGAATTCCTGCAATGCATCTTGTAGATGATACACACTGCTGCTACTGTGCATCAGTGGTGGAGGGAGTGAATGTTAGTGGATGTGGTGCCAATCAAGTGGGCTGCTTTGTCTTGGTCAATGTCAAGCTTCTTGAGTGTTGTGGGAACTGCACTTATCCAGGCAAGTTGGGGGGTATTTCATCCCACTCCTGACTTGTGCCTTGTAGATGGTGGACAGGCTTCGGGGAATGTGGAGGTGCGTAACTTGTCGCAGGATTCCACGTCTCTGACCTGCTCTTGTCGCCACAGTATTTATATGGCTAGCACAGTTCAATTTCTGGTCAGGATGTTGCTGGTGGGGGATTCAGTGATGATAATGCCATTGAACGTCAAGGGGCGATGGTTAGATTCTCTCTTGTTGGAGATGGTCATTGCCTGGCACTTGTGTGGCACAAATATTACTTGCCACTTGTCAGCCCAAGCCTGGATATTGTCCAGGTCTTGCTGCATTTGGACATGGACTGCTTCAGAATCTGAGCAACTTTTCGATTGGCACTAGTACCAGCCCACTCCCTGGTGCCTTGGTGGGGGCAGGGCACTTCTCCATATGTGTCCTTCCTGTCGGGGCCGTGGGCAGGGGCTTTTGGGAATGTGCCACGAGTTCAGTGGCCTTAACTGAGGCTGGAGAGGATGGGGTTATGCAAGTGTGTAGGTGGGAATCCCATTCCAACCCCTTCCCCTTGCCCAGCCATGCTGTGGAAAAGATAATGGATACGCCAGTGGGGCAGGTCTTCCGCGATCTCCACATGCAGACATAGATTCCCTGTTCCGATTACCACTACTTGTCCCAGCACATGCTCACCCCGCCCAGTCGCTCCCAGTCAGCTGTACCGTCCCCCATGTCTCTGATCAGCTTCCTGAGCCATCACCACCTTCCCAGGGGAATCTGTCCTCTGCAGGTCAGGCACACGCGTTTCCCCTCAGTGACCCCGACCCGTGTGTCCACAACCTGTTTGCTGGTGTAGGGGAGGGAGGCCTCCCCGTAGGTGAAACCGGTCTGACTGGAGTATCGGGTGGAGTTAGATCCCAGCCACCCTGGCCATCTTCCCACATGGGAATAGGTAGTGATCTCCTCCACGTTACCTTCGATGCCCCACGCAGGCACAACCGGTGCTCTCTCCCCAGCGGTACTACCCATTGCTCTACCTTAAACAGCATGCCTCCCTTTACAGAGAGGGCTGCTGTGCTGTAAGGGCCCTCTACCCTTTTCCCTTCTGCCACTGCACTGAGGACTGCCTTGAGGACGGGGTCTTGTGTTTGGACCGTCTTAAGTTCCGGGGTTAAAGCTACCCCTGCACTCCCCCGTGTCCCATTCCTAACCGTGACTGCTGCGATAGGACCGGACCCATATGGGTCCCAGATAATGCCTGTGCGGGCACCCTCCTTAGCTAGCACGTTGGCCTGCCGGTTGCCCTCACTCCTGGGTTCCGCGGAGGAATGGGCTTTCACCTTATGGATGAAAACATCCCCTTCCTCCCCCACTGCGGCTAAGATTTTCTCCAGCAAGGGTTTCACTGTGAGGGGTCTCCCGTCAGCGGAGGTGTATCCACGGTGGGACCAGATGGCCAGGTACTCCGTATACGAATTGCATGTGAACATGCTGTCCGAGCAAATCGTGTATGGGGTGGGGAAGATCTCGGGGTGTGTAACCACGTACACTACCGCAGACAGTTCAGCCTGCTGGGCGCTCATGGTGCTGGGGAGCTTAATTGCCAGGGCAAGGTTAGCCGCTGGGTCATAAACTCCACACCCCGTGTGTCGCTCACCAGCAGATACTGTGCTGGAGCCATCCACATAGGTTTCACGGCCTATGGGGTGTATCCCGGCCCATAAACCTATGTCTACTTCCCAAACCCCTTCTATGGAACACCGGTGGGCTGTTCCAGGATATATCAGGCTAGCTGCGAGCTTTGGCTCGCAGAGCCCTTTTACTTTTAGGTCCATCTGTGAGAGAAGCAGGGTCCAGCGAGCAATGCGGGCACTGCTCACTGTCCCATCCTTGATTCTCCCATCCAGGAGCATCTGGGTGGGCGTGAGATGGGTGAGGAGGGTGATGGGAGAGGTGCCTGTGAAGATCAGCGATCTTTTCACAGCCCAATGTGTGGCCAAGAGGTGTCTTTCACAATTGGAGTAGCTCTTCTCCACAGCTGTGAGTCTCCTGGAGGAGTAGACCACCGGTCTCAGCTTGCCATGCCGCTCTTGGAGCAGCACAGCACTCAGAATAGGAGCAGGTCATCCACATATTGTACCAGCCGCCTGGGCTGGCTGAAGCCATTTAAACTGTTTGCCATGCATTGGTGGAAAATGCAAGGGCTATTGTGGAAGCCCCGAGGCAGACAGTTCCAGGTGTACTGTTGTCCTTTGAAGGTAAAGGAAAATTGTACTGATCCTCTCTCCTTAAAGGGCTGGAACAAAACCCATTGGAGATATCCAGAACCGTGAAAGTGGTTGCGGATGCTGGCATACTTCCTATCAGGTCGGCAACTGCTGCTACCGTGGATGCACAGGCTGGGATGTTACTGTTGAGCACCCGATAGTCCACTGTGGCCCTCCAGGAGTTTTCCAGTTTTCTAACCGGCCACAGTGGAGAGTTCACATGGGTGGCTATCGTTCTCAGGACCCCCTGTTGCATTAAGGAGGACATGGCTGCTTCCATGTCTGGCTCCGCTTCCCTGGGGAAGTTATATTGCCTTTGTGGTCGTACCATAGTGTCCGCATCTACACTGTCGTTGAACCCGTTGACCCTCCCACAGTCGTGTTTGTGTGTGGTAAATTGGCTAGGTGGGCTCGCACTAATGCCTGGAACTCCCTTGGGATATTACTGACCAACAGTTCGAGGTTATAACCCTCTTTAGGCTTCATGGTGCACAGGGTCCCCTTCCCCTGTTACCCTGGGATGACTACTACACTGCTTTCCTTTCCTGTTTTTGCCCCCCATAGGCAGTGATTCCTCAAATCCTCTCGGATCCCATGGCCTACAATAAAGTCGGCTCCCAGGATCCCTTTTCCACCCTCCACTTCCCACTTCATTAGGATACAGGTCCACTTAGAGCGGAGTGTTCCTAAACGAATGGTCAGCGGGATGGAAAATGAGCCAGCTTGTTCTTTACCTGTGAATCCCGACAGACTGTCTGGGACCCCGTTGGATAGAGGTGAGGTGGTGGGGTTAGCTGAATGGATCACGGTACATGATGCTCCCGTGTCCAACAGATAGCTCCCCTTTACCTCTTCTACCTCCATCTCAACGAGGGGTCTCTTCCATAAGTCGTAGGTAAGGGAACACAGGTAAACAGGCTGCGCTGGCTCTGGTCAGGGTTGTGGGTAAGATGGGGCTGATGGGGTCAGCGTGCCGGTGGTGGCTGCTACCCTCACTGGGCCAGTCAATAGGGTTCCCATGGCGTCCAAAAATGACTCGACCGTGGCGGGAGGGGTTCCTGTCTCTGCCTTTTGGGCTGGGGTTGAGGGACTGGAAGAGCTTACCCTCCAGGGAGAATAGCAGCATTTTGGCCTGTTAAGCATCATTGCACTCGTTGATGCTTGCTGCTTGTTCCATTTCCCTGAAGTGGACCGAGGGATCCCCATTTGCTGTAAGTTTAGTTAAATGGCTTACCATGGCCCTAAGCTGTTGGGTGCCATGGGGAACTATGAACTGGTTTTGGAGGGGTCCCTCATCCCTGTTATCAGCGGGCAGGCCAAACCTTTGCTGCCGGGCCGGGCACATCGGCCCTGGTCCCAGCCTGTCTTGCTAGGGGTTTTCCTCCTCAGCTTCTGCCCCTAATTCCACCCCTCACTCCTGCCAGATTTTGCTAAAGCTTGGCGCTACGGGTGGTGGTCGTGGGCCCTCCTGCTCCTCAACCGGGTAGTCCCTTGGCACTACCTGTGGTGTCTGAACCGTCCTCCCCAGGTTCCCTGTGAAGTCGACCTGGGCTGCACTAGGGCTTATGATTGCTTCCTTAGTAGTTAGTCGTGCTTATTTATGCAAGATTTTGATGGGTTTAGGTTCGTGGAAGATGAAGTCTTTCTCTAGGTTGATTGTTTTAAAGGGAAGAATACGTATTCTGTCTCTCTCGTTGTCTGGTTCCAGGCAACAATCCACATTGCACTCAACAAGCCCGGGCATGTCCAGTCCCAGGCCTTCATGGGCCTAGCCTCCTGTCTGCAGGGTTCTACACTTAACTCAGCAGTTGGGTCCTCTGCCATAAAAGATGGGCCCGAATTTTGGAGGCATATGAATACACCTTTGTACATAGACCAGAGATTCATACAGCAAATACCGATGCTCTAATTCACCTCCCTTTACAAGAGAATGATGAACATGTCCCAATCCCACATGTCAAACTGAAAGAAAAAACATACAATGTGGCAAAGATTAGTGATAATGCAAAGGAATGGGAGAGCTTTAAAAACCAGAAAAGATGACCAAAACAAAATGAAGAGGAAGAAAATAAACTTTGAGGGTAAACTAGTAAGTAATATATAAATGGACTGTAAGAGCTTCTTTAAATATATAAAAAGGAAGGAAGAGGCCAAAGTGAACATAGGCCCCTTAGAGAATGAGGCTGGGGAAATAACAATGGGGAACCGGGAAATAGCAGTAGTGTTGAATAAATACTTTGCATCGGTCTTCACGTTAGAAGACACTAATAGCGTTCCAAAAATATAAATAATCAAGGGGAAAAGAGGGGAGCGGGGGAGCAGGGGAGGAAATGAATACAATAACTATCAAATAGTAATAGGAAAACTAATGGTGCTAAAGGCTGATAGCCTGGACATGAAGGGTTGCATCCTAGGATATTAAAGGAAATAGCTACAGAGATAATGGATGCATTGATAGCAATCTTCCAAGAATCCTTACATTCTGGAAAAGTCCCAGAGGGTTGGAAAACTGCCAATGTAACACCCTTATTCAAAAAGGGTCAGAGAGAAAAAACAGGTAACTAAAGGCCAGTTAACTTAACATCTGTCATTGGGAAAATGTTCGAGTTTATTATAAACAATGTAATAGCAGAGCATTTAGAAATGCATAATATAATCTAGCAGAGGCGAAATGGCTTCATGAAGGGGAAACCATGGCTGAAACATTTATTAGAATTCTTTGAGGTCACAAGCAGGAGAGATAAAGGGGAATCAGTCGATGTAATCTATTTGAAATTCCAAAAGACTTTTGACAAGGTACCGCACATAAGGCTGCTTAATAAGAAAAGAGCCCATTATGTTTGGGGTGGTATATTCGCATGGATAGAGGATTGGATAACGAACAGAAGACAGAGAGTTGGGACAAGGGGAGCATTTTCAGGATGACAACCTGTAACACAGAGATCAGTGCTGGGCCACAACTATTTACAACATTCATTAATGACTTGGATGAGAGAAGTGAATGTACTATCGCCACATTTACAGAAGACACAATAAAATGTGGGAAGGTAAGTGGTGAGGATGACACAAAGAGTCGACAGAGGGATATAGACAAGTTAAGTGAGTGAGCAAAAACTTGGCAAATGGAATATAATGTTGGAAAATGTGTGGTTATGCACTTTGGCAGGAAGAAGAGAGGAGCTGAATATTATTTAAATGAAGGAAGACTGCAGAAAGCTTCAGCACAGAGGGTTTTGGGGTCCTCGTGCATGAATCACAGAAAGCTAGCATACAGGTTCAGCAAGTAATAGTGAAGGCAAATGGACTGTTGGCCTTCATTTCAAAGGGAATGGAGTATGAAAATAAGGAAGACTTGCTACAACTGTACAAGGCCCTAGTTCGACCACACCTAGAATGCTATGAACAGTTTTGGTCCCCTTATCTAAGGAAAGATATACTGGCATTGGAGGCAGCCCAGAGAAGTTCATTAAGTTGATCCCGGGTAGGGAGGGATTTTCTTCTGAGGAGACGTTGAGTAGCTTGGGCCTGTGCTCATTGGAGTTTAGAAGAATGAGAGGCAAACTTATTGAAACAGATAACATTCTTAGGCGGCTTGACAGGGTAGATGCTGAGAGATTGTTTCCCCTTGTGATAGAGTCTAGGGCCAGAGGGCATAATCTCAGAGTTAGGGGCCGCCCATTTAAGACAGAGATGAGGAGGAATTTCATCTCTCAGAGGCTAGTGAATCTGTGGAATTCTTTACCGCAGACGGCTGTAGGGACTAGGTTGTTAAGTTTATTCAAGACTCAGATACACTGATATTTAATAAGTTATAGAATCAAGGGTTATGGGGAAGCGGCAGGAAGGTGGAGTTGAGGATTATCAGACCAGCCATGATCTCATTAAATGGCTGAGCAGGCTCGATGTGCCAAATGGCCTATTTCTGCTCCTGCACTGTATGGTCCTATGGCCACTTGTCAGCCCGAGCCCGGAAATTGTGCAGGTTTTACTACATTTGGACATGGAACTGCTTCAGTATCTGAGGAGTCGTGAATGGTGATGAACGTTGTGCAATCTTCAGCGAACATCCCCAATTCTGACATTATGATGGAAGGAAGGTCATTGATGAAGCAGCTGAAGATGGTTGGGCAGAGGACATTACCCTGAGGAACTGCTGCAGTGATGTCCTGGAGCTGAGATGACTGACCTCCACCAACCGCAACCATCTCCCTTTGTGTGCGGTATGAATCCAACCAGTGGAGAATATCCCCCCCTGATTCCCATTGTCTCCAGTTTTGCTAGGGCTCCTTGATGCCACACTCGGTCATATGTGGCCTTGATGTCAAGGGCAGTTACTTCCACCTCAACTCATCAGTTCAGCTCTTTAGTCCATGTTTGAAATAAGGCTCCAATGAGGTTAGGATCAGAGTGGCCCTGGAGGAACACAAACTGGGCATCAATGAGCAGGTTATTGCGAGGTAAGTGCTGCTTGATAACACAGTTGATGATCCCTTCCATTACTTTACTGATGATTGAGAGCAGACTGACGGGGCATTAATTGGCCGGGTTGGATTTGTCTTGCACACCTGGGCAATTTTCCACTTTGCTGGGTAGATGCCAGCATTGGAGGTGCACTGGAACATCTTGGCTCGGGGCATGGCATGTTCTTGGGCACAAGTCTTTAGTACAATGGCTGGAATATTTTCAGTGCCCACAGCCTTTGCTCTATATAGTGACTTCAGATGTGGAGTGAATCGAATTGGCTGAAGACTGGCATCTGTAAAGCTGGGGGCCTCCGGAGGGGCCAAGAATGATCATTCACAGTGCACTTCTGGCTGAAAATTGTTGCAAACGCTTCAGCCTTATCTTTTGCACTGATGTGCTGGGCTCCCCCATCATTGAGGATGGGGATATTTGTGGAACCTCCTCCTCCAATGAGTTGTTGAATTGTTCACCACCATTCATGACTGGATGTGGCTGGACTGCAGAGCTTAGATCTGATCCATTGGTTGTGGGATCGCTTAGATCTGTCTATCAATTGTTGCTTATGCTGTATGGCACGCAAGTAGTCCTGTGTTATAGGTTCACCAGCCTGACACCTCATTTTTTGGCATGCCTGGTGCTGCTCCTGGCATACCCACCTGCACTCGTCATTGAACCAGGGTTGATCCCCTGTCTTGATGGTAATGGTGGAGTGGGGGATATGCCGGGCCATGGAGGTTACAGGTTGTTTTCTAGCATGTTTCTGCAGCTGCTTTTGGATGCCTCATGAATGCCCATGCTTGGCATTGTAGTAGTGCCACGCAACATGATGGAGGATATCGTCAATGTGAAGATGAGGCTTTGTCTCCAAAAGGTCTGTGCGTTGGTCACTACTATTGATACTGTCATGGGTGGGCATAGATGTGTTGGTGAGCATCAAGTGTGTTTTTCCTTTTTGTTGGTTCCCTCACCACCTGCTGCAGACCCAGTCTAGCAGCTATGCCCTTTCGGACTCGCCTAGTTCAGTCATGAGTGGTGCAACTGAGCCACTCTTGATGATGGACATTGAAGTCTTCCACTCAAAGAATAGCCTGTGCCCTTGCCACTCTCAGAACTTCCTCCAAGTGCTATTCAACATAGAGGAGCGCTGATTCATCAGCTGAGGGAGGGCAGTGCGTGCTAATCAGCAGGAGGTTTCCTTGCCCATGTTTGCCCTGATGCCATGAGACTTCATGGGATCCTGACTTGAAGTTGAGGACTCCCACGGCAACTCCCTCCCACCTGTATACCACTGTGCCACCACCTCTGCTGCTGGTGTCTGGGACATTATCTGTAAAGTATGATTCTGTGAGTATGAATATGTCAGGCTGTTGCTTGACTGATGCCGACTGGTCTGTCGGTTTTCATTCCTTTTTGAGACTTTGTAGCAGTTCGATACAACTGTGTGGCTCCATTTCAGAGGGCATTTAGGAGTCAACCACATTGCTTTGGGATTGGAGTCACATGTAGGCCAGATCAGGTAAGGATTTCAGATTTCAATCCCGAAAGGGCATTAGTGAACTAGTTGGTTTTTTATAACAATCAACAATCGTTTTGTGATCATCTTTAGACTTTTAATTCCGATTGTTTTTTAATTCAATTTCCACCATCTGCGCTGGCGGGTTCAAACCTGGGTCCCCAGTGCATTACCCTGGGTCTCTGGATTACTAGTCCAGTGAAAATACAAAAACACCATCACCTCCCCATGTGTACATCTTCTTTCTGTCTGCAATGAGCAGGGCCCTGTGTATTAATATGTGTAGCTTCCAGTTCATGTAAAAGTGCCACACTGCGAGCTCAACTGACAATCTTCAATTGGTTGTCAGTGTCATTCTTAGCACACTGAGGATTAATTAGCAAATGTTGTTCATTCGCCGAATCACATCTAATGTTGGACACTGTGTTTTGATTTTTGCAAGATCGGGCTGGTTGGATACGGCCTGTACCCAGCCCGTTGTGAACAGCGGCTGGGACATGCTGTTTGATGTGATCCCCTGTCTTTGGCACGTCCGGCCTACATACCTAGCATCGCACTGGCACGAGAAATCATATACCACATTACTCATTTGTGTGATAGACAGAATGACCTTTTGGCTTGATGGCAGCATCCTGCTACTCGCGAATACCACTCTTATTGCTGCTGCACAAATTATTGGGATACCTTGCCTTTCCAGAGTAATCAGAGCACGGGGTGGATTCCATTAACATGTGTCAGGAAATTATTATATGCAGCTGTAGATTTAAATGTGGTAAACGTATCATCTACATATTAGAAATGTGGGAGGGGTAGTTGATTAGGTGTCATTACATCAAAGACATGTTTCTCATAGAACCCAACAAAGATGTTCATGAAAGTTGGGCCTAGAGGGGATCGTATGGCTACACCATCTATTTGGGTATGCATGGCGTAGTTAAAACTGAACTCAACTGCATAAGTTGCCAAGTTCATAAGTTCAATGAATGCTGATTCACATAATATCAATGCCTCTACCAAACAGAGTCCACTTGCCAACCAATCAGCACTCTCTTCTCATACAGTATAAACAGTTGTTAGCTTATGTTGGTATTCTTGAGGAGTGTCCTGATGAGTGCAATACGAAAAACTTGCCATGTTTCTATTTTAGCAAAGATCATGTTCTCTACCACAAAACAACTACAAATATTAATAGATATCAATTTTTTTTTGTAACATGAATAAGACCTGGATTCTCTATTATAGTAAAGAATATACTTACTTCTCCTAGAACTGTCAATGTTGTGATTGATTTATCACAAAAAGTGAATTGCATTTTCAGTTCCAAAAACAACTTTAATATAATTTTGAAACTGTATTGTCTCATATTATCTTGTGTATCAAACTCGAAAACCCATCTCCATACAATCTTCAGTGGAGAGGTATATTGTTGAGGAGAGATGCCCGGACTCCAGTAATATCCAGGTTGTTATAATCTATCTTTAAACTTGTTAAAAAGGCTATCTGGAGCATGGTAATAATCTCTGTTAATTCCTTTCCTTTGGGGAGAGATAGATCAGTTCTTCAGACACAATTAAATATCTGTGAGGCCTGTTTTTCTCTACCTTAAGTGAGAGTGATCATCCGAGCAGTGCATCTGACCCAGAATAGCCCCAAAGAGGGGCTAGGATTATAATCCACTTCATCCTGAACCAGTTTGGACCCTGTCAGAGCGACACTATAAACACAATTGTCAGAAACCTAGCTCCCAACCTCGGGGATTCATCCTTCAATTCAGTGATTGCTTCCTGGGAAGGATCATCATGGAGCAGGATATCCGGCAGCCCCATGGATATGCTGTTGCCCCTGCCTGGAATTCCAGGATCAGAACGATTGGAATATATTGGGGCTGTGGCTGTGATTTCCTCACTAACTGGTGTGTCTGTCTGAGTGGGGTTTGGAGGGATATCACTGTGTTATCTTGTTGCTATGTAAGTGGGGCCTCCTCCCTGGAACAAAGACCCTTAAAAAAAACACGCCTGATTTTGAATGTTCTGTTTTTGCAGCAGGGAAAGTGTCCTTTAGATGGAAAGCAGGTCTCACTCCAGCCAGGATCAGGCTCTGGAATGCTAGTCTCCTAGTTTCCTACAGGTAGATACGGCTTTCACACAATGGAGGTGGAACTGACAGATATCCCAATTGATGAGATTCTACCATCAGTTCAACATCTTCCTGTGACCCCTGCAATGTGAAGTGTGGAGGGAAGGAATTCTGGACCCTTCTTGGATGGAAATTTGAACATGTGAGGAAAGGGGAATGAGACCCAGATTAACCAGGTCCCTCCCCAGAATCCCCACTTACCTGCCCATACTGGGAGAGATTCCAAGACAGAAGAATTTCAAAACACCCCACCGATGATTGATCCATGAATTGTTGTGTGTTGCTCTCTGTCTATCCTGGGAGTTTATCAGTGAAATCCCAGTGAGAGAGTTTAAAACCTGTTCAGAGGGGTGTTTGACAGGTTGAAGTGTCAGGCTGCACGGGGTGTGAGCTGTCACCTGGAGAATATGGAGCACACTCTCCAAGTGTCACATCTCTCAAGAAATTACTCACTGTCTCTTCATTCTTTTCTTTTATATCTCAATATTATGATTTTTTCACAGTCACTATTACTGAAACTAGTATTCAATTCCAGTTTTCATTAACTGAATTTAATGTTCACCAGCTGCAATGGTGGGATTTGAACACGTGCTCCTAGACTTGGTTGAGAGAAGCGAATGTATTATCGCCATGTTTACAGATGACACAATAGAATGTGGGAAGGAAAGTGGTGAGGATTACACAAAGATTCGACAGAGGGATATAGACAGGTTAAGCGAGTGAGCAAAAACTTGGCAAATGGAATATAATGTGGGGAAATGTGAGGTTATGCACTTTGGCAGGAAGAAGAGAGGAGCTGAATATTATTTAAATGAAGAAAGACTGCAGAAAGCTTCAGCTCAGAGGGATTTGGGGGTCCTCATGCATGAATCACAGAAAGCTAGCATACAGGTTCAGCAGGTAATAGGGAAGACAAATGAAATGTGACCTTTATTTCAAAGGGATTGGAGTATAAAAATAAGGAAGTCTTGCTAAAAATATACAAGGCCCTAGTTTGACCACACCTAGAATGCTAGAATGCTTTGGTCCCCTTATCTAAGGAAAGATATACTGGCAATAGAGGCAGCCCAGAGAAGTTCATTAATTTGATCCCGGGTAGGGAGGGATTTTCTTCTGAGGAGACGTTGAGTAGGTTGGGCCTGTACTCATTGGAGTTTAGAAGAATGAGAGGCAAACTTAATGAAACAGATAACATTCTTAGGTGGCTTGACAGGGTAGATGCTGAGAGATTGTTTCTCCTTGTGCTAGAGTCTAGGGCCAGAGGGCATAATCTCAGAGTAAGGGGCCGCCCATTTAAGACAGCGGAGGAATTTCTTCTCTCAGAGGCTAGTGAATCTGTGGAATTCTTTACCGCAGACGGCTGTAGAGACTGGGTTGTTAAGTATATTCAAGACTGAGATACACAGATATTTAATAAGTAAGTGAATCAAGGGTTATGGGGAAGAGACAGGAAAGTGGAGTTGAGGATTATCAGACCAGCCATGATCTCATTAAATGGCAGAGCAGACACGTTATGCCAAATGGCTTCTGCTCCTACACCGTATGTTCTTATGGCCACTTATCAGCCCAAGCCTGGATATTGTGCAGGTTTTAATACATTTGGACATGGAACTGCTTCAGTATCTGAGGAGTCGTGAATGGTGATGAACGTTGTGCAATCAGCAGCGATCATCCCCAATTCTGACCTTATGATGGATGGAATGTCATTGATGAAGCAGTTGAAGATGGTTGGGCAGAGGACATTACCCTGAGGAACTGCTGCAGTGTTGTCCTGGAGCTGAGATAACTGACCTTCACCAATCAAAATCATTTTCCTTTGTGTGAGGTAAGAATCCAACCAGTGGAGAATTTTCCCCCTGAATCTCATTGACTCCGGTTTTGCTAGGGCTCCTTGACGTCACACTCGGTCAAATGCGGCCTTGATATCAAGGGAAGTAACTCCCACCTCACCTCGCGAGTTCAGCTCTTTAGTCCATGTTTGAATCAAGGCTATAATGAGGTCAGAATCTGAGTGGCCCTGGAGGAACACAAGCTGGGCATCACTGAGCAGGTTATTGCTCGGCAAGTGATGCTTGATAGCACTGTTGATGTTCCCTTCCATTACTTTACTGATGATCGAGAGTAGACTGATGGGGCATTAATTGGCCGGGTTGGATTTGTCTTGCATACCTGGGCAATTTTCCATATTGCGGGTAGATGCCAGCATTGGAGGTGCACTGGAACATCTTGGCTCGAAGCATGGCATGTTCTTGGGCACAAGTCTTTAGTACGAGGGCTGGAATATCTTCAGCGCCCACAGCCTTTGCACTATATAGTCCCTTCAGTTGTGGAGTGAATCGAATTGACTGAAGACTGGCACCTGTAAAGCTGGAGGCCTCCGGAGGGGCCAAGAATGATCATTCACAGTGCACTTCTGGCTGAAGATTGTTGCAAATGCTTCAGTCTTATCTTTTGCACTGATGTGCTGGGCTCCCCCATCATTGAGGATGGGGATATTTGTGGAACCTCCTCCTCCAATGAGTTGTTGAATTGTCTGCCACCATTCATGACAGGATGTAGCAGGACTGCAGAGCTTAGTTCTGATCCTTTGGTTGTGGGATCACTTAGCTCTGTCTATCAATTGTTGCTTATGCTGTGTGGCACGCAAATAGTCCTGTGTTATAGCTTCACCAGCCTGACACCTCAGTTATTGGCCTGCCTAGTGCTGCTCCTGGCATACCCACCTGCACTCTTCATTGAACCAGGGTTGATCCCCTGTCTTGATGGTAATGGTAGTGTGGGGGATATGCCGGGCCAAAGAGCTTATTGGTTGTTTTCTAGCATGTTTCTGCAGATGCTCTTGGATGCCTCATGGGTGACCAGTCTTAAGTTGCGAGATCTGCTCGAAATCTATCCCACTCTGCATTGTGGTAGAGCCACACAACATGATGAAGGGTATCGTCAAGGTGAATATGAGGCTTCGTCTCCAAAAGGTCTGTGCGTTGGTCACTACTATCGATACTGTCATGGATGGATGCAGCTGTGTTGGTGAGCATCAAGTGTGTTTTTCCCTTTTGATGGTTCCATCACCACCTGCCACAGACCCAGTCTAGCAGCTATGCCCTTTCGGACTCGCCTAGCTCAGTCACTAGTGGTGCAACTGAGACACTCTTGATGATGGACATTGAAGTTTCCCACCCAGGGTACATTCTGTGCTCTTGCCACCCTCAGAACATCCTCCAAGTGGTATTCAACATAGAGGAGCGCTGATTCAACATTCAACCTTCAGTGGAGAAGTATATTGTTGAGGAGAGATGCCCGGACTCCTGTAATATCCAGGTTGTTGTAATCTAGCTTTAAAGTTGTTAAAAAGGCTATCTAGAGCGCGGTAATAATCTCAATTAATTCCTTTCATTTGGGGACAGATAGATCAGTTCTTTAGGCACAGTTAAGTATCTGTGAGGCCTGTTTTTCTCTACCTTAAGCCAGAGTCATCATCTGAGCAGCGCGTCTGATCCGGAATAGCCCCAGATAGGTTCTAGGATTATAATCCACTTCATCCTGCACCAGTTTTGACCCTGTCGGAGGCGACACTATAAACACAATTGTCAGAAACCTAGCTCCCAACCTCGGGGATTCATCTTTGAATTCAGTGGTTGCTTCCTGGAAAAGATCATCATGGAGCAGGATATCCGGCTGCTCCATGGATATGCTGCTACCCTGCCTGGAATTCCAGGATCAGGACGATTGGAATATATTGGGGCTGTGGGTGTGATTTCCTCACTAACTGGTGTGTCTGTCTGAGTGGGGTTTGGAGGGATTTCACTGTGTGATCTTGCTGCTATGTAAGTGGGGCCTCTTCCCTGGAACAAAGATCCTTAAAAAAATAACAAGACCTGATTTTAAATGTTCTGTTTTGCAGCAGTGTGTTATAGAGGAGTCTCCTGGACAAACAGGGAGAATCTTCATCATGACCACAATACTTCCCTGCCCAGCTCCATTGATACTAACAGGAGAATTATTGAGACCATAAAGGCGGCATGTGTGTTTTTCAAATTTAAACTTCACTTGTAAGTATTTCACATTACATTTGTTTCTCTTTATCCATGTCGTTTAGATGGAAAGCAGGTCCCACTCCAGCCAGGATCAGACCCTGGAATGCTAGTCTCCCAGTTTCCTACAGGGAGAAGCAGCTTTCACACAATGGAGGTGGAACTGACAGAAATCCCAATTGATGAGATTCTCCCATCAGTTCAATCTCTTCCTGTGACCCCTGCAATGGAAAGAGTGGAGGGAAGGAGTTCCGGACCCTTCTTGGTTGGAAATTTGAACATGTGAGGAAAGGGGAATGAGACCCGGATTAACCAGGTCCCTCCCCAGAATCCTCCCTTACCTGCCCAGATTGGGAGATTTTCCAAGAAAGAAGAATTTCACAACACCCGACCGATGATTGATCCATGAATTGTTGTGTGTTGGACTCTGTCTATCCTGGGAGTTTATCAGTGAAATCCCATTGAGAGAGTTTTAAACCCTGTTCAGAGTGGAGTTTGACAGGTTGAAGTGTCAGGCTGCACGGGGTGTGAGCTGTCACCTGGAGAATATGGAGCTCAGTCTCCAAGTGTCACATCTCTCAAGAAATTACTCTCTGGCTCTTCATTCATTCCTTTTACATCTCAATATTTTGACAGAATCATTTCACTGAAATGCGGACAGTTTATCTAATATTTTTTATTTATTCTTTCATGGGATGTGGGTGTTGCTGGCAAGGTTCAAATATTGTTGCCCATCCCTAATTGCCCTTGATCTAAGAGTCTAGCTAGGCCATTTCAGAGGGCAGTAAAGAGTCAGCCACATTGCTGTGGACCTGGAGTCAGATATAGGCCAAACTAGGTAAGGGCATTAGTGAAGCAGATGGATTTTTACAACAATCAATGATTTTTTCAGAGTCACTATTACTGAAACTAGTATTCAATTCCAGATTTCATTAACTGAATTTAATGTTCACCAGCTGCAATGGTGGGATTTGAACACGTGCTGCCAGAGCATTAACCTGGGTCTCTGTATTATTAGTTCAGTGATATTATCACGACGCCACTATCTCCTCAAAAATAGCCAATGAGTGACCCAGATTGATTTCTGTGTAAGAATCTAACGTGACACCAAATTTTGAAATGCATCACCCTCTTTATTTCACAGTGAGAATACATTCCCAGCAGTTTGAAAAATAAAAGACAAACAAAGGCAAGAAGACAATGGCTAATTTCCTCCATGAGAGAAGTCCGTGAATGGGTCACCTGTTAACACGGGAAATATCTGAATAGATCATGTTCTCAATCACAGCTTCAGACTGTCGATGTTCCGACTGTGAGCTCCCAGTACGGGTGTGAGGAGATGGGAATCTGAACTTTATTCCATGTTCAGGTGAACATATGGACTCAGCCAACCAACAATTAGAAATGGATCCACATGTCCTGACATTGTCCTTTAAGCCCCTCATTTTCTGATCAAAAACTCCCTTTCCCTACCACCCGTACCAGATCCAAGATGCCAGGCCCCTCCTATTTCACCCCTCCCTGCCCCAACTCCACCCTCTGCCCTCCTTGGATCTTTCTGTCATTGATTACTGTTTTGAAATTTCAATCTGTACATATTGTTCACTGGAGGCTTCCTTACAGAATTATACCCACAGAGGGAGTCTGCGGGAAGAAGTAAAGAGTCTGAAAAAGATGTTTTAATACAAGGAGCCATGTTGCTCATCCGCTTTAATTCTAGGTGTCTCTGGCTGTTTCTATTACCGAGTTCCTCACACACTCTTTAACTCCTGCATGTCCCCGACCCCTGACTCAACTCCACATACCCCTTCACCACTGAGTCACTCGTGCCGGTCCTGGGCCTCAATGCAAGCTGCCATTCTCATGCTCCCCTCCCTGAGCTCAGGTACAATGCCAAATCTGACCACTCCATAATTTCATTCGTAACAACTTCAATTCTCTCTGCTCTGAAACACATCCCATTTTCAATGAGATACTTTCACTTCACCTTTAAACATTCTGTTCAGTATGACTGTGATAAACATAAATATAATCCATTGTTGTGTCAAGATAGAACATTCTGGAATTATCTCAGTCACTAGGACCATCTCAATCTCAGTCTGGTCATGATTCAATTAAAGCAAGATTATAGAAAAGGCAAATTACTGCAGTGATTAATCCCTGTTCCCCAATGGAGGGCCCACTACCCATGTCCAACTGGGATTAGGCCTGTGTATGTTCAGTGCGGTGATGTTAGAATCATTTTACCTTTGCTGCCCACAGAGGTGGTTGGTCAGAAATGAACCTGAAACATGAGCAAATAAATTGGAATTGAAGGAGGAACCTAATTATAAACAATATGAAAAGCAACAGCAGCAGTCAGGGCTCCTCTGTCAGGGACAGTCAGATCTGCCAGGGCTGGATCCTCATGTCTGGTTAACGTGTGGGTCGCAGACCATGTGGTTTCTCCATATTTGGTTGGTTAAGTGAATGGGTAAGAATGTGGCAGACAGAAGATAATTTGGGGACGTATGAAGTCAGTCAGACATAGGAAAAATATAAAAGTGGAATATTTTGCATGGGTGAGTGACTGGAAAATGTTGGTATTCAGAGGGGCTTGGGTGTCTTTACACATGCAGCATAGAAAGGTAATATGCAGTTACAACAAGCAATCAGGAAAACAAATGGTATCTTAGCCTTTATTACAAAGGGAGTAAAGAGCAAATAAATCTTACTGCAGTTATTTAGGTGGGTAAAACCGTTGTATTGCTCTCCTTACCTAAGGGATGAACTTTCCTTAGAGGGACTGCAATGCCTGTTTATTAGACAGATTATACACTCGAGGGATAGTGTGGGAAGGTGGAGTTAAGGTAGACGATCAGCCATGATCTTACTGAATGGTAGAGCAAGATGGAAGAGCCCCTGTTTTTTGTCGAATTTGGTGAGAAACAAGATCTGTCTGTCACTAGAGGGCAATATTTCTAAACAGGGTCTCAGTGCTGAATGTGTCATTGGTGGAATTGTTCAAAACACCAATACCGGCACATAAATGTAATCTGTCCAATGAACAGTCATTGCGTTCCCTCTACGGTAAATATATCCTTCCTTAGGAAAGGAGACCAGAACTTTGCACAGTACTCCGGCTTAAACCCATTGTGTAATTAGTGGAAGGTTCAATCAGTTTAAGAATAGAGTTAAGCACATCTCACTGTTGATGTCTACAGAGGTGACAAAACCTACCCAAGAGGCTTGTCTTTCTTTCTGAAAGCTATTTGCATGTGCCCACGTGTGTTATATAAAGCAATCATAAATCTATGAGTAAAGTTTTGTTTGTCTTGTTGCAAGTCCTTCTGAAACTTAAACACGAGATGTTCATATTGTTGCTCATCAACTTTCTTCTTAAAATCCCTGCAACAGAATTAAGAATATATAATTTTCATTTTTATTCCTCCTGACAAAAATTGTCTGGAAACCAAGTCGATTGTCTGGACAATAGGAAGAGGAGTTGGCCATTCAGCCCACTGAGGACCCTCCACCATTCAGTTCATCCACAGCTGTAGTAACATAATAAATAAGCTAGCTGAATGGGCAGACAATTGCCAGATTGGATTTAATACAAAGAAATTATATTCAATGGCATCACCATCACTGAATCCCCCATTAAAAGCATCCTGGGGGTCACTATTGACCTGAAATAGAACTGGACTAGCCATATAAGTATGGTGGCTGCAAGAGCAGGTCAGAGGTTAGAAATCCTGTAATGAGTAACTCACCTCCTGACTCCTCAAAGCCTGTCCACCATCTACAAGGCCCACGTCAGGAGTGTGATGGAACACTCCATTTGCCTGGATGACTGCAGCTCTAACAACACTCAAGAAGTTTGACATCATCCTGGACAAAGCAGGCCGCTTAATTGACTCGACATCCACAAACTTTCATTCCCTCCACCACTGACCCACAGTGGCAGCTGTATGTACCATCTACAAGATGCACTGCAGGAACTCACCAAGACTCCTTGGACAGCATCTTCCAAACCCACAACCACCATCATCTAGAAGAGCAAGGACAGCAGATAGATGGGAACACCAACGCCTTGAAGTTCCCCTCCAAGCCACTCACCATCCTGACTTGGAAATATAAGGCTGTTCCTTCACTGTACCTGGGTCAAAATGCTGGAACTCCCTCCCAAACAGCACTGTGGTTGTACCTACACCACATAGAGAGCAGTGGTTCAGAAAGGCAGCTCACCATCACTTTTTCAAGGGTAACTAGGAATGGGCAATACATGCAGGCCTAGCCAGCAGCACCCACACTCCATGAATGAAACAAACATAAAGTGAGCTGATGCATTTTTTGCACAAGCTATAGAGAGAGGCAATAGAGACGGCATGGAACAATTCTAAAGAGTGTGCAGGGACAGAGGGAACTTGGGGTGCATGGATCTTTGAAGGTGAGAGCACATATTGAGAAAATGATTAGCAAACTACATAGGATCTTGGGTTTCATGGATAGAGGTGTTGAATACAAAAGCAGGGAAGTGATGCTGAACCTATATTACGCTCTGGAGAGGCCACAACTAGAGTATTGCATCCAGTGATGGTCACCACACTTTAGGAGGGATGTGAGTCACCTTGAGGGGGTGCAGAGGAGACTTATTCGAATGGTTCCCCGGTGGGGGATGTTAGTGACAGGGTTTGGTTGGAAAAGCTGGGGTTGTTCTCGTTGGGTCAAAGGAAGTTCAGGGGTGATTGGATTGAGCTGTGCAAGATTCTGACAGGGTTGATAAGGTAGAAAAGGAAAAGCTGCTCTCATTAGCTGATGGTACAAGAACTAGGGGAGACAGACAGAAGACTTTGGGCAAGAGATTCAGGGGCACATGAGGAAAAACTTTGGTATGCAGTGAGTGGTAATGATCTGGAACTCACTGTTTATTAGGGCAAAGGAAACAGAGATAATGAATGATTTCAGAAGGAAATTGGATGGCCTATTGAGGGGAATAAGTGTGCAGGGTCACTGTTTTAAAGGGAGGGTATGGCACTGATTGGATTGCTGTATATAGCCAGCATGGTCTCTAAGGGCTGAATAGCCTCCTTATGTGCAGTCATGATTCTATTGGCCAAATTTAATATGATCCCTTCAGGCAAGTTTGGTCATGGACAGGGCATTTAACTGTATGTGAGGGTGGCAGGCGGGCACCCTGCTGCCTTGCTGCCTCCGCCAAGGTTAAATCCAGTTTGGGGACAGTCATTGGCGGCCATCCCAACCCTTCCCAACCCACCATCAATGGAGGCACTTAAGTGGACAATTCATGTCAACCTAAGAGCCTCTTATCACAGCCAAAGGCATTAACCCAGAGGCAGGAGGTGCTATCACTACTCGGGTTGCTTTCCGTGGGAGGGAGCACCTTGTTGTCGAAGGACTGGCATCAGGAAGGTGACCAGAGCCGCAGGAAGCCGCCACTCTGCCCTTTTTTCCTACACACCTCACCCCCTCCATTGTGACCTCCTTTGCTGCGATCCTCTTCCAGCCATCGATCACCTGTTATCCTGGGATCCAGCACTGATCCGAGGCCTCTCAGGAACAAAGCCAATTGCAGCCACTTCACCTCCTCGATGATGACAAGTGCTGAGAGCTGCTGGCCTCTGATTGGCCAGCAGCTTTTGGAGAGTGAGGCCTTTGCCCCCTGGGGTCCTTTATGCCAGGGAAGGCCTGTCATTGGCCGCCTGAAAGGCACTTAATGCAGCAGACCCTCCCTAAAGGAGGTGACGCAGGGCCCTCAATGACTATTTAGCTGAGATCCCCATCATCTCCATTGAAGTAGCGCCTTATAAGTCTATAATCCGTACCTCTACTCTATTTACTTATTATAGCACCACCTTTGGAAACAAAAGTCCCAGTCACATCTTTCCTTCTACAACGTCTGATTTGCAAATGTGAATCTTGGGACAACAATTTTTTTTTTAAATGTCTGGAAGGAATCACAAGTTTATTCCCAGTTTATAGAGGGAGCTTTGTACTTTCAAGAAATTGAGAGAATGCCCCTTGTGTGAATGCTCGTGGGATCTACGTGTTGCGACTGCAGAATGCGGTAGCTCGTGGACACGTATGTGATCCAGGGCAAACAAGTCTGCAGTAAGTGCCAGAGACTCGAGGAGCTTCGGCTCAGAGTCTTTGAGCTGGAGGCCGAGCTGCAGACACTATGAGGCATCAGGGAGGGGGAAAGTTACTTTGACTCTTCATTCCAGGATCTGATCACACCCCTTAGGATAGGATCAGCTGATTTGGTCAGTGGTCAGGGACAGGAGGGTGTCGCTGTGAGTGAGGCAGATAAGGGATCGAGAAGGTAGAAGTGGAGGAGCCTCAGCCCTTGCAGTTGTCCAACAGATTTGAGTTCCTGCAGTTTGTTGGGGCCAAAGTGGGGACTGCAGCATGGCTGAGCGAACTGACCATGGCACCATCGTACAGGAAGCCAGTCAAATAGGGGGAGTGAATAGGAATGTAGTGGGTGTAGGGGACAGTATAGTCAGGGGGATAGGCACAGTTTCCTGCAGCTGAGAGTGAAACCCAGAAGGCTGGATTGCTTCCTCGTGCCAGGGTTCGGGACACCTGATCAGGGCTGGAGGGGAACTTGCAGTGGAAGATGGAGGATCTAGTGGTTCTGGTCCATGTGGGTACCTTCCTCAGCCGAGCTTCCGCCTCGCGCCGGGTGAGAAATATGCATTACAGCGAGTTCCCGAGGTCTTCAGTCGAGGGGAGCAAAGTCAGATGAGAGGAAGCCACACCCATTTTTACAGCACCAGCTGCCATAAAGCAGCTATGTTTAAAATACCCAGCCACTTTGAGAAGCCAGGGGGAAGGTAAATGTTCAATGCAAGTGGATAGGATAGGGAGTTGTCGAGTGGTCAGTGAGGAGGCAGTGTGGTGGTAGAATGGGCCTGGGGTTGGTGGGGGAATGGGAGGAGAGTTGAAGGGGTTGGGGTTTGGTCATGGGATGAGGAGGGTAGTAGGGAGTGTTGGGTGGGTAGTTGGTGGGGTTGGGGATATTCAGGAGGCAGGGGTGTTGTTGTGTGGGTGGTGGAAGGTTGTTGGTGGGTTGGAAGGGTAATTGTGGAGGCTAGGGTTTAGTTGGTGGGTCAGGATTGTCGTTAGTGTCCTGGAGGGGGTTGTCAGGGGTTTGGGAGAGGGGTGTAGTCTTAGAGTCAAGAGGGCATTCGGGGGATGGGAAGGTGGCGTACGGTCAGAGAGTGGGGGACTATTTTGGGGGAGTTAGGAGGTAGTCAGGACTTTGAGGGTCTAGTTGGGGGATTGTTGAGGGTGTTGGAAGAGGCCCCTGGGTGGTCAGGTGGAGGTGGACAGTACAATCGTTATCCAGGATTTAGATGTGATTTCAATTCTTCTAATTTTTCCTGGGTAACTTGTTTGGAACCTTATGAAGTCTCCAATTTAAAGTGAAGTAAGGAATGGCTCCCAGTGCAGGGTAATTGCCAAAGGGAAGTTTGAACTTCCTGGGGAATTCCCATACAGTCCTTGCATGGGGAGATCCAAGGGCACCTTACAGATATGATGCCCCGGAGATCGGAAGTTATGGGCCATTGGGTCTAGGACTAATGTTTTAAACTTAAATATGGGCAAATATGAGGGCATGACGACAGAGCTGGCTAAAGTGAACTGGTGAAATAGGTTTAGAGATAGGTCTGTAGGGATGCAGTGGCAGATATTTCAGGAGATATTCCATAACCCACAGCAAAGATACATTCCAGTGAGAAAGAGAAATTCTCTGGGAGGAACACACCATCCGTGGCTAACTAAGGAAGATAAAGGTAGCATCAAATTGAAAGAAAGAACATAGAATTCCAGTAAGATCAGAAAATTGGACTTAGTGTATAAAAAAAACAAAGAATGACCAAACGAATAATAAGGAGGGAAAATTAAAAGATGAGAGAAAGTTTTGGTCTCTTTATTTAGGAAGGGACATAATTGCCTTAGAAGCAGTTCAGAGAAGGTTCACTCTACTGATTCCTGGGACGAGATCACTTATGAGGAAAGGTTGGGCATCTTGGGCCAATTGGATTTTAGAAGAATGAGTTGATCTTATTGAAACATAGAAGATGCTGGATAGACATGACAGAGTGGATGCTGAGAGGATATTTCCCCTTGGAGATATCTGAACCTGGGACCAATGTTTAAAAATAAGAGCTCTTCTAAGATGGAGATGAGGAGAATTTTTTTATTCCTCTTAGAAGGTATTGAGTCAATGGACTGTCTTCCACAGAAACCAAAAGAAGATCATTCAATAGTTTTAAGGTAGAGGGAGATAGATTCTTGACTATTAAGGGAGTGAAAGGTATAGGGGGCAGGCAGGAAAGTGACATTGAGGCTGCAATTAGATCAGCCATGATCCTAGTGGATGGCCGAGAAGTCTCCAGGGGCTGATGGCCTACTCCTGCTCCTAATTTGTATGTTTGTATGATCTTGCTGTGCACCAATCGCCTGCAGAATTTCCTTCTCTCTACAAATCTACCACAGACTGCCAGCCCATATAAAGGATGACCCACACCAGCTGATAACCCGGAAACTCCTCCCACCCCAACTTCTGCTCATGAAGGGAACACTTCCAATTTCTTTGTTCAAAATATGAGGACAGAATCCCTGATCGTGAGTTCCTGGAGTGAATTGGTGTTCACAAGGGTCACTTGTTGGGAATTCACAGGCCCAAAGTCCCCGAATTTCTGTCAATAATTTAAACAGAGTGAAAACTGGACCGTAATTTAGCTAAACAACAATCTCTGTGATCACAATTGCTCAATGTGAAAGCTCAATGTGCAAACTCTACAAATGATGAAATAGCATCACAGTTCATTACACCAAGAGGACAATGTCCACATTGGAGAACGTCCTGTGTAGTGACCCTCACTGATAGTGTGAGTTAGTGAATGTTGAGTGAGGAATGGACTGGGCCCATCTTGATCCTCTCTGAGGTCAGCAAATCACACTGTCATTCATCGTCCAGACACCTATGAGGAAAATGACCCCTCCAAAGGGTATGGGAGGGGGACCAGTAATATTGGAACTGTGTAATTTATGACTACGCACAGAAAGAGCAGATAGAGACATTTAAACTAATTACAGTAGAAAGAACATCAAACATCTCAATGAGCTGATGTTTTATTTTGGCTGAGGCACTGATTAAAAGATGTGAAAGTGGTCTATCAAAAATGCACAAGGTGGTGGTGTGAGAATGTCGGAAAAACAGGAGCCAACTCCATATGAACCTGACTAATGTGAATGGGGAGGTCTCGCTGTGTTCTCAGAAGAAGAAACTGCAGATTGTTAGATATGAATCACTCCATTATACAATTAATATTGACCAATGTTCCCCTGTACCCGGATGAGCCCAATAATCAAAGTCCGACTCCAGGTTGAGTGATGTTGACACAGGGGCTGATGTAAAGAAATGTCAAACACAATATATCAGTAACTAAAGTTACCTGACATAGTACGAACCAGCAGGTACTTTTGCTAATTTGACCAATTGATCCGTTGGTTCCGGTGGACTGATGAGTTCAGGAACTATTGTAGCATATGTCTTGAGTAACTTTTGTACTTTGCCACTTCCCAAGTGTCCAAAAAATCCCCAAGGTGCAGAGATGGGAACAATTGTACCTGTAGACAAAGAAACACGCTGTTACAGAATTGCCCATGGTGAATCAGAAATCACAGGTGAGGGGACAGGGTGACTTTGCTTTTCTTTTATTAATTCACAGGATGTGGCCTTCGCTGGCAGTGCCAGCATTTACTACCCATCTCTAATTGCCCTTGAGATGATGGTGGTGAGTTGCCCTCTTGAACCACAGCAGTCCATGTGGTGTAGGTACACCCACAGTGCTGTTAGGAAGGTAGTTCCAGGATTTTGACCCAGCGACAGTGAAGGAATGGTGATATATTTCCAAGCCAGGTTGGTGAGTGACTTAAAGCGGAATTTCCAGTTGGTGGCATTGCCATCTATCTGCTGCTCTTGTCCTCCTAGATGGGAGCGGTCATGGGTTAGGAAGGTGAAAGCTGAGATGAATGAACTGAGATGTGGAAAACACTGATGTGGGCATTGAATTAAAGACACAGAATGATACAGCCTAGAGGAAGGCTGCTCCTGTGTTGTTTGGTGGACTTATCTCACTAATTACCCTGACCACCTCTTTTCCCACAGACACACAAATATTTCCCATTATCTCAACAATTGTCATTTGAATTTTACCATCAAATTTGCTTAACTACAAGTCCAGGCAGTGCTCTCCAGATCACAGCGACTCATTGTTTAAATAAATGTTGCATCTGGTTCTGTTGCCAATTATCTTAATTCTATGTCCTCCGGTTATCGACTGCTCTGCCAATGGAAACAGTTTCTCCTTATTTACTCTGTCAAATCCATTCCTGGTTGTGCAAACCTCTCTCAAATCTCCTGCTCTGAGGAAATGACATCCGACCTCTCCAGCCTATCCATGTAACTGAGGCCCATCTACACTCCTATCATTCTAGTAAATCTCTTCTGCACCCTCTCCAAGGCCTTGATCTCCTTCCTATTGTAAAGAAACAAAGACATGTCTGGAGGAGGTGTGATTGACAGAATCTGAACAGCTACTGCCTGAAAACAAAAAGAGCAAAACAAGAGAGAAAAAAGGAAACAGCAAAGAGAAAGGAAAGGAAATGGAGGCAGAGGTTCTGATGAGAGACATTGGAACATGGCAGGAGACTGTGGACAGCAAGATCAGCATGGAAGCAAGATGGAGAATTAAAATGACAGGTGACAAGAGGCTTGAAGACTGAAGGGACGTGTTTTGGAAAGGAATCGCCTTATCTTACTCACATTCATACATACAATTTAGGAGCAGGAGTAAATCATTTGGCTGCTCGAGCCTGCTCCACCATTCAGTAAGATCATGGCTGACCTGATTTTGGCCTCAACTCCACATTCCTTCCTACTCCCTGCACACTTTGACTCCCTTGTTAGTGAAGAATTTACCTATTTCTGCCTTAGAAATATTTAATCACCTGCCTCTACCGGTCTCAGGGGAAGAGGGTTCCATACACTCACGGCCCTCTGAGAGAAAAAACTTCTCCTCATCTCTCTCTTAAATGGGAGACCCATTAATTTTAAACAGTGTCCCCTAGTTCTGGTCTCTCTCACCAGGGGAAATATCCTCTCAAAATCCACCCTGCCAAGCTTCCTCAGGATCTTATATGATTAAATAAAATCAAATCAGTCTAAACTTCAATGGACACAGTCCAAACCTGCCCCAACTTTCCTCATAAGATAACCCGCTCATCCCAGGAATCAGTCGTCTGAACCTTCTCTGAACTTCTTCTAATGCAATGATATAATTTCTTAAATAAGTAGACCAAAGCTATACACTGTATTCGAGATGTGATCTCACTAATGCTCTGTAAAACTATATGGACAGGATTTTACATGTCAGCAAGCGGGGGTGGGGCCCACTCACCGACAGGTAAAATGACGTGCGGTGATATCGGGGGGAACTCCCGACCTCGCATCGCCCCATTTAAATTTTCAGGAAGACGAGGGCGCAAAGAAATCTGCTGCACGACCACTGGCCTGTCAATGGTCAATTGAGGCTTTTGACAGAGGCTATTAAATAATTAAAGGACCTGCCCGTCCAACCTTAAGGTTGGCGGGCAGACCAGGAGCCCTGGCGCTAATTGGAAAAAAGCATGAAAACTCATCCACAGGTGATATAGAATCAGGACTGAGCCCGCCCGACGAGAGCCAAATCCTGGCCTTAGATTGTAAAAGAATCCAGCAGATTGGAAAACAACTCAAGTATCATTTTTATTCAAGAAAGGAGGGAGGCAGAAAGCAGAAAATTACAGGCCAGTTATCCTAACATCTGTCATTGGGAAAGTGCTCAAATCTATTATTAAGGATGTTGATCAGGCAGTGCCAACATGGCTTTGTGCAAGGGAAATTGTTTTTAATGAATCTGTTCGAATTTTTTGATGAACTAAGATTCAAGGTCGATAAAGGAGAACCTGTGGATGTGGTGTACTTGGATTTCCAAAAGGCATTTGATAACGTACCACGTCAAATGTCACTACACAATATAACAGCACATACTGTAAGGGGTAATATATTAGCGTGGATAAAAGATTGGATGGCTAACAGGAAGCAGAGGGTAGGAAAAATGGGTCTTTATCAGATTGGCAAACTGTAACTAGTGGAGTGCCAGAGGTTTCAGTGCTGTGGCCTCAACTGTTTACAATCTACATCAATGACTTGCTTGAAGGAAATGAATGCAAACCCAGTTCCTTCACTGTCTCTGGGACAAAATCCAGGAACTCCCTCCCTAACAGCACTGTGGGTGTACCTACACCACAGGGACCGTAGCAGTTCAAAAAGGCAGCTCACCACCACCTTCTCAAAGGCAATTAGGGATGTACAATAAATGCGGACATTGGTGGCAATGCCCACATCCCGTTAATGAAAAAGAAAACAAATATATAGTAGCTAAATTTGCTGATGACACCAAGGTATTTAGGAAAGTAAGTTGTCATGAGGAGGTTGTCAGTCTGCAAAGAGACATAGACAGATTAATTGAGTAGGAAAGGTTTGGCAGATTGAGGGTAACATGGGTAAATGTGAGCTTGTTCACTTTGGCAGGAAGATTAGAAACACAGTATAGTGTTTAAATGGAGAGAGATTGCAGAATCTAGTCGTACAGAGGGATCTAGGTGACCTCATACATGAATCACAGGTTAGTGTGCAGGTACAGCAAGTGATTAGGAAGGCAAATGGAATGTTGGTGTTTATTGCAAGAGGAATGGAATATAAAAGTCAGAAAGTTTTACTACAGCTGTACTGGGCCTTGGTGAGACCATATCTGGAGCACTGGGCAGCTTTGGTCTCCTTATTTAAAATTATATATAATTTTTTTGGACTGCAGCAAAGAAGACAGGGCACCTAAAGGCAAAAGGACTGCAGTATCAAGTGCCTTTTGGACACTGTGGAGGCCCACAGTGATGTCCTCTACCCCTGCTCTGGCTGCAGGAGTGGCAGCTACATTAGCACTCCGGCCTGGTGGGCAGTCGCAGTGGTGATTAGTGCCCTTGCTGCACTGAAGACGTTGGCCATCGAATGCAGATGGAGGATGAATGAACTCAGCCAGGGAATGGGATCCATCTCATCACTCTAAACTCACACCCTCAGGCCCATCACACATTCACTGGCACCTCACTCACTGCCAGCTCAAGGAACATCATCACCCATTCTCACACACAGACTCTGATATGTCCATCTGGTCTCATCTCTTCTGGAGACCGCCTCCCCAGCCCTCACCATCTTGAGGCTACTTGCACAGATCAAAATGTGCCCTCACACACCCTGGGATACCCTCCTTCCCCAGTACAGCTCTCACCCTGCTGCCTCTTCCCCTGCCTGAGGCCAGTTCTCCCCGTTCCTCAAGCAAGCCCTAGCCCTGCAGCCATTGAAAAGCCACCCACACATTGTTTATCTGTTAGATCGAGACCGACCCATGAGCCCCACTAAAAGTGATGTGGTGCTGTCTGTGAAGCCTGGTGCTGATGCCTGCGAGTGCTGCCCGAAGCAAGGTAGGCAAACAAACCTATATTGCGTGCAATTCTGGCCGCCACATTAGCAGAAGGATATGGAGGCATTGGTGAGGATGCAGAGAATGTTTACCAGGATTTTTCCTGGTCTGGAGGTTATTAGTTATAAGGAAAGTTTGGAGAAACTCGGATTGTTCTCACTAGAGCGACGGAGATTGAGGGGCGACTTGATAGAAGATTACAAAATGAGTGGCATGGACAGAGTAGATAGTCAGAAGCTTTTTCCCAGGGTGGAAGAGTCAATTTCTCGGGGTCATAGATTTAAGGTGAGAGGAGAAAAATTTAGAGGAGATGTGCGGGGCAAGTTTTGTACGCAGAGGGTAATGAGTGTCTGGAATTCGCTACCAGAGGAGGTGGTGGAAGCAGGTATGATAGTGGTGTTTAAGAGGCAGCTTGACAAGTACATTATTAGGATGGGAATAGAGGGAAACTGACCCCGGAAGTGCAAAATCTTTTAGTTTGACGGGCAATATGATCGGTGCAGGCTTGGAGGGCCGATGGGCCTGTTCCTGTGCTGTACCTTTCTTTGCTCTTTGTTCTTTCAGTCCTGAGCAAAGTGGAGCCTGCCAGGTGCACATCACTTATGTGCTGTTGTGAAACACTTCAGCGTGTTTTCCAGCCAACATGGGCTGACGATCCAGCGGGGGAGGATGATGACGGCCGGCTGGGCTTATAAACATCTGCTGATCTATCACAATGAGGTTCCCGACGTCCAATGGCAGGGAACACGGCCCGCCATGGGTGGGCTGAGCGGACAATCGCAAACGGGTTTCACGCGGTTGTGAAACCAATCGCGCCATATTGTCTGGTCACGCCACCGAACACGCCCGATACCAGCGGGCACGGAAAATCCCAGCCAAAGTTTTAAACAAGAGCTATCAAAGATTGAAGGGTTGTTTTCTAGTCTGTTGTTACCTTGATGGAACATTTGATGTACCTGCAGCATTAGAGAAATGTGAATAATTGAAAAGTCTCTCCAGGCCGAACTCTAGTGACTGATTCATATTCTTTCCATGAACCTTTGTTTGAACCAAATGGAATTTTAGGAATTTTTTCTCTTCATAATTCTGAAACAAAAAGAGCAGAATGTATTATCATATGACACAGCTGAACTACCTCTGTAAAGCACCAGTGTTGAGTGTACATCCTGGTTTCCCAGGTGCAGTAGCAGCATTCATGTCCTGGATGGGCTGGGACTGAAAGAGAGTTAGGAGGTTTGATGGAATTCTTGGCATTAACACTTCCTGGTTCATTTTCCTTTCTCGTTCACTCTTTCAATTTTGGTGTTGTCCTGCACTATTGGCCTTGCTCCTCCCCTTGGATATTCAGTAAAAAACAGAGTGTTATTGACAGCCTTCTACACTGAGTCACTTCCCTCTGAGGGTTCTCAGGGTCAGAGAGAGAAGCCATCAGCACGAGTGCTCCTCATGTCTCCGGGACCCTTAATCCAATCCCAGCTACACCCCATGTGCTTCCCCCGCAAACAACACTCCCCAGTCAATCATGCAGGTCATTTATCCCCATTCAACATTCACAAATTCATTGACCAAACAATCACAGAAAGGTCCCATCAAAATGATAACTCCCATTATTTGCAGGAAGATGCCAAGATTGACTGATATTTATGCAGAATGGGTCATTAATATTAAGAGCTCCAATGATACAATGCCATGTTAGTTTGTGCCCACCCGAAAGGTGATCCCACCACGAGCATTAAACAGACCAGAGTGTACAAATTTTCCTGTAATGTATCCCGTTATTTATTTATAACACTGTGGACGATAACACCGATTTTGTTCAGTGCCTCAGACCTCATTAACTTATTCTGCACTTTGCATCCTATGGAAGCAGTGACAGTAAATTAATATTTAGAGGAAAGATTCAAAACTTGCAACCCAGATAAAGTGTACAAGATCTTCCCCATTCCATAGAAGATGTAGAAGACTTCATCCTGACTTGGGTGCATGATATTATTCAATATAATTATTTCACACAAGAGGTGTAACTGGATTCTACTTTACCTGTGATCTCATAGGCGAGAAATGTCAAATAATTCCTGAGGAGCAAAGTGGAATGATTGAACAACATCAGTCTTCACCTTCAGTGATAAACATGGGTGCCCTAACGTGTCTCTTTGTAACACAACTTTTAAGAGGCCGGGGACAAAGACTGCATGGTTCACATTTGTATTTGGTTTCTTGATCATCAAGTCTGAAGACTCTTCTGATTGCTGCTTCTTATTACTCTTTATTTTTAATATCTGGTATGCAACACAACTTTATCACAATATTTCAATGCCTCCAGGAAGTCATAAAAGCACCAGGATAGAGTGAGCTAGTAGTTGAGTAGACAAAATGAAAAAGAACCTTGAGAATCATGTAGAGCGTAAAACAAGTTAATGATTCATGATGAGCTCATGGTCCGCTTGTGTCCTTATAATTTCACCCCACAAAACTTGCTCAGTAAAGAACCATTAGCAAAAAAATAAACAGATCTCCAGCAATTATTCAATGCTCTGAACGCAAGATAATTATGGATGACAAACGTCATCTAGACTAGCTCATTTGATCAGTCCAGAATGACACACAAACATACTGTTAGCAGCGGGAGTGAGCCATTTGGCCTATTAATCCTGCTCTGCCATTTAATAACATTCCCTAAATCATCACAGTGACTACAATGAAAAATTATTTAATTGTCAATAAGGAGATTTGAGACATTGTGCAAGGTGCTGTGCAAATGCAGCTTTTGTCTTTCTTTCATTACACCTGCATGCAATAGGCAAAGAAGTGGTGCAATAGTGATATTGGAGGTCCAATGCTGATTCTCTAAGGATAATTAATCACAGAGCAATCAACTGGTGTCAGGAAAGTGGCTACAAAAAAATCATTACATTTACAAAGCAATTCAACTCTGTAACTAATACAATCTTAACATTCTGACTTCTCTAGCACCAAATCACAAAACACCCTAAATGACACCTGCTCCTTTTATCTATCCAAGGATTTGTCAGTCAGACACATGAACATAAGAACTTATGATTTAGGAACAGCAGTAGGCCACTCGGCCTCTCAAAACTGTCCCATCATTTAATAAGGTCACGGCTGATCTGAATGTAACACCTGCCTACCCCTAATAACCTTTCACCCCCTTGTCAATCAAGAATCTATCTAGCACCGCCTTAAAAATATTCAAAGGCTTTGCTTCCACCGCCTTCTGAGGAAGAGAGTTCCAAAGACACACAACCCTCAGAGAAAAATAATTCTCCTCATCTCTCTTAAATTTGCGACCCCTTATTTTAAAAAACTGGCCCCTTGTTCCAAATTCTCCACGAGAGGAAACATCCTCCCAACATCAACCCCGCCTGGACCCCTCAGGATCTTAAATGTTTCAATAAATTTGCTTCTTCCTCATGTAAATCCCAGTGGATACAAGCCTAGCCTGTCCAGCCCTTCCTCATAAGACAAGCTGCCCATTCCTGGCATTAGTATAGTAAATGTTCTCTGAACTGCTTGTAATGCATTTACATCTTTCTTTATATAAGGAGACCAATATTGTACACAGTACACCAGATGTGGTCTCACCAATGCTCTGTACAACTGAATAATAACCTCCCTACTTTTGTTCTCAACTCCCCTCACAATAAATGATAACATTCAATTATGTTTCCTAATTACCTGCTCTACCTGCAAACTAAACTTTAATGATTTATGTGCCAGAACACCCAAATCCCTCTGAATCTCAGAACTCTGCAATCTCTCACCATTTAGGCAAAAAAAGTTTCTTTTTAAGTCTTCGTACCAAAATGGACCATTTCGCTTTTGCCCATTTGCCAGATCTTTGCCCACCCACTTAACCTATCCATGTCACTTCGTAACCTCCTTTCATCCTCTTCACAATTGACTTTCCTGCCTATCTTTGTGACACCAGCAAATTTAGCAACCATTCCTTCGGTCCCTTCATCCAAGTCATTTACATAATTTGTAAAAAGTTGAGCCCCAGCAGTGCTCCCTGTGGCACACCACTTGTCACACCCTGCTAACCAAAAACGACAATCATATTATGATCGCTGCTACCCGGGGTGCCTTCACTAGGAGATTATCAATTAATTCAATCTTGTTTCTCAATATCAGGTCTAGTATCGCCTGTTCTCTGGTTTGCTCCAGAATGCACTGTTCTAACAAACTACCCTGAAAACATTCTATCAACTCTCATCCACGCTACCTTGGCCCATCTGATTTTTCCATTCTTTATGCAGATTAAAATCCCCCATGATTATCACTGTACCTTTCTGACAAGCCCCCATTACTGTACCTTTCTGACAAGTCCCCATTACCTCTTCTTTTATGCTCTGTCCTAGTGTGTAGTTACAATTAGGAGGCCTGTACACCACTTCCACAAGTGACTTCTTGCCTTTAACATTCCTCACCTTAACCCAAACCACTTCTACATCCTGGTTTCCTGAACTTAGGTCATCCCTCTCTAATGTGTTAACACCATCATTAATTAACTGAGCCAGCCATCCACCTTTTCCTACCTTCCTGTCCTTCCTAAATGTCACGTACCCTTCAACATTCAGTTGCCAAACTTTGACATCCTGTAGCCATGTCTCTATAATGGCTATCTGATTGTACTTACTTATTTCGATTTGTGCTATCAGTTAATTTGCTTTGATTTGAATGCCTACGTCATTGGTATCTACATGGACCATGAGCACTGGATCCTCCCTCTCCCATTGCAAGTTCATCTCTAGCCCTGAGCAGATGTCCCGAACCCTGGTACCAGGCAGGATACAAAGCTGTCTGGACTCTCACTCTTTGCGACAGAGAAGAGTGTCAATCCCCCTCACTATACTGCCCCTACTACCACTACATTCCTTTTTGCTCCCCCACATGAATTGCTCCATGTACCACGGTGCCATGGTCAGTTTGCTCATCCACCTGAACCATCCATTCTCATCCAAACAAATTCAGAGAAATGAAATCCTATTGGACGATTGCAGAGATTCACATTGCTGCCCTCTGGGTCCGCTTGCCTGCCTCACTCATAGTCATACCCTCCTGTCCCTGGCCACTGACCAAACACAAGACCCTATTCGAATCACTTGTTTAATGTGGCTTTCTTACTTATTTGATTAACTTTACCAACAAATTATTTACTATTTTAAACATTAGCCATAGAATAGAAGTTACCCACTTACCAGATACTCACCAAACAGCTCGCTCCTCTCCCTGTAGTTGGGCAAGAACCAATTTCTATGCGCTGAGAATGGTAGAAAAGGAAATGAACAACTCCTTCCTCCAACCAAACTCCAAGTCTTCACTCAATTTGTCAGCTGCATGAAAGAACCCTGAATTTATAGTCAACTGAACAGGGGCAACAGTAACTAGATTGAACCAGTTAGCTAATTAACTACTCAGCTCTTACAGCCGAGAGTGAGTTTACCCTGTCTAAACTGCAAGAAAGAACTTAGCCTGCTTACACAGCACTTTCCAGTTACTGCTAATTACCGACTAGATTCGATTCTCAGAGCAAAATTTAAGAACAAGATTAATACTTAAAACTCCCCTCTCACCAAACTCCAAGGGCAGAATGTTTCCCTCCTGGGCGAGCTTCCCTACGTCACCGCGCACTCTCGCGATCATTCACCCGGTGGGTGCGTGCGGGTGCCAGAGCGGTGCCCACCATCAATTAACAAGCCACTCAAGGCCCTGAACAATGTAATTGTCTGAGGTTTTTCATTGCCCGAGCAATTTTCTGCTCATTGCACGGGCAAAACAGGCAGGTGGCCAGCTGACATTTCCTCAAACCTCATCTAAGGGCGGGATAAAAAGGGTCAGCAGCATTGCCAGTGTGGGTAGTGAGGAGCTTTGGACATAGTTTGCAGCTGGTAGTTTATTGGTATTTGGCAGCTTCATCACTGTTCAGGGCTTCATTCTTAGCATTTCCCGGCCTCATTTCAGGACTCATTGCTGTCTGCCAGGAGGGTTCAAACCATGTGGACCTTTCCAGGTATCAGACAGCCTTCCTTTACTCTGCTAATGGGGACTGTGGTTTGGCACTAGCAAGGGTGGGGGACACACTGAAGGAAATGGATCTTGATGCAGCTGCATAAGCCACAGATGATGTGTCCAGTGGTGAGTTGGAAGATGAGCACAGAGAGGAGAATGCTGTGGGTGTGGAGCCTGACCTCGGTAACCTCCAGGAAGGCAGAGACAGCAGGAATGCCTTGATCCAACGCTCCTTCAGCGAGGCTACCAAAGATCAGCTTCAAATTCATGCCAGAGCTGCCTCCTCCAACCCGGATGTCTGAAAAGACCCTTTCATTTGAACACAAAGAACACTCAGCAATAAAGTTCTCATCCACCTACGTCCAGAATTACATCCTGGCGTTCCCCACATCAATGAATTAAAAAGGTGAAGATACTCAGGCCATGATGACAAAACCAGATTTATATCATTTTGACAAGTACAGGCTACTTACATGAAACCCTCTGGTCTTAAGTCCCAGACCAGGGTACATTAACTCTACATAAATGAACATAAAACCACCCTTGACCTGTCCCTCTTGTGCTCATGCTGCCTTTAATTTACACTTGTGAGTGCTCACTCTCGGTGCTCCCCCCTCGCTGGCACTGGTTTCGGAGACAGCCTGCTGACCCTGCCGTCCTGTTCCCTTGATGACCTTATCGGTTGTCCTCAGGCCAGTGGCGCCCGTGCTGGCCCCGCCTGGGATGGAGTCGACAGTGCCACAGCTGGCACCTCTCCAATCGCCACAGCCTCACCTGGTGCCATGGTCACTGGTGGAGGGGCGGAGAAGCTGCTGCTGTCACCTGGACCGCACTGTGCACTGAGGTCTTATCTTCATCTGGCGCCCTCGCCTCTCCATGCCCAGTTGCACGGGTGCGTGCTGGCTCTCCAACTCAAGGGTTTCCTGCTTGAACCGGGAGGGCAGCAGCAGTTTGGACGGGCCTCCTCCTGAACGTGGCCTCTCTGCTTGGTGATGGATTGTCTTCTCTTGAACGGACAGCAGCGCAGAAAAAATGTAGAGAAAATCATTGTTCTGAATTTTTCAGAGAAGAATGATACATGGTACATTCAGTACGGCCATCACTCAAGAACTGGGTTGATTTCCCTGCCCCTAGAATCTGTCGTACAAGTTGTGTTGAGCACTGAATTTACAGCCTATCCACAGGTTCAATGTGAAGTTGCATTTCATTTGTACTAAATAAATGTGCAAATAGTATTTTTTTAAATCGCTTTCGAGCTGTGACAGAACCAGGCAAATTAAGTAGAAAAATGTAATTAATAAATAAGAAACTCCAAAAGCAAAAAAAACTGACAACAATTATAAGTGTGACCTTGCACTGGAGTGCCACTTCAACAGAGCGCTGAGAGCTTGGTGAGTTGAGGGAACATTAAATCTCTTTCTAAATGTCTAACATTTTTGCTTTTAACATTTAACATTCTAAATCTCACCCAGGGAAACTCTTTCGAGTTATCGACAGTCACAGACTGGAACTCTTTCGAGTACAATCACAGTTCTTGGTTTCCAGCCATTGGATATGAACCCACAACCCTCTAATTCAAAGGCGAGGGTGCTATGAACTGAGCCACAGCTGACATCAACCCGAACAGTGAGAGAGCAGCTATCCACTGGGGTGCAGCTGTAGATAGTTAATTAAGGAAATTAGCTTGAAATTGTTTTTCAGTTCCTTGGCTCAGCTAGTACCTTTCTTTTCAGAGCCCATAGATTCAAACAATTCAGTGTGACCTTGCACTGGAGGGTGACCTCAATGGAGTGCAGGGAGTTTGGTGAGGAGGTGAGGGATTTGCTCCTCTGCTTTTTCTAACATTTTCAGCTGTAGGAACTGGCTCTTGCTCGACTGCAGGTGAATAAGCTAGCTGTTTGGTCAGGATCTGGTCAGTGGTTCAGGTCTTTTCTATTCCTAAGTTTACAACTAGTATAGGAACTTGGTAAGATTAATAGAATACATGAAATAAAATAAATAAAATACATCATTGAATAAAATATTTAAGCAGTTAATTAAAACATATGATGAAGGCAGGATAGGTAATGAGTCATGGCTGCAACATGTGGGATCTCCTGGATACCAGTGCGGTCAGGGTAAACAGATCTGCATTAAGTGCCTGGGGAAGCCATTCAAGTGGGGGGAGCAAAATTGAATGTAGTGATAGCAGGGGACAGTATAGTGAGGGTGATTGACACTGTTCTATCCAGTAAAGAGTGAGAGTGCAGACAGCAGTGTTACCTGCCCGGTGTCAGGGATTGGACTATTTGCTCAGGGCTGAAGAGGAACTTTTGAGTGAGAGGGTGGGGACACAGTTATCATGGTCTATGTAGGTACCAACAACATAATCAGGACAAGGAAGGAGTTTCTGCATAGTCAGTATGAGGAGCTAAGCGCCAAATTAAGAAGCAGAACCTCAAAAGTAATGACCCCAGATTTACTAACTGAGCTACGTGCAAATTGACGTAGGGCAAATAAGATTGGAGTAATGAACGTGTAGCTCAAAGGCTGGTGTGGGAGAAGTGGGTTCCAGTTTGTGGGGCACTGACGTCAGTATTGGGGAAAGTAGGGGCTACACCACTGGGACGGCCTATACCTGAACCGTGCTGGGACCAGTTTCCTCGTGAGCCACATAATTAGGTAAATAGAGATTGTTTTAAACTAAACAAGGTGGGGGATGGGGGTGCGGAGTGAGGGACCAAGCTTGGGTAGAGTCAAAGCTGACGAGCAAAATTTTAATATGCGAAGTAAGGACCAGTGAATGGCAGGGACAGAGAGATAAAAGCCTAATAGTTCAGCAACAATCAAGACTAGATGTTACAAAGATAACAAAAAAACAAAACTAAAGGCTCTGCATCTGAATGCACCTAGCCTTCAGAACATAATAAATTAATTTATAGCGCACATGGAATTTAATAAATATGATCTGAGAGTAATTACAGAGAAGTGGCTGCAAGGATGACAAGGATTGGGTTCTGAATATTGAAGGGCATAGGGCACTGAAGAAGAATAGGAAGCTAGGTAAAGGTGGAGGGGTAGCACTGTTGATCAAGAATGGCATTGGTGCAATAGTTAGAGATGACCTTTATTCAGGAGATCAGTGTTCAGGAATCGGTTTGGGTGGAGATGAGGAATAGTAGGGCAAAGAAGTCACTCGTGGGAGTGGTCTACAAGTCCCCTAAAAGTAACCACAATATAGGGAAAATGATGCAAGATGAAATATTGGGTTGTTATAAAGGGACGGCAATAACCATGGTTAATTATAATTCACATATAAACTGGAAAAATCAGACTGGCAGTAGTCACCCTGGATAAGGATTTCATGGATTCTTGCAAGATAGTTTTTTAGAGGAACACATTCTGGAACCAACCAGAGAGCAGGTTAGACTTAGTATTGTGTAACGTGTCAGATTTATTAATTAATGACCTCAGAGTGAATCTGTATCTGTTTTGTTGATGCCATCTTCCAAATTGGCATTTCTGACATGTCTCCCATCTGCTTTCCCTGAGGATTCCCCCACTGACTGCACCCCAGTCACAACGAAAATTACCTTAACCCCCCATCTGCCCCCCATCCCCCCAGCTACCCCCATCCCCATCCCCTATCTAGCCACCCACCTGACTAACCCTCCCTTCCCCTGTCTATCCCCACCCCACCAATTATCACCACTGACTAACCTCACTGCCCCCAACCACCCCCGACCCCCAACTACCTCCACCTCTCCAATGACCGCCACAATTTACCCCCCACCCCTAACTACCCCCTACACCCCAATTACCATCCAAAGCCCCCACACCTCAATATCCTGTACCCCAAACTACCCCACCACCTCGACTACCCCCAACCCCTGACTGCATCCCAACCCCACCACCCAAACCACAGATCCTCTCCCGACACCACGGCCACCTGACCCCACCCACGCTACTCCCCATCCCCCTGACTCCCCCTGACCCTCCTGATTACCCTACAACACCCCCGACTAAACCCCACACCCAGACTAACCCCCACCATTGGACAGACCCAGCCCTTCTCCAATCCCTGACTAACCCAAAATACTCCGAGTACACCCCACTCCCTGACTATCCCACAACCATAGCCCAAGATTACCCCCATACCAACCCATCAACCCCAGCTCTACCCCCGACTACCACATGACACCTCATTCCACCCTGCCGAATAGCCCCACCTACCCTCACTACTCTCTACCCTTCCTGACATCCTGACCCTCCCCCACACCTGGGTGAGTGAAAAGGAGCAGAGTGGAAATCCGAAGGTGATTGTCACTCCCCGGATGTTGTGAGCCATGATCATGAATAGGGGATTGGATAATGGACAGAAAGAGCTTCTTACAGATGTAACATAGTGATCTTAAATCTGTTATAAATTTCAGAAATTGGGTTAGATTCAGTGAATACAGGAGTAACAGGAATGTGTCCCGACTCTACAGTCCTTCGCATCATCCATCTAACCTCTTTGTTTCCACACCAACCCTACTTTAGACCCGCTGCTGGAGACAGAAACCCTGATATTCTCACTACACAAGCTGGCAGTGGAGACCAATCAGCCGACAGCAGCTCATGTATAAAATGTTACTGAGACCCAAGGACCAATTTCAGTCCAGTCTCATGTTTCAGGGCTGAGGTGTGCGCTGTCGATTCACCGCAGGTTCTTTACCCCAAAAACAGGCATTGTATAATTTCCCCTGGTACTAACATGACAGAATGCAGTAAACTCTGAACAATACTTGGAAAAACTCAGCAGGTCTGACAGCATCTGCGGAGAGGAACACAGTTAACTTTTCGAGTCCGTATGACTCTTCAACAGAACTAAGTAAAAATAGAAAAGAGGTGAAATATAAGCTGGTTTAAGGGGAAGGTGGGACAGGTAGAGCTGGATAGAGGGCCAATGATAGGTGGAGATAGCCAAAAGATGTCATAGACAAAAGCACAAAGGGGTGTTGAAGGTGGTGATATTATCTAAGGAATGTGCTAATTAAGGGTAGAAAGCAGGACAAGCAAGGTACAGATAGCCCGAGTGAGGGTGGGGTGAAGAGAAGGAATCAAAACAGGCTAAAAGGTAGAGATAAAACAATGGATGGAAATACATTTAAAAATAATGGAAATAGGTGGGAAAAGAAAAATCTATATAAATTATTGAGAAAAAAAAGGGGGATCGGAAAGGGGGTGGGGATGGAGGAGAAAGTTCATGATCGAAAAATGTTGAACTCATTATTCAGTCCGGAAGGCTGTAAAGTGCCTAGTCGGAAGATGAGGTGCTGTTCCTCCAGATTGCGTTGAGTTTCACTGGAACTATTTTTTTTTTTTGCTTTGGATTTTCAGCATCCGCAGTTTTTTGCGTTTATCTGAACTATACTTACCTTGTCCACCTTATCATGTGCAGCAAGTTGATGCCAGAAGAGGACAGACACAGTTAGGAAGAGTCTCAGCATCCTGGTCTCTGCTCAGGTCAATGGTGAACACACTGAATGACTCTCAGCACCTTCAGGTGGATCTGCAGATTGAGCAGAGAGCTCAGGTCTTTTTATACTGTTTTATGAAGATGATTTTGAATAATGTTTAGCTGCAGGCAGGAACATCATGTATTGAAGAAATGCACTTGCTGATGCAATTAGAAACCATTAACTCTCTGAGTGCCGGTTCCCGGGAAGTCTGAACACTCGGGAATCTATTTCACAATTGATTCCCATTCACACATTCAGGATTGTCAACCCTCCCTGTTTGGGAGTCGCCTGGAAGGGAAGATTGATCTGCCGGTCGCTGGTGTTAGTGACCCGGGAGAAAAGAATTTCACATTCGGGTTTTATGTCTGTACAGTTTCATTTCTTGGGTTTCCTGCACTGGCGGAAAGTGGGAACCCAGTGGCCATGCTGCACTCCAACCGCGGGACAGACCACCATTTCCTCACTGAGTAGGTGAAGCTGGTATGGGCCTCACTGCCCAAAGACTTGAGCATTTCACACTGTTCCTGTTTGTTTCTTCCCCTCCTCTCCTGAGGTAACTGAGACTGGTTGAGGTACATAACCCTTTGTAGCAGCTCCCACTGAGTCCAGTTTCTGACTTGGGTTCAGTTTTCCTGGCACTGACTCTCACTGGGTTTCTGTTTCCTGGACACTGCCTCTCACTGGGTTACTGTTTCCTGGACACTGCCTCTCACTGGGTTTCTGTTTCCTGGACACTGCCTCTCACTGGGTTTCTGTTTTCCTGGACACTGCCTCTCACTGGGTTTCTGTTTCCTGGACACTGCCTCTCACTGGGTTTCTGTTTCCTGGACACTGCCTCTCACTGGGTTTCTGTTTCCTGGACACTGCCTCTCACTGGGTTTCTGTTTTCCTGGACACTGCCTCTCACTGGGTTTCTGTTTCCTGGACACTGCCTCTCACTGGGTTTCTGTTTCCTGGACACTGCCTCTCACTGGGTTTCTGTTTCCTGGACACTGCTTCTCACTGGGTTTCTGTTTCCTGGACACTGACTCTCACTGGGTTTCTGTTTCCTGGACACTGCCTCTCACTGGGTTTCTGTTTCCTGGACATTGACTCTCAGTGGGGTGCAACTTCCCTGACACGGACTGACAGGGGTGAAAGGGAACCTGGAACGAGGGGGCACAGTGTAAAAATAAGCAGCAGCCCTGACATGTGCATCTTTTTAATGTTTTGAAATCTCCCTAGTGGGCAAAGAAGGCAGGAAATGATAGCGCAACCGCTCAAGATTGTCCCTCTATTCAGGTACTCCGGTCTATATGAGTGTCACTCCAGGATCCACTCAAAACCTTTGCCCACCCTCTGGTACAGGTATCCCTTCACCTTCCTGAGTTCTAATCTCTTCTGAAACCTTTCCCTGCCCACTTTCCCAATGCCAGAGAATTCTCTCCAGTCTCAAGTGGTGGCATTTTTTATGCTTCGAATATTTTTAGAGATTCTAAGCATTAAAGGAACAAAGTCTTGGATTGGGTCTTCAAATACAAGCCCTCTCCTCCAGAACTCTCAAAGAACACATGATTATCTTAGGATGGGACATATATTGAGGCATGTCTTAGTGGACCAACTTCTTTGAAAATTTACCAATTTTAGCTCTTGGAAATCTTCCTAAGACTTCAGGAGTGGTGTATTTATGTGGATTGCTGAGGTAATAAATATTTCAGACAACACATTCTATATGCATCAAAAGCAAATACATTTTTCTGAAGCTCATTATATGTTGTTGCTTATACATGAAGTTATAAATGATAACTAAAGCTGACATAACATGTAAATAATGTGGTCTTAAATACATGGAATTTATAAATATACCTTATCAACAAATATTGCTGGATAACTCAAACAAACAGTAACAATTAATAAAGGTAGTTACTCACAAATTCAATATGGTTACATTGAATTTTGATATATCTCTGTCTCCACCCAGGGAAATTCTTCAAAGGGAACTCTGACCCTTTATGTTCCAATGATGGCTGACTGACCGAACGCTAATGGTGTGTACTTTAAAAGACAGTGGGTGGAATTGTCCGTACCCTCTGGCGTTGTGAAACAGTTTGCAATTGTCTGCTCAGCCCGTCGATGGCGGCTGCATTTCCTTCCATCGGACGTTGGGAACCTAATTGTGGTCCATCTGCACACCATCATAAGGCTCGCCCGCCGGACTCATTCCCCCCGCTGCTGGACCGTCCGTCCACGCCGATGTGTTTCACAACAGCAGATAAAAGGCGTGCACTTGGCGGGCTGCACTTTGAGGGGAACTCGGAGGTGAGTGCACAGAAACATTGCAGAGCACTCATGAGGGATGCCTCTTAGTCTTCAAGCATGAATTTATTTATTGTCAAACTGTAAAAGGGGGCCATTTAGCCCATCATGTCTGCAGCGGCTCTCTGAGCATTTTAACTTTGGGCCAATCTCCCGCCTTTTCCTGGTAATCCTGCACATTGTTTCTATTTAAATAATCAACCAATACCCTCTTGAATGCCTCAATCGATAAGACCATAAGACCATAAGACATAGGAGCAGAAATTAGGCCAATCGACCCATCGAGTCTGCTCCGCCATTCAATCATGGCTGTTAAGTTTCTCAACCCCATTCTCCCACCTTCTCCCCGTAACCTTTGATCCCCTTACCAATCAAGAACCTATCTATCTCGGTCTTAAATACACTCAATGACATGGCCTCCACAGCCTTCTGTGGCAATGAATTCCATAGATTCACCACTTTCTGGCTAAAGAAGTTTCTCCTCATTTCTGTTCGAAAAGTTCTTCCCTTTACTCTGAGGCTGTGCCCTCGGGTCCTACTATCTCCTACTAATGGAAACATCTTCCCCATGTCCACTCTATCCAGGCCTTTCAGTATTCTGTAAGTTTCAATCAGATCCCCCCTCATCCTTCTAAACTCCATCGAGTATAGACCCAGAGTCCTCAAACGTTCCTCATACGTTAAGCCTTTCATTCCTGCGATCATTCTCGTGAACATCCTCTGGACCCTCTCCAGGGCCAGCACATCCTTCCTGAGATACAGGACCCAAAATTGCTCACAATATTCTAAATGTGGTCTGACCAGAGCCTTAAAAAGCCTCAGCAGCACATCCCTGCTTTTATATTCTAGTCCTCTCGAAATAAATGCCAACATTGCATTTGCCTTCCTAACTACCGACTCAACCTGCTCGTTAACCTTAAGACAATCCTGGACAAGGACTCCCAAGTCCCTTTGCACTCCAGATTTCTAAATTCTCTCCCCTTTTAGAAAATAGTCCATACCTCTATTCTTCCTACCAAAGTGCATGACCTCTCACTTGCCCACGTTGTATTCCATATGCCACTTCTTTGCCCATTCTCCTAACCTGTCCAAAAACTTCTGCAGCATCCCCACCTCCTCAATACTACCTGTCCCTCCACCTATCTTTGTATCATCTGCAAACTTAGCCAGGATGCCCTCAGTTCCTTCATCTAGATCATTAACGTATAAAGTGAAAATTTGTGGTCCCAACACTGACCCCTGCGGAACTCCACTAGTCACCGGTCACCATCTTGAGAAGGACCCCCTTATCCCCACTCTCTGCCTCCTGCCAGACAGCCAATCTTCTATCCATGCTAATACCTTGCCTCTAATACCATGGGCTCTTATCTAACTGAGCAGCCTCCTGTGCGGCACCTTGTCAAAGGCCTTCTGGAAGTCCAAGTAGATAACATCCATTGGCTCACCTTTATCTAACCTACTGATTACCTCCTCAAAGAATTCTAACAGATTTGTCAGGCATGACGTCCCCTTGATGAAACCATGCTGACTTTGCCCAATTTTGCCATGTATTTCCAAGTATTCTGATATCTCATCCTTAATAATGGACTCTAAAATCTTACCAACGACCGACGTCAGGCTAATCGGCCTGCAATTTCCTGTCTTTTGCCTCACTCCCTTCTTAAACAGGGGGGTTTAATTAGTGATTTTCCAGTCCTCTGGGACCCTCCATGACTCCAGTGATTCCTGAAAGATCACCAATAAAGCCTCCACTATCTCCTCAGCTATCTCCTTCAGAACTCTGGAGTGTAATCTGTCTGGTCCAGGTGATTTATCCATCTTCAGACGTTTCAGTTTTCCTAGCACCTTCTCCTTGGTAATGGCCACCATACTCACCTCTGCCCCCCGACTCTCTTGAACTTCGGGGATGTTACTCGTGTCTTCCACCGTGAAGACTGACGCAAAGTACCTATTCAGTTCCACCGCCATTTCTTTGTTCCCCACTACTACTTCTCCAGCATCATTTTCCAGCAGCCCAATATCCATTTTTGCTCTCTCTTACCCTTTTTTTATCTAAAACATCTTATGCAATTTATTTTATATTACTGGCTAGTTTACACTCATATGTAATCTTCTCCCTCCTTATTTCGTTTTTAGTTGTCCTCTGTTGGTCTTTGTAGGCTTCCCAATCCCCTGGTGCTCTTCGCCGAGCTGAGTCTAACCAGTACCTTATATAAATTCATCATTAGCCCCCTGCTCTTGTGCTCCAAGTCCTTGTTAATGAAGCCTAGAATACTGTCTGCTTTAGAAACAGTTCTCTCTACCGGTCTTCCGGGTGCCTTCGTCAGAAGGAAGGGATTTCACTCCTGAGACACTCCCAGGTGCCGAGGCTCTTCAGGGCTCCAGCCCAGCTGGATGAATGGCACCTGGGCGGCAAGACCTCTCCCCTCAAATGATGCCCCTCCATCACCCAAGAACAGAGGCCGAGCAGCCGTACAATAGGAGCCATGCCTCCACAAGGGCGGTGGTAGATAGAACCATCGGTCTTCTCAAGATGCGATTCTGATACCTGGACCGTTCAGGGGCCTCACTGCAATACCCCCTGGATTGTGTGTCACTGATAGTGGCTGCACGCTGCACTCTCCACAATCTGGCGTTGGAAAGGGGGGAAGCAGTGGAAGAAGAAGATGTTGACGCAGCTGCTCTGGCTGCAGACGATGAGTCAAATCGTAAGTCCGAGGACGAGCATGGTCAGGAGAACGCTGTGGGGATAGACACTGACCTGGGTAATCTCCAGGGAGGCAGGGACACCCGGGAAGCTCTGATCCAACAGTCCATCAGCTAGACTACCAAAGAAGAACCACCAGAACATGCCAGGTCTGCAGGCTCCATACTCAATACCTGACAGGAACATTCGCTTGGTGAACAACATGCGCTATGTGCCATTTCATAGGGTTCAATGACAAATAAGTCACTCATATCATCATGGTTCTCCCTGCACCTGCAGAATTAATGAAGCTGCCAGAGGCTTGTTGAACACAACAAGCAGTTGTTGCATTACTCATATTCCGCATGGACTCCTGCACAATGGAGACCATGGCACCCATACCCTCATGTATCTCTGCCAGATCCTCCCGCACACCCTGCTGGACTCCCAGCATCTGCTGCCTCTGGGACGACTTCAGAGGCTCATCATCAGCTACCGACTGAGCATGTTCCTGTGCCCCAGCAGTACTCTGACTGCAGGCACCCTGGGCACACTCTGCCTCCGCCTGCACCTCAAGTGAGTGTAAAGTGCCCTCACCACTGTGCACCAAGATACTATCCGCCGATCTAATGCCCACCGAGGTGCTGGTATCTGCGCTAGTGCCTGCCTGGCTGAGAGGGTGTGACCCTGAGGGGCTTCTGGTGAACCTGAAAGGAAGAACAAGGACATGTCATTAATCAATGTGCTCCCGCCCCCGCCTGCCCCTTATTGCTGATGTCATTGTCATGTATTATACTGGGTGGGCTGTAATTGGCCCACCCGTGTAAAATGGCGGTGCAGAGCCAAACGCAGTCGGTGATCGTGTTCCCGACCCGCCCACGCCCGCTCCCGTCGTTCCCGCTCGACAACTGGAAAATCCTGGCCCTTATATCTCAGAGGATAACTCTAGTTTCAGATGGTTTTCATTAAAATTATCTCCAGCCCCACGTTGGGGGCCAGCTGTTAATGGTTCTACTATTTATAACTCCTGGCAAGGTAAGCCAATCCCTTCAACTTATTGCCAGCTTAAAGTCTCAACTAAAAGAGATTCTAAGCATTAAGGGAAGATAGTCTTAGACTGGGTCCTCAAATACAAGCCCTCTCCTCCAGGAGCCTCAAAGCCCACAAAATTATCTCAGGACGGGACACACATTGAGGAATTTCTTAGTTCACTAATTTCTTTGAAAGTTAACCAATTTCAGCTCTTAGAAAACTTACTAAGACTTCTAGAATAGTGTATTTATGTGGATTGGCGAGATAATAAATATTTCAGATTGCACATTCTATGTGCTTCAAAAACATTTTACTGAATCCCATTGTAAATTATAGCTTATACATTAAGTTATAAATGATAACTAAAGCTAAGCATAACATATAAATAATGTAGTTCTAAATACATGGAATTTATAAATCTACCTTATCAGCAAATTTGTTGGATAACTCAAGCATAAAGTAACAATTAAGAAAGATAACAAAATCAGAATTACCTGGAAATCCTCAGCAGGTCTCGCAGCATCGGCGGAGAAGAAAAGAGTTGACGTTTCGAGTCCTCATGACCCTTCAACAGAACTGAGTAATATTAGGAGAGGGGTGAAATATAAGCTGGTTTAAGGTGGTGGGGGGGGGGGCGGTGGGGGGAGAGAAGTCGGGGTGGGGGGGTGGGGATGGGGGCGTGTGGTTGTAGGGACAAGCAAACAGTGATAGAAGCAGATAATCAAAAGATGTCACAGACAAAAGAACAAAAAGGTGTTGAAGGTGGTGATATTATCTTAACGAATGTGCTAAATAAGAATGGATGGCAGGAAACTCAAGGTACAGCTCTAGTGGGGTTGGGGTGGAAAGACTAACAGGGCATATAAGGTATAGATTTAAAAATAATGGAAATAGGTGGGAAAAGAAAAATCTATATAAATTATTGGAAAAAACAAAAGGGAGGGGGAAGAAACGGAAAGGGGGTGGGGATGGAGGAGGGAGTTCAAGATCTAACGTTGGTGAATTCAATATTCAGTCCGGAAGGCTGTAAAGTGCCTTGTCCGAAGATGAGGTGTTGTTCATCCAGTTTGCGTTGGGCTTCACTGGAACAATGCAGTAAGCCAAGGACAGACATGTGGGCAAGAGAGCAGGGTGGAGTGTTAAAATGGCAAGCGACAGGGAGGTTTGGGTCTTTCTTGCGGGCAGACCACAGGTGTTCTGCAAAGCGGTCGCTCAGTTTACGTTTGGTCTCTCCAATGTAGAGGAGACCGCATTGGGAGCGACGAATGCAGAAGACTAAATTAGGGGAAATGCAACTGAAATTCTGCTTCCCTTGAAAGGAGTGTTTGGGCCCTTGGACGGTGAGGAGAGAGGATGTGAAAGGGCAGGTGTTGCATCTTTTATGTGGGCAGGGGGAGGTGCCTTAGGTGGGGGTTGAGGAGTTGGGGGTGATGGAGGAGTGGACCAGGGTGTCCCGGAGGAAACGATCCCTACGGAATGCTGCCGGGGGGGTGAAGTGAAGATGTGTTTGGTGGTGGCATCATGCTGGAGTTGGCGGAAATGGCGGCGGATGATCCTTTGAATGCGGAGGCTGGTGGGGTGATATGTGAGGACAAGGGGGACCCTATCATGTTTCTGGGAGGGAGGAGAAGGCATGAGGGCGGATGCGCGGGAGATGGGCCGGACACGGTTGAGGGCCCTGTCAACGACCATAGGTGGAAAACCTCGGTTAAGGAAGAAGGAGGACATGCCAGAGGAACTGTTTTTGAAGGTAGCATCAACAAGACAGATGCGACGGAGGCGAAGGAACTGAGAGAATGGGATGGAGTCCTTACAGGAAGCTGGGTGTAAGGAGCTGTAGTCGAGGTAGCTGTGGGAGTCGGTAGGTTTGTAATGGATATTGGTGGACAGTCTATCACCAGAAATTGAGACAGAGAGGTCAAGGAAGGGAAGGGAAGTCTCAGAGATGGACCATGTGAAAATGATGGAGGGGTGGAGATTGGAAGCAAAATTAATAAATTTTTCCAGGTCCCGACGAGAGCCTGAAGCAGCACCGAAGTAATCATCGATGTACCAGAGAAAGAGTTGTGGGAGGGGTCCGGAGTAGGACTGGAACAAGGAATGTTCCACATACCTCATAAAGAGACAGGCATAGCTGGGGCCCATGCGGGTACCCATAGCCACACCTTTTATTTGGAGGAAGTGAGAGGAGTTAAAGGAGAAATTGTTCAGTGTGAGAACAAGTTCAGCCAGACGGAGGAGAGTAGTGGTGGATGGGGGTTCGGGCCTCTGTTCGAGGAAGAAGTTAAGGACCCTCAGACCATCCTGGTGGGGGATGGAGGTGTAGAGGGCTTTCTAATTAAGAAAGATATATACTCAGAAATTCACTATGGTCATATCCACTTTTGATATATCTCTGTCTCAACCCAGGGGAATTCTCAAACGACTGCCCTCTGACCCTTTATGCTGCAAAGATGGCTGACTGACCAAAAGCTAATGGTGTGTACTTTTTATAGACAGTCTGCAGAGACGAAACAAGCTCCTATTGTCTATTTTATTAATAAATCTAATCAATTAAAGAGTTAGTGGAGGCTAAATGTTTTCTTTCCAAACTGTGTAATGGGGTGTTTTGAAATGGCTGGTTGGTTGGCTACCTTCCAAAAGTAATTTCACTTCAAGGTTTAGATGTACTTTTAAAAAATGTTTGCTTATCTGAAGTGATTTCATGTTCAGACTGACTCTGAGCGTAGATGTCTACTTTGGCTACATTCTAATTTCTCACCATCTGAAGCTTCCTTTGTCTGATGAGGAAAGGTTGGACAGACTGGGCTTGTTTCCACTGGAGTTTTGTAGATTGAGGGCTAATATGATTGAAGTATACAAGATCCTGAATGGCCTTGACAAGGTGGGTGTGGAAAGGATCTTTCCTCTTGTGGGTGAGTCCATAACTGGGGGGCAATGTTTTAAAATTAGGGGGTGCTGGTTTAGGACAGAGACGAGGAGTTTTTTTTTCACAGAGGGTAGTGCAACTTTGGTGGTTGCCTCAGAAAGTGGTGGAGTCGGGATCATTGAATACTTTTAAGGCAGATGTAGGTAGATTCTTGTTAGGCAAGGGAAACAAAGATTTTCGGGGGTAGATGGGAATGTGGAATTCGAAACACAAGAAATTTAGCCATGAATTTATTGAATCTCGGAGCAGGCTTGAGGGGCCGAATGGTCTACTCCTGTTCCTATTTCTTTTGTTCTTATATTCTTCTGTTACATCGGCAAGAATTCAAGTTATCAACCATCTTAAGTAGTTAAAGTCAATTCTGCCTTTTTATGTTGCTAACCTGATGCTGCTAATCTGGTGCTGCTAATCCTGGGATTAACAATTTAAAATCATAGATTTGCCACCTGATCTGTAACTTAATTTACAGCCTCATGCCGTGTGCAATCGCACTGCTACCCACCGCCCACCTCCTCATGTCTGCTAGATTCGGGTTTGACTACAAGCTTTGTAACTAATCCAGGGAATAAAGAGCCTGAGAGAATTACAGGTACGTTTAGTGTCTCAGGTTGTAAAATCTCCAGTTATTAAAATTCAGGTATTTGGTTTGTCCATGTGCAGATGAAGTCACTTTATGTCTTGTGATACTGGTTTTCTTCATCTCTCATTAGTTCTATATAAAAAGATGCAAAGCACATTGTAAATGTTACTGAGAAGAGAGGCCAAGAAATGACTTGTTGCTCTCTCAATGCGAAGTAATCAAATCAGCTGAATACCTCACTCAAAAACAGGGTCATTGTAAATGTAGGTTAAATCTGGACCACCCAATGATCACTGAAGTAAAGCTGCCTCCAAAGACAGATCTGAAATCAAATCCCAATTGTCCTTCCGTACATTTACAGGGCCTACATTTCAGAGCAATAACTGAAGCTGATTTTTGTATTTTAAATTGTTCAAGTACTCTTCAATCACAAAGGCCTGAAACTTCTGGTCGGCGTGTGGGGGTGGGCCCCACTCACCCACGGGTAAAATGACACGCGGTGATGTCGGGCGTGCATCCTGACGTCACCACGCGTCATTCTGATCCTGAGTTTGGCAGGTGCCCAGCGGAATCGGCTGCGCGCCCGTCGAGCTTTCAAAGACCTATTACGGCCATTTAAAAACGAATTGAAGTAATTAATAGGGCTGCCCGGCCAACCTTAAGGTTAACGGGCAGACGAACAGCCCAGGCGGCCTTTGCATTTTACATGGAAGCTCATCCACGGGCGGGATGAGATTTCATGAAGGCTTTATTAATTTAATAAATTGTTTCATATGAATTGATAAACATATCCCACCTCATGTAACAATGTCACATGAGGGGATGTACCTGAATAATTTTATTTTTTTGTTGATCAATTTTTATGACTTTCCTTAATGCCCCTGAGGCAGCTCCATGTGTGTGAAAGAGTGCAGGCCCCGACTCTCCCTCCTCCCCCCGCCCGCACAGGTAGCCCTGAGCACTTCCGGGTGTGCGTCACGCTGGGCCCACCCACGCAAAATGGTGGCGCTCGGCCGATTGCGGGTGGTGATCGGCTTTGCGCCCGCCCGTGTCCGCTCCCACCCGGCTCGCCAAAGGGGAGAAAATTCTCCCCATAGTAAAATGAAGCTGTAAAAAACGTTAACCAGGGACATATTTGTTCGAGTCATTGCACATTGTGGTCACATGGTATTTATTATTGCTTCTTGGGATGTAGGAGTTGCCGACAAGGTTGGTATTTATTACCCTTCCCTTGGTGCCCTAAGATGGTGGTGAGGCCTCTTTTTGAACGGCTGCATTCCATGTGGTGCTGGTAAACCAACATTGTTAAACTGGGAGTTCCAGGGATTAATCCAGCGACAGTGAGAAAATGGAGATTGAGATCTTGGAGCGCAAACTTGGAGGTGAAGGTGTTCCATTGACCTGCTGCTCTTGTCCTTCTAGCTGGTGAAGGTTGTGGGATTGGGAGGTGCTGCAGAGGAAGTCTTAGGGCAGAATTTTGCCCTTGATGGGCAGGCTCGACGGGGGTGGGCAGGGGCAGTCGGGGAGCCGGCTGCCGCCCGCGATCGGAGCCAGACAGCAACTTCACGATGGCCGCCAAATGAAGGCCGGCCCAGCGTGAAACAGTAGCGGCAGCAGCAGCGTTGTCTCTGCGGGTGGGGGAGGAGGGTGAGCGGGGCGAGCGCTAACTTCGCACATGTGCACGAGTGAGTGATTCAAAATCTCCCTGAGGCACAGAGCTGCCTCAGGAACATGAAGCACTTTGTTGTGGTCACTTTGACAAACGGACCACAGGAGTCTCAGGTACAGGTCACAATCGTTTATTCGAGTAATTGCAATGGGAGAACCATCTCAATGCAGCTTGAGATAGCACTCTGCTAAATTACAAGTGTTCAGTATATTTATACATTATTGGTCACGTACAAGAACAGATTCCAAATTCCGATCTCGTCAACATATAGGTTTACATTAAACAGACATCTCTGGTAACAGGTACATGCACCGAATGTCTCTATTTGTTTTCAACCAGGCAGAGACGTTCCCTCCTATCTAAACTAGGACTATATGTTCTTCCCCTATCTGTTGAAGAGCACATTTAATCTATGTTATTGCCATCCTCTGACTCCAGTCTGGTTCCCAAAGCCTTTGTGTTGTTTGCAGGCCCTAAGGCTGTGCAAGGTTCATCTGTTAAACTTTAACTGTTAATGTGCTTGGTAGCACTGGCTGCTTGGAGATTTTAAGTAATTCATTCCCTTTCAATAAATTCTTACTCTACCCCTATATTCCCCCCGAACAGTTTTTTAAAAAATAAATAAAGATTTGAAAAATGTAATTAAAAAGTCCCCTCTTGTGACTTGGTCACATGAGCAGGGACATGTTATTGATTAAATTTTAAAACTTTTATTTTCATTTGCTTTTGGAAAACTCATCCTGCACTTGGATGAGGTTCCAAAAAAGTGCAAAGGCCGCTTGGCCTTTCTGCCTGCCCGCCAACCATAAGGTTTGATGGTCAGTGAAAAATTAAAGTTAATTGATTCTTTAACAGCTTTTTCATTGTCGGCGGGCGTGCTGCTGACTCCGCTGTGCACCCGCTGAGCAAACCATCACGTGACTGTGCGTTGACGTCGGCACGTTTGGCTGAAATCAATGAGTGTCGTTTCACACTCGAGCGGGTGGGGCTCGCGCCCACCCACCGAACTGAAAATTTTAGTAACTCTCTGCAGTGAATCTTGTAGAGATTACAGCCTGTAGCTACAACATACCAATGGTGGAAGGTGTGCATATTTAAGCTAATAGATGTGGTGCTGGTTAAAGGGATTGATTTGTTGTGGACGGTTGTGTCAGCTCCTGGAGTGTTGCTGAATCTTCACCCATCCAAGAAAGTGGTGAGGATTACATTACACCCAGACGTCTGCCTTGCAGTGAGGATTGGGTGTGCAGGAGGTGATCCAGTATGAAGTCTCTAATCTGGGTGGATAGAAACAGTGTTTGTGAGGTTGGTCACTTCAGTTTCTGCTCAATGGTGACACCCTGGAGGTTGATGCTTGGGTCTCAGCAATGGTGATGCCATCGTTCATGGTCACTGCCTGGCACTTGGGTGGCATGAAATTTCTTTACCCCTCATCAGACAAGCCAGGGTGTTGTCCATGTCTGTTGTATACAGCTCTGAACTGCAACGGCTGTCCAGGAGGTGGAAGACGCTAGAAGCAGGGAGTCTACAAGATTCTGGGCCTGTTCTCTGGGTATCAACAACACAAAACCAGTCTTAGATGCAATTTCCACTTCAGGTGGGAAACCTTTATTCATTCACTAGTGACAGCTCGTACTCACTGTACCGGGTGCTTGGTCACTCCCCGTGCATGGGGTCACCCTTCAGGTGGTCGGCCCGCTGGACGATGTCTCCCCACGTCTCCCAGTGAGTGACCAGGCCCCTATCCTCCACCTGCAGTGCTGATGTCTTCTTGGGCTCTGACGTTTATACACTTTTTCTGACTCCTGCCCTTTCCCCTTTGGCACATAAGACAAAACCTCAAAATAGGTCATCCGATTGGCCTTCTGTACCTTTGTGATTCTCTCTGGCACCTCACCACCCCCTAAGGGATAGGCCAATAGAAGTTCAGTGGCAGATATTTAAAGGGATATTTCAGAATACACAGAATATATGCATTCCAATGAGAAAGGAAAAATCCAAAGGGAGGGCCCACCATCTGTGGTTAACTAAAAAAGTTAAAGGCAGCATGAAACTTAAAGTAAATACATATAATTACACGCAGACGGCTGGAAAGTTAGAAGATTGGAAAGAATATAAGGAACAGCAAAGGATGTGAAAAAGATTAATAAGGAAGGAAAAATGAGAGAATGAGAGAAAGCTAGCTCGGAATATAAAGATGGGTAGTAAGTGTTTCTATGGATATTTAAATAAGAAGAGTTAACAAAGTGTGTGTTGGTCCTTTAGAGAGTGCGTCGGGGGAATTGATAATTGAAAGTCGGGAGGTGGCGGATGAATTAAACAGATATTTTGCTTCAATCTGCACTATAGAGGACATAAGTAACATCCTGGGCTTAGCTGTAAATCAGGAAATGGAAGGGAGGAAGAACTCGTGAAAATTACAATCCCCAGAAAAGTGGTATTGAGCAAATTGTTGGGGCTGCGGGCTGACAAATCCCCAGGTACAGATGGAATTCACTGTGAGGTCTTGACAGAAGTGGTTAGTGAGATAACTGATGCATTGGCTTTAATTTTCCAAAATTCCCTAGATTTGGGGAAAGTTGCATTCGATTGGAAAATAACAAATATAACTCCTTTATTCCAAAATGGAGGGAGACAGAAAACAGGAACCTAAAGGCCAGTTAGCCTAGCCTCTGTCATAGGGAAAATGTTAGAAGCTATTATTAAAGATGCTATAACAGGGCACTTAGAAAAATTCAAGGCAAACAGACAGAGTCAACATGGTTTAGTAAAAGGGAAATCATGTTGAACCAATTTATTGGAGTTCTTTGAAGGAGTCACATGTGCTGTGGAAAAGGGGAACCGGTGCATGTTCTGTACTTTGATTTCCAGAAGGCATTTGATGAAGTGTCACATCAAATGATAATGCAGAAAATAAAAGCTCATGGTGTAGGGGGTAACATATTGGCATGGATAGAAGATTGGCTAGCAAACAGGAATCAGAGAGTTTGCATGAATGGGTCGTTTTCTGGTTGGCAGGATGTGACGAGTGGTCTTTTGTCTGCACTGGAGTGCTGTGTTTGGCTACAGTAGAGAGCTTCAGTTGGAGATTGGAGACTGAGGGAGTATAAGGCTTAAATTAAGGGTAAAATTCTATCTGAAGTCTAGTCTTTCTTTACTTTAACAATTAACTGAAAGTTGCTGTTAGGGTTAGAGGATGGTGAGTTTTAAACAGGAGAGGAGAGGCCAGCGACAACAATATAAAAGGGCATGAGAAACAGAGGCCGAGACCGGAGAGGAGAGCTGTACCCTCAGGACCTTCAGGTGGTGGATTTCGAAGTGACGTCACAATTCAAAAAGTGACACGACACAGCGGAGGCAGCTGATTGGTAAGTAGGGTCAGTTGTGCACTTCTACTTCTACTTTTTCTACTAATTAAACTGCTGCAGTTCATTAGCTTAAACATAATAAGGTGAGGACTTTGGACTGTAGTGGGAGTTATAGGGTAGAATAAGGTCCCTAGCATAGTTAGTATTCTTTAAAGGGAGTAACTAACAAGCTTAATTGAAATGGAAGTCATGGCAGCAGAGCTCACACCCGTGATACGCTCCTCCTGCGCTAGGTGGGAAGACATGAATGCTTCCACTGTCCTTGGTGACCATGTGTGCAGGAAGTGCGTCCAGCTGCATTTATTGGCTAACTGCATTATGGAGCTGGAGCTGCAGGTGGATTCATTCTGGCGCATGTACGATGCTGATATTGTGTGGACAGCACATTCATTGAGATGGTCACACCGCAGATATAGACTAAACAAGCAGAAAGGGGATAGGTCACCACCAGGCAGAGTAGAGGAAGGCAGGTAGTGCAGGAGACGCTCATGTTTATCCACCTCTCTAACAGATATATTTTTTTGAATACTGTTGCGGGAGATAACTTCTCAAGGGAAAGCAACAGGAGCCAAGTCCACGGTACCACTGGTGGCTCTGCTGCACAAGAGGGGAGGAAGAAGAGTGGCAGGGCTATAGTGATAGGGGATTCCATAGTAAGGGGAACAGACAGGCGTTTCTGTGGCCGCAGAAGAGACTCCAGGATGGTATGTTGCCTCCTGGTGCCTGGGTCAAGAATGTCATAGAGAGGCTGCTGGGCATTCTGAAGGCGGAGGGCATCCAACCAGAGGTCGTAGTACATATTGGCACCAACGACATAGGTGAAGGAAAGGGATGAGTCCTACAAGCTGAATATAGGGAGTTAGGGCGTAAATTAAAAAGTAAGACCTCAATTTTATGAATTTCAGGATTACTAAGAGTGCCATATGCTAGCAAGATTAGGAATAACAGGATATATCGGATGACTACATGGCCGAAGATATTCCTGGGATTCCATTGAGACTGGTTCGGGGGTGGGTGGGACCAGTACAAATAGGACGGGTTGCATCTGGGCAGGACCGGGACCAATGTCCTCAGGCGTGTGTTAGCTAATGCGGTCGGGGAGGGTTTAAACTAGAATGGCAGGGGGATGGGAACCTGAGCAGGGAGACAGAGGAGGACAGACAAGGATAGAAACCAAAGGCAGAAAAGTAAGAAACAAAAGTGGAAGGCAGAAAAAACAAGGGTGTAAAACAAATGGTGCAAAATAAAGCTAAGATTACTAACAAGGTTAGAAAGACATGTCTAAAGGCATTGTCTCTTAATGCACGGAGTGCTCACAATATGGTAAATGAATTAACAATGCAAATAGTTATAAACAGTTCTGAAATAGCTGCAATTACCGAGACATGGCTACAGGGTGACTAAGAATGGGAACTGACCATCCAGGACTATTCAATATTTAGGAAGGACAGACAAATAGGGAAAGGAGCTGGGGGAGCATTGTTAGTAAAGGATGAAATCAATGCAATAGTGAGGAAGGATATTTTCTAATCATGATGTGGAATCTGTTTGGGTGGAGATAAGAAATACCAAGGGGCAGAAAACATTGGTGAGGGTTGTCTAAAGGCCCCCAAACAGTAACGCAGAAATGCATTAAACAGGAAATAAGGGTACAACTGCAATCAGGGGTGGCTTTAATCTACATATAGATTGGACTAATAAAACTAGTAATAAGGTTGTGAAGGAGGATTTCCTGGATTGTATACATGATGGTTTCTTAGATCAAACATTGAGGAACCATCTAGGCAGCAGGCTATCCTAAAATGTGTATTGTGCACTGAGAAAGGGTTAATTAACAATCTTATCCCTTGGGGAAGATTGACCATAAAATGATAGAATTGCCCATTAAGATGGAGAGTGAAGAATTTGAATCTGAAACTATGGTCCTGAATCTAAATAAATGGAACTATGAGGGTATGAGGTGCAAGTTAGCAATAATGGATTGGGGAACCTTACTAAAAGTCTTGATGGTGGATAGGCAATAGCTAATATTTACGGAACCTATGCATGAATTACAACAGTCATTCATTTCTCTCTGGTGCAAAAATAAAAGAGGAAAGATGGCTCAAACATGGATTACAAAAGAAATGAGGGATATTATCAGATCCAAGGAGGAGACATATAAAATTGCCAGAAAAAGCAGCAAGCCTGAGGATTGGGAGCAGTTTAGAATTCAGCAAAAGTGGACAATAAGATTGATCAAGAAGGGGAAAATGGACTATGAGAGTAAACTTGTCGGGCACATAAAAACTGACTGTAAAAGCTTCGATAACATGTGAAGAGAAAAAGTTTAGCAAAGACAAATGTAGGTCCCTTAGAGTCAGAAACGGGGGAAATTCTAATGGAGAACAAAGAAATAGCAGAAGAATTAGACATACATTTTGGTTCTGTCTTCACTAAAGAGGACACAAATAATTTCCCAGAAATGTTAGGTAACCAAGGGTCTAGTGAGAGGGAGGAATTGAAGAAAATCAGGATTAGTAAAAAAAATAGTGCTAGAGAAATTATTGGGTTTAAAAGCTGAAAAATGCCCAGTGCCTGATAATCTTCATCCCAGAGTAATTAAGGAAGTGGCCCTGGAAATATTAAATGCATTGGAGGTGACCTTTCAATATTCTATAGACTCTGGATCAGTTCCTACAATTGGAGGGTGGCAAATGTAACTATTTAAGAAAGGAGGGAGAGAAAAAACAGAGATTTACAGACCAGTTAGCGTAACATCATTAGTGGGGAAAATGCTAAAGTCTATTATAAAAGACATGGTAACAGAACACTTGAAAAGCATTAACAGGAATAGACAAAGTCAGCATTGGTTTATGAAAGGGAAATCATGCTTAACTAATCTACTGGAGTTTTTTGAGGATGTAACTAGTAGAATAGATAAGGGAGAAGCAGTGGATGTGATGCATTTGGATCTCAACGAGGCTTTTGATAAGGTCCCACATATGAGGATAGTGGGCAAAATTAAAGCACATGTGATTGTTGGTAATATACCGGCATGGATTGAGAATTGGTTGACGGACCGGAAACAGAGAGTGGGAATAAATTGATCTTTTTCCAGATGGCGGGCGGTGACTTGTGGTGTACCGCAGGGATCAGTGCTTGGGCCCCAGATATTCAGGAGAAATACAAATGACTTGGATGAGGGAACGAAATGCAATATTTCCGAGTTTGTTGATGGCACAAAATTGAACGGAGTTATGAGTTGTGAGGAGAATGCAAGGAGGCTTCAGGGTGATTTAGACAAGTAGTGTGTGTGGGCAAACATATGGCAGATGCAGGATCATGTGAATAAATGTGAAGTTATACACTTTGGTATGAAAAAGAGAAAGGCAGAGTATTATTTAAATGGTGATATATTGCGCAATGTAGATGTACAAAGGGATCTAGGTGTCTTTGTACACCAGTCAATGAAAGTAAACAGGCAGATGTAGCAAGCAATTGGGAGGGATGAGGATTTGCAAGAGGATTTGAGTTCAGAAGTAGGGATGACTTACTGGAGTTATACAAGGCCTTGGTGAGACCACTCCAGGAGTGTTGTGTGTAGTTTTGGTCACCCTACCTAAGAAAGGATATACTTGCCACAGAGGGAGTGCAGCAGAGGTTCACTAGACTGATAGCGGGTATGGCAGGACAGTCGCATCAGAAGAGATTGGTTCGACGGGGTCTGTATTCACTAGAGTTTAGTAGAATGAGAGGGGATCTGATTGAAACATATCAAATTCTAACAGAGCGAGACAGACTGGATGCAGAAAGGATGTTTCTCCCGGTTGGAGATTCCAGGGACCACACTCTCAGGATACGGGGTAGGCCATTTTGGGCTGAAAGAAGGAAAAAGGCCTTCCCTCGGAGGATGCTCAATCTGTGGAATTCTCTACCACAGAAGGGTGTGGAGGCCAGGCCGCTGAGTATATTCAAGAAATAAATTGATAATTTTTCGGATATTACGGACATCAAGGGGTATGGAGAGAAAGTGTTGAGATAGAGGATCAGCATTGATTATATTGAATGGCGGAGCAGGCTCGAAGGGCCGAATGATCTACTCCTGCTCCTAGTTTCTATGTTTCCTGTGCCACAGGAATCAGTGTTGGAGCCTCAACTTATCACAATTTATATAAATGACTTTGATGAAGGGACCTTAGGAATAGTTGCTAGATGTGCTGACAACACAAAGATAGATAGGAAAGTAAATTGTGAAGAGAATGTAAGGAGGCTACAAAGTGACAGAGGTAGTTTAAGTGAGTGGGCAAGGAACTGGCAAATGGAGTATAATGTAGGCAACTGTTAACTGGTTATTTTTGTCAAGGAGAATAAGAAAGAAGCTTATTATCTAAATGGTGAGAGATTGCAGATCTCTGAGATTCAGAGGGATCTGGGGATCCTAATGCATGAATCATCTGTAGTATTGTGAACAGCACCGCTCTCTATACTTCAAGAAAGATGTAAATGCGTTAGAAGCAGTTCAGAGAAGGTTAACTAGATTGATGCCAGGAATGGGCAGGTTGTCTTTTGAGGACAGGCTGGACAGGTTAGGCTTGTATCCACTGGGATTTAAAAGAGTAAGAATTGACTTTATGGAAACCTTTAAGATCCTGAGGAGCCTTGAGAGGGTGGATGTGGAGAGGATGTTTCCCCTTGTGGGAGAATCGAGAACGAGAGGTCACTGTTTAATAATAAGGACTGCTCATTTCATACAGAGAGGGGAGATTTTTTCTCTCAGGTAGTTGTGAGTCTTTGGAACTCTCTTCCTCCAAAAGCGGTGGAAGCAGAGTCTTTGAATATTTTTAAGGCAGAGCAAGATAGATCCTTGATTTAAAAAAGGGGTGAAAGTTTATCAGGGGTAGACAGGAATGTGGGGTTCAGTTTACATTCATATCAGCCATGATCTTATTGATTGACAGAGCAGGCTCGAGGAGCTGAGTGGCCTACTCCTGCTCCTAATTCGTATGTTCATTTGTATCAGCCAAAATTGAAAGAAACACAGAGAACAGCTAAACCCTGAAGCTAAATTAGTTTTGGAAGGGAGCCAATCAGCCATTCACTTCAAAACACCCCATTACACAGGTTGGAAAGAAAACATTTAGCCTTCACTAACTCTTCAGTGATAAGATTTATTAATAAAATAGACAATAGGAGCTTGTTTTGTCTCTGCAGGCAGTCAGTCAGGGGCCCTTGGGCACCCATAGTGGGGAGGATCAGCAGGTGCACACCCTGAGGCCATCCATTCAGGTGACTCCGGGAGTGTCTGGCACATCTTAATCCCCTCTTCCTGTGGCCTCAGCAGCTCCAGCGGCAAAGGCCGAGGAGGGTTCCACTGCCACGCAGCAGGACCCCGAAAGCAGGCCGGGGCCCTCCAGGTCTCAGCCTCCAGAGGACGCCAATCCTCTGTCTCCTTGTTCTGACGAGCACTGTTCATGTCACTCAGATAAGAAACCATTCAGCACTAGATAAAGGCAGGAGTCTCAGTCCATGGCCTCTTCCCTGTGTTCTGTGCAACCTTCAGACCAAAGTAATGGTGTATCCTCACGCTGCCTGGACACATTCCTGATGCCTGCACCTTGGCTGTGCTTGTTATTGCTGCCGGAATGTCGTGGGCAGGCATCCCAGAGATCCGTCATTCTCTCTGTGTGTTCTCAGCATCTTTAAGGTGGGGCTGGCCCCCATCTCCTCAGCATCTGTGACCAATGACGCTGTGCTCCTGAAGGTCACAGTTGATGAAGGCGGACAAAGGATCAGATGCTCCTTAAGTTTCAGGGCTGTGTCTCTTTGATTCGACCCTGATCACAGAGCGGAAGCGAGCTGCCCTTAGCCAGACAGGAGTCAGACATTCTCAGAGACTATGTAAAGATATTAGGCATTTCCTCACTGCATGTCATCATCATCCTTCTGCAATCAAGTGACTATTAGGGCCTCCACTGCATCTCCATGACAGGAGCATTATCACAGAGGGTTTGTGTTCTGCCATAAGCCAGACTGGATTCAAATATTCATAGATGTAATGTGAGGATCTTATGGTGTCTCTCCTCTGCATGTTGTCATCATCCTCCACAAGTCTAGAGGCTATGAGGGCCTCCCGAGCACATCTGCCTCGTCTGGCCTCGTATAGTCCCGAGGTCTAGCTAGGTGCCGACCAGTGATGGCGCACTGTGGCCCTTCAGCGGCGTGACTGGGAGTCCCAGTCGCCCCTTCTTCCTGAGGGTGCTACTCCCCGCTCTGCACAGCCAGTGCGTCAGTCACTCTCTTCTCCATTGTCTTTGCTCTCTGTAAGCCACGAGAGATACAGCTAGTTCGCCAGGCTCCATGATCCTGATGTAGTCCTCCTGCAGGATGAAAAATAGAGAGGCGTGGGTCAGCATGGGTGCACAAAGAACCTCTCGGTTAAATTTGAAGTCCCCTTAACACATCCCAGAGGGAGCTGGTCACCACTTGGATGGCCAGACATTATTGCGCTGCATGGCTGCCCGAAATCCCACCTTCCACCACCTCACTCCACCCGGCCGATTGGCGGCAGCTTTGCCCACTGGACTGCATGCTGTGCTCTCTGCTCAGGCGCAGGCATTCTCCTAACCCGTGCTGCAAAACTGCACTGTTAGCTTGAACCTTTGGGGAGACTGGTCCAAACCGGGATGATGACAATGCAAAGGGCTGTGAGCGCCTCCACCAGTGACTGCTCCACGGCCAGCTTTAGCAAGGAGATTGTACAATGTGCCCAGTCATCCAACTGTTCTGCAGTCCACTAAAACACTCATTAGTTTACAGTCTGTGCCCGAGGGGTAATAAGCTCTGGAGCACTTCGTGGCACTTTAATGCCTCTGTGTTGCTTGAGTGGGCAGATAAGCTCGAGGCCCAACTCCAATCATATCAATGTGGCTGCTCCTGAACTGTCTTAGCTGCAGAGTAAGGGTCACTTTATACAAGGTGTCCCTAATGCGTGGCCACTTCCCTCACCCACTCCCCCACCCACCACCCCACACGGGCTTGTGCACAACCTTCAACTGCAGGGCAGCCTTTGCCCCAAACCCCCTGAAAAACACGCCTGAACCTTGAAGTCTAACAGGCGTCCTTGGTGAGTGCTCTGCAATGTTACTGGGCACTCGCCTCCTAGTTTGCCTCAAAGTGCAGCCTGTCAAGTGCACGCCTTTTATATGCTGTTCTGATACACATCAGCGTGGGTGGACGATCCGGCCGGGGGAGGAGTGAGTCTGACAGGTGAACCTTACAATGATATGTAGGTATACGACATTGAGGTTCCCCATGTCCAATGGATGGAAACGCGGCCCGCCATCGATGGACTGAGAGGACGATCACAAACTGGTTTCACAACTCCCTGGAACCCATTTTTGGCCTTCTTGCTATATTGTCCGCTCACAGCACCGAACACGCCCGACGCCAGTGGGCACAGACGATTCCACCCACTGCATTTAAAAGTTCACACCATGAGGATTAGGTCATTCAGGCACCTTTGGAAAATAAAGCGTCAGTATTCCCTTTTGAGAATTCCCCTAGGTTGAGACAGAGATATATCAAAATTCAATTTCAACATGTTGAATCCTTGAGTAAATATCTTTAATTGTTACTGCTTGTTTGAGTTATCCAACAATATTTGTAGGTAAGTTGGATTTATAAATTTCATGTATTAAGTCTATTATTTACGCGTTATGTTTAGCTTTAATTATCATTTATAATTTCATGGATAAGCTATAAAGTATAATAGGCTTCAATAAAGCGTGTATTTTTTTGAAACATATGCAACGTGTAATCTAAAATATTTATTATCTCGGCAATCCACATAAATACGCTACTCCAGAAGTCTTATTATGATTTCTAAGAGCAGATATTGTTTGACTTTCAATGAAGCTGGTCTGCTAAGACAGGCCTCAATGTATGTCCTGTCCTAAGATAATTTTGTGGGCTTTGAGACTCCTGGAGCAGAGGCTTTGTATATGAGGAACGAATCTAAGATTATGTTCCTTTATCGCTTAGAACTTCTTCTAGTTGGGACTTTAAGCTAGCAATAAGTTGAAGAGAATTGGCTTACCTTGCCGGGAGATGAAAATAACAGAACCATTAAAAAGGCTACGACCAGAGACTGGAGAGAATGATCCCTGGCGTTAGTAAAGTGGTCAGGAAAAAGGTCTGGAAATGATTGGAATTGGGGAAGGTGAAGGGATGCCTGAACCGGAGGTGGAAAAGGGGTCTGAGTGGATCCTGGAGTGACACTCAGATAGACTGTTGGGCCTGAATGGATGGTCAGTCTCGAGGGGTTGTGCTATCTATCCCTGTCCTCTTTCCCCAGCCTTCAAAACATTAAAAAGATGCACATGCCTAGGCTTCTCCTTATTTTTACACTGTGCACCCCATTGCAGGTTCCCATTTACCCCAGTCAGTCAGTGCCAGGGGGATTGCACCCCAGTGAGAGGCCGTGCCAGGGATAAAGTAACCCGGTGAGACGCAGTGCCAGTGATAAAGTAACCCGGTGAGAGGCAGAGCCAGGGATAAAGTAACCCGGTGAGAGGCAGTGCCAGGGATAAAGTAACCCGGTGAGAGGCAGTGCCAGGGATAAAGTAACCCGGTGAGAGGCAGTGCCAGGGATAAAGTAACCCGGTGAGAGGCATTGCCAGGGATAAAGTAACCCGGTGAGAGGCAGTGCCAGGGATAAAGTAACCCGGAGAGAGGCAGTGCCATGGATAAAGTAACCCGGTGAGAGGCAGTGCCAAGGATAAAGTAACCCGGTGAGAGGCAGTGTCAGGTATAATGTAACCCGGTGAGAGGCAGTGCCAGGGTTAAAGTAACCCGGTGAGAGGCAGCGCTAGGGATAAAGTAACCTGGTGAGAGGCAGTGCCAGGGATAAAGTAACCCGGTGAGAGGCAGTGCCAGGGATAAAGTAACCCGGTGAGAGGCAGTGCCAGGGATAAAGTAACCTGGTGAGAGGCTTTGCCACGAAAGCTTTTTTTAATTATTCTTTCATGGGATGTGGGATTCGCGTTCTCTCAGGTCCAACCCTGACATTGTCATCAAACCCGCTGACAAGGGTGGTGCTGTTGTTGTCTGGCACACTGACCTCTACCTCGCAGAGGCTGAGCATCGACTCACAGACACTTCCTCCTACCTCTCCCTGGACCATGACCCCACCACTGAACATCAATCCATTGTTTCCAGGACTGTCACGGACCTCATCTCCTCTGGAGATCTTCCTTCCACAGCTTCCAACCTGATAGTCGCCCAACCTCGGACGGCCCGCTTCTACCTCCTACCCAAAATCCACAAACAGGACTGTCCCAGCAGACCGATCGTGTCAGCCTGTTCCTGCCCCATGGAACTCATTTCTTGCTATCTTGACTCCATTCTCTCTCCCATTATCCAGTCCCTTCCCACCTACATCCGTGATTCCTTTGACACCCTACATTAGATCAACAATTTCCAGTTCCCTGGCCTCAGTCACCTCCCCTTCACAATGGACGTCCTCCCTCTACACCTCCATCCCCCACTGGGATGGTTTGATGGCTCTCCGCTTCTTCCTCGAATAGAGGCCTGAACAATCCCCATCCATCACTATTCTCCTCCGTCTGACTGAACTTGTTCTCACACTGAAAAATTCCCCCTTAAACTCCTCTCACTTCCTCCAAATAAAAGGTGTGGCTATGGGTACCCGCATGGGCCCCAGCTATGCCTGTCTCTTTATGGGGTATGTGGAACATTCCTTGTTCCAGTCCTACTCCGGCCCCCTCCCACAACTCTTTCTCCGGTACATCGATGATTGCTTCAGTGCTGCCTCATGCTTTCGTCTGGACTTGGAAAATATTATTAATTTTGCTTCAAATTTCCACACCTCCATCGTTTTCACATGGTCCATCTCTGACACTTCCCTTCCTTGACCTCCCTGTCTCAATTTCTGGTGATAGGCTGTCCACCAATATCCATTACAAGCCTACCAATTCCCACAGCTACCTCAACTACAACTCCTCACACCCCGCATCCTGTAAGGACTCCATCACATTCTCTCAGTTCCTTCGCCTCCATCGCATCTGTTCTGATGATGCCACTTTCAAAAAAAAATCCTCTGACATGTCTTCCTTCTTTCTTAAACGAGGTTTTCCACCCATGGTGGTTGACAGGGCCCTCAACCGTGTCCGGCCCATCTCCCGCGCATCCGCTCTCACACCTTCCTCTCCCTCCCAGAAACATGATGGGCCCCCCTTGTCCTCAATTATCACCCCACCAGCCTCCGCATTCAAAGGATCATCCTCCGCCATTTCCGCCAAATCCAGCATGATGCCACCACCAAACACATCTTCCCTTCACCCCCTTGGCGGCATTCCGCAGGGATCGTTCCCATACGCGCACCCTGGTCCACTCCTCCATCACCCCCTACACCTCAACCCACTCCCACGGCACCTTCCCATGCGGTTGCAGAAGGTGCAAATCTGCCCCTTTACTTCCCCCCTCCTCACCGTCCAAGGGCCCAAACACTCCTTTCAAGTGAAGCAGTATTTCACTTGCACTTCCCTCAATTTAGTCTACTGCATTCGTTGCTCCCAATGCGGTTTCCTCTACATTGGAGAGACCAAACGCAGACTGGGTGACCGCTTTGCAGAACACCTTCGGTCTGTCCACAAGCATGACCCAGACCTCCCTGTCGCCTGCCATTTCAACACTCCACCCTGCTCTCATGCCCAAATGTCTGTCCTTGGCTTGCTGCATTGCTCCAGTAATGTTCAACGCAAACTGGAGGAACAGCACCTCATCTTCCGACTAGGCACTTTACAGACGTCCGGACTGAATATTGAGTTCAACACTTTTAGATCATGAACTCTCTCCTCCATCCCCACCCCCTTTCCGATCCCGCCCTTTTATTCCCAATAATTTATATAGATTTTTCTTTTCCCATCTATTTCCATTATTTTTAAATGTATTTCCATCCATTGTTTTATCTCTAAATTTTAGCCTATTTCGATTCCTTCACCCCACCACACCCCCACTAGGGCTATCTGTACCTTGCTTGTCCTGCTTTCTACCCTTAATTAGCACATTCCTTAGATAATATCACCACCTTCAACACCTCTTTGACCTTTTGTCTGTGACATCTTTTGTCTATCTCCCTCCATCCAGCTCTACCTGTCCCACTCCCCCTTAAACCAGTTCATATTTCACCTCTTTTCTATTTTAACTTAGTTGTGTTGAAGAGTCATACGGACTCGAAACATTATTTGTGTTTCTCTCCGCAGATGCTGCCAGACCTGCTGAGTTTTTCCAGGCATTTTTATTTTTTGTTTTGGATTTCCAGCATCCGCAGTTTTTTGCTTTTAACCGAAGAAATGAAACTGTGCAGACATGAAACCCGAATGTTAAACTGTTTTCTCCCTGGTCACTAACATCAGCGACCGGCAGATCAATCTTCCATTCCAGGCAACTCCCAAACAGGGAGGGTGGACGATCCTGAGTGTGTGAACTGGAATCAATTGTAAAACAGCTTCCCGAGTGTTCAGACTTCCCGGGAACCGGCACTCAGAGAGTTAATAGTTCCTCACGGCAAGTAACATTTCCATAATGAATCAGCTAGTGCGTTTCTTCAACACATGATGTTGCTACCTGCAGCTTAACTTTACTCAAAATCATCTTCATAAAACAGTATAAAAAGACCTGAGCTCTCTGCTCAAACTGCAGATCCACCTGAAGGTGCTGAGAGTCATTCAGGGCGTTCACCAGTGATCTGAGCGGACGCCAGGATGCTGAGACTCTTCCTAACTGTGTCTGTCCTCTTCTGGCAGCAACTTGCTGCACAGGATGAGGTGAACAACTTCTGTGATGAGAATGACTGCATTGAGCCCGCAGAAGTCATTGTGGACAAGGTAAGTATTGTTCAGAGTTTACTGCGTTCTGTCATGTTTGTAACAGGGGAAATTATTTAATGCCCGTTTTTGGGGTAAATAACCTGCGGTGCCCCCACAGTGCACACCCCAACCCTGAAACATGAGACTGGACTGAAATTGGTCCTTGGGTCTCAGTAACATTTTATACATGAGCTGCTGTCGGCTGATTGGTCTCCACTGCCAGATTGTGTAGTGAGAATATCAGGGTTTCTGTCTCCAGCAGCGGGTCTAAAGTGGGGTTGGTGTGGAAACAGAGAGGTTAGAGGGATGATGCGAAGGACTGTAGAGTCGGGAACATTCCTGTTACTCCTGTATACACTGAATCTAACCCAACTCCGGAAATTTATAACAGATTTAAGATCACTATGTTACATCTGTAAGAAGCCAAGTCTTGCTTTAGGCAATACCCCACATCACAGATACCTGGAAAGTCACATCAGTACAGCATTGTCCTTAAAGCAGGTTTGGCTGTGAGAATTACACTCCATCCTTGCTAGATTAATATAAATTAGCACAGTACTTCTGACCTCTGGGGAATTTTACCCAGGAAGTACCCCTGAAGATGTGCTGGGGACATCATTCAGATCTGCTGGCCCAGTTATACTGTTTTTTTTTGAATTTCTTATCTCAGTCCAAATCAAGGTTAGTTCTTTGTTTGATTTCGGTGGGCTTCCCTAGGTGATTGTTGTCTCATTGTTTTAATGGGCTCACATGATGTTTATCATTGTCTTCCTGCCCCCTTAACTAGTCTTGAACTGAAAACCATTGTATGTGTGGAGTATTGATGGGTTCGCATAATTGCATTGATTGTGGACTTCCTGCCCCCGTAGTTAATAGTGATTATTTATGCAAGATTTTGATGGGCTTTAGTTTCGTGTTGATTGTTTTAAGGGAAGAATGTGTAATCTGTCTCCTCTCATTGTCTGGTTTCAGGTAAAAGTCCAAAAGTCTTATACCTGTTGATGATATGGAAAGTGTGGGAATTTTGAGAACCTTTCAACACCCCCCTGTGATACTTTAACCTTGCTTCAAGTATCAGACTGGAAAAAAAAACAAAATTCCTGACGCTCCATAGTCAATCTTCCCCTGTAATTACCTATCTAAGATTTCATGACACATACATTCCCAATTCTTTAAAATGTGATGTACGTAAGCATGCATAGGCAAAATACAGTTATTTACATACATCCAAACATTTAGTCGGTCCAACTTGGTGCACATACATCTTTATGAAAATAAAACAAAACATAAAATTCATTCTCAAAAATAACCAAACACAAAAAAAACAACAATTTTTATTCAGGAACACACAAAAAATATATGAAAGGTTCAAACAGGTGTATCTCTCCCCATCTTAGCATTATGCTTCTTCCAGGTCCTTTCGTTTTGGAACTCTGGAATTTTGCCTTTTCCCTTGCACTGAGAGCACAACAGGTACAACACTATTCCCAGCTGGCAAACCACCAGGATGTGGGAAGCCATTCTGACCCATGAAGGGACCTTTATGTTTTCGAAAATGTCCCACCAGGGTGGGACTGTGATAGCTTGAATCTCTCCCTCTATCTCGTGTGTTTTCTGTTCCAAAGTATAGAAATACTTTTGTGATAACTCTACAGCTCTTAGTTGTTTAGTAAGATGTTCTGGTAGAGGGGGAATTTCATAACCGAAATGTGTGACAGAGCTCTTCAAGTTGGTAATGTTTTCCTTAACAGTGAGGTGAACAGTGGAGGGTTCAGGAATGCGGACAGTCTGCTTCTGGGCCACTTGAACTTCTGCCTCGGGTTTAAAACAAAAACTGCTGTCACTTACCGGACACTGGATGCGCCATCCAAGCTGGTAGTGGCGCGCACTTGTGGTGACACAATATGTCCCACCCCCTATATATGCTACCTGTGGGGGATCATGGCCTTGTGCCATTACCTCCATGGTACAGTTTATAGACTGTGCACCAGCAGTTTTAAACCCGCACAATGGTCTGTAATAGATGTTCAAGTGCTGGGGACACAGTATTACGTGTGCACCCCGGCTCTGGCACCCAGAGAGGTCTGTACCTGTCATCATGTGCTCCCACTTTATGATGTAAGGTGGGAGCGCTGCGAAACGGACGTGTGCACCCCCTTGAATGACTCCAATGTTCTCCACCCTATATACTGGTGCAGGTCCGGCTGTCCCACCCATGACCGGCATCCTCACTACTATACCCATGATAGTGTGGTTGGAGCGTCCACAATCTACTGGGACAGGGTAGGCTTCAGAGTCTAGGTGGAACTGACACGGGCTTAGTGAATTCTCAAATGGGTGGAGGGCTGCAAGGTGCTTGTTGCTGATCCAGGAGGGGAATAAACCTTGCTTTAAATCCTCCAGGTTGCTGTAGCCCTCGCCCAGCAACCATGCCCCGTACAGCACACACACCTCATTCTGTGCAGCCTGGTCTGATGCATTCCTATCCTCTCGAATGAGTACATTCACTGCTTTGGCATGCCTTTCCAACTCAGCAATAATCTCCTTTAAATGGACTGTCATGGCCTGGTCCTCGTGTAGCTCTGAGCCTGTCACTGTGTTCTCCTCTGTTAAGATTTTTTGTAATTGTGTTTTTAAACCGTTTATTTGTGTCTGCAATTCTATGTCATCCAGGCTGTTTATCACAGAGGATCCTGTATTATATGCTGTGAAAACATCATTCCAGGTTCCCCTTCTTTGTCTCCCAGCATTGCTAAAGTACTCAGTGTGGGGAGTGTACAGTTCTGTTTGTCTACATTGTCTTTTGGGCCGGTAATGGTCCGATGGGTGTCGTTCCCCAGTCGCTCCCAGTCAGCTGTACCGTCCCCCATGTCTCTGCTCAGCTTCCTGAGGCACCACCACCTTCCCAGGGGAATCTGTCCTCTGCAGGTCAGGCACACGCGTTTCCCCTCAGTGACCCCGACCCGTGTGGCCACAACCTGTTTGCTGGGGCAGGGGAGGGATGCCTCCCCGTAGGTGAACCCGGTCTAACTGGAGTATCGGGTGGAGTTAGATCCCAGCCACCCTGGCCATCTTCCCACATGGGAATAGGTAGTGATCTCCTCCACGTTACCTTCGCTGCCCCTCGCAGTCACAACCGGTGCTCTCTCCCCTGAGCACCCAAAAATGTGGGAGTCCTCCACGTCACCTCGCCTCCCAGCGGCCATTCCTATCAGGGCGAGTAGAAGTATGCCCCCCATCCTATCGAAATCCTTTCTGTAGGGAGACATAAGAGCATATAGCCAGCTCCCAAACAGATTCACTGGCTTGGGTAAAGCATAGTCGAGTCTTGCGACCTCAACTCAATACAAACACTCTTAAACAATAATACTTAAACTACCAACCACCTTATTTAAAATTTAACTAAAACACCCAAAATTAACAATCGCAAAATTAAATAACAGAAGCTATGTACATCCGCCCCCCGTCCCCGGGCGGCCAGGTTAATCCCTGTTCGGGCTACAGCACACTACTCCCTTCGGTGTGGCCGCCCTGTCCTGTACCTTTGGTCCCTCACAGCCTGCGACTGCTCGCTGAGGACCTCTGTCCTCAGATCGATCCCTGACTTGAGGGGCTGCCCTTTTAAACTGGGGAGCCGGTGACCACGGGTTCTTTGGCTGTGGCATTCGTGGAGACTTTCTAGGGACTCTGGCTGGTGGAGGTTTTCTGCCTGGTTGGTCTTCAACCCCAGCCACTGTCCCCTCTTGTGTGGTCTGTGGAATGTCCACTGCCGCTAGCTGGGTATTTCTATCCTCAGGCTGTACCTCTTCTAAACCTGTGTCAGGGGCAGGTAACTCACTGCCCTCAGGTCCCACCTTGTCTGAGTCCCAGATGAGCTGGGGAGTGTCCCAGACGGTGGGTGGGATGGCCCTTCCCTTAAAACAAGCCACTGCACCAGCTTGTGCAGTCTGTGAGTTTGCTCCTGGTGCAGGCTGAGGATTTTTATCCTCAGACCTTGCCCCAACTGGCTGTTCCCTTCTCTTGGATCGAAACAATTTACATTGGTTACCCAAGTTCTACCCACTTTCTAGGTGCCCCGCTCCGGGACCCTCATGGGCCAGTTGAAGGAATTCCCTCCTGTGCTGCTGCGGTACTACCCATTGCTCTCCCTTAAACAGCATGTCTCCCTTTACAGAGTGGGCTGCTGTGCTGTAAGGGCCCTCTACCCTTTTCCCTTCTGCCACTGCACTGAGGACTGCCTTGAGGACGGGGTCTTGTGTTTGGACCGTCTTAAGTTCCGGGGTTAAAGCTACCCCTGCACTCCCCCATGTCCCATTCCTAACCGTGACTGCTGCGCTAGAACGGGACCCATATGGGTCCCAGATAATGCCTGTGCGGGCACCCTCCTTAGCTAGCACGTCAGCCTGCTGGTTGACCTCACTCTGGGGTTCTGCGGAGGAATGGGCTTTCACCTTATGGATGAAAACCTCCCATTCCTCCCCCACTGCGGCTAAGATTTTCTCCAGCAAGGGTTTCACTGTGAGGGGTCTCCCGTCAGCGGAGGTGTATCCACGGTGGGACCAGATGGCCAGGTACTCCGTACACGAATTGCATGTGAACATGCTGCCCAAGCAAATCGTGTATGGGGTGGGGAAGATCTCGGGGTGTGTAACCACGTACACTACCGCAGACAGTTCAGCCTGCTGGGCCCTCATGGTGCTGGGGAGCTTAATTGCCAGGGCAAGGTTTGCCGCTGGGTCATAAACTCCATACCCCGTGTGTCGCTCACCTGCAGATACTGTGCTGGAGCCATACACATAGATTTCACGGCCTGTGGGGTGTATCCCGGCCCATAAACCTATGTCTACTTCCCAAACCCCTTCTATGGAACACCGGTGGGCTGTTCCAGGATATACCAGGTTAGCTGCGAGCTTTGGCTCGCAGAGCCCTTTTACTTTTAGGTCCATCTGTGTGAGAAGCAGGGTCCAACGAGCAATGCGGGCACTGCTCACTGTCCCATCCTTGATTCTCCCATTCAGGAGCATCTGGGTGGGCGTGTGATGGGTGAGGAGGGTGATGGGAGAGGTGCCTGTGAAGATCAGTGACCTTTTCACAGCCCAATGTGTGGCCAAGAGGTGCCTTTCACAACTGGAGTAGCTCTTCTCCACATCTGTGAGTCTCCTGGAGGAGTAGACCACCGGTCTCAGCTTGCCATGCCGCTCTTGGAGCAGCACAGCACTCAGAATAGGAGCAGGTCATTCACGTATTGTACCAGCCGCCTGGGCTGGCTGAAGCCCTCTAAACTGTTTGCCATGGATTGGTGGAAAATGCAGGGGCAATTTTGGAAGCCCTGAGGCAGACAGTTCCAGGTAAAGGTAAAGGCAAACTTGTACTGATCCTCTCTCCTTAAAGGGATGGAACAAAACCCATTGGAGATATCCAGCACCGTGAAGGTGGTCGCGGATGCTGGGATACTTCCTATCAGGTCGGCAACTGCTGCTACCGTGGGTGCACAGGCTGGGATGTTACTGTTGAGCACCCGATAGTCCACTGTGGCCCTCCAGGAGTTGTCCGGTTTTCTAACAGGCCACAGTGGAGAGTTCACGTGGGTAGCTATCGTTCTCAGGACCCCCTGTTGCATTAAGGAGGACATGGCTGCTTCCATGTCTGGCTCCGCTTCCCTGGAGAAGTTATATTGCTTTTGTGGTCGTGCCATAGGGTCCCCATCTACACTGACCTCGAACCCGTTGACCCTCCCACAGTCGTGTTTGTGTGTGGTAAATGTGGCTAGGTGGGCTCGCACTAATGCCTGGAACTCCCTTGGGGTATTACTGACCAACAGTTTGAGGTTATAACCCTCTTTAGGCTTCATTGCACAGGGTCCCCTTCCCCTGTTACCCTGGGATGACTACTACACTGCCTTCCTTTCCTGTTTTTTCCCCCCATAGGCAGTGATTCCTCAAATCCACTAGGATCCCGTGGCCTACAATAAAGTCGGCTCCCAGGATCCCTTTTCCACCCCCAACTTCCCACTTCATTAGGATACAGGTCCACTTAGAGCGGAGTGTTCCTAAACGAATGGTCAGCGGGATGGAAAATGAGCCAGCCTATTCTTTACCTGTGAATCCCGACAGACTGTATGGGACCCCATTAGATAGAGGTGAGGTGGTGGGGTTAGCTGAATGGATCCTGGTACATGATGCTCCCGTGTCCAACAGACAGGTCCCCTTTACCTCTTCTACCTCCATCTCAACGAGGGGTCTCTTCCATAAGTCGTAGGTAAGGGAACACAGGTAAACAGGCTGCGCTGGCTCTGGTCAGGCTTGTGGGTTAGATGGGGCTGATGGGGTCAGTGCGCCGGAGGTGGCTGCTACCCTCACTGGGCCAGTCAGTAGGGTTCCCATGGCGTCCAAAAATGACTCGACCGTGGCGGGAGGGGTTCCTGTCTCTGCCTTTTGGGCTGGGGTTGAGGAATTCTCTCCCTTGTTATCTTTCCAAGGATTCTTACACTCCTTCCTCCAGTGTCCATTCTTCCCACACCCATAACAGTTGAGCTTTGTGCTGGAAGGGTTATTCCCTTCCTGATGCCACTCCTTCCTACCCTGGCCGGGTTTCATTTCATGCACTATCCCTTTAGGTGGGTGTTCATCGGTTCCTTTACCATTACAGTAAGCTATGGTCAATTGTCTGATCACTGTGAGTTCTGTAGTGAGGGGATTCTTTGGGTCAAACCACATTCCTGCCGTGGCCCTGATCTGTGACAAGCTGTTTGTCACCAGGCAACGGAGCCAGTGGGCCCACTGATCCTGGTCCAGGTTAGCCCGGTTAGGCGTCCCACTGCATACGCTCCTACACACCGGCCACAACCTGTCTGCAAAAGCCTGCGGGGGTTCTCCTACGAGCTGCACTGTTTTTTCCACCCGGGAGAAAGGACTTCCCTCATTCATCCCCATGGCCTCAAGAACTTCTTCCCTGAGCTCCCCATAATCACACTGTCCCGTCTTACATTGGTCAGAGAGGGACTGGAAGAGCTTACTCTCCAGGGAGAATAGCAGCATTTTGGCCTGTTCAGCATCATTGCTCTCGTTGATGCTGCTTGTTCCATTTCCCTGAAGTGGACCGAGGGATCCCCATTTGCCGCAAGTTTGGTTAAATGGCTTACCATGGCCCTAAGCTGTTGGGTGCCGTGGGGAACTACAAACTGGTTTTGGAGGGGTCCCTCATCCCCGTTATCAGCGGGCGGGCCGAACCTTTGCTGCCGGGCCGGGCACATCGGCCCCGGTCCCAGCCTCTCTTGCTGGGGGTTTTCCTCCTCAGCTTCTGCCCCTAATTCCACCCCCCACTCCTGCCAGATTTCGCAAAAGCTTGGCGCTACGGGTGGTGGTCGTGGGCCCTCCTGCTCCTCAACTGGATAGTCCCTTGGCACTACCTGTGGTGTCTGAACCGTCCTCCCCAGGTTCCCTGTGAAGTCGACCTGGGCTGCACCGGGGCTTATGAGGCACTCCATGCCTTTTGTCGTCCTTAGAGCAAGGTCAGGCTCTCTATCTGCTTCTGACAGGGGCCATGGTCTGCATCCTCAAACCCCTGTGCGCTCACTATCTTATAGGCTGCCTGTAAGCCTTTTACTTTCTCCTCCTGCTCTTTTACTTGTCTTGCTAGGCGGGCATTCTTTTCCCACAACCCCAGCTCATTGTTCTTGGCCTCGGTGACCTGACACTGTAAATATTCCTGCTGGATCTTATGCTCCCCCACTAACTGCACCCTTTCCTGGTTCAGAGCCTGCAATGCTAACAGTAACTTCTCCCCTGCTAGGGCCTTTGTTTGGACTTCCAGGGCTGACTCCCAAATCTCAGCTGCCTGTGCTTCAACGAGCCTGTCCAAAAGCTGGATCTGTCTCTTGAAGCACATCAGCCAGACGGCCTTTTCTATTGATTTTTTATGATCCTTCCCTTCTGTCCATTTAGCTGCAGCATCTACCGGGCGCCCAGCCTTTAACAGATTAGTGACCCATTTTTTTTCCATGTTCACCTTACTGAACACATAATTTGAAATCCTCTCTTCCATTTCAGTTCTCACTTCCAAATCAGTGTCCACTGCATCACATCCCTTTTGCCAAGGTCCTGCCGTGGTCTCCATTATGTAGGGGGTGGTGTGTGTGTGTCAGCCTCACCTCTGAATTCTGAGTAGTTCAAATCACTCCCACTCCCTGGGTTCTAGACCTTGGACTTATTTGGGGGTTGTGACAAAGTGCAGCAGGAACTGGTTTTGGTGCAAGAAAAAAAAACTGGGTTTATTGAAGTCACAAATGAACTTAAATCATTAGGATTACACTGAGATTGTACAGTCCTACACAGTACACTTAGATAAGAATGGGGAACACACGGCATAACGAGGGAAAATCACGCTACTAATTCCCTTACCCTTGCCCCACCCCCAAAACCTAACTAAATTGATCTTGGAGAGGTCAGGGATCATGCTCACCAACCAGGGTCCCTTGAGAGTTCAAAATCAGGCCAGGTAAGCCGGTTGCAGCTTTGGGGTACGCTCTTTGTGTCCTCTGGGGCCTGCCGTCCCCACGTGGTCCTGGTCTGTGGAATCTGCGAAGGTTCTTCAGTTGGGTGGAGGGCGCGGTTGTGGGTGGTCGATCTTTGTGGAGGGCTGCGGTTGCGGCCTTGTTGTCTCCAGTTGAGCCTGCCACCCTATGCCCCTCGCCATGATGTTGCCTGCGGGTCTGCAATCTTCCAGATCTCCTCCCTCCACTTTGCTCAGCGACCACTCCCTGCTTAAACTCTGCTTCAACTGCTCCAAAACTGCTCACCCTCCTCCCCTTTGTAACTGGTGCCCCAGTTATACAGTTTTTCAAATTCCTTATCTGAAACCAAATCAAGGTTAGTTCTTTGTCTGATTTTCGTGGGCTTCTTCAAGTGATTGTTGTCCCGTTGTTTTTAATGGGATCGCATGTTGTTTATCGTTGTCTTCTTGTCCGCGTCACTAGTCTTGAACTGCAAGCTATTGTATATGTGGAGTATTGATAGGTTCGCATAATTGCATTGATTGCTGCCTTAGTAGTTAGTCGCGATTATTTATGCAAGATTTTGATGGGTTTTAGTTTTGTGGAAGATGAAGTCTTTCTCTAGGTTGATTGTTTTAAAGGGAAGAATGCGTATTCTGTCTCTCTCATTGTCTGGTTCCAGGCAACAATCCACATTGTACTCAACAAGCCCGGGCATGTCCAGTCCCAGGCCTTCATGGGCCTAGCCTCCTGTCTGCAGGGTTCTACACTTAACTCAGCAGTTGGGTCCTCTGCCATAAAAGTACAAAAGTCATATCCTTGTTGGTGAGATGAAAAATGTGGGAATTTTGAGAACCCATCAAGATCCTGAGGGGCCTTGATTGGGTGGATGTGGAGAGGATGTTTCCTCTTGTGGGAGAATCTAGATCTAAGGGTCACTGATTAAAAAGAAGGGATCACCCATTTAAAACAGAGATGGGACAATTTTTTTTTTTCACTCAGAGGGTGGTGAGTTTTTGGAACTCTTTTCCTGGAAAAGTGGTGGAATCAGAGTCTTTGAATATTTTTAAGGCTGAGGTGGATAGTGAAATGGTATCTTTGATGAACGGACCTTAGGAGACTCAGGTACAGGTTACGATTGTTTATTCGAGCAATTGCAAGGAGAGCACCTTCTCAATACAGCTTGAGACAGCACTCTGCTAAGCTACAAGTGTTCACCATATTTTTACATTATTGGTCACATGTGAGAACATCCTCCAGATTCCCATCTTATCAACATATAGGTTTACATTATACAGACACGTCCCTGGTAACAAAGGGTACAAAGGGACATGCATCATCTGACCCTACTTTCACCCAGGCAGAGACCTGCCTTCCTATCTAAGCTGGGACCATCTGTCCTTCCCCTATCTGTTGAAGAGCACACTTAACCTATGTAACTGCCATTCTCTGACTCCAGTCTAACTCCCAGGACCTTGCTGGTGATTGCAAACCCTGAGGGTGCACAAAGTTTGAGAGCGTATAAGGATCATCTGGTTTAACTGTTTAATTGTTGATTTACTGATTTGTGCTGGCCTGCCTATAGATTCTAATTTAAGTAATTCATTCCCTTATAATGAATTCTCCCTTACCATAAATTCTGTTGTACTTTCTTCCCCCTTATTCTTAATAAGCAAGGGGGTGATAGGTTATCGGCGGGATGTGAGATACTGCTTTCAGGTTACTATCAGATCAGCCATGATCTTATTAACTGGCAGAGCAGGCTCAAGGGGCTGAATGGGCTACTCCTTTTCCTTGTTCGTATGTTCGTGTATATATATTGGAACTACACAGTAGGATATTTAGATTTGTTGGATTCACTCCAGCATCTCACAAGGTGAAGGTATGCTGCTATAGTGTAGTGATGATAGTTCACCCCTTTACTTGGATCGAGGCATCTTGCTAGACTTGGCAGTTTTCTGCTTGGGGATTTAAGGTAAATATTACTATCAATGTTAATGCGTGTGAAGAGAGTGCTGGTTGGATTGCAAGTGGACTCCGATTGGTTGAGGTATTGCCACGGAGAATGCACCAGTGATGGTGACTGACAGTTAACTGCCAAGAATTGTTTGAAATTTAAACCATGCAGCTTGACCCTTATTCATCAAGGCATTGCCTTGCAGAATGAATTAGCGAATAGCGTCACTTATCTTTTTTAGCTGAAACAGGTGCAATGTATCTATTTTCTTCAGTGGGTGTGAGCTTCATTGGCTGGGCCAGTGTTTATTGCCTTCCCCAAGTCGCCCTTGAGAAGATGGTGGTAAACTCCCTTCTTAAACTGATGCAGTCCATGTGGTGTAGATACACCCAGAGTGCTGTTAGGAAGGGAGTTCCAGGATTTTGACCCAGCAAAAGTGATGGAACGGAGATCTATTTCCAAGTCAGGATGGAGAGTGACCTGGAGGGGAACTCTCAGGTGGTGGTATTCCCATCTATCTGTTGCCCTTGTCCTCCTAGATGGTAGTGATCGTGGGTTTGCTAGGTGCTGCCTAAGGAGCCTTGGTGAATTCCTGTAGTTTATCTTGTACATGGTACACACAGCTGCCATTGTGCATCGATGGTGGAGGGAGTGAATATTTGTAGATGTGGTGCCAATTAAGCAGGCTGTTTTGTCTTGGAAAATGTCAAGCTCCTTGAGTGTTGTGAGAGCTGCACTCATCCAGTAAAGTGGGGTGTATTCCATCACGCTCCTGACTTATGGCTTGTAGATGCTGGACAGGGCTTGGAGAGTCAGGAGGTGAGTAACTTATCACAGGATTCCTAGCCTCTGACCTGCCCATGTCAGCGCAGTATTTTTATCGCTAGTCCAGTTCAGTTTCTGGTCAATGGTAATCCCCAGGATGTTGATAGTGGGGGACTCAGTGATGGTAATGTCATTAACTGTCAAGAGGCGATGGTTAGATTCTCTATTGTTGGAGATGGTCATTGCCTGGCACTTGTGTGGGGCAAATGTTACTTGTATTAAACTGGATAGAGTTGGGGATGGTTCTGGAGAGGGGATACGTAGGCTTACAAAGCAAAAGGATATGGCAGCAGAGTAGGGCAGCTATTGATGTAATGATACCCAGCGTGTGAAAGGAAGGGACAGAGTGTGCAAACATTAAAAAAAAGCAGCAAATAGGTCAAAGGGGGAAAAAAATGGTAAAAAAGCAAAATTCATGTCACTTCAATTAAATGCAAATAGTATTTGGGGCAAAATAAATGAATTAACGGCATCAATCGAGGTTAATAATGACACAGTACAAAGCGAGATTTGAACAGGCCTCCAATCAACAGCCAAAATCCAATGAATTCTTTAGTGTCGAAGAGGCAGAAACAACCAATCCTGACATTTATTCATTATTCAACATTAGGGTTGGGGAGACAGAGCCAATATTTGTTACAGCGTAAGTGAATGGTAAGCCATGAAAAGTGGATGGAGACACGGGTGCTTCTACCACTGGAATAGGAAAACACACTTTCAGATATTTAAATAAAGGTAATGAACAATTAAATTTGAAACAAACATCTGCCAAGTTGAAAACATACACAGATGAAGAAATCCAAATAAAAGCTATCACCAGAGTAACTGTTCATTCTAGACACCAACCGGTACAGCTCCCAGTGATGGTGGGAGAAGGTGAAGGGCCAAGCCTTCTAGGGTGTGATTGGTTGAAGGAGATTAAATTAAACTGGTCTGAAATCTTCCAGGTGTGAGCAGGTGGGCTACCAGAGCTGGAAAAAAAATCACACCGTCCTCAATGATGAACTGGGAAAAATCGAAGGCCTACAGGCCACGATTTATGTGGACCCAGAAGCAACCCCTCACTTCTTGAAAGCAGGACTGGTGCCATGCACCCTGGGACAGAAGGTTGATGTTGAGCTGAACCGGCTAGAGAGACTGGGTGTCATAAAAGCAGTTCGGTTCTGAGAGTGGGCAGCACCCATATTCCCAGTCCTTAAATCAGACCAGACTTCCAGATGTGTGGGGACTATAAACTAAAGATCAACAGAGCTGCCAAACTGGACATTTACCCTATTCCCAAGACTGAAAACCTATGTGCTAAACTAGCAGGAGGGACAATGTAAAAAAAGCTTGACATGAGTCACGGATATCAGCAACTGGAGCTGGGTGGCGCCTCGTGGGAATTTGTAACCATCAGTACCCACAAAGGGTTATACCAATACGCACGCCTGCACTTCAGTGTTTCCTCAGCCTGTGCCATTATTCAGAGGACAATAGAGCGTTTTGCAGGGACTACCTCAGGTTTTAGTCTAGATGAACAATGTACTGATAACTGGAGTGGGAGCGATACTACCTCACAAAATGGACGATGGCACAGAGAGGCCGATAGGCTGTGTACCCAGGACACAAAAGCTGAAAAAGGATATCCTCAGATCAAAATGGAAGGTCTCTCGATTATTTTTGGTGTAAAAACATTACACCAATACGTTCACGGGCGACATTTCATGATAGCATCAGAACACAAAACACTTTTGGGTCTGCTTAGTGAGGAAAACCTTATACCACCCATAGCCTCTGCAAGAATACAAAGATGGGTCCGAATTTTGGAGGCATATGAATACACCTTTGCACATAGACCAGGGATTCATATAGCAAATACCGATGCCCTAAGTCACCTCCCTTTACAAGAGAATGATGAACATATTCCCAATCCCAAATGTCAAATTGAAAGAAAAAACATACAATGTGGCAAAGATTAGTGGGAAGGCAAAGGATTGGGAGAGCTTTAAAAACCAGAAAAGATGACCAAAACAAAATGAAGAGGAAGAAAATAAACTTTGAGTGTAAACTAGTAAGTAATATATAAATGGACTGTAAGAGCTTCTTTAAATATATAAAAAGGAAGGAAGAGGCCAAAGTGAACATAGGCTCCTTAGAGAATGAGGCTGGGGAAATAATAATGGGGAACCGGGAAATAGCAGAGGAGTTGAATAAATACTTTGCATCAGTCTTCACGTTAGAAGACACTAATAGCGTTCCAAAAATACTAAATAATCAAGGGGAAAAGAGGGGAGCAGGTGGAGCAGGGGAGGAAATGAATACAATAACTATCAAATAGTAATAGGAAAACTAATGGTGCTCAAGGCTGATAGCCTGGACATGAAGGGTTTCATCCTAGGATAATAAAGGAAGTAGCTACAGAGATAATGGATGCATTGATAGCAATCTTCCAAGAATCCTTAGATTCTGGAAAAGTCCCAGAGGGTTGGAAAACTGCCAATGTAACACCCTTATTCAAAAAGGGTCGGAGAGAAAAAACAGGTAACTAAAGGCCAGTTAACTTAACATCTGTCATTGGGAAAATGTTGAGTTTATTATCAACAGTGTAATAGCAGAGCATTTAGAAATGCATAATATAGTCTAGCAGAGGCGACATGGCTTAATGAAGGGGAAACCATGGCTGAAACATTTATTGGAATTCTTTGAGGTCACAAGCAGGAGAGATAACGGGGAATCAGTCGATGTAATCTATTTGAAATTCCAAAAGACGTTTGATAAGGTACCGCACATAAGGCTGCTTAATAAGATGAGCCCATTGTGTTTGGGGTGGTATATTCACATGGATAGAGGATTGGATAATGAACAGAAGACAGAGAGTTGGGACAAGGGGGGCATTTTCAGGATGACAACCTGTAACACAGGGATCAGTGCTGGGGCCACAACTATTTACAACATTCATTAATGACTTGGATGAGAGAAGTGAATGTACTATCGCCACATTTACAGGTGACACAATATAATGTGGAAGGTAAGTGGTGAGGATGACACAAAGAGTCGACAGAGGGATATAGACAGGTTAAGCGAGTGAGCAAAAACTTGGCAAATGGAATATAATGTTTGAAAATGTGAGGTTATGCACTTTGGCAGGAAGAAGAGAGGAGCTGAATATTATTTAAATGAAGGAAGACTGCAGAAAGCTTCAGCACAGAGGGTTTTGGGGTCCTCGTGCATGAATCACAGAAAGCTAGCATACAGGTTCAGCAGGTAATAGGGAAGGTAAATGGACTGTTGGCCTTCATTTCAAAGGGATTGGAGATTGAAGATAAGGAAGCCTTGCTAAAACTATACAAGGCCCTAGTTCGATCACACCTAGAATGCTATGAACAGTTTTGGTCCCCTTATCTAAGGAAAGATATACTGGCATTGGAGGCAGCCCAGAAAAGGTTCATTAGGTTGATCCCGTGTATGGAGGGATTTTCTACTGAGGAGACGTTGAGTAGGTTGGGCCTGTGCTCATTGGAGTTTAGAAGAATGAGAGGCAAACTTATTGAAACAGATAACATTCTTAGGCGGCTTGACAGGGTAGATGCTGAGAGATTGTTTCCCCTTGTACTAGAGTCTTGGGCCAGAGGGCAAAATCTCAGAGTAAGGGGCCGCCCATTTAAGACAGAGATGAGGAGGAATTTCTTCTCTCAGAGGCTAGTGAATCTGTGGAATTCTTTACCGCAGACGGCTGTAGGGACTAAGTTGTTAAGTTTATTCAAGACTGAGATACACAGATATTTAATAAGTTAGGGAATCAAGGGCTATGGGGAAGAGGCAGGAAGGTGGAGTTGAGGATTATCAGACCAGCCATGATCTCATTAAATGGCTGAGCAGACTCGATGTGCCAAATGCCCAAATTCTGCTCCTACACCGTATGGTCTTATGGCCACTTGTCAGCCCGAGCCTGGATATTGTGCAGGTTTTACTACATTTGGACATGGAACTGCTTCAGTATCTGAGGAGTCGTGAATGGTGATGAAGGTTGTGCAATCTTCAGTGAACATCCCCAGTTCTGACATTATGATGGAAGGAAGCTCATTGATGAAGCAGCTGAAGATGGTTAGGCTGAGGACATTACCCTGAGGAACTGCTGCAGTGATGTCCTGGAGCTGAGATGACTGACCTCCACCAACCACAACCATCTCCCTTTGTGTCAGGTATGACTCCAACCAGTGGAGAATATCCCCCCTGATTCCCATTGACTCCAGTTTTGCTAGGGCTCTTTGATGCCACACTGGGTCAAGTGTGGCCTTGATGTCAAGGGCAGTTACTACCACCTCAACTCAGCAGTTCAGCTCTTTAGTCGATGTTTGAATTAAGGCTTCAATGAGGTAAGGATCTGAGTGGCCCTGGAGGAACACAAACTGGGCATCAATGAGCAGGTTATTGCGATGTAAGTGCTGCTTGATAGCACTGTTGAAGATCCCTTCAATTACTTTACTGATGATCGAGAGTAGACTGACGGGGCATTAATTGGCTGGGTTGGATTTGTCTTGCATACCTGGGCAACTTTCCACATTGCCGGGTAGATGCCAGCATTCGAGTTGCACTGGAACATCTTGGCTCGGGGCATGGCCTGTTCTTGGGCACGAGTCTTTAGTACGATGGCCGGAATATTTTCAGTGCCCACAGCCTTTGCTCTATATAATGACTTCAGATGTGGAGTCAATCAAATTGGCTGAAGACTGGCATCTGTAAAGCTGGGGTCCTCCGGAGGGTCCAAGAATGATCATTCACAGGGCACTTCTGCCTGAAGATTTTTGCAAACGCTTCAACCTTATCTTTTGCACTGATATGCTGTGCTCCCCCATCATTGAGGATGGGAATATTTGTGGAACCTCCTCCTCCAATGAGTTTTTGAATTGCCCACCACCATTCATGACTGGATGTGGCTGGACTGCAGAGCTTAGATCTGATCCATTGGTTGTGGGATCGCTTAGCTCTGTCTATCAATTGTTGCTTATGTTGTTTGGCACGCAAGTAGTCCTGTGTTATAGCTTCACCAGCCTGACACCTCATTTTTTGGCATGCCTGGTGCTGCTCCTGGCAAGCCCACCTGCACTCTTCATTGAACCAGGGTTGATCCACTGTCTTGATGGTAATGGTAGTGTGGGTGATATGCCGGGCCATGGAGGTAACAAGTTGTTTTCTAGCATGTTTCTGCATCTGCTCTTGGATGCCTCATGGATGCCCATGCTTGAGTTGCGAGATCTGTTCGAAATCTATCCCACTTGGCATTGTGGTAGAGCCACAGAACATGATGGAGGGTATTGTCAATGTGAAGATGAGGCTTAGTCTCCAATAGGTCTGTGCATTGGTCACTACCATTGATACTGTCATGGACGGATGCAGCTGTGTTGGTGAGCATCGTGTGTTTTTCCCTTTTGTTGGTTCCCTCACCACCTGCCGCAGACCCAGTCTAGCAGCTATGCCCTTTCGGACTCGCCTAGTTCAGTCATTAGTGGTGCAACTGAGCCACTCTTGATGATGGACATTAAAGTCTTCCACTCAAAGAATAGCTTGTGCCCTTGCCACTCTCAGAACATCTTCCAAGTCGTTTTCAGCATAGAGGAGGGAGGGCAGTGTGTGGTAATCAGCAGGATGTTTCCTTGCCCATGTTTGACCTGATGCCATGAGACTTCATGGGATCCCGACTTGAAGTTGAGGACTCCCAGGGCAACTCCCTCCCACCTGTGTACCACTGTGCCACCACCTCTGCTGCTGGTGTCTGGGACATTATCTGTAAGGTATGATTCCTTGAGTATGACTATGTCAGGCTGTTGCTTGACTGATGCCGACCGGTCAGTCGGTTTTCATTCCTTTTTGAGACTTTGTAGCAGTTCGATACAACTGTGTGGCTCCATTTGAGAGGGCATTTAGGAGTCAACCACATTGCTGTGGATTTGGAGTTACATGTAGGCCAGATCAGGTAAGGATTGCAGATTTCCTTCCCGAAAGGACATTAGTGAACATGTTGATTTTTTACAACAATCGACAATGGTTTTGTGATCATCTTTAGACTTTTAATTCCAGATTGTTTTTGAATTCAATTTCCACCATCTGCGCTGGAAGGTTCAAACATGGGTCCCCAGAGCATTACCGTGGGTCTCTGGATTACTAGTTCAGTGAAAATACCACAAGACCTTCACCTCCCCATGTGTACATCTTCTTTCTGTCTGCAATGAGCAGGGCCCTGTGTATTAATATGTGTAGCTTCCAGTTCATGTAAAAGTGCCACACTGCGAGCCCAGCTGACAATCTTCAATTGGTTGTCAGTGTCATTCTTAGCACACTGAGGATTAATTAGCAAATGTTGTCCATTCGCCGAATCACATCTAATGTTGGACACTGTGTTTTGATTTTTGCAAGAAAGGGCTGGTTGGATACGGCCTGTACCCAGCCCGTTGTAAACAGTGGCTGGGACATGCTGTTTGATGTGATCCCATGTCTTTGACATGTCCGGCCTACATACCTAGCATCGCACTGGCACGAGAAATCATATATCACATCACTCATTTGTGTGATCGGCAGAATGACTTTTTGGCTTGATGGCAGCATCCTGCTACTCGCGAATACCACTCTTATTGCTGCTGCATAAATTATTGGGATAACTTGCCCTTCCAGGGTAATCAGAGCACGGGGTGGAGTCCATTAATACATGTAAGGAAATTATTATATGCAGCTGTAAATTTAAACATGGCAAACGTATCATCCACATATCAGAAATGTGGGAGGGGTAGTTGATTAGGTGTCATTACATCAAAGACATGCTTCTCATAGAGCCCAACAAAGATGTTCATGAAAGTTGGGCCTAGAGGGGATCGTATGGCTACACCATCTATTTGGGTATGCATGGCGTGGTTAAAACTGAACTCAAATGCATAAGTTGCCAAGTTCATAAATTCAATGAATACTGATTCACATAATATCAATGCCTCTACCAAACAGAGTCCACTTGTCAACCAATCAGCACTCTCTTGTCATACAGTATAAACAGTTGTTTTCCCCTTATATTGGTATTCTTGAGGAGTGTCCTGATGAGTGCAATACGAAAAACTTTGACATGTTTCTATTTTAACAATAATCATGTTCTCTACAACAAAACAACTACAAATATTAACAGATATAAATTTTTTTTGTAACATGAATAAGATCTGGATTCTCTATTATAGTCAAGAATATACTTACTTCTCCTAGAACTGTCAATGTTGTGATTGATTTACCACAAAAAGTGAATTGCATTTTCTGTTCCAAAAGCAACTTTAATATAATTTTGAAACTGTATAGTTTCATATTGTCTTCTGTATCAAACTCGAAAACCCATCTCCATGCAATCTTCAGTGGAGAGGTATATTGTTGAGGAGAAATGCCCGGACTCCAGTAACATCCCGGTTGTTATAATCTTGCTTTAAACATGTTAAAAATCTGGAGCATGGTAATAATCTCTGTTAATTCATTTCCTTTGGGGAGAGATAGATCAGTTCTACAGGCACAGTTAAATATCTGTGAGGGCTGTTTTTATCTATCTTAAGTGAGAGTGCTCATCCGAGCAGTGCATCTGTCCCAGAATAGCCCTAAAGAGGGGCTAGGATTATAATCCACTTCATCCTGAACCGGTTTGGACCCTGTCGGAGGCGACACTATAAACACAATTGTGAGAACCCTAGCTCCCAACCTCGGGGATTCATCCTTCAATTCAGTGATTGCTTCGTGGGAAGGATCATCATGGAGTAGGATATCTGGCTGCCCCATGCATATGCAGCTGGAATTCCAGGATCAGGACGATTGGAATATATTGGGGCTGTGGCTGTGATTTCCTCACTAACTGGTGTGTCTGTCTGAGTGGGGTTTGGAGGGATATCACTGTGTTATCTTGCTGCTATGTAAGTGGGGCCTCTTCCCTGGAACAAAGACACTTGAAAAAAAACACGCCTGATTTTGAATGTTCTGTTTTTGCAGCAGGAAAAGTGTCCTTTAGATGGAAAGCAGGACCAACTCCAGCCAGGATCAGGCTCTGGAATGCTTGTCTCCTAGGTTCCTACAGGGAGAAGCAGCATTCACACAATGGAGGTGGAACTGACAGAAATCCCAATTGATGAGATTCTACCATCAGTTCAACCTCTTCCTGTCACCTCTGCAATGGAAAGTGTGGAGGGAAGGATTTCCGAACCCTTCTTGGATGGAAATTTGAACAAGTGAGGAAAGGGGAATGAGACCCGGATTAACCAGGTCCCTCCCCAGAATCCTCCCTTACCTGCCCAGATTGGGAGATTTTCCAAGAAAGAAGAATTTCACAACACCCGGCCGATGATTGATCCATGAATTGTTGTGTGTTGGACTCTGTCTATCCTGGGAGTTTATCAGTGAAATCCCATTGAGAGAGTTTTAAACCCTGTTCAGAGTGGAGTTTGACAGGTTGAAGTGTCAGGCTGCACGGGGTGTGAGCTGTCACCTGAAGAATATGGAGCTCACTGCCAAGTGTCACATCTCTCAAGAAATTACTCTCTGTCTCTTCATTCTTTCCTTTTGAACCTCAATATTTTGACAGAATCATTTCACTGAAATGCGGAGAGTTTATCTAATATTTTTATTTATTCTTTCATGGGATGTGGGTGCTGCTGGCAAGGCTCAGATATTGTTGCCCATCACTAATTGCCCTTGATCTAAGACTCTTGCTCGGCCAATTCTGAGGGCAGTGAGGAGTCAGCCACATTGCTGTGGATGTGGAGTCAGTTGTAGGCCAAACAGGTAAGGGCATTAGTGAAGCAGATGGATTTTTACAACAATCAATGATTTTTTCAGAGTCACTATTACTGAAACTAGTATTCAATTCCAGATTTTATTAAGTGAGTTTAAAGTTCACCAGCTGCAATGGTGGGATTTGAACACGTGCTCCCAGAGCATTAACCTGGGTCTCTGTATTACTAGTTCAGTGATATTATCACGACGCCACCATCTCCTCAGAAATAGCCAATGAGTGACCCAGATTGATTTCTGAGTAAGAATCTAACGTGACACCAAAAGTTGAAATGCATCACCCTCTTTATTTCACAGTGAGAATACATTCCCAGCAGTTTGAAAAATAAAAGACAAACAAAGGCAAGAAGACAATGGCTAATTTACTCCATGAGAGAAGCCTGTGAATGGGTCACCTGTTAACAGGGGAAATATCTGAATAGATCATGTTATCAACCAGTGTGGGCGTGAGGAGATGGGAATCTGAACTTTATTCCATGTTCAGTCTCTGGATTCTAATTTTAGATTGGGATTCTTTCTCAGTTTTAAGCAGTTAAGTTCCCACTGCAGGTTCCTCACGATTCTAATGAAAATTTAAAGTGCTGGTGGTGTGCATGGGAGACGTGTGTGACCATGCTGCGGGAAGCTTTTCAGTGGTGAATGCTGTTGTCAGCTGACAATGCAGCAGGTACAGGCAGGTTATAAAGGAGTCTCCCGGACAAACAGGGAGGATCTTCATCATGACCACAACTTCCCTGCCCAGCTCCATTGCCACTAACAGGAGAATTATTGAGAGCACAAAGGTGGCATGCGTGTTTTTCAATTTAAACTTCACTTGTAAGTATTTCACATTACATTGGTTTCTCTTTATTCATGTCGGCACCATCGTTATTTATTGAAACTAATTTAATCAGAAAGCTCAATGTCCTGGCACAGCTCATAGTTGGCACACCTTGATGGTTACAGAAGAATTAGAGAGATACAATATTATCTCTTCCACAATAAAGGTGTTTTTTGGTTCACTCTTTACTGAATGTTTATGTTAGTATCCAGTGTTACACTCACTGCTCTGTGGAACATGGCTGAAGTTGCCGGCTCATCTGGCTGTCCCTTCTATGCATTGCAAAGGAGATTGTCGGAGATCACTCTCCGCAGGGATAATTGGAATGTTGTAGGTGAACTCAAGGACTCAGCCAATCAACAATTAGAAATGGATCCACATGTCCTGACATTGTCCTTTATGTCCCTCATTTTCTGATCAAAAACTCCCTTTCCCCACCACCCCTACCCCCTCCCCTACCAGAACCAGGATGCCAGGCCCCTCCTATTTCACCCCTCCCTGTCCCCAACTCCACCCTCTGTCCTCCTTGGATCTTTCTGTCATTGATTAAATATAATCCATCGCTGTGTCAAGATAGAACATCCTGGAACTATGTCAGTCACTAGGACCATCTCAATCTCAGTCTGTTCATGATTCAATTAAAGCAAGATTATAGAAAAGGCAAATTACTGCAGTGATTAATCCCTGTTCCCCAATGGAAGGCCCACTACCCATGTCCAACTGGGATTAGACCTGTGTATGTGCAGTGCGGAGATGTAAGATTCATTTCACCATTGCTGCCCACAGAGTTGGTTGGTCAGAAATGAACCTGAAACATGAGCAAATAACTCGGAATTGAAGGAGGAACTTAATTATAAACAATATGAAAAGCAACAGCAGCAGTCAGGGCTCCTCTGTCAGGGACAGTCAGATCTGCCAGGGCTGGATCCTCATGTCTGGTTAACATGTGGGTAGAAGACCATGTGGTTTCTCCATATTTGGTTGGTTAAGTTAATGGGTAAGAATGTGGCAGACAGAATATAATTTGGGGACGTGTGAAGTCAGTCAAATATCTGAAAAATATAAAAGTGGAATATTTTGCACGGGTGAGTGACTCGAAAATGTTGGTATTCAGAGGGGCTTGGATGTCTTTACACAGGAAGCATAGAAAGGTAATATGCAGCTACAACAAGCAATCAGGGAAACAAATGGTATCTTAGCCTTTATTACAAAGGGAGCAAAGAGCAATGAAATCTTACTTCAGTTATTTAGGTGGGTAAAACCATCGTTTTGCTCTCCTTACCTAAGGGATGAACTTTCCTTAGAGGGACTGCAATGCCTGTTTATTAGACAGATTATACACTCGAGGGATAGTGTGGGAAGATGGAGTTAAGGTAGACAATCAGCTATGATCTTTATGAATGGTGGAACAAGATTAAAGACCCCCTGTTTTTAGTCGAATTTGGTGAGAAACAAGATCTGTCTGTCACAGGACAATGTGGAGAGACATTGAACTGGACACCTCGAAAGATCCATTGTTTGTAATGATGGAACTAAACAACTAAAGGAACCAGTGTATGTATAGGGAAGAACTGCTCACTTTTGATGCTCATGTGTTGGTATAATTTTGAATAAAGATTAAATGCATCAGTGTGTGTGGGAGTCAGAATTAACTGTCACTAGAGGGCATTATTTCTAAACAGAGTCTCAGTGCTGAATGTGTCATTGGTGGAATTGTTCAAAACCCCAATACCAGCACATATATGTAATCTGTCTAATGAACAGTCATTGTTTTACCTCTAAGGTAAATATATCCTTCTTTAGGAAAGGAGACCAGAACTTTGCACAGTGCTTCAGCATAAACCCAAAGTGTAAATCGTGGAATGTTCAATCAGTTTAAGAATAGAGTTAATCACATCTCACTGTTGATGTCTACAGAGGTGACAAAACCTTCTCAAGAGGATTGTATTTCTTTAAGAAGCCTATTTGCATGAGCCCATGTGTATTATATAAAGCAATGAAAAAACTCGGATAAATGTGTCGTTTGTCTTGTTGCAAGTCCTGCTGGAATTTATTCACGAGTTCTTCATATTGTTGCTCATCAACTTTCCTGTCAAAAGCCCTGCAACAGAATAAAGAATATATAATTTTATTTTATTCCACTGGACAAATCCTTTCTGGAATCCAAGTCAATTGTCAGGACAATAGGAACAGGATTTGATCACTCAGCCCACTGAGGACCCTCCACCATTCAGTTCATCCACAGCTGTAGTAACATAATAGATAAGCTAGCTGAATGGGCAGACAATTGCCAGATTGGATTTAATACAGACAAATGACATTCAAGGACATCACCATCACTGAATCCCCCACTATCAGCATCCTCGGTGTCACTTTTGACATGAAACAGAACTGGACTAGCCATATAAATATGTTGGCTACAAGAACAGTTCAGAGTTTAGAAATCCTGTGATGAGTAATTCACCTCCTGAATCCTCAAAGCCTGTCACCCATCGACAAGGCCCAAGTCAGGAGTGTGATGGAACACTCTACACTTGCTGGATGAGTGCAGCTTCAACAACACTCAAGAGGTTTGACATCATCCTGGACAAAGCAGCCTGAATAATTGACACCACATTCACAAACTTTCACTCCCTCCATCACTGACACACAGTGGCAGCAGTATGTACCATCTACAAGGTGCACTGCAGGAACTCACCAAGACTCCGTGGACAGCAACTTCCAAACCCACAACCACCACCATCTAGAAGGACAAGGACAGCAGATACCTGGGAACACCAACGCCTGGAAGTGCCCCTCCAAGCCACTCACCATCCTGCCTTGGAAATATATGGCCATTTCTTCACTATGGCTGAGTCAAAATCCTGGAGATCCCTCCCAAACAGCACTGTGGTTGTACCTACATCACATAGAGTGCAGCGGTTCAAGAAGGCAGCTCACCATCACTTTCTCAAGGATAATTAGGAATGAGCAATAAATGCAGGCCCAGCCAGCAGCACCCACACTCCATGAATGAAACAAAAACAAAGTGAACTGATGCATTTTGCACAAGGTATAGGGAAGGGCAATAGAGACGGCATGGAACAATTCTAAAGAGCGCACAGGGACAGAGGGACCTTGGGGTGCATGGATCTTTGAAGATGAGAGCACATAGAGAGAAAATGTTTCACAAACTACATAGGAACTTGGGTTTCATGGATAGAGGTGTTGAATACAAAAGCAGGGAAGTGATGCTGAACCTTTATTTCGCTCTGGAGAGGCCACAAATAGATTATTGCATCCAGTGATGGTCACCAAACTTTAGCAGGGATGTGAGGCTCCTTGAGGGGGTGCAGAGGAGACTTACTCGAATGGTTCCCTGGGTTCGGGATTTTAGTGACAGGGTTGGGTTGGAGAAGCTGGTGTTGTTCTCCTTGGGGTAAAGGAGTTTGCGGGGTGTTTGGATACAGCTGTACAAGATTCTGACAGGGTTCAATATCGTAGAAAAGGAAAAGCTGTTCTCATGAGCTGATGGTACAAGAACTAGGGGAGACAGATAGAAGACTTTGGGCAAGAGATGCAGGGGGTATCTGAGGAAAAACCTTTTTATGCAGCGAATGGTAATGATCTGGAACTCACTGTTTATTAGAGCAGAGGAAACAGAATGATGAATGATTTCAGAAGGAAATTGGATGGGCATTTGAGGGGAATAAATGTGCAGGGTCACTGGGTTAAAGGGAGGGTTTGGCACTGATTGGATTGCTCTATATTGCCACCATGGTCTCAATGGGCTGAATTGCCTCCTTATGTGCAGTTAGGAATTTATAGGCCAAATTTAACATGCTCCCTTCAGGCAAGTTTGGTCATGTACAGGGCATTTAATTGTATGTGAGGGTGGCAGGCGGGCACCCTGCTGCCTTGCTGCCTCCACCAAAGTTAAATCCAGTGCGGGGACGCTCGTGGGCGGCCATCCCAACCCTTCCCAACCCACCATCAATGGAGGCACTTAAGTGGACAATTCATGTCAACCTAAGAGACTCTTATCGCAGCCAAAGTCATTAACCCAGAGACAGGAGGTCCTATCACTACTCGGGTTGCTTTCCATGGGAGGGAGCACCTTGTTGTCGAGGGACTGGCATCAGGAAGGTGAGCAGAGCCACAGAAAGCCGCCCATTTGCAATTTTTTCCTACACACTCAACCACTCCCCCGTGAGTCCCTTTGCTGCGATCCTCTTGCTGCCATCGGTCACCTGTTATCCTGGGATCCAGCACTGAACCTAGGCCTCTCAGGAACAGAGCCAACAGCAGCCACTGCACCTACTTGACCCTGACAAGCACTGAGATCTGCTGGCCTCTGATTGGCCAGCAGTTTTTGGAGAAAGAGGCCTCTGTCCCCTGGGGTCCTTGATCCCAGAGAAGTCCTGTCATTGGCCGCCTGGAAGGCATTTAATGCAGCAGGCCCTCCCTAAAGGAGGTGATGCTGGGCCCTCAACAGCTATTTAGCTGAGATCCCCATCGCCTCCATTGAAATAGCGCCTTATAAGTCTATAATCCACACCTCTACTCTATTTACTTACTATAGCAGCACCTTTGGAAAAAAAAACCCAGTCACATCTTTCCTTCTACAACGTCTGATTTGCAGACGTGAATCTTGGGACAGCAATTTTTAAAAAATAGTTTCCTGAAGGAATCACAAGTTTATTCCCAATTTATAGAGGGAGTTTTGTACTTTCAGGAAATTGAGAGAATGCCCCTTGTGGGAATTCTCATGGGATCTACGTGTTGCGACTGCAGAATGCGGTAGCTCGTGGACACGTGTGTGATCCAGGGCAAACATGTCTGCAGTAAGTGCCAGAGACTCGAGGAGCTTCGGCTCAGAGTCTTTGAGCTGGAGGCCGAGCTGCAGAAACTCCGAGGCATCAGGGAGGGGGAAAGTTACTTGGAATCTTCATTCCAGGAGACATTCACACCCCTTAGAATAGGATCAGCTGATTTGGTCAGTGGTCAGGGACAGGAGGGTGTCGCTATGAGTGAGGCAGATTAGGGATCGAGAAGGTAGAAGTGGAGGAGCCTCAGCCCTTGCAGTTGTCCAACAGGTTTGAGTTCCTGCAGTTTGTAGGGATGAAAGTGGGGTCTGCAGCATGGCTGAGCGAACTGACCATGGCACCATCGTACAGGAAGCCAGTCAAATAGGGGGAGTGAATAGGAATGTAGTGGGTGTAGGGGACAGTATAGTCAGGGGGATAGGCACAGTTTCCTGCAGCTGAGAGTGAAACCCAGAAGGCTGGATTGCTGTCTCGTGCCAGGGTTCGGGAGACCTGATCAGGGCTGGAGGGGAACTTGCAGTGGGAGGTGGAGGATCCAGTGGTTATGGTCCATGTGGGTACCTTCCTCACCTGAGCTTCCACCTCGGGCCGGGTGAGAAATATGCATTGCAGTGAGTTCCCGAGGCCTTCAGTCAAGGGCAGCAGAGTCAGATGAGAGGAGGCCACACCCATTTTTACAGCACTAGCTGCCATAAAGCAGCTAAGTTTAAAATACCCAGCCACTTTGATAAGCCAGGTGGAAGGTAAATGTTCAATGCAAGTGGGTAGGATAGGGAGTTATTGGTCAGTGGAAAGGCAGTGTGGTGGTAGAATGGGTCTGGGGTTGGCGGGCGAATGGAAGGAGAGTTGAGGGGGTTGGGGGTTGGTCATGGGATGAGGAGGGCAGTAGGGGGTGTTGAGTGGGTAGTTGGTGAGGTGGGGGATATTCGGGAGGTCAGGGATGTAGTTGTGTGGGTGGTGGGAGGTTGTTGGCAGCTCGGAAGGGTAATTGTGGAGGCGAGGGTTTAGTTGGTGGGTTGGGATTGTCGTCAGGGTGCTGGAGGGGGTTGTCAGGGTTTTGGGAATGTGGTGTGGTCTTAAGGTCAGGAGGGCATTCGGGCAATGGGAAGGTGGTGGGCGGTTAGAGAGTTGGGGAGTACTTTGTGGGCTGTTGGAAGGTAGTCAGCACTTTGAGGGGCTAGTTGGGGGATGGGTGAGGGTGTTGGAAGAGGCCCCTGGGTGGTCAGGCAGAGGTGGACAGTACGATAGTTATCCAGGTTTTAGATGTGATTTTAATTCTTCTAATTTTTCCTGGGTAACTAGTTTGGAACCTTCCGAAGTCTCCGATTTAAAGTGGAGTAAGGAATGGTTCCCAGTGCAGGGTAATTGCCAAAGGGAAGTTTGAGCTTCCCGGGGAATTCCCATACATTCCTTGCATGGGGAGATCCAAGGGCACCTTATGGATACGACACCCCGGAGATCGGAAGTTATGGGCCAGTGGGTCTAAGACTAATGTTTTAAACTTAAATAAGGGCAAATATGAGGGCATGATGACAGAGCTGGCTAAAGTGAACTGGGGAAATAGGTTTAGAGATAGGTCTGTAGGGATGCAGTGGCAGATATTTCAGGAGATATTCCATAACCCTCAGCAAAGATACATTCCAGTGAGAAAGAGAAATTCTCTGGGAGGAACACACCATCCGTGGCTAACTAAGGAAGATAAAGGTAGCATCAAATTGAAAGAAAGAACATAGAATTCCATGAAGATCAGAAAATTGGACTTAGTATATAAAAAAAACAAAGAATGACCAAAAGAATAATAAGGAGGGAAAATTAAAATATGAGAGTAAGTTTGCTGGGAATATAAAAATATACATTAACGGTTACGACAAGTATTCAAAAAGGAATAGAATAACTAAAGTGAGTGTTTGTCCTCTAGAGAGTGAGTGTGGAATTAATAATGGAAAATGAGGACCCGGCAGGTGAGTTTAGCGGATGATATTTTGCATATGTCTTCACTATAGACGAAAAAGTAACATCCCAGGAATAATTGTGAAGCAAGAGGTGAAAGGGAGGGAGGAACTTCAAACAATTACAATCACCAGGGAAAGATTACTGAGAAAACTATTGGAATTAAAGGCTGACAAGCCCCCAGGCCCTGATGGACTTCATCCTAGAGTCTTAGAAGAAGTAGCAGCTGAAATAGAAGATGCATTGGTTTTGGTTTTCCAAAATTCCCTGGATTCTGGATGGGTCCCATCAGATTGGAAAATAGTGAATGTAATTACTCTTGTCCACTTTGGCAGAAAGAATATAAAAGCAGCAGATTGTTTAAATGGAGAGAGATTGCAGACTCTGAGGTACAGAGGGATCTGGGTGTCCTGGTAGATGAAACACAAGAAGCTAGTATGCAGATACAGCAAGTGATTAGGAAGGGAAATGCTGTTGTTATTGCAAGGTGACTGGAATATAAAAGTAGGGATCTTTGCTACAGTTCTACAGGGCATTGGTGAGACCACATCTGGAGTACTGTGCACAGTTTTGGTCTCCTTATTTAGGAAGGGAAATAATTTCCTTAGAAGCAGTTCAGAGAAGGTTCACTCTACTGATTCCTGGGACAAGATCTCTTATGAGAAAGGTTGGGTATGTTGGGCCAATTGGAATTTAGAAGAATGAGGTGATCTTATTGAAACATAGAAGATGCTGGAGAGACATGACAGAGTGGATGCTGAGAGGATTTTTCCCCTTGATGAAGAGACCTGAACTGATAAGTCTTTCTCTTTAATTTCTCTTTAATTTTTGTAAGTTCAGTAGTCCAGTTAAAAGGTTGGTAAGGTAGCTGACTCAGCTGAATGTGCTACAGTAATCTGTCAATCACCTGAAACCTGATTAGGGCCTTAATAGGGGTTAATTACTATTTGAATCTTAACTAGTGGTGAGTCAAATCAGCTTTATTTAAGTGAGGGACTATCTCTAAGCATGCTCCAGTGAACTTGCACACGAGCAGGAGAGAGAGCACATCCTGAGTGGGGCACAGCCAGAGTGGGTATTCGGAATTTCTTCCAAAGCAGGAATTCGGTGTATAGGGGAGGAGGTGCTCTTTGCATTTTTTCCTTGCTATCCAACTTCTTAAACCTTCAGAGCATGCTGCAGCAGGAGAGGCTACAAGGGAAACGAATCACTGGTAAGTAGAGTGTAAGGTATTTACTACTTTAATCACTTATAGTTCAAGGTCTTTTTGTGGTTTACAGTTTGTATACTCTGCAGTAACGAGGATCAGGAAAGAAGGGCCCTAGAGGAACTGAAATAAGAGGTTTAATTTCAAGGGATAAGTCATGGCAGGAGCACTCAAAGCCGTGGTGTGCTCCTCCTGCTCCATGTGGGAAGCCGGGGACATTTCCAGTGCCCGGGACCAGCATGTGTGCAGGAAGTGTGTCCATCTGCAGCTCCTGGAATATTGGGTTTCAAAGTTGGAACGGTGGCTGAGGACACTGTGGAGCATCCGCAAATCTGAGAGCATCGTGGATAGCATGTTTAGAGAGGTGGTCACAGATGAAGGGACTTGGGGAAAGAAAGGAATGGGTGACCACCAGGCAGTCCAAGAGAAACAGGCAGGTAGTTCAAGGGTCCCCTGGGGTCCCGCTCGCAAATCGGTATTCCGTTTTCGAGGCTGACGAGGGCGCTGGTTCCTCCAGGGAGTGCGGGCAGAGCCAAGCTTCTGGCACCATAAGCAGCCTGTCTGTACAGGAGGGGAGGAAGGGAGGACGAGCAATAGTAATAGGGGATTCTATTGTCAGGGGAACAGATAGGCTCTACTGTGGCCGTCAATGTGACTCCAGGATGATATGTTGCCTCCCTGGTGCCAGGGTCTGGGAAGTAACTGAATGGCTGCAGGGCATCCTGAAGGGAGGGGGTGATAAGGCAGAGGTCATGCTACATGTTAGTACCAATGACAGCGGTAGAAAGAGGGATGAGGTCTTGCTTCAGGAATTCAGGGAGTTAGGCAGTAGACTAAAAAGGAAGACTTCTCGGGTTGTAATGTCTGGATTACTCCCAGTGCCACATGTTAGTGACCTCAGAAATAGGAGAATAGTGCCGATGAATACGTGGCTTAAGAGTTGGTGCAGGAGGGAGGGTTTTAAATTCCTGGATCACTGGGACCGTTTCTGGGGAAGGTGGGACCTGTACAAGTGGGACAGTCTACATCTGAACCAGAGCGGGACTAACATCCTTGCAGGTGTGTTTGCTAGTGCTGTTGGGAGGAGTTTAAACTAATTCGGCAGGGGGAGTGGACACAGAATGTTAGCAGAATAGGGACACATCAAAATGCAGTAAAACAATCAAGTCAGAGGGAGTACAGCTGCAATAAGCTTCAAGGGAGTAAGGCAAGGCTGGATGGCCTCTACTTTAATGCCAGGAGTATTACAGGTAAAACGGATGAGTTAAGGGTGAGGATTGACACGGGGAATTGTGATATAGTAGCCATCACTGAGACATGGTTGAGGGAAGGGCAGGATTGGCAACTCAACATTCCAGGATATAGAATCTTCAGGCGAGACAGGGGAGGGGGTAAAAGAGGAGGAGGCGTTGTATTATTAGTAAAGGAGTCAGTTACTGCAGTAAGGAGAGATGATACCTTGGAGGGGGTATCAAATGAAGCTTTGTGGGTAGAGCTTAGGAATAAAACAGGGGCAGCCACATTATTAGGTGTTTATTATAGACCCACAGATAGTCAGCGGGAAATTAAGGAGCAAATATGTGCACAATTTGTGGAGGTGTGTAAAAACAATAACAATAGGGTAATTATATTAGGCGATTTCAACTTTCCCAACATTAATTGGGATAAACAGAGTGTTAAGGGCTTGGATGGAGTGGATTTCTTGAAACGCGTACAGGAGAACTTTTTAGATCAATATGTAGAGGGTCCAACAAGGGACGGTGCATTGCTGGACCTAATTCTGGGGAATGAAGCCGGACAGGTGGCTGAGGTGGTGGTGGGGGAGCATTTTAGTGATAGCGACCACAACCTGGTACAGTTTAAATTTGTTATGGACAAAGAAATAGACAAGTTGCAAAAAAATGTTTTGGATTGGGGGAGAGTGTATTTTAGTAAAATAAGGCAGGATCTGGCCAAGGTAGACTGGGAAAAGTTACTTATGGGGAAATCTACAGAGGAGCAGTGGGGGGTGTTCAAAAAGGAAATGGGGAGGGTACAAGCTCAACATGTTCCCTCTAGGGTGATAGGAAGGAGTAACAAGCCCAGAGAACCATGGATGACCAGAACAAAAACAGAATTACCTGGAAAAACTCAGCAGGTCTGGCAGCATCAGTGGAGAAGAAAAGAGTTGATGTTTCGAGTCCAATGACCCTTCAACAGAACTGTTGAACAGAACAGTTCTGTTGAACGGTCATTGGACTCGAAACGTCAACTCTTTTCTTCTCCACCGATGCTGCCAGACCTGCTGAGTTTTTCCAGGTAATTCTGTTTTTGTTTTGGATTTCCAGCATCCGTAGTAGTTTTTTGTTTTTATCATGGATGACCAGAGATATTTAGGTTACGATGAGAAGGAAAAGAGAGGCTTTTAGCAGGTACAAGGGAAGCAAATCAGCAGAGGCAATAGTGGAGTATAGACAGTGCAGGTTGGAGCTTAAGAAAGCAATTGGGAGAGCAAAGAGGGGATATGAGAAAGCTCTGGCTAGTAAAAGTAGGGAAAATCCCAAGATATTCTATAAGTATATCAATGGGAAGAGGATAACCAGGGAAAGAGTAGGGCCCAGAAGGGACCAATGGGGCAATCTATGGGTGGAGCCTGTAGGGGGTGGTGTGTGTGTGTCAGCTTCCCCTCTGACTTCTGAGCGGTCTGAATCGCTCCCACTCACTGGATTTTAGACCTTGGACTTATTTGGGGTTTGTGACAAATTGCAGCAGACAACTGGTTTTGGTGCAAGAAAAAAGAAACTGATGTTTTATTTTGGCTGAGGCACTGATGAAAAGATGTGAAAGGGGTCTATCAAAAATGCACAACATGGTGGATGTGAGAATGTCAGAAAAACAGGAGCCAACTCCATATGAACCTGACTAATGTGAATGGGGAGGTCTCGCTGTGATCTCAGAAGAAGGAACTGCAGATTGTGAGATATGAATCACTCCATTATACAATAAATATTGACCAATGTTCCCATGTACCCGGATGAGCCCAATAATCACAGTCCGACTCCCGGTTGAGTGATGTTGAGACAAGGGCTGACGTAAAGAAATGTCAAACACAATATATCAGCAACTAAATTCACCTGAGATAGTACGAACTAGTAGGTTGTCTTCCTGTTTTGACCGTTTGATCCGTTGGTTTCGGTGGACTGATGACTTCAGGAATTATTGTAACATATACCCTGAATGTCTGTTCTACTTTGCCACTTGCCAAGTGTCCAATAACTCCCCAAGGTGCAGAGACGGGAACAACTGTACCTGTAGACAAAGAAACACATTGTTTCAGCATTGATCATGGTGAATCAGAAATTACAGGTGAGGGGACAGGGAGACTTTGCTTTTCTTTTATTCATTCACGGGATGTGGCCTTCACTGGCTGGGCCAGCATTTACTACCCATCCCTAATTGCCCTTGAGAAGATGGTGGCGAGCTGTATTCTTGAACCGCTGCAGTCCGTGTGGTGTCGGTAGACCCACAGCGCTGTTAGGAAGGTAGTTCCAGGATTTTGACCAGTGACAGTGAAGGAATGATGATATATTTCCAAGTCAGGATGGTGAGTGACTTGGAGGGGAACTTCCAGTTGGTGGCATTGCCATCTATCTGCTGCTCTTGTCCTTCTAGATGGGAGCAGTCATGGGTTTGGAAGGTGAAAGCTGAGATGATTAAACTGAGTTATGGAAAACACTGATCTGAGCATTGAATTATAGACACACAGAATGATGCAGGCTGCTCCTGTCTTGTTTGGTGGACTTATCACACTAACTACCCTGACCTCCTCTCTTCCCATAGACACACAAAAATGATTCCCATTATCTCAACAATTGTCTTTTGAATTTTACTATTGAATTTGCTTAACTACAAGTTCAGGCAGTGCTCTCCAGATCACAGCGACTCATTGTTTAAATAAATGTTGCATCTGGTTCTGTTGCCAATTATCTTAATTCTAAGTCCTCCGGTTATCGATTGCACTGCCAATGGAAACAGTTTATCCTTATTTACTCTGTCAAATCCATTCCTGGTTCTGCACACCTTGGATCTCTCAAATCTCCTGGCAAATTTCTCTGCTCTGAGGAAATGACCTCCGACCTCTCCAGTCTCTCCATGTAACTGAGACCCATCCACACTCCTATCATTCTAGTAAATCTCTTCTGCACCCTCTCCAAGGCCTTGATCTCCTTCCTATTGTAAAGAAACAAGGATGTGCCTGGAGGAGGTGTGATTGACAGAATCTGAACAGCTCCCACCTGAAAACAAAAAGAGCAAAACAAGAGAGAGAAAAGGAAACCAGCAAAGAGAAAGGAAAGGAAATGGAGGCAGAGGTTCTGATGAGAGTCATTGGAACATGGCAGGAGACTGTGGACAGCAAGATCAGCATGGAAGCAGGATGGAGAATTAAAATGACAGGTGACCAGAGGCTTGACGACTGAAGGGATGTGTTTTGGAAAGCAATCGCCTTATCTTACTTACATTCATACGTACAAGTTAGGAGCAGGAGTAAATCATTTGGCTGCTCGAGCCTGCTCCAACATTCAGTAAGATCATGGCTGACCTGATTTTGGCCTCAACTGCACATTCCTTCCTACTCCCTGCACACTTTGACTCCCTTGTTAGTAAAGAATTTGTCTATTTCTGCCTTAGAAATATCTAATCACCTGCATCTAGTGTTTTAAACCTAATTAATGGTAACTATAAGAGTATGAAGGCAGAGTTAGCGAAGGTGAACTGGGAAACTAAGTTAAAACGTAGTACAGTAAAGTTGCAGTGACAAATTCTTAACAAGATATTTAAAGGATAGCCTTACATTCAAAGAAAAACTGTACAAATCTGCAATGATTAGCTGTAGGTCAGAGGATTGGACAGATTTTAAGAGCTAGCAAAGAATGTCTTAAAAGCGAATGAAGTGGCAGAAAGCAGAGTATGAGAGAAAGCTAGCTAATAATCAATAAATAGTAAAAGTTTCTACACATATTTGAATAGCAAAAGAATAACCAAAGCTAAAGAGTGATTCTGGGGAATTGGTAACAGAAAACAAAGAAATGGTGGAGGCGTTGAACAGGTATTTTGTCTCTATTTTCTGAGTGGAGGACTTAGATAACTTCCCAAAGAGTCTTGAAAATCAAGAGATGATCGGGAGGGGAGAACATAATACAATCACCATCACCTGGAAAAGGTGCTAGGAAAACTATCTGACCTGAAATCAAAACAGAGAATGCTGTAAATACTCAGCAGGTCTGGCAGTATCTGTGGAGAGGGAAACAGAGTTAATGTTTTGAGTCTGTATGATTCTCTCAGAGCTCAATCATACGGACTTGAAGCGTTAACTCTGTTTCTCTCTCCACAGATACTGCCAGACCTGATGCATTTTTCCAGCATTCTCTGTTTTTAGTTCAGATTTCCAGCATCCACAATATTTTACTTTTAAACTATTAGACTATGATGATAGGAGTACATTTTTATATTTCTGTGTTTATGTGTATATTCTGTGTAGTTAAGGGTAATTTGTGTCTGTCTGTGTCCAGGGTTAATCAAAGTGAGGTTAGTGGAGTCAGATTCTCTGTAGAGTGTAAGGCACAAAAGGCTAAGGGTGTTAACTTCTTGTATTTCGTAATGAGACCTTGTAGTGAGTGTTAACCTTCTCCCCCATCCAGGCAGGGCAGCTGTCGCTTTCGTGGCCACTCCCGCTCGCCCAGGCTGAGCCCGCCTGACGAGAGCCAAATCCTGGCCTTAGATTCTGAAATAACCCAGCAGATTAGAAAACAACTCAAGTAACACATTTATTCAAGCAAGGAGGGAGACAGAAAGCAGGAAACTACAGGCCAGTTAGCCTAACATCTGTCATAGGGAAAGTGCTCAAATCTATTATTAAGGATGTTGATCAGGCAGTGCCAACATGGCTTTGTGCAAGGGAAATTGTTTTTAATGAATCTGTTCGAATTTTTTGATGAAGTAACATTCAAGGTGGATAAAGGGGAACCTGTGGATGTGATGTACTTGGATTTCCAAAAAGCATTTGATAAGGTACCACATCAAATGTAACTACACAATATAAGAGCACATGCTGTAGGGTGTAAGTTATTAGTGTGGATAAAAGATTGGATGGCTAACAGGAAGCAGAGGGTAGGATAAATGGTTCTTTATCAGGTTGGCAAGCTGTAACTAGTGGAGTGCCAGAGGTTTCAGTGCTGGGGCCTCAACTGTTTACAATCTACATCAATGACTTGCTTGAAATAAATGAATGCGAACCCAGTTCCTTCATTGTCTATGGGTCAAAATCCGGGAACTCCCTCCCTAACAGCACTGTGGGTGTACCTACACCACAGGGACTGTAGCAGTTTAAAAAGGCAGCTCACCACTACCTTCTCAAAGACAATTAGGGATGTACAATAAATGCGGACATTGCTGGCAATGCCCACATCCTGTAAATTAAAAAGAAAACAAATGTATAGTAACTAAATTTGCTGATGACACCAAGGTATGGAAGAAAGTAAGTTGTCAAGAGGAGGTTGTAAGTCTGCAAAGAGATATAGACAGATTCAGTGAGCAGGAAAAGTTTGGCAGATTGAGGGTAACATGGGTAAATGTTCACTTTGGCAGGAAGAATAGAAAAGCAGTATAGTGTTTAAATGGAGAGAGATTGCAAAATCTAGTCGTACAGAGGGATCTAGGCAACCTCAAAGCTGAATCACATAAGGTTAGTGTGCAGGTACAGCAAGTGATTAGGAAGGCAAATGGAATGTTGGTGTTTATTGCAAGAGGAATGGAATATAAAAGTCAGAAAGTTTTACTACAGCTGTACTGGGCCTTGGTGAGACCATATCTGGAGTACTGGGCAGCTTTGGTCTCCTTATTTTTAAAAAATGTATAATTTTTTTGCAAGCAGTTCAGAGAAGGTTCAGAGAAGGTTCACTGATCTCATTTCTGGAATGAAGGAGTTGTCTTATGAAGACAGGTTGAACAGGTTAGTCCTATATCCAGTGGAGTTTAGAAGAATGAGAGTTGATCTTATTGAAACATACAAGATCCTGAGCGGACATGATAGGTGGATCCCCAGAGAGTGTTTCCTGTTTTGGGGAGACTAAAACTGAGGGACAGTTTAAAAATAAGGGGTCTCCCTTTGAAGGTAGAGATGAGGAGAAACTGTTTCTCCCAAAGGATCGTTGGTGTGTGGAATCCTCTTCCCCAGAAAGTAGTGGAGGGTGGGTCTTTGAATTGATTTAAGGCAGGGTTAGAAGATTTCTGTTAGTCAAGGGTTATGGAGGGGCAGACAGGAAAGTGGAACTGAGACCACAACCAGATCGGCCATGATCTTATTGAATGGTGGAGCAGGCTCAAAGTGCCAAATTCCTCACCTATTCCTGCTCCTATGTACCTATTGGATGTCCTGTTAGAATCCTCCTTATTTTTTTCTGCATTTCCCAAAATTTATATCGATTTGCAAATGTTGGTATTCTGCGTTGTGTACCCAATTCCAAATCATTAATATTTATTAAAGTGTAATATTCCTGGACTCCAAAAGTGTAATAGCCCCTGACCCCTGGAGAACACCACTGTAAACTTCCTTCCAGTCTGAAAAACAACTGTCCACCACTACTCTGTGTGTTCTGTCACTCAGCCAATTCTGTATCCACACTGCCAATCCCTTTAATCCCATGGGCTTTAATTTGCTAACAGTCTATTATATAGTAATTTGTCAAACATCTTTTGAAAGTGTGTATACATCATATCAACTGTAACCTCATCCACCTTTAACCATTAAATATCACAATGAAGCTAGTCAAACACGATTTATCTGTAACAAGACAGAATTTCCTGCCACTGAGCCTCAGTCTAGACCGAGCATTCCAGCAGCATCCAGTAACCTGAGAGAGACGCAATATATCAGCTTCCACAAGGGTACATGTCGACTCCAGTAGTGGGATTCATGCCTGGCATATGGAGCCTTTATTATACTAGGAAAATTCAGCAGCCACTGCTGGAGTAGGAACATGAGTTTGGAATCCCACTCCCACCACATGTGGGAAACTGTCAGATTCTGGGAGTATAAAAGAAGCAGCCCAAGTGCGACTTCTGCCCTCTAGTAACATGTGAACGAGTATCCCTCAGAGATTGACAATGGTGGAGCTCTTTGGTCAGTGTGTCTGTCTATACACCAAGGGCGGAATCATTCCAGATTTGCCCTCAGTTCAGTAGCGGACGAATAAAATGAGGTTTTACCTGCCGGCCGCGATGGCAGGTTTTCACCCCGCATCGTCCCACGCCCAACGCATTACTAATGCATTTCTGGGAAACACACCGTTTCCATGGCGGGCAGGCTCTCATTCACCTGCAACGCCATCACCTTGCTGCTTCATCACACCAGGCACCACATTTAAAGTACAGCCGCACTCAGTGCTTCCAGCTCAGGACTGCAGCAAAGAAGACAGGACACCAAAAGGCAAAAAGACTGCAGTCCCGAGTGCCTTTTGGACACTGTGGACGCCCACAGTGATGTCCTCTACCCCTGCTCTGGACGCAGGAGGGGCAGCTACATTAGCACTCCGGCCTGGTGGGCAATGGCAGTGGCGATCATTGCCCTTGCTGCACAGAAGAGTTGGCCATTGAATGCAGATGGAGGATGAATGAACTCATCAATGCAGCCAGGGTATGGCAACCAGCCCATCACTCTAAACTCATACCCTCAGGCCCATCACACATTCACTGGCACCTCACTCACTGCCAGCTCAAGGAACATCACCCATTCTCACACACAGACCCTCATATGTCCATCTGGGCTCATCTCTTCTGGAAACTGCCTACTCAGCCCTCACCATCTTGAGGCCACTTGCACAGATCAACATGTGCCCTCTCACACACCCTGCGATACCCTCCTTCCCCAGTACAGCTCTCATCCTGCAGCCTCTTCCCTTGCCTGAGGCCACTTCTCCCCCTTCCTCAAGCAAGCCCTAGCCCTGCAGCCATTGAAAAGCCACCAACATTTGGCTGATCTTGTAGATCGAGACCTACCCATGATCCCCACTAAAAGGGCTGCGGTTGCGGCCTTGTTGTCTTCGGTTGAGCCTGCCACACCGTGCCCCTCACCGTGATGTTGCCTGCGGGCCTGCAAACCTCCAAATCTTCTTGCTTAAACTCTGTTTCAACTGCTCCCAATTGCTCACCGCCTGCTAGCTGGTTTCCCGCTCTCTCCCTTCTGCTAGCTGGTTTCTCTATCAGCTTTCAAAACTGCAACCCTTCTGCTAGCTGATTTCTCCCCCTCCCCTTCATAACTGACTGCCCAGGTATACTGTCTTTCGAATTTCTTATCTCAATCCAAATCAAGGTTAGTTCTTTGTTTGACTTTGGTGGGCTTTCCCTGGTGACTGTTGTATCTTTGTTTTTAATGGGCTCGCATGATGCTTATCATTGTCTTCCTGCCTTGTAACTAGTTTTGAACTGAAAGCCATTGTATGGGTGGAGTATTGATGGGTTCGCATAATTGAATTGATTGTGCCTTCCTGCCTTAGAAACCAGCCCGCAGGCAACATCACAGCGAGGGCCATGGGGTGGCAGGCTCAACTGAAGACAACAAGGCCGCAACCGCAGCCCTCCACGAAGACCGACCACCCACAACCGCACCCTCCACCCAACTGAAGAACCTTCGCAGATTCCACAGACCAGGACCACGTGGGGACGGCAGGCCCCAGAGGACACAAAGAGTGTACCCCAAAGCTGCAACCGGCTTACCTGGCTGGATTTCAAACTGTCAAGGGACCCTGGGTTGGTGAGCATGATCCCTGACCACTCCTGGTTCAATTTAGTTAGGTTTTGGGGGTGGGGCAAGGGTAAGGGGATTAGTAGCATGATTTTCCCTTGTTATGCCGTGTGTTAACCATTCTTAACTAAGTATACTTTGTAAATCTGTATAATCTCAGCTTAATCCAAATGTTATAAGTTCATTTGTGATTTAAATAAACCCAATTTTTTTTTTCTTGCACCAAAACCAGTTGTCTGCTGCACTTTGTCACAACCCCCAAATAAGTCCAAGGTCTAGAACCCAGGGAGTGGGAGAGATTCGAACTGCTCAGAATTCAGAGGTGATACTGACTCACACCACCACCCCCTACAAAGGGAAGAATGCATAATCTGTCTCCTCTCGTTGTCTGGTTTCAGGTAGAAGTCCAAAAGCCATATCCTTGTTGATGATATGAAAAATGTGGGAATTTTGAGAACCCTTCAAGTGCTGCCTGAAGCAAGGTAGGCAAACAAACCTTTAAGTCCAGACATCGTGGAGCCTGCCAGGTGCACATTGCTTATGTGCTATTGTGAAACACTTCAGCGTGTTTTCCAGCCAACATGGGCGGATGATCCAGCGGGGGAGGATGATGCCGGCTGGCTGGGCTTATAAACATCTGCTTATCTATCACAATGAGGTTCCCGACGTCCAATGGCAGGGAACACGGCCCGCCATGGGTGGGTGGGCTGAGCGGACAATCGCAAACGGGTTTCACGTGGTTGTGAAGCCGGTCACGCCATATTGTCCGGTCACGCCACTGAACACGCCCGATACCAGTGGGCACGGAAAATCCCAGCCAAAGTTTCAAACAAGACACATCAAAGATTGAAGGGTTATCTTCCGTTCTATTGTTACCTGGATGGAACATTTGATGTACCTGCAGCATTAGAGAAATGTGAATAATTGAAAAGTCTCTCCAGGCCGGTCTCTATTGCACGATTTATATCCATTCCATGAACCATTGTTTCAAGCCATTGGGGATGTAGGAATTTTTTCTCTTCATAATTCTAAGACAAAAAGAGCAGAATGTATTATCATATGACACAACTGAACTACCCCTGTAAAGCACCAGTGTTGACTGGACATCCTGGTTTCCCAGGTGAATTAGTAGCATTCATGTCCTGGATGGGCTGGGATTGAAAGAGAGTTAGGAGGTTTGATGGAATTCTTGGCCTTGACACTTCCTGGTTCATTTTCATTTCTCGTTCAGTCTTTTAATTTTGGCGTTGTCCTGCACTATTGGCCTTGCTCCTCCCCTTGGGTTTTCAATAAAAATCAGAGTGTTATTGACAGCCTTCTACACTGAGTCACTTCCCTCTGAGGGTTCTCAGGGTCAGAGAGAGAAGTCATGAGCACTATTGCTCCTCCTGTCTCCGGGCCCCTTAATCCCAATCCCAGCTACACCCCACGAGCTTCCCCCCAAACAACACTCTCCCCAGTCAATCATGCAGGTCATTTATCCCCATTCAACATTCACCAATTCATTCACCAAACAATCACAGAAAGTTCCCAGTAAAATGATAACTCCCATTATTTGCAGCCAGATGCCAACATCAACTGATATTTATGCAGAATGGGTCATTAATATTAAGAGCTACAATGATACAATGCAGTGTAAGTTTGTGCACACCCAAAAGGTGATCCCACCACGACCATTAAACAGACCAGAGAGTACAAATTTTCATGTAACAGCATCATGTAATATATCCCATTAGTTATTTATAACACTGCGGACGATAACACTGATTTTGTTCAGTGCTTCAGACCTCATTAACATATTCTGCACATTGCATCCTATGGAAGCAGTGACAGTAAATTAATATTTAGGGGAAAAATTCAAAACTTGTAACCCAGATAAAGTCCACAAGATCTTTCCTTTAACCTGCCTTCGGTTATTCAATATAATTATATAATTATTTCACACAAGAGGTGTAACTGGATTCTACTTTACCAGTGATCTCACAGGCTAGAAATGTCAAATAACTCCTGAGCAACAAAGTGGAATGATTGAACAACATCAGTCTTCACCGTCAGTGATAAGCATTGGTGCCCTAATGTGTCTCTTTGTAACACAACTTTTAAGAGGCCAGGGGACAAAGACTGAATGGTTCACATTTGTATTGGGTTTCTTGATCATCAAGTCTGAAGACTCTTCTGATTGCTGCTTCTTATTCCTCTTTATTTTTAATATCTGGTATGTAACACAACTTTATCACAATATTTCAATGCCTCCTGGAAGTCAAAAAAACATAGGAAAGAGTGAGCTAATAGGTGAGTAGACAGAGTGGAAAAGAACCTTGAGAATCATGTAGAGGGTAAAACAAGTTAATGATTCACAATGAGCTCATGGTCCACTCGTGTCCTCGTAATTTCACCCCACAAAACTTGCTCACAGTGAAGAACCATTAGCAACAAAATAAACAGATCTCCAGCAATTATTCAATACTCTGAACCGAAGATATTTATGAATGACAAACGTCATCGAGACTAGCTCATCTAAACTGTCCAGAATGACACAAACATACTGTTAGGTGCAGGAGTGAGCCATTTGGCCCATTGAGCCTGCTCTGCCATTTAATGACATGCCCTAAAATATAACAGTGACTACAATGAAAACACATTTAATTGGCAATAAGGAGATTTGAGACATTGTGCAAGGTGCTGTGTAAATGTAGCTTTTGTCTTTCTTTCATTACACCTGCATGCAGTAGGAAGAGAACTGGAGCAGTAGTGATATTGGAGGTCCAATGTTGATTCTCTAAGGATAATTAATCACAGAGCAATCAATTGGTGTCAGGAAAGTGGCTACCAAAAAAATTACTACATTTACAAAGCAATTCAACTCTGTAACTAATACAACCTTACCATTCTGACTTTGCTGGCATCAAATCGCAGCACACCTTAAATGACATCTACCACTTTGATGCTAATGAAACTATCGAAGGATTCGTCAGTCAGACAAATAAACATAAGAGCTTATGATTTAGGTACAGCAGTAGGCCACTCAGCCCCTCAAAACTGTCCCATCATTCAATAAGTTCACGGCTGATCTGAATGTAACTTCAGCTCCACATTCTTGCCTACCCCTAATAACCTTTCACCCATTGGTCGGTCTATCTAGCTCTGCCTTAAAAATATTCAGTCTTTGCTTCCACTGCCTTCTGAGGAAGAAAGTTCCAAAGACACACAACCCTCAGAGAAAAATAATTCTCCTCATCTCTGTCTTAAATGAGTGACCCCTTATTTTTAAACACTGACACCTAGTTCCAGATTCTACACAAGAGGAAACATCCTCCCCACATCAACCCTGTCTGGGCCACTCAGGATCTTAAAGGTTTCAATAAATTTGCTTCTTCCTCATGTAAATCCCAGTGGATACAAGCCTAGCCTATCCAGCCCTTCCTCATAAGACAAGCTGCCCATTCCTGGCATTAGTATAGTAAACGTTCTCTGAACTGCTTGTAATGCATTTACATCTTTTATTTTTATTCAAGGAGACCAATATTGTACACAGTACTCAAGATGTGGTCTCACCAATGCCCTGTACAACTGAATCATAACCTCCCTACTTTTGTTATCAACTCCCCTCACAACAAATGATAACATTCGATTATGTTTCCAAATTACCTGCTCTACCTGCAAACTAAACTTTAATGATTCATGTGCTAGAACACCCAAATCCCTCTGAATCTCAGAACTCTGCAATCTCTCACCATTTAGGTAAAAGTTTCTTTTTTAGTCTTCCTACCAAAATGAACGATTTCACTTTTGCCTACACTGTACTCCATTTGCCAGATCTTTGCCCACCCACTTAACCTATCCATGTCACTGCGTAGCCTCCTGACATCCTCTTCACAATTGACTTTCCTGCCTATCTTTGTGCCACCAGCAAATTTAGCAACCATTCCTTCAGCCTCTTCATCCAAGTCATTTACATAATTTGTAAAAAGTTGAGCCCCAGCACTGATCCCTGTGGCACACCACTTGTCACAATGTACTGATAACTGGAGTGGGAGCGGTACTACCTCACAAAATGGACGATGGCACAGAGAGGCCGAAAGGCTGTGTACCTAGGACACATAAGCTGAAAAAGGTTATCCTCAGATCAAAATTGAAGGTCTCTCGATTATTTTTGGTGTAAAAACATGACACCAATACGTTCACGGGCGACATTTCATGATAGCATCACAACACAAAACACTTTTGGGTCTGCTTAGCGAGGAAAACCTGATCCCACCCATAGCCTCTGCAAGAATACAAAGATGGGTCCGAATTTTGGAGGCATATGAATACACCTTTGTACTTAGACCAGGGATTCATATAGCAAATACCGATGCCCTAAGTCACCTCCCTTTACAAGAGAATGATGAACATGTCCCAAACTCAAATGTCAAATTGAAAGAAAAAACATACAATGTGGCAAAGATTAGTGGGAAGGCAAAGGATTGGGAGAGCTTTAAAAAGCAAAAAAGATGACCAAAACAAAATGAAGAGGAAGAAAATAAACGTTCAGTGTAAACTAGTAAGTAATATATAAATGGACTGTAAGAGCTTCTTTAAATATATAAAAAGGAAGGAAGAGGCCAAAGTGAACATAGGCCCCTTAGAGAATGAGGCTGGGGAAATAATAATGGGGAACCGGGAAATAGCAGAGGAGTTGAATAAATACTTTGCATCAGTCTTCACGTTAGAAGACACTAATATCGTTCCATAAATACTAAATAATCAAGGGGAAAAGAGGGGAACAGGGGGAGCAGGGGAGGAAATGAATACAATAACTATCAAATAGTAATAGGAAAACTAATGGGGCTAAAGGCTGATAGCCTGGACATGATGGGTTGCATCCTAGGATATTAAAGGAAGTAGCTACAGAGATAATGTATGCATTGATAGCAATCTTCCAAGAATCCTTAGATTCTGGAAAAGTCCCAGAGGGTTGGAAAACTGCCAATGTAACACCCTTATTCAAAAAGGTTCGTAGAGAAAAAACAGGTAACTAAAGGCCAGTTAACTTAACATCTGTCATTGGGAAAATGTTTGAGTTTATTATAAACAATGTAATAGCAGAGCATTTAGAAATGCATAATATAGTCTAGCAGAGGCGACATGGCTTCATGAAGGGGAAACCATGGCTGAAACATTTATTGGAATTCTTTGAGGTCACAAGCAGGAGAGATAAAGGGGAATCAGTCGATGTAATCTATTTGAAATTCCAAAAGACGTTTGATAAGGTACCGCACATAAGGCTGCTTAATAAGATAAGAGCCCATTGTGTTTGGGGTGGTATATTTGCATGGATAGAGGATTGGATAACGAACAGAAAACAGAGAGTTGGGACAAGGGGGGCATTTTCAGGATGACAACCTGTAACACAGGGATCAGTGCTGGGGCCACAACTATTTACAACATTCATTAATGTCTTGGATGAGAGAAATGAATGTACTATTGCCACATTTACAGGTGACACAATATAATATGGAAGGTAAGTGGTGAGGATGACACAAAGAGTCGACAGAGGGATATAGACAGGTTAAGCGAGTGAGCAAAAACTTGGCAAATGGAATATAATGTTTGAAAATGTGAGGTTATGCACTTTGGCAGGAAGAAGAGAGGAGCTGAATATTATTTAAATGAAGGAAGACTACAGAAAGCTTCAGCACAGAGGGTTTTGGGGTCCTCGTGCATGAATCACAGAAAGCTAGCATACAGGTTCAGCAGGTAATAGGGAAGGTAAATGGACTGCTGGCCTTCATTTCAAAGGGAATGGAGTATGAAAATAAGGAAGCCTTGCTAAAACTATACAAGGCCCTAGTTCGACCACACCTAGAATGCTATGAACTGTTTTGGTCCCCTTATCTAAGGAAAGATATACTGGCATTGGAGGCAGCCCAGAAAAGGTTCATTAGGTTGATCCCGTGTATGGAGGGATTTTCTACTGAGGAGACGTTGAGTAGGTTGGGCCTGTGCTCATTGGAGTTTAGAAGAATGAGAGGCCAACTTATTGAAACAGATAACATTCTTAGGCGGCTTGACAGGGTAGATGCTGAGAGATTGTTTCCCCTTGTACTAGAGTCTTGGGCCAGAGGGCAAAATCTCAGAGTAAGGGGCCGCCCATTTAAGACAGAGATGAGGAGGAATTTCTTCTCTCAGAGGCTAGTGAATCTGTGGAATTCTTTACCGCAGACGGCTGTAGGGACTAAGTTGTTAAGTTTATTCAAGACTTAGATACACAGATATTTAATAAGTTAGGGAATCAAGGGCTATGGGGAAGAGGCAGGAAGGTGGAGTTGAGGATTATCAGACCAGCCATGATCTCATTAAATGGTAGAGCAGAATCGATGTGCCAAATGCCCAAATTCTGCTCCTACACCGTATGGTCTTATGGCCACTTGTCAGCCCAAGCCTGGAAATTGTGCAGGTTTTACTACATTTGGACATGGAACTGCTTCAGTATCTGAGGAGTCGTGAATGTTGATGAAGGTTGTGCAATCTTCAGTGAACATCCCCAGTTCTGACATTATGATGGAAGGAAGCTCATTGATGAAGCAGCTGAAGATGGTTAGGCTGAGGACAGTACCATGAGGAACTGCTGCAGTGATGTCCTGGAGCTGAGATGACTGACCTCCACCAACCACAACCATCTCCCTTTGTGTGAGGTATGACTCCAAACAGTGGAGAATATCCCCCCTGATTCCCATTGACTCCAGTTTTGCTAGGGCTCCTTGATGCCACACTCGGTCAAGTGTGGCCTTGATGTCTAGGGCAGTTACTTCCACCTCAACTCAGCAGTTCAGCTCTTTAGTCGATGTTTGAATTAAGGCTTCAATGAGGTAAGAATCTGAGTGGCCCTGGAGGAACACAAACTGGGCATCAATGAGCAGGTTATTGCGAGGTAAGTGCTGCTTGATAGCACAGTTGAAGATCCCTTCCATTACTTTACTGATGATCAAGAGTAGACTGACGGGGCATTAATTGGCTGGGTTGGATTTGTCTTGCATTCCTGGGCAATTTTCCACATTGCCGGGTAGATGCCAGCATTGGAGGTGCACTGGAACATCTTGGCTCGGGGCATGGCCTGTTCTTGGGCACAAGTCTTTAGTACGATGGCCAGAATATGGCCCACAGCCTTTGCTCTATATAGTGACTTCAGATGTGGAGTCAATCAAATTGGCTGAAGACTGGCATCTGTAAAGCTGGGGGCCTCCGGAAGGTCCAAGAATGATCATTCACAGGGCACGTCTGGCTGAAGATTTTTGCAAACGCTTCAACCTTATCTTTTGCACTGATATGGTGGGCTCCCCCATCATTGAGGATGGGAATATTTGTGGAACGTCCTCCTCCAATAAGTTGTTGAATTGCCCACCACCATTCATCACTGGATGTGGCTGGACTGCAGAGCTTAGATTTGATCCATTGGTTGTGGGATCGCTTAGCTCTGTCTATCAATTGTTGCTTATGATGTTTGGCATGCAAGTAGTCCTGTGTTATAGCTTCACCAGCCTGACACCTCATTTTTTGGCATGCTTGGTGCTGCTCCTGGCAAGCCCACCTGCACTCTTCATTGAACCAGGGTTGATCCCCTGTCTTGATGGTAATGGTAGTGTGGGTGATATGCCGGGCCATGGAGTTTACAAGTTGTTTTCTAGCATTTTTCTGCATCTGCTCTTGGATTCCTCATGGATGCCCATGCTTGAGTTGCGAGATCTGTTCGAAATCTATCCCACTTGGCATTGTGGTAGAGCCACACAACATGATGGAGGGTATCGTCAATGTGAAGATGAGGCTTAGTCTCCAATAGGTCTGTGCATTGGTCACTACTATTGATACTGTCATGGACGGATGCAGCTGTGTTGGTGAGCATCGTGTGTTTTTCCCTTTTGTTGGTTCCCTCACCACCTGCTGCAGACCCAGTCTAGCAGCTATGCCCTTTCGGACTCGCCTAGTTCAGTCATTAGTGGTGCAACTGAGCCACTCTTGATGATGGACATTAAAGTCTTCCACTCAAAGAATAGCCTGTGCCCTTGCCACTCTCAGAACATCTTCCAAGTCGTTTTCAGCATAGAGGAGGGAGGGCAGTGTGTGGTAATCAGCAGGATGTTTCCTTGCCCATGTTTGACCTGATGCCATGAGACTTCATGGGATCCCGACTTGAAGTTGAGGACTCCCAGGGCAACTCCCTCCCACCTGTGTACCACTGTGCCACCACCTCTGCTGCTGGTGTCTGGGACATTATCTGTAAGGTATGATCCCTTGAGTATGACTATGTCAGGCTGATGCCGACCGGTCAGTCAGTTTTCATTCCTTTTTGAGACTTTGTAGCAGTTCGATACAACTGTGTGGCTCCATTTCAGAGGGCATTTAGGAGTCAACCACATTGCTGTGGGTTTGGAGTTACATGTAGGCCAGATCAGGTAAGGATTGCAGATTTCCTTCCCGAAAGGACATTAATGAACATGTTGATTTTTTACAAGAATCGACAATGGATTTGTGATCATCTTTAGACTTTTAATTCCAGGTTGTTTTTGAATTCAATTTCCACCATCTGCTCTGGCAGGTTCAAACCTGGGTCCCCAGAGCATTACCGTGGGTCTCTGGATTACTAGTCCAGTGAAAATACCACAAGACCTTCACCTCCCCATGTGTACATCTTCTTTCTGTCTGCAATGAGAAGGGCCCTGTGTAATAATATGTGTAGCTTCCAGTTCATGTTAAAGTGCCACACTGCGAGCCCAGCTGACAATCTTCAATTGGTTGTCAGTGTCATTCTTAGCACACTGAGGATTAATTAGCAAATGTTGTCCATTCGCCGAATCACATCTAATGTTGGACACTGTGTTTTGATTTTTGCAAGAAAGGTCTGGTTGGATACGGCCTGTACCCTGCCCGTTGTAAACAGCGGCTGGGACATGTTGTTTGATGTGATCCCCTGTCTTTGGCATGTCCGGCCTACATACCTAGCATCGCACTGGCACGAGAAATCATATATCACATCACTCATTTGTGTGATCGGCAGAATGACTTTTTGGCTTGATGGCAGCATCCTGCTACTCGCGAATACCACTCTTATTGCTGCTGCATAAATTATTGGGAAAACGTGCCCTTCCAGGGTAATCAGAGCACGGGGTGGATTCCATTAACATGTGTAAGGAAATTATTATATGCAGCTGTAAATTTAAATATGGCAAACGTATCATCCACATATCAGAAATGTGGGAGGGGTAGTTGATTAGGTGTCATTACATCAAAGACATGTTTCTCATAGAACCCAACAAAGATGTTCATGAAAGTTGGGCCTAGAGGGGATCGTATGGCTACACCATCTATTTGGGTATGCATGGCGTGGTTAAAACTGAAGTCAACTGCATAAGTTGCCAAGTTCTTAAGTTCAATGAATACTGATTCACATAATATCAATGCCTCTACCAAACAGAGTCCACTTGCCAACCAATCAGCACTCTCTTGTCATACAGTATAAACAGTTGTTTTCCCCTTATATTGGTATTCTTGAGGAGTGTCCTGATGAGTGCAATACGAAAAACTTTGACATGTTTCTATTTTAACAATAATCATGTTCTCTACAACAAAACAACTACAAATATTAATAGATGTCAATTTTTTTTGTAACATGAATAAGATCTGGATTCTCTATTATAGTCAAGAATATACTTGCTTCTCCTAGAACTGTCAATTTTGTGATTGATTTACCACAAAAAGTGAATTGCATTTTCTGTTCCAAAAGCAACTTTAATATAATTTTGAAACTGTATAGTTTCATATTGTCTTCTGTATCAAACTTGAAAACCCATCTCCATGCAATCTTCAGTGGAGAGGTATATTGTTGAGGAGAGATGCCCGGACTCCAGTAACATCCAGGTTGTTATAATCTTGCTTTAAACTTGTTAAAAATCTGGAGCATGGTAATAATCTCTGTTAATTCCTTTCCTTTGGGGAGAGATAGATCAGTTCTACATGCACAGTTAAATATCTGTGAGGGCTTTTTTTTTCTATCTTAAGTGAGAGTGCTCATCCGAGCAGTGCATCTGTCCCAGAATAGCCCTAAAGAGGGGCTAGGATCATAATCCACTTTATCCTGAACCAGTTTGGACCCTGTCGGAGGCGACACTATAAACACAATTGTGAGAACCCTAGCTCCCAACCTCGGGGATTCATCCTTCAATTCAGTGATTGCTTCCTGGGAAGGATCATCATGGAGTAGGATATCCAGCTGCCCCATGCATATGCAGCTGGAATTCCAGGATCAGGACGATTGGAATATACTGGGGCTGTGGCTGTGATTTCCTCACTAACTGGTGTGTCTGTCTGAGTGGGGTTTGGAGGGATATCACTGTGTTATCTTGTTGCTATGTAAGTGGGGCCTCTTCCCTGGAACACATACCCTTTAATAAAAAACACGCCTGATTTTGGATGTTCTGTTTTTGCAGCAAGAAAAGTGTCCTTTAGATGGAAAGCACGACCAACTCCAGCCAGGATCAGGCTCTGGAATGCTTGTCTCCTAGGTTCCTACAGGGAGAAGCAGCTTTAACACAATAGAGGTGGAACTGACAGAAATCCCAATTGATGAGATTCTACCATCTGTTCAAAATCTTCCTGTCACCTCTGCAATGGAAAGTGTGGAGGGAAGGATTTCCTAACCCTTCTTGGATGGAAATTTGAACAAGTGAGGAAAGGGAATGAGTCCCGGATTAACCAGGTCCCTCCCCAGAATCCTCCCTTACCTGCCCAGATTGGGAAATTTTCCAAGAAAGAAGAATTTCACAACACCCGGCCGATGATTGATCCATGAATTGTGTGTTGGACTCTGTCTATCCTGGGAGTTTATCAGTGAAATCCCATTGAGAGAGTTTTAAACCCTGTTCAGAGTGGATTTTGACAGGTAGAAGTGTCAGGCTGCACGGGGTGTGAGGTGTCACCTGGAGAATATGGAGCTCACTGCCAAGTGTCACATCTCTCAAGAAATTACTCTCTGTCTCTTCATTCTTTCCTTTTGAACCTCAATATTTTGACAGAATCATTTCACTGAAATGCGGAGAGTTTATCTAATATTTTTATTTATTCTTTCATGGGATGTGGGTGTTGCTGGCAAGGCTCAGAAATTGTTGCCCATCACTAATTGCCCTTGATCTAAGACTCTTGCTCGGCCAATTCTGAGGGCAGTAAAGAGTCAGCCACATTGCTGTGGATGTGGAGTCAGTTGTAGGCCATACAGGTAAGGGCATTATTGAAGCAGATGGATTTTTACAACAATCAATGATTTTTTCAGAGTCACTATTACTGAAATTAATATTCAATTCCAGATTTTATTAACTGAATTTAATGTTCACCAGCTGCAATGGTGGGATTTGAACACGTGCTCCTACAGCATTAACCTGGGTCTCTGTATTACTAGTTCAGTGATATTATCACGACGCCACTATCTCCTCAGAAATAGCCAATGAGTGACCCAGATTGATTTCTGAGTAAGAATCTAACGTGACACCAAAAGTTGAAATGCATCACCCTCTTTATTTCACAGTGAGAATACATTCCCAGCAGTTTGAAAAATAAAAGACAAACAAAGGCAAGAAGACAATGGCTAATTTACTCCATGAGAGAAGCCTGTGAATGGGTCACCTGTTAACAGGGGAAATATCTGAATAGATCATGTTCTCAATCACAGGTTCTGTCTGTCGATGTTCCGACTGTGAGCTCCCAGTGTGGGCGTGAGGAGATGGGAATCTGAACTTTATTCCATGTTCAGTCTCTGGATTCTAATTTTAGATTGGGATTCTTTCTCAGTTTTAAGCAGTTAAGTTCCCACTGCAGGTTCCTCACGATTCTAATGAAAATTTAAAGTGCTGGTGGTGTGCATGGGAGACGTGTGTGACCATGCTGCGGGAAACTTTTCAGTGGTGAATGCTGTTGTCAGCTGACAATGCAGCAGGTACAGGCGGGTTATAAAGGAGTCTCCTGGACAAACAGGGAGGATCTTCATCATGACAACAACTTCCCTGCCCAGCTCCATTGCTACTAACAGGAGAATTATTGAGAGCACAAAGGTGGCATGCGTGTTTTTCAAATTTAAACTTCACTTGTAAGTATTTCACATTACATTGATTTCTCTTTATTCATGTCGGCACCATCGTTATTTATTGAAACTAATTTAATCAGAAAGCTCAATGTCCTGGCACAGCTCATAATTGGCACACCTTGATGGTTACAGAAGAATTAGAGAGATACAATATTATCTCTTCCACAATAAAGGTGTTTTTTGGTTCACTCTTTACTGAATGTTTATGTTAGTGTCCAGTGTTGCACTCACCGCTCTGTGGAACATGGCTGAAGTCGCCGGCTCAGCTGGCTCTCCCTTCTATGCATTGTAAAGGAGATTGTCGGAGATCACTCTCCGCAGGGATAATTGGAATGTTGTAGGTGAACTCAAGGACTCAGCCAATCAACAATTAGAAATGGATCCACATGTCCTGACATTGTCCTTTATGTCCCTCATTTTCTGATTAAAAACTCCCTTTCCCCACCACCCCTACCCCCACCCCTACCAGAACCAGGATGCCAGGCCCCTCCTATTTCACCCCTCCCTGCCCCCAACTCCACCCTCTGTCCTCCTTGGATCTTTCTGTCATTGATTAAATATAATCCATCGCTGTGTCAAGATAGAACATCCTGGAACTATGTCAGTCACTAGGACCATCTCAATCTCAGTCTGTTCATGATTCAATTAAAGCAAGATTATAGAAAAGGCAAATTACTGCAGTGATTAATCCCTGTTCCCCAATGGAGGGCCCACTACCCATGTCCAACTGGGATTAGGCCTGTGAATGTGCAGTGCGGAGATGTAAGATTCATTTCACCATTGCTGCCCACAGAGGTGGATGGTCATAAATGAACCTGAATGATTAGCAAATAATTTGGAATTGAAGGAGGAACCTAATTATAAACAAAAAGAAAAGCAACAGCAGCAGTCAGGGCTCCTCTGTCAGGGACAGTCAGATCTGCCAGGGCTGGATCCTCATGTCTGGTTAACATGTGGGTAGAAGACCATGTGGTTTCTCCATATTTGGTTGGTTAAGTGAATGAGTAAGAATGTGGCAGACAGAATATAATTTGGGGACATGTGAAGTCAGTGAAACATGGGAAAAATATAAAAGTGGAATATTTTGCACGGGTGATTGACTGGAAAATGTTGGTATTCAGAGGGGCTTGGGTGTCTTTACACATGCAGCATAGAAAGGTAATATGCAGTTACAACAAGCAATCAGGAAAACAAATGGTATCTTAGCCTTTATTACAAAGGGAGTAAAGAGCAAATAAATCTTACTTCAGTTATTTAGGTGGGTAAAACCGTTGTTTTGCTCTCCTTACCTAAGGGATGAACTTCCTTAAAGGGACTGCAATACCTGTTTATTAGACAGATTATACACTCGAGGGATAGTGTGGGAAGGTGGAGTTAAGGTAGATAATCAGCCATGATCTTTATGGATGGTGGAACAAGATTAAAGACCCCCTGTTTTTAGTCGAATTTGGTGAGAAACAAGATCTGTCTGTCACAGGACAATGTGGAGAGACATTGAACTGGACACCTCGAAAGATCCATTGTTTGTAATGATGGAACTAAACAACTAAAGGAACCAGTGTATGAAAATAGGGAAGAACTGCTCACTTTTGATGCTCATGTGTTGGTTTAATTTTGAATAAAGATTAAATGCATCAGTGTGTGTGGGAGTCAGAATTAACTGTCACTAGAGGGCAATATTTCTAAACAGAGTCTCAGTGCTGAATGTGTCATTGGTGGAATTGTTCAAAACCACAATACCGGCACATATATGTAATCTGTCTAATGAACAGTCATTGCGTTCCCTCTAAGGTAAATATATCCTTCCTCAGGAAAGGAGACCAGAACTTTGCACAGTACTCCAGCATAAACCCAAAGTGTAAATCGTGGAAGGTTCAATCAGTTTAAGAATAGAGTTAAGCACATCTCACTGTTGATGTCTACAGAGGTGACAAAACCTTCTCAAGAGGATTGTATTTCTTTAAGAAGCCTATTTGCATGAGCCCATGTGTATTATATAAAGCAATGAAAAAACTCGGATAAATGTTTCGTTTGTCTTGTTGCAAGTCCTGCTGGAATTTATTCACGAGTTCTTCATATTGTTGCTCATCAACTTTCCTGTCAAAAGCCCTGCAACAGAATAAAGAATATATAATTTTCATTTTATTCCACTGGACAAATCCTTTCTGGAATCCAAGTCAATTGTCAGGACAATAGGAACAGGAGTTGATCACTCAGCCCACTGAGGACCCTCCACCATTCAGTTCATCCACAGCTGTAGTAACATAATAGATAAGCTAGCTGAATGGGCAGACAATTGCCAGATTGGATTTAATACAGAGGAATGACATTCAATGGCATCACCATCACTGAATCCCCCCCTATCAGCATCCTCGGTGTCACTTTTGACATGAAACAGAACTGGACTAGCCATATAAATATGGTGGCTACAAGGACAGGTCAGAGGTTAGAAATCCTGTGATGAGTAACTCACCTCCTGAATCCTCAAGGCCTGTCACCCATCGACAAGGCCCAAGTCAGGAGTGTGATGGAACACTCCACTTGCTGGATGAGTGCAGCTTCAACAACACTCAAGAGGTTTGACATCATCCTGGACAAAGCAGCCCACTTAATTGACACCACATTCACAAACTTTCACTCCCTCCATCACTGACACACACTGGCAGCAGTATGTACCATCTACAAGATGCACTGCAGGAACTCACCAAGGCTCCGCGGACAGCATCTTCCAAACCCACAACCACCACCATCTAGAAGGACAAGGACAGCAGATACCTGGGAACACCAACGCCTGGAAGTTCCCCTCCAAGCCACTCACCATCCTGCCTTGGAAATATATGGCCATTTCTTCACTATAGCTGAGTCAAAATCCTGGAGATCCCTCCCAAACAGCACTGTTGTTGTACCTACACCACATAGAGTGCAGTGGTTCAAGAAGGCATCTCACCATCACTTCCTCAAGGGTAATTAGGAATGGGCAATAAATGCAGGCCCAGCCAGCAGCACCCACACTCCATGAATGAAACAAAAACAAAGTGAACTGATGCATTTTGCATAAGGTATAGGGAGAGGCAATAGAGACGGCATGGAACAATTCTAAAGAGCGCACAGGGACAGAGGGACCTTGGGGTGCATGGATCTTTGAAGATGAGAGCACATAGTGAGAAAATGTTTCACAAACTACATAGGAACTTGGGTTTCATGGATAGAGGTGTTGAATACAAAAGCAGGGAAGTGATGCTGAACCTTTATTACGCTCTGGAGAGGCCACAAATAGATTATTGCATCCAGTGATGGTCACCACACATTAGCAGGGATGTGAGGCTCTTTGAGGGGGTGCAGAGGAGACTTACTCAAATGGTTCCCTGGGTTCGGGATTTTAGTGACAGGGTTGGGTTGGAGAAGCTGGTGTTGTTCTCCTTGGGGTAAAGGAGTTTGAGGGGTGTTTGGATACAGCTGTACAAGATTCTGACAGGGTTCAATATCGTAGAAAAGGAAAAGCTGTTCTCATGAGCTGATGGTACAAGAACTAGGGGAGACAGATAGAAGACTTTGGGCAAGAGATTCAGGGGGTATCTGAGGAAAAACCTTTTTATGCAGCGAATGGTAATGATCTGGAACTCACTGTTTATTAGAGCAGAGGAAACAGAGATGATGAATGATTTCAGAAGGAAATTGGATGGGCATTTGAGGGGAATAAATGTGCAGGGTCACTGAGTTAAAGGGAGGGTTTGGCACTGATTGGATTGCTCTATATAGCCACCATGGTCTCAATGGGCTGAATTGCCTCCTTATGTGCAGTCAGGAATTTATAGGCCAAATTTAACATGCTCCCTTCAGACAAGTTTGGTCATGGACAGGGCATTTAATTGTATGTGAGGGTGGCAGGCGGGCACCCTGCTGCCTTGCTGCCTCCACCAAAGCTAAATCCAGTGCGGGGTAGCTCGTGGGCGGCCATCCCAACCCTTCCCAACCCACCATCAATGGAGGCACTTAAGTGGACAATTCATGTCAACCTAAGAGACTCTTATCGCAGCCAAAGGCATTAACCCAGAGGCAGGAGGCCCTATCACTACTCGGGTTGCTCTCTGTGGGAGGGAGCACCTTGTTGTCGAGGGATTGGCATCAGGAAGGTGAGCAGAGCCACAGGAAGAAGCCCCTTTGCAATTTTTTCCTACACACTCAACCTCTCCCCCGTGAGTCCCTTTGCTGCGATCCTCTTGCTGCCATCGGTCACCTGTTATCCTGGGATCCAGCACTGAACCTAGGCCGCTGAGGAACAGAGCCAACAGCAGCCACTGCACCTTCTTGACCCTGACAAGCACTGAGATCTGCTGGCCTCTGATTGGCCAGCAGTTTTTGGAGAAAGAGGCCTCTGTCCCCTGGGGTCCTTGGTCCCAGGGAAGGCCTGTCATTGGCCGCCTGGAAGGCATTTAATGTAGCAGGCACTCTCTAAAGGAGGTGATGCTGGGCCCTCAACAGCTATTTAGCTGAGATCCCCATCGCCTCCATTGAAATAGCGCCTTATAAGTCTATAATCCACACCCCTACTCTATTTACTTACTTTAGCACCACCTTTGGAAAAAAAAACCCAGTCACATCTTTCCTTCTACAACTTCTGATTTGCAAACATGAATCTTGGGACAGCAATTTTTAAAAAAATGTTTCCTGAAGGAATCACAAGTTTATTCCCAGTCTATAGAGGGAGTTTTGTACTTTCAAGATATTGAGAGAATGCCCCTTGTGTGAATTCTCGTGGGATCTACGTGTTGCGACTGCAGAATGCGGTAGCTCGTGGACACATGTGTGATCCAGAGCAAACATGTCTGCAGTAAGTGCCAGAGACTCGAGGAGCTTCGGCTCAGAGTCTTTGAGCTGGAGGCCGAGCTGCAGACACTACGAGGCATCAGGGAGGGGGAAAGTTACTTGGAATCTTCATTCCAGGAGACGTTCACACTACTTAGAATAGGATCAGCTGATTTGGTCAGTGGTCAGGGACAGGAGGGTGTCGCTATGAGTGAGGCAGATTAGGGATCGAGAAGGTAGAAGTGGAGGAGCCTCAGCCCTTGCAGTTGTCCAACAGACTTGAGTTCCTGCAGTTTGTAGGGATGAAAGTGGGGTCTGCAGCATGGCTGAGCGAACTGACCATGGCACCATCGTACAGGAAGCCAGTCAAATATGGGGAGTGAATAGGAATGTAGTGGGTGTAGGGGACAATATAGTCAGAGGGATAGGCACAGTTTCCTGCAGCTGAGAGTGAAACCCAGAAGGCTGGATTGCTATCTCGTGCTAGGGTTCGGGACACCTGATCAGGGCTGGAGGGGAACTTGCAGTGGGAGGTGGAGGATCCAGTGGTTATGGTCCATGTGGGTACCTTCCTCACCTGAGCTTCCACCTCGGGCCGGGTGAGAAATATGCATTGCAGCGAGTTCCCGAGGCCTTCAGTCAAGGGCAGCAGAGTCAGATGAGAGGAGGCCACACCCATTTTTACAGCACTAGCTGCCATAAAGCAGCTAAGTTTAAAATACCCAGCCACTTTGATAAGCCAGGTGGAAGGTAAATGTTCAATGCAAGTGGGTAGGATAGGGAGTTGTTGGTCAGTGGGGAGGCAGTGTGGTGGTAGAATGGGTCTGGGGTTGGCGGGGGAATGGGAGGAGAGTTGAGGGGGTTGGGATTGGTCATGGGATGAGGAGGGCAGTAGGGGGTGTTGAGTGGGTAGTTGGTGAGGAGGGGGATATTCGGGAGGTCAGGGATGTAGTTGTGTGGGTGGTGGGAGGTTGTTGGCAGCTCGGAAGGGTATTTGTGGAGTCCAGGGTTTAGTTGGTGGGTTGGGATTGTCGTCAGGGTGCTGGAGGGGGTTGTCATGGTTTTGGGAATGGGTTGTGGTCTTAAGGTCAGGAGGGCATTCGGGCAATGGGAAGGTGGTGGGCGGTTAGAGAGTTGGGGAGTACTTTGTGAGTTGTTGGAAGGTAGTCAGGACTTTGAGGGGCTTGTTGGGGGATGGGTGAGGGTGTTGGAAGAGGCCCCTGGGTGGTCAGGCAGAGGTGGACAGTACGATAGTTATCCAGGTTTTAGATGTGATTTTAATTCTTCTAATTTTTCCTGGGTAACTAGTTTGGAACCTTCCGAAGTCTCCGATTTAAAGTGGAGTAAGGAATGGTTCCCAGTGCAGGGTAATTGCCAAAGAGAAGTTTGAGCTTCCCGGGGAATTCCCATACAGTCCTTGCATGGTGAGATCCAAGGGCACCTTATGGATACGACACCCCGGAGATCGGAAGTTATGGGCCAGTGGGTCTAAGACTAATGTTTTAAACTTAAATAAGGGCAAATATGAGGGCATGACGACAGAGCTGGCTAAAGTGAACTGGTGAAATAGGTTTAGAGATAGTTCTGTAGAGATGCAGTGGCAGATATTTCAGGAGATATTCCATAACCCTCAGCAAAGTTACATTCCAGTGAGAAAGAGAAATTCTCTGGGAGGAACACACCATCCGTGGCTAACTAAGGAAGTTAAAGGTAGCATCAAATTGAAAGAAAGAACATAGAATTCCATGAAGATCAGAAAATTGGACTTAGTATATAAAAAAAACAAAGAATGACCAAAAGAATAATAAGGAGGGAAAATTAAAATATGAGAGTAAGTTTGCTGGGAATATAAAAATATACATTAACGGTTACGACAAGTATTCAAAAAGGAATAGAATAACTAAAGTGAGTGTTTGTCCTCTAGAGAGTGAGTGTGGAATTAATAATGGAAAATGACGACCTGGCAGGTGAGTTTAGCAGATGATATTTTGCATCTGTCTTCACTATAGACGAAAAAGTAACATCCCAGGAATAATTGTGAAGCAAGAGGTGAAAGGGAGGGAGGAACTTCAAACAATTACAATCACCAGGGAAAGAGTACTGAGAAAACTATTGGAATTAAAGGCTGACAAGCCCCCAGGCCCTGATGGACTTCATCCTAGAGTCTTAGAAGAAGTAGCTGCTGAAATAGGAGATGCATTGGTTTTAGTTTTCTAAAATTCCCTAGATTCTGGATGGGTCTCATCAGATTGGAAAATAGTGAATGTAATTCCTCTTGTCCACTTTGTCAGGAAGAATAGAAAAGCAGCAGGTTGTTTAACTGGATAGAGATTGCAGAACTCTGAGGTACAGAGGGATCTGGGTGTCCTGGTAGATGAAACACAAGAAGTTAGTATGCAGATACAGCAAGTGATTAGGATGGGAAATGTTATCATTATTGCAAGGTGACTGGAATATAAAAGTAGGGATCTTTGCTACAGTTCTACAGGGCATTGGTGAGACCACATCTGGAGTACTGTGGATAGTTTTGGTCTCCTTATTTAGGAAGGGAAATAATTGCCTTAGAAGCAGTTCAGAGAAGGTTCACTCTACTGATTCCTGGGACAAGATCACTTATGAGAAAGGTTGGGCATGTTGGGCCAATTGGAATTTAGAAGAATGAGGTGATCTTATTGAAACATAGAAGATGCTGGAGAGACATGACAGAATGGATGCTGAGAGGATGTTTCCCCTTGATGAAGAGACCTGAACTGGTAAGTCTTTCTCTTTAATTTCTCTTTAATTTTTGTAAGTTCAGTCATCTAGTTAAAAGGTTGGTAAGGTAGCTGACTCAGCTGAATGTGCGACAGTAATCTGTCAATCACCTGAAACCCGATTAGGGCCTTAATAGGGGTTAATTACTATTTGAATCTTAACTAGTGGTGAGTCAAATAAGCTCTATTTAAGTGAGGGACTATCTCTAAGCATGCTCCAGTGTACTTGCACACGAACAGGAGAGAGAGCACATCCTGAGTGGGCACAGCCAGAGTGGGTATTCGGAATTTCTTCCAAAGCAGGAATTCGGTGCATAGGGGAGGAGGTGCTGTTTGCGTTTATTCCCTGCTATCCAACTTCTTAAACCTTCAGAGCATGCTGCAGCAGGAGAGGCTACAAGGGAAAGGAATCACTGGTAAGTAGAGGGTAAGGTATTTACTACTTTAATCACTTATAGTTCAAGGTCTTTTTGTGGTTTACAGTTTGTATACTCTGCAGTAACGAGGATCAGGAAAGAAGGGCCCTAGAGGAACTGAAATAAGAGGTTTAATTTCAATGGATAAGTCATGGCAGGAGCACTCAAAGCCGTGGTGTGCTCCTCCTGCTCCATGTGGGAAGCCGGGGACATTTCCAGTGCCCGGGACCAGCATGTGTGCAGGAAGTGTGTCCAGCTGCAGCTCCTGGAATATTGGGTTTCAAAGTTGGAACGGCAGCTGAGGACACTGTGGAGCATCCGCAAATCTGAGAGCATCGTGGATAGCATGTTTAGAGAGGTGGTCACAGATGAAGGGACTTGGGGAAGGAAGGGAATGGGTGACCACCAGGCAGTCCAAGAGAAACAGGCAGGTAGTTCAAGGGTCCCCTGGGGTCCCGCTCGCAAATCGGTATTCCTTTTGAGGCTGACGAGGGCGCTGGTTCCTCCAGGGAGTGCGGACAGAGCCAATCTTCTGGCACCATAAGCAGCCTGTCTGTACAGGAGGGGAGGAAGGGAGGAAGAGCTATAGCAATAGGGGATTCTATGGTCAGGGGAACAGATAGGCTCTACTGTGGCCGTCAATGTGACTCCAGGATGTTATGTTGCCTCCCTGGTGCCAGGGTCTGGGAAGTAACTGAATGGCTGCAGGGCATCCTGAAGGGAGGGGGTGATAAGGCAGAGGTCATGCTACATGTTAGTACCAATGACAGCGGTAGAAAGAGGGATGAGTTCTTGCTTCAGGAATTCAGGGAGTTAGGCAGTAGACTAAAAAGGAAGACTTCTCGGGTTGTAATGTCTGGATTACTCCCAGTGCCACATGTTAGTGACCTCAGAAATAGGAGAATAGTGCCGATGAATACGTGGCTTAAGAGTTGGTGCAGGAGGGAGGGTTTTAAATTCCTGGATCACTGGGACCGTTTCTGGGGAAGGTGGGACCTGTACAAGTGGGACAGTCTACATCTGAACCAGAGCGGGACTAACATCCTTGCAGGTGTGTTTGCTAGTGCTGTTGGGAGGAGTTTAAACTAATTCGGCAGGGGGAGTGGACACAGAATGTTAGCAGAATAGGGACACATCAAAATGCAGTAAAACAATCAAGTCAGAGGGAGTACAGCTGCAATAAGCTTCAAGGGAGTAAGGCAAGGCTGGATGGCCTCTACTTTAATGCCAGGAGTATTACAGGTAAAACGGATGAGTTAAGGGTGAGGATTGACACGGGGAATTGTGATATAGTAGCCATCACTGAGACATGGTTGAGGGAAGGGCAGGATTGGCAACTCAACATTCCAGGATATAGAATCTTCAGGCGAGACAGGGGAGGGGGTAAAAGAGGAGGAGGCGTTGTATTATTAGTAAAGGAGTCAGTTACTGCAGTAAGGAGAGATGATACCTTGGAGGGGGTATCAAATGAAGCTTTGTGGGTAGAGCTTAGGAATAAAACAGGGGCAGCCACATTATTAGGTGTTTATTATAGACCCACAGATAGTCAGCGGGAAATTGAGGAGCAAATATGTGCACAATTTGTGGAGGTGTGTAAAAACAATAACAATAGGGTAATTATATTAGGCGATTTCAACTTTCCCAACATTAATTGGGATAAACAGAGTGTTAAGGGCTTGGATGGAGTGGATTTCTTGAAACGCGTACAGGAGAACTTTTTAGATCAATATGTAGAGGGTCCAACAAGGGACGGTGCATTGCTGGACCTAATTCTGGGGAATGAAGCCGGACAGGTGGCTGAGGTGGTGGTGGGGGAGCATTTTAGTGATAGCGATCACAACCTGGTACAGTTTAAATTTGTTATGGACAAAGAAATAGACAAGTTGCAAAAAAATGTTTTGGATTGGGGGAGAGTGGATTTTAGTAAAATAAGGCAGGATCTGGCCAAGGTAGACTGGAAAAAGTTACTTATGGGGAAATCTACAGAGGAGCAGTGGGGGGTGTTCAAAAAGGAAATGGGGAGGGTACAAGCTCAACATGTTCCCTCTAGGATGATAGGAAGGAGTAACAAACCCAGAGAACCATGGATGACCAGAACAAAAACAGAATTACCTGGAAAAACTCAGCAGGTCTGGCAGCATCAGTGGAGAAGAAAAGAGTTGATGTTTCGAGTCCAATGACCCTTCAACAGAACTGTTGAACAGAACAGTTCTGTTGAACGGTCATTGGACTCGAAACGTCAACTCTTTTCTTCTCCACCGATGCTGCCAGACCTGCTGAGTTTTTCCAGGTAATTCTGTTTTTGTTTTGGATTTCCAGCATCTGTAGTAGTTTTTTGTTTTTCTCATGGATGACCAGAGATATTTAGGTTACGATGAGAAGGAAAAGAGAGGCTTTTAGCAGGTACAAGGGAAGCAAATCAGCAGAGGCAATAATGGAGTATAGACTGTGCAGGTTGGAGCTTAAGAAAGCAATTGGGAGAGCAAAGAGGGGATATGAGAAAGTTCTGGCTAGTAAAAGTAGGGAAAATCCCAAGATATTCTATAAGTATATCAATGGGAAGAGGATAACCAGGGAAAGAGTAGGGCCCAGAAGGGACCAATGGGGCAATCTATGGGTGGAGCCTGTAGGGGGTGGTGTGTGTGTGTCAGCTTCCCCTCTGACTTCTGAGCGGTCTGAATCGCTCCCACTCACTGGATTTTAGACCTTGGACTTAATTGGGGGTTGTGACAAATTGCAGCAGACAACTGGTTTTGGTGCAAGAAAAAAAAAACTGATGTTTTATTTTGGCTGAGGCACTGATGAAAAGATGTGAAAGGGGTCTATCAAAAATACACAACATGGTGGATGTGAGAATGTCAGAAAAACAGGAGCCAACTCCATATGAACCTGACTAATGTGAATGGGGATGTCTCGCTGTGTTCTCAGAAGAAGGAACTGCAGATTGTGAGATATGAATCACTCCATTATACAATAAATATTGACCAATGTTCCCATGTACCCGGATGAGCCCAATAATCACAGTCCGACTCCCGGTTGAGTGATGTTGAGACAAGGGCTGACGTAAAGAAATGTCAAACACAATATATCAGCAACTAAATTCACCTGAGATAGTACGAACTAGTAGGCTGTCTTCCTGTTTTGACCGTTTGATCCGTTGGTTTCGGTGGACTGATGACTTCAGGAATTATTGTAACATATACCCTGAATGTCTGTTCTACTTTGCCACTTGCCAAGTGTCCAATAACTCCCCAAGGTGCAGAGACGGGAACAACTGTACCTGTAGACAAAGAAACACATTGTTTCAGCATTGCTCATGGTGAATCAGAAATTACAGGTGAGTGGACAGGGTGACTTTGCTTTTCTTTTATTCATTCACGGGATGTGGCCTTCACTGGCTGGGCCAGCATTTACTACCCATCCCTAATTGCCCTTGAGAAGATATTGGCGAGCTGCATTCTTTAACCGCTGCAGTCCGTGTGGTGTCGGTAGACCCACAGCGCTGTTAGGAAGGTAGTTCCAGGATTTTGACCAGTGACAGTGAAGGAATGATGATATATTTCCAAGTCAGGATGGTGAGTGACTTGGAGGGGAACTTCCAGTTGGTGGCATTGCCATCAATCTGCTGCTCTTGTCCTTCTAGATGGTAGCGGTCATGGGTTTGAAAGGTGAAAGCTGAGATGATTTAACTGAGATATGGAAAACACTGATCTGGGCATTGAATTATGGACACACAGAATGATGCAGGCTGCTCCTGTCTTGTTTGGTGGACTTATCACACTAACTAACCTGACCTCCTCTCTTCCCATAGACACACAAAAATATTTCCCATTATCTCAACAATTGTCTTTTCAATTTTACTATTAAATTTGCTTAACTACAAGTTCAGGCAGTGCTCTCCAGATCACAGCGACTCATTGTTTAAATAAATGTTGCATCTGGTTCTGTTGCCAATTATCTTAATTCTATGTCCTCCGGTTATCGACTGCACTGCCAATGGAAACAGTTTATCCTTATTTACTCTGTCAAATCCATTCCTGGTTCTGCACACCTTGGATCTCTCAAATCTCCTGGCAAATTTCTCTGCTCTGAGGAAATGACCTCCGACCTCTCCAGTCTCTCCATGTAACTGAGACCCATCCACACTCCTATCATTCTAGTAAATCTCTTCTGCACCCTCTCCAAGGCCTTGATCTCCTTCCTATTGTAAAGAAACAAAGATGTGCCTGGAGGAGGTGTGATTGACAGAATCTGAACAGCTCCCACCTGAAAACAAAAAGAGCAAAACAAGAGAGAAAAAAGGAAACCAGCAAAGAGAAAGGAAAGGAAATGGAGGCAGAGGTTCTGATGAGAGTCATTGGAACACGGCAGGAAACTGTGGACAGCAAGATCAGCATGGAAGCAAGATGGAGAATTAAAATGACAGGTTACCAGAGGCTTGAAGACTGAAGGGATGTGTTTTGGAAAGCAATCGCCTTATCTTACTCACATTCATACATACAAATTAGGAGCAGGAGTAAATCATTTGGCTGCTCGAGCCTGCTCCACCATTCAGTAAGATCATGGCTGACCTGATTTTGGCCTCAACTGCACATTCCTTCCTACTCCCTGCACACTTTGACTCCCTTGTTAGTAAAGAATTTGTCTATTTCTACCTTAGAATAATCTAATCACCTGCATCTAGTGTTTTAAACCTAAATAAAGGTAACTATAAGATTATGAAGTCAGAGTTAGCCAAGGTGAACTGGGAAACTAGGTTAAAACGTAGTACAGTAAAGTTGCAGTGACAAATTCTTAACAAGATATTTAAAGGATAGCCTTACATTCAAAGAAAAACTGTACAAATCTGCAATGATTAGCTGTCGGTCAGAGGATTGGACAGATTTTAAGAGCCAGCAAACAATGAATTTAAAGTGAATGAAGTGGCAGAAAGCAGAGTATGAAAGAAAGTTAGCTAATTATCGATAAATAGATAGTAAAAGTTTCTACACATATTTGAATAGCAAAAGAATAACCAAAGCTAACGAGTGATTCTGGGGAATTGGTAACAGAAAACAAAGAAATGGTGGAGGCGTTGAACAGGTATTTTGTCTCTATTTTCACAGTGGAGGACTTGGATAACTTCCCAAAGAGTCTTGAAAATCAAGAGATGATCGGGAGGGGAGAACATAATACAATCACCATCACCTGGAAAAGGTGCTAGGAAAACTATCTGACCTGAAATCAAAACAGAGAATGCTGTAAATACTCAGCAGGTCTGGCAGTATCTGTGGAGAGGGAAACAGAGTTAATGTTTTGAGTCTGTATGATTCTCTCAGAGCTGAATCATACGGACTTGAAACATTAACTCTGTTTCTCTCTCCACAGATACTGCCAGACCTGATGCATTTTTCCAGCATTCTCTGTTTTTAGTTCAGATTTCCAGCATCCACAATATTTTACTTTTAAACTATTAGACTATGATGATAGGAGTACATTTTTATATTTCTGTGTTAATGTGTATATTCTGTGTGGGCAAGGGTAATTTGTGTCTGTCTGTGTCCAGGGTTAATCAAAGTGAGGTTAGTGGAGTCAGATTCTCTGTAGAGTGTAAGGCACAAAAGGCTAAGGGTGTTAACTTCTTGTATTTCGTAATGAGACCTTGTAGTGAGTGTTAACCTTCTCCCCCATCCAGGCAGGGCAGCTGTCGCTTTCGTGGCCACTCCCGCTCGCCCAGGCTGAGCCCGCCCGACGAGAGCCAAATCCTGGCCTTAGATTCTGAAATAATCCAGCAGATTGGAAAACAACTCAAGTAACACATTTATTCAAGCAAGGAGGGAGACAGAAAGCAGGAAACTACAGGCCAGTTAGCCTAACATCTGTCATAGGGAAAGTGCTCAAATCTATTATTAAGGATGTTGATCACGCAGTGCCAACATGGCTTTGTGCAAGCAAAATTGTTTTTAATGAATCTGTTTCAATTTTTTGATGAAGTAACATTCAAGGTGGATAAAGGGGAACCTGTGGATGTGATGTACTTGGATTTCCAAAAAGCATTTGATAAGATACCACATCAAATGTAACTACACAATATAAGAGCACATGCTGTAGGGTGTAAGTTATTAGTGTGGATAAAAGATTGGATGGCTAACAGGAAGCAGAGGGTAGGATAAATGGTTCTTTATCAGGTTGGCAAGCTGTAACTAGTGGAGTACCAGAGGTTTCAGTGCTGGGGCCTCAACTGTTTACAATCTACATCAATGACTTGCTTGAAATAAATGAATGCGAACCCAGTTCCTTCATTGTCTATGGGTCAAAATCCGGGAACTCCCTCCCTAACAGTACTGTGGGTGTACCTACACCACAGGGACTGTAGCAGTTTAAAAAGGCAGCTCACCACTACCTTCTCAAAGACAATTAGGGATGTACAATAAATGCGGACATTGCTGGCAATGCCCACATCCTGTAAATTAAAAAGAAAACAAATGTATAGTAACTAAATTTACTGATGACACCAAGCTATGTAAGAAAGTAAGTTGTCAAGAGGAGGTTGTAAGTCTGCAAAGAGATATAGACAGATTAAGTGAGCAGGAAAAGTTTGGCAGATTGAGGGTAACAAGGGTAAATGTGAGCTTGTTCACTTTGGCAGGAAGAATAGAAACACAGTATAGTATTTAAATGGAGAGAGATTGCAGAATCTAGTCGTACAGAGGGATCTAGGCAACCTCAAAGCTGAATCACATAAGGTTAGTGTGCAGGTACAGCAAGTGATTAGAAAGGCAAATGGAATGTTGGTGTTTATTGCAAGAGGAATGGAATATAAAAGTCAGAAAGTTTACTACAGCTGTACTGGGCCTTGGTGAGACCATGTCTAGCGCACTGGGCAGTTTTGATCTCCTTATTTTTAAAAAATGTATAATTTTTTTGCAAGCAGTTCAGAGAAGGTTCAGAGAAGGTTCACTGATCTCATTCTCGAATGAAGGAGTTGCCTTATGAAGACAGGCTGAACAGGTTAGTCCTATATCCAGTGGAATTTAGAAGAATGAGAGTTGATCTTATTGAAACATACAAGATCCTGAGCGGACATGATAGGTGGATCCCCAGAGAATGTTTCCTGTTTTGGGGAGACTAAAACTGAGGGACAGTTTAAAAATAAGGGGTCTCCCTTTGAAGGTAGAGATGAGGAGAAACTGTTTCTCCCAAAGGATCGTTGGTGTGTGGAATCCTCTTCCCCAGAAAGTAGTGGAGGGTGGGTCTTTGAATTGATTTAAGGCAGGATCAGAAGATTTCTGTTAGTCAAGGGTTATGGAGGGGCAGACAGGAAAGTGGAACTGAGACCACAACCAGATCGGCCATGATCTTATTGAATGGTGGAGCAGGCTCAAAGTGCCAAACTCCTCCCCTATTCCTGCTCCTATGTTCCTATTGGATGTCCTGTTAGAATCCTCTTTATTTTTTTCTGTATTTCCCAAAATTTATATCGATTTGCAAATGTTGGTATTCTGCGTTGTGTACCCAATTCCAAATCATTAATATTTATTAAAGTGTAATATTCCTGGACTCCAAAAGTGTAATAGCCCCTGACCCCTGAAGAACACCACTGAAAACTTCCTTCCAGTCTGAAAAACAACTGTCCACCACTACTCTGTGTGTTCTGTCACTTAGCCAATTCTGTATCTACGCTGCCAACCCCCTTAATCCCATGGGCTTTAATTTGCTAACAGTCTATTATATAGTAATTTGTCAAACATCTTTTGAAAGTGTGTATACATCATATCAACTGTAACCTCATCCACCTTTAACCATTAAATATCACAATGAAGCTAGTCAAACACGATTTATCTGTAACAAGACAGAATTTCCTGCCACTGAGCCTCAGTCTGGACCCAGCATTCCAGCAGCATCCAGTAACCTGAGAGAGATGCAATGTATCAGCTTCCACAAGGGTACATGTCGACTCCAGTAGTGGGATTCATGCCTGGCATATGGAGCCTTTATTATACTAGGAAAATTCAGCAGCCACTGCTGGAGTTGGAACATGAGTTTGGAATCCCACTCCCACCACATGTGGGAAACTGTCAGATTCTGGGAGTATAAAAGAAGCAGCCCAAGTGGGATTTCTGCCCACTAGTAACATGTGAACGAGTATCCCTCAGAGATTGACAATGGTGGAGCTCTTTGGTCAGTGTGTCTGTCTATACACCAAGGGCGGAATCATTCCAGATTTGCCCTCAGTTCAGTAGCGGACGAATAAAATGAGGGTTTACCTGCCGGCCGCGATGGCAGGTTTTCACCCCGTATCGTCCCACGCCCAACGCATTACTAATGCATTTCTGGGAAACACACCGTTTCCATGGCGGGCAGGCTCTCATTCACCTGCAACGCCATCACCTTGCTGCTTCATCACACCAGGCACCACATTTAAAATACAGCCGCACTCAGTGCTTCCAGCTCAGGACTGCAGCAAAGAAGACAGGACACCTAAAGGCAAAAAGACTGCAGTACCGAGTGCCTTTTGGACACTGTGGAGGCCCACAGTGATGTCCTCTACCCCTGCTCTGGACGCAGGAGGGGCAGCTACATTAGCACTCCGGCCTGGTGGGCAATGGCAGTGGCGATCAGTGCCCTTGCTGCACGTAAGAGTTGGCCATCGAATGCAGATGGAGGATGAATGAACTCATCAATGCAGCCAGGGTATGGCAACCAGCCCATCTCTCTAAACTCATACCCTCAGGCCCATCACACATTCACTGGCACCTCACTCACTGCCAGCTCAAGGAACATCACCCATTCTCACACACAGACCCTCATATGTCCATCTGGGCTCATCTCTTCTGGAAACTGCCTCCTCAGCCCTCACCATCTTGAGGCCACTTGCACAGATCAACGTGTGCCCTCTCACACACCCTGCAATACCTTCCTTCTCCAGTGCAGCTCTCATCCTGCAGCCTCTTCCCTTGCCTGAGGCCACTTCTCCCCCTTCCTCAAGCAAGCCCTAGCCCTGCAGCCATTGAAAAGCCACCAACATTTGGCTGATCTTGTAGATCGAGACCTACCCATGATCCCCACTAAAAGGGCTGCGGTTGCGGCCTTGTTGTCTTCGATTGAGCCTGCCGCACCGTGCCCCTCACCGTGATGTTGCCTGCGGGCCTGCAAACCTCCAAATCTTCTTGCTTAAACTCTGTTTCAACTGCGCCCAATTGCTCACTGCCTGCTAGCTGGGTTCCCGCTCTCTCCCTTCTGCTAGCTGGTTTCTCTATCAGCTTTCAAAACTGCAACCCTTCTGCTAGCTGATTTCTCCCCCTCCCCTTCATAACTGACTGCCCAGTTATACTGTCTTTCGAATTTCTTATCTCATCCAAATCAAGGTTAGTTCTTTGTTTGACTTTGGTGGGCTTTCCCTGGTGACTGTTGTATCTTTGTTTTTAATGGGCTCGCATGATGCTTATCATTGTCTTCCTGCCTTGTAACTAGTTTTGAACTGAAAGCCATTGTATGGGTGGAGTATTGATGGGTTCGCATAATTGAATTGATTGTGCCTTCCTGCCTTAGAAACCAGCCCGCAGGCAACATCACAGCGAGGGCCATGGGGTGGCAGGCTCAACTGAAGACAACAAGGCCGCAACCACAGCCCTCCACGAAGACCGACCACCCACAACCGCACCCTCCACCCAACTGAAGAACCTTCGCAGATTCCACAGACCAGGACCATGTGGGGACGGCAGACCCCAGAGGACACAAAGAGCGTACGCCAAAACTGCAACTGGCTTACCTGGCTGGATTTTGAACTGTCAAGGAACTCTGGGTTGGTGAGCATGATCCCTGACCTCTCCTGGTTCAATTTAGTTAGGTTTTGGGGGTGGGGCAAGGGTAAGGGGATTAGTAGCATGATTTTCCCTTGTTATGCCATGTGTTACCCATTCTTAACTAAGTATACTTTGTAAGTCTGTATAATCTCAGCTTAATCCAAATGTTATAAGTTCATTTGTGACTTAAATAAACCCAGTTTTTTTTTTCTTGCACCAAAACCAGTTGTCTGCTGCACTTTGTCACACCCCCCAAATAAGTCCAAGGTCTAGAACCCAGGGAGTGGGAGAGATTCGAACCGCTCAGAATTCAGAGGTGATACTGACTCACACCACCACCCCCTACAAAGGGAAGAATGCATAATCTGTCTCCTCTCGTTGTCTGGTTTCAGTTAAAAGTCCAAAAGCCATATCCTTGTTGATGATATGAAAAATGTAGGAATTTTGAGAACCCTTCAAGTGCTGCCCGAAGCAAGGAAGGCAAACAAACCTTTAAGTCCAGACATCGTGGAGCCTGCCAGGTGCACATTGCTTATGTGCTGTTGTGAAACACTTCAGCGTGTTTTCCAGCCAACATGGGCTGACGATCCAGCGGTGGAGGATGATGCCGGCCGGCTGGGCTTATAAACATCTGCTTATCTATCTCAATGAGGTTCCCGATGTCCAATGGCAGGGAACACGGCCCGCCATGGGCGGGCTGAGCGGACAATCGCAAACGGGTTTCACGTGGTTGTGAAGCCGGTCACGCCATATTGTCCGGTCTCGCCACCGAACACGCCCGATACCAGCGGGCATGGAAAATCCCAGCCAAAGTTTCAAACAAGACACATCAAAGATTGAAGGGTTATTTTCCAGTCTATTGTTACCTTGATGGAACATTTGATGTACCTGCAGCATTAGAGAAATGTGAATAATTGAAAAGTCTCTCCAGGCCGGTCTCTATTGCACGATTTATATCCATTCCATGAACCGTTGTTTCAAGCCATTGGGGATGTAGGAATTTTTTCTCTTCATAATTCTAAGACAAAAAGAGCAGAATGTATTATCTTATGACACAACTGAACTACCCCTGTAAAGCACCAGTGTTGACTGGACATCCAGGTTTCCCAGGTGCATTAGTAGCATTCATGTCCTGGATGGGCTGGGATTGAAAGAGAGTTAGGAGGTTTGATGGAATTCTTGGCATTAACACTTCCTGGTTCATTTTCCTTTCTCGTTCAGTCTTATAATTGTGGCGTTGTCCTGCACTATTGGCCTTGCTCCTCCCCTTGGGTTTTCAATAAAAATCAGAGTGTTATTGACAGCCTTCCACACTGAGTCACTTCCCTCTGAGTGTTCTCAGGGTCAGAGAGAGAAGCCATGAGCACGAGTGCTCCTCCTGTCTCTGGGCCCCTTAATCCCAATCCCACCTACACCCCACGAGCTTCCCCCCAAACAACACTCTCCCCAGTCAATCATGCAGGTCATTTATCCCCATTCAACATTCACCAATTCATTCACCAAACAATCACAGAAAGTTCCCAGTAAAATGATAACTCCCATTATTTGCAGCCAGATGCCAACATCGACTGATACTTATGCAGAATGGGTCATTAATATTAAGAGCTACAATGATACAATGCAGTGTAAGTTTGTGCCCACCCGAAAGGTGATCCCACCACGACCATTAAACAGACCAGAGAGTACAAATTTTCATGTAACAGCATCATGCAATATATCCCATTATTTATTTATAACACTGCGGACGATAACACTGATTTTGTTCAGTGCTTCAGACCTCATTAACATATTCTGCACTTTGGGTCCTATGGAAGCAGTGACAGTAAATTAATATTTAGAGGAAAGATTCAAAACTTGTAACCCAGATAAAGTCCACAAGATCTTTCCTTTAACCTGCCTTCGGTTATTCAATGTAATTATATAATTATTTCACACAAGAGGTGTAACTGGATTCTACTTTACCAGTGATCTCACAGGCTCGAAATGTCAAATAACTCCTGAGCAACAAAGTGGAATGATTGAACAACATCAGTCTTCACCGTCAGTGATAAGCATTGGTGCCCTAACGTGTCTCTTTGTAACACAACTTTTAAGAGGCCAGGGGACAAAGACTGAATGGTTCACATTTGTATTGGGTTTCTTGATCATCAAGTCTGAAGACTCTTCTGATTGCTGCTTCTTATTCCTCTTTATTTTTAATATCTGGTATGTGACACAACTTTATCACAATATTTCAATGCCTCCTGGAAGTCAAAAAAACATAGGAAAGAGTGAGTTAATAGGTCAGTAGACAGAGTGGAAAAGAACCTTGAGAATCATGTAGATGTAAAACAAGTTAATGATTCACAATGAGCTCATTGTCCACTTGTGTCCTCGTAATTTCACCCCACAAAACCTGCTCACAGTGAAGAACCATTAGCAACAAAATAAACAGATCTCCAGCAATTATTCAACACTCTGAACCGAAGATAATTATCAATGACAAACGTCATCGAGACTAGCTCATCTGAACTGTCCAGAATGACACAAACATACTGTTAGGTGCAGAAGTGAGCCATTTGGCCCATTGAGCCTGCTCTGCCATTTAATGACATGCCCTAAAATATAACAGTGACTACAATGAAAACACATTTAATTGGCAATAAGGAGATTTGAGACATTGTGCAAGGTGCTGTGTAAATGCAGCTTTTGTCTTTCTTTCATTACACCTGCATGCAGTAGGAAGAGAACTGGAGCAGTAGTGATATTGGAGGTCCAATGTTGATTCTCTAAGGATAATTAATCACAGAGCAATCAATTGGTGTCAGGAAAGTGGCTACCAAAAAAATTACTACATTTACAAAGCAATTCAACTCTGTAACTAATACAACCTTACCATTCTGACTTTGCTGGCATCAAATTGCAGCACACCTTAAATGACATCTACCACTTTGATGCTAATGAAACTATCCAAGGATTCGTCAGTCAGACAAATGAACATAAGAGCTTATGATTTAGGCACAGCAGTAGGCCACTCAGCCCCTCAAAACTGTCCCATCATTCAATAAGTTCACGGCTGATCTGAATGTAACTTCAGCTCCACATTCTTGCCTACCCCTAATAACCTTTCACCCCTTGGTCGATCTATCTAGCTCTGCCTTAAAAATATTCAAAGACTTTGCTTCCACTGCCTTCTGAGGAAGAAAGTTCCAAAGACACAACCCTCAGAGAAAAATAATTCTCCTCATCTCTGTCTTAAATGAGTGACCCCTTATTTTTAAACACTGACACCTAGTTCCAGATTCTACACAAGAGGAAACATCCTCCCCACATCAACCCTGTCTGTGCCATTCAGGATCTTAAAGGTTTCAATAAATTTGCTCCTTCCTCATGTAAATCCCAGTGGATACAAGCCTAGCCTGTCCAGCCCTTCCTCATAAGACAAGCTGCCCATTCCTGGCATTAGTATAGTAAATGTTCTCTGAACTGCTTGTAATGCATTTACATCTTTTATTTTTATTCAAGGAGACCTTGAAATAATATTGTACACAGTACTCAAGATGTGGTCTCACCAATGCCCTGTACAACTGAATCATAACCTCCCTACTTTTGTTATCAACTGCCTTCACAACAAATGATAACATTCGGTTACGTTTCCAAATTACCTGCTCTACCTGAAAACTAAACTTTATCGATTCATGTGCTAGAACACCCAAATCCCTCTGAATCTCAGAACTCTGCAATCTCTCACCATTTAGGTAAAAGTTTCTTTTTTAGTCTTCCTACCAAAATGAACGATTTCACTTTTGCCTACACTATACTCCATTTGCCAGATCTTTGCCCACCCACTTAACCTATCCATGTCACTGCGTAGCCTCCTTACATCCTCTTCACAATTGACTTTCCTGCCTATCTTTGTGCCACCAGCAAATTTATCAATCATTCCTTCGGCCCCTTCATCCAAGTCATTTACATAATTTGTAAAAAGCTGAGCCCCAGCACTGATCCCTGTGGCACACCACTTGTCACATTCTGCTAACCAGAAAAAGATTCACTTATGCCAACTCTCTGCTTCCTGTCAGTTTCTTCTATCCATGCCAATATGTTACCCCCTACATCATGAGCTTTTAATTTTCTGCAATAATTTTTGTTGTGGCACTTTATCAAATGCATCTGAAAATATAAGTACAGTACATTTACCCCTTTATCAACAGCACATGTGACTCCTTCAAACAACTCCAATAAATTGGTTAAATTTGATTTCCCTTTTACAAAACCATGTTGACTCTGCCTGATTGCCTTGAATTTTTCTAAGTGCCCTGCTATTGTATCTTTCCTAATAACTTCTCACGTCCCTCTGACAGATGTTAGGCTAACCGGCCAAAAGTTTCCTGCTTTCTGTATCCCTCCCTCTTTGAATAAAGGAGTTATATTTGTTATTTTCCAATCCAATGGAACCTTCCCGAATCTGGGGAATTTTGGAAAATTAAAACTAACACAAAAACTATCTCATAAGCCACTTCCTTCAAGGGCTTAGGGTGAGGTCCATCCAGACCTGAGGATTGGTCAGCCCACAGCCCCAACAATTTGCTCAATCCCACTTCCCTGGTGATTGTAATTTTCCCGGGTTCCTCTCTCCCTTCCATTTCCTGATTTACAGCTATTTCCGGAATGTCACTTTATAGTCCTCTATAGTGAAGACCAAAGCAAAATATCTGTTTAATTCATCCGACATCCCCCAACTTGCCATTATCAGTTCCCCAGACACACTCTCGATCGGACCAATGCTCACTTTGTTAACCCTTTTCTTATTTAAATAACAAAAGAAGCTCTTACTATCTGTCTTTATATTATGTGCAAGCTTTCTCTCATACTCTAATTTTCCCTCCTTAAACTTTTTGTCATACTTTGAAGTTCTTTATATTCTTTCCAATCTTCTGACCTGCCACCCATCTTTGTGTAATTACATGCTTTTTCTTTAAGTTTGATACTGTTTTAGTTTACGACAGATGGTGGGCCCTCCCCTTGGAATTTTTCTCTCATTCGAATGTATATATTCTGTGTATCTGAAATATCCCTTTAAATGTCTGCCACTGAACTTCAATTGACCTTTCCCTTAACCTCATTTGCCAGTTCACTTTAGCTACCTTTGCTTTCATGCCCCCATAATTGCCGTTATTTTAGTTTGAAATACTCGTCTTCTACACACTCGTTCCTCCCTTACAATGAAGGTAAAAGTCAAACATATTTTGATTGCTGCTATCCAGGCGTGCCTTCACTAGGAGGTTATCAATTAATCCAATCTTGTTTCTCAATATCAGGTCTAGTATCGCCTGGTCTCTGGTTGGCTCCAAAATGCACAGTTCTAACAAACTACCCTGAAAACATTCTATCAACTCGCATCTGATTTTCCATGTCTTTATGCAGATTAAAATCCCCCATGATTATTGCTGTACCTTTCTGACAAGCCCCCATTCGCTCTTCTTTTATGCTCTGTCCTAGTGTGTAGTTACAATTAGGAGGCCTGTACACCACTTCCACAAGTGACTTCTTGCCTTTAACATTCCTCATCTTAAACAATCCACTACTAGATCCTGGTTTCCTGAACTTAGGTCATCCCTTTCTAAAGTGTTAACACCATCATTAATTAACAGAGCCAACCATCCACCTTTTCCCACCTTCCTGTCCTTTCTAAATGTCACATACCCTTCAACATTCAGTTGCCAATCTTTGACATCCTGTAGCCATGTCTCTATAATGGCTATCTGATTGTACTTATTTATTTGGATTTGCGCTATCATTTGATCTGCTTTGCTTTGAATGCCTAAGTTGTTGGTACCTACATGGACCATGAGCACTGGATCATCCCCCTCCCATTGCAAGTTTATCTCTAGCCCTGAGCAGATGTCCCGAACCCTGGTACCAGGCAGGCAACAAAGCTGTCTGGACTCTCACTCTTTGCTACAGACAAAAGTGTCAATCCCCCTCACTATACTGTCCCTACTACCACTACATTCCTTTTTGCTCCCCCACTTGAATGGCTCCCTGTACCAGAGTGCCATGGTCAGTTTGCTCATCCACCCGAAGCCTCCATTCTCATCCAAACAAATTGAGAGAACTGCAAAACTATTGGACGATTGCAGAGGCTCACACTCCTGCCCTCTGGGTCAGCTTGCCTGCCTCACTCATAGTCATACCCTCCTGTCCCTGGCCACTGACCAAATCACAAGACCCTATCCTAAGTGGTGTGACTGCCTCCTGGTATAAAGCATCCAGGTAAATTTCCCCCTCCCTGATGTGTCGCAAAGTCTGCAGCTCAGCCTCCAGATCAATGACACTGAGTGGAATTTCCTCAAGGCGCAAACACTCACCTCAGACGTGTGTGTCGTGGATCACAATGTTATCCAGGAGCTCCCACATACTGCATCCTGAATATGTTTTAAACAATTACATTAATCACTTGTTTAATGTGGCTTTCTTACTTATTTGATAAAATTTACCAACAAATTATTTACTATTTTAAACATTAGCCATAGAATAGAACTTACCCACTTACCAGATACTCACCAAACAGCTCGCTCCTCTCCCTGTAGTAGGGCAAGTACCAATTTCTATGGGCTGAGAATGGTAGAAAGAGGAAATGAACAACTCCTTCCTCCAACCAAACTCCAAGTCTTCACTCAATTTTTCAGCTGCATGAAAGAACCCTGAATTTATAGTGAACTGAACAGGGGCAACAGTAACCAGATTGAACCAGTTAGCTAATTAACTACTCAGCTCCTACAGCCGAGAGTGAGTTTACCCTGTCTAAACTGCAAGAAAGAACTTAGCCTGCTTACACAGCACTTTCCAGTTACTGCTAATTACCGACTAGATTTGATTCTCAGAGCAAAATTTAAGAACAAAATTAATACTTAAAACTCCCCTCTCACCAAACTCCAAGGGCAGAATGTTTCCCTCCTGGGCGAGCCTCCCTATGTCACCGCGCACTCTCGCGATCATTCACCCGGTGGGTGCGTGCGGGTGCGAGAGCGGTGCCCACCATTAATTAACAAGCTACTCAAGGCCCTGAACAATGCAATTGTCTGAGGTTTTTCATTGCCCGAGTGATTTTCTGCTCATTGCACGGGCAAAACAGGCAGGTGGCCAGCTGACATTTCCTCAAACCTCATCTAAGGGCGGGATAAAAAGGGTCAGCAGCATTGCCAGTGTGAGCAGTGAGGAGTTTTGGAGATAGTTTGCAGCTGGTTGTTTATTGGTATTTGGCAGCTTCATCTCTGTTCAGGGCCTCAATCTTAGCATTTCCCGGCCTCATTTCAGGACTCATTGCTGTCTGCCAGGAGGGTTCAAACCATGTGGACCTTTCCAGGTATCAGACAGCCTTCCTTTACTCTGCTAATGGGGACTGTGGTTTGGCACTAGCAAGGGGGGGACACACTGAAGGAAAGGGATCTTGATGCAGCTGCATAAGCCACAGATGATGTGTCCAGTGGTGAGTTGGAAGATGAGCACAGAGAGGAGAATGCTGTGGGTGTGGAGCCTGACCTCGGTAACCCCCAGGAAGGCAGAGACAGCAGGGATTCCTTGATCCAACGCTCCTTCAGTGAGGCTACCAAAGATCAGCTTCAAATTCATGCCAGGGCTGCCTCCTCCAACCCGGATGTCTGAAAAGACCCTTTCATTTCAACACAAAGAACACTCAGCAACAAAGTTCTCAGCCACCTACGTCCAGAATTACATCCTGGCGTTCCCCACACCAATGAATTAGAAAGGTGAAGATACTCAGGCCATGATGACAAAACCAGATTTATATCATTTTGACAAGTACAGGCTACTTACATCAAACCCTCTGGTCTTAAGTCCCAGACCAGTATACATTAACTCAACATAAATGAACATAAAATCACCCATGACCTGTCCCTCTTGTGCTCATGCTGCCTTTAACTTACGCTTGTGAGTGCTCACTCTCGGTGCCCCCCCGCCGTCGCTGGCACAGGTATCGGAGACAGCCTGCTGACCCTGCCGTCCTGTTGGGCTTGATGACCTTGTCGGTTGTCCTCAGGCCAGTGGCGCCCGTGCTGACCCCGCCTGGGATGGAGCAGCCAGTGCCACAGCTGGCACCTCTCCAATCGCCACAGCCTCACCTGGTGCCATTGTCACTGATGGAGGGGCGGAGAAGCTGCTGCTGTCATCTGGACGGCCCTGAGAGGAGTTCACAGAGATGGCTGGCAGCTCATGCTCCAATGTAAGGTCTCTGTGGACCTCCTTGCACAACATTAATGGACATGTGCCTAGATGGGACACTGGGTGCCTCATCCTTCTCCCACACTGACACTGACCACCTGAGGTCAGTTCCTGTGTGAGGGCTTGCAGGTCCAAGCGCAACCACAAGAAACCCTCATTTGTCCCTGGAGCTGCCTCTCGATGAGAGACACCACTGTCTCAATGGAGGGGGCAGTGCGCTCGCCCATGACAGTCAATGCAGTGCTCATGCTCCGCATGGATTCCTCCAACATGGAGAGCATGGCGCGCATATCCTCATTGATCTCCGCTCGATGCTCTCGTACATCTCACTGAACATCCAGTGCTGCCTAATGGATGATTGCAGAGGCTCATTTACAGCCTTTGACTGAGCATTGTCCTGGCCCCCGGCAATCCTCCCACTGCCGGCACCCTGGGCACTCTCTGCCTCCGCACACACCTCAAGCGAGTGTGAAGTGCCCTCACCAAAGTGCACCGAATTACTAGCCACTGAACTAATGCCCACCAACTTGCTGGTTTCTGCGCTGGTGCCTGCTTCAGTGAGTGGGTGTGATGCAGGTGACAGTGATGCCCGGAGGTTTTCTGCCGTTAGGGGGTGGCCCTTCGGGGTCTACAGATCGGACGTCAGCTGGCGAACCTAAAAAGGAAAAGAAGGACATTTCATTAGTTAAAGTCATCACTCTGTCACTGTGCATGCCAGGCACCCTGGTGAGACACCAGATATCTGTATCATGGTGCCATTGTCTTCCAATGATCAATGGGGAAGCCAGGTTCGAGACTCCCATCAATGAGGAGACTGCACTAGAATGGCTGCACAATCCAAGAGGGTCACTTCTTTGCATTGAGCTCTTACCTTCATCTGGCACCCTCGCCTCTCCATGCCCGGTTGCACGGGTGCGTGCTGGCTCTCCAGCTCAAGGGTGTTCTGCTCGAACCGGGAGGGCAGCAGCAGGTTGGACGGGCCTCCTCCTGTACATGACCTCTCTGCTTGGTGATGGATTGTCTTCTCTTGAACAGACAGAGGAGCATTGATCAGTCCACTCTCTACCTGCAGCTCTAATGCAGCCTGGCCAACCCCAGCTGAGGAACCCCTCACAGGGCACATCCGAGTCATGGCCCTCCAGCCGCAAGGCACTCAGTCTAAGCAGCTAGGGCTCACCCCCTTGGCCAGTTCTGGCATCATTGACAGTTGGCACTCAGACTCTAGCACCGCTGTGGTCCACAGGGGTACGGCCAGCCCTTAAAACATCTGCACACTGACCCATGCCAACATGGTACTCACCCTTACTGAGCACTTCAGATCATTGAATTGCTTCTGGCACTGCACCCGTGTGTGCTGCACCACATCATGGCTGCTCACGTGGGCTGCCACTGTCGGAGATTAACCACAACGAGACATCATTTCGTACATAGAAACCCCACTTGTTACTTGTGCAAAAGGGAGACACACACAAGAGCTACTGTACAGTCTCGTAGCAGGATACACGCAGACCTGTTAAAAGCATTCTTACAGCCAATCAGTAAATTTTGCACAAACCTATCTGCTTATTTGCATAAGTTAACTGACCAATCCATATTTCAGTAAATGTTCATTCCCAGCACAACAGATGTTGTTCTTACACAAATGCTTATTACAAACCTGATTATATTGGCCTGGGAAAAAACAAAATGGAATGTCTCAGGGCTCATCCTACAACTGTGGTCAGACAAGATGGTATTGTTCTCAAGGCTGCGGTATTTTTCTCTTAGGCCTAGGCATATAATTCAACCTCTCCATTAACCCTTTTAGCTCTAAATGCGTCCCTGTAGTTGCCTCGGCCACCACACCACCTCCTCCCATGCACTCTTCATGCGGTGCGGTGGACTCCTCCTCTCATCTCTGGGGACAAGAGTGTCCCTCCTGGGAGTCACCTCCTCCAGCAGGAGGGTGAGGCACTCATCGGAAAAGCTGCCGGCCGAGTTCTCACCCGACTTGTCCTTCCGCCTGCCGTGTCCAGCCACACTCAACTTCATAACTTCCATACTGACACCACAGAACAGACGTCTTTCCATAGCCAGCCTTCCAGGGGCTGCCTAGGCTGTTTTTAAACAGGTTTCCAGGTCACCATTGGACCCAGCAGCCGACAGGACCCTGCCCCCGCTCGGCCCTTCCTGACCAGTGCGGAGCCGCGTTTCATGCAGGACGGGCCTTAATTGGGCCACCAGAGTGAAATCACAGTCGGGGCCTGATCGCGGGTGGCGGTCGGTTTCATGGACACTCCCAGGCCTGCCCGCCGTGCCCGCCCAACGAGGGCAAAATTGAGGCCCAAGTCTTCACTCAGTTAGTCGATTGCACCTGTTTGTCCAGCAGCTCAGAAATAATGTAGAGAGAATCGTTGTTCTGAATGTTTCAGAGTAGAATGATACATGGTACAAACATTCAAACACTCAAGAACTGGATTGATTTCCCTGCCCCCAGAAGCTGTCGTACAAGTTGTGTTGAGCACTGAATTTACAGCCTATCCACAGGTTCAATGTGAGGTTGAATTTTATTTCTACTAAATGAATGTGCAAATAGAATTTTTTTAACTCGCTTTTGAGCTGTGACAGAACCAGGCAAATTAAATGGAAAAATTTAATTAATAAATAAGAAACTCCAAAAGCAAAAAAAACTGACAACAATTATAAGTGCGACCTTGCACTGGAGTGCGACTTCAACAGAGCGCTGAGAGTTTGGTGAGTTGAGGGAACATTAAATCTCTTTCTAAATGTCTGATATTGTTTGTTTTTAACATTTAACATTTAACATTATAAATCTCATCCAGGGACCCGAACAGTGAGAGAGCAGCTATCCACTGGGGTGCAGCTGTAGATAGTTAATTAAGGAAATTAACTTGAAATTGTTTTTCAGTTCCTGGGCTCAGCTAGTACCTTTCTTTTCAGAGCCCATAGATTCAAACATTTCAGTGTGACCTAGCACTGGAGTGTGACCTCAATGGAGTGCTGGGAGTTTGGTGAGGAGGTGAGGGAGGTGCTCCTCTGCTTTTTCTAACATTTTCAGCTGTAGGAACTGGCTCTTGCTCTGCTGCAGGTGAATAAGCTGGCTGTTTGGTGAGGATCTGGTCAGTGGTTCAGGTCTTTTCTATTCCTAAGTTTTCAACTAGTATAGGAACGTGGTAAGATTAATAGAATACATAAAATAAAATACATAATTGAATAAAATAACTAAGCAGTTAATTAAAACATATGATGAAGGCAGGATAGGTGATGTGTCATGGCTGCAACATGTGGGACCTCCTGGATACCAGTGTGATCAGGGTAAACAAATCTGCAACAAGTGTCTGTGGCTCGAGGTGCTTCGGTTGGGAAGCCATTCAAGTGGGGGGAGCAAAAATGAATGTAGTGATAGCAGGGGACAGTATAGTGAGGGTGATTGACACTGTTCTCTCCAGTAAAGAGTGAGAGTGCAGACAGCTGTGTTACCTGCCCGGTGTCAGGGATTGGGCTATTTGCTCAGGGCTGAAGAGGAACTTTTCATTGGGAGGGTGGGGCTCCAGTTATCATGGTCTATGTAGGTACCAACAACATAATCAGGACAAGGAGGGAGTTTCTGCATAGCCAGTATGAGGAGCTAAGCACCAAATTAAGAAGCAGAACCTCAGAAGTAATGACCCCTGGTTTACTAACTGAGCTACGTGCAAATTGACGTAGGGCAAATAAGATTGGAGTAATGAACGTGTAGCTCAAAGGCTGGTGTGGGAGAAGTGGGTTCCAGTTTGTGGGGCTCTGACGTCAGTACTGGGGAAAGTGGGGGCTACACCCCTGGGACGGCCTATACCTGAACCGTGCTGGGACCAGATTCCTCGTGAGCCACATAATTAGGTAAATAGAGATTGTTTTAAACTAAACAAGGTGGGGGATGGGGGTGTGGAGTGAGGGACCAAAAATATATTTTTAAAAATGGATTAAAAGGGGGTGAAAACAGAGGAGATATGTCTTGGTTTGAAGTTGTTGAACTTAATGTTAAGTCCGGAAGGCTTTAAAGTGCCTAATCGGAAGATGAGCTGCTGTTCCTCCAATTTGCGTTGGGCTTCACTGGAACATTGCAGAAGGCCAAGGACAGACATGTGGGCCTGAGAGCAGGGTGGGGTGTTGAAATGGCAAACAACAGGAAGATCTGGGTCATGCTTGCGGACAGACTGAAGGTGTTCCGCAAAGCAGTCACCCAGTCGGCCTTTGGTCTCCCCAGTGGAGAAGAGATTGCATTGGGAGCAGCGAATGGAGTGGACCAAATTGAAGGAGGTGCAAGTGAAGTGCTGCTTCACCAGAAAAGAGTGTTTGGACATTTGGACGGTGAGGAGGGAGAAGGGAAAGGGGCAGGTGTTGCACCTTCTGCGATTGCACGAGAAGATGCTATGGGTAGGCGATGAGGTGTTGTGGGTGATGGAGAAGTGGGCCAGGGTGTCACTGAGGGAATGGACCCAACAGAATGCTGATGGCGAGGGGTGAGGAGAAGATGTGTTTGGTGGTGGCATCATGCTGGAGTTGATAGAAATGGCAGAGGATGATCCTTTGAATGTGGAGGCTGGTGGGGTGAAAGGTGAGGACAAGGGGTCCCTATCATGGTGCTAGGAGGGAGGGAAAGGGGTGAGGGCAGAGGCACAAGAAACATGTCGGACGCAGTTGACGTCCTATCAATCACAATGGGGGTGGGGTAACCCTTGGTTAAGGAGGAATGAAGGCATGTCAGAAGTGCCACTTTGGAAGGTGGCATCATGAGGACCCCTCCCACAATTCTTTTCTCGGTACACCGATGGCTGTATTGGGGCTGTTTCATGCTCTCGTCCAGACCTGGAAAAACTTATCAATTTTGCTTTCAATTTCCACCCCTCTATCACCTTCACATGATGCATCTCTGACACTTCCCTTCCCTTCCTTGACCTCTGTCTCCGCTCCTGGTGATAGACTGTCCACCAATATTCAGTACAAGCCCACCCACTCCCACAGCTACTTCGACTACAGCTCCTCACACCCTGCTTCCTGTGAGGGCTCCATCCCATTCTCTCAGTTCCTTCGCCTCTGTCGCATCTGTTCTGTTGATTCCACCTTCCAAATCAGCGCTTCTGACATGTCTCCCATCTGCCTTCCCCGAGGACTCCCCTCTGACAGCACCCCAGTCACCCCGACTATCACCTGAACACCCCCACCCACCCAGCTACCCCCATCCCCAACCCCTATCTAGCCAACCACCTGACTAACCCTCCCTTCCCCTGTTTATCCCCACCCCACCAATTATCACCACTGACTAACCTCACTACCCCAAAACACCCCCCCACCCCAAACTACCTCCACCTCTCCAATGACTGCCACAATCTACCCCCCACCCCTATCTACCCCCTACACCCCAATTACCATCCAAACCCCCCACACCTCACTATCCTGTACCCCAAACTACCCCACCACCTCGACCACTCCCAACCCCTGACTGCACCCCGACCCCACCACCCAAACCCAAGATCCTCTCCCGTCACCATGGCCATCTGACCCCACCCATGCTACTCTCCACCCCCCCTGACCCACTCCCTGATTACCCCACAACTCCCCCGACTAACCCCCACACCCTGCCTAACCTCCACCACTGGACACTCCCAGCACTCCTTCAAACCCTGACTAACCCAAAATATTCCGAGTACACCCCACCCCCCGACTATCCCCCAACCATGGCCCAAGAATACCCCCACACCGGCCCATCTACCCCAGCTGTACCCCTGACTACCACATGACACCCCACCCCACCCCCGCCAAAAACCCCCACCTCCCCTCATTATTCCCTACCCTTCCTGACATCCTGACCCTCCCCCACACCTGGGTGAGTGAAATGGAGCAGAGTGGAAATCCGAAGGTGATTGTCACTCCCCAGATGTTGTGAGCCATGAACATGAATAGGGGATTGGATAATGGACAGAAAGAGCTATGGGAGGTTGATAAACAGTAGTAAACATTTAGAGAAATAATTCCAACTTCTCAGTGAAACCACATTCCATCGAGAAACAATAAATTCTGCAGGAATACTGGTCCACCCACGGCTTACCACATAAACTAATGGGGAGACAAAGGGCAAAAGAGAGTGTGGAATTTAAAGTAGTTGACCAAGAAGAAAATAAACATTTATTCCATGCCTCAATCTAGTAAATCGGCTCTGAACCACCTCCAACACATTTACATCTTTCCTTAAATAAGGAGACCAAAACGGCTCAAAGTCTTCTCACCAATTCCCTGGTAGTCGGGTTGCAGGGGGCGGGGGTGGGGGTATTGGCGGGGGTGGGGTGGAGGGTGGCAGTGGTTTCAGTGGGGAGTTGGAGGGTCAGTACCACAGTGGGTAGCTCGGAGTTAGAAATGGTTTTAATCTGTCTAACTTTTCCTGGGTAACTATTCTGCTGAGAGAGTCGGAACCATCCAAAGTCACTGATGTAACTCGGAGTATCGGATACTTCCCAGTACAGGATAATTGCCCATCAGAAGTTTGAGCATTCCCGGGCAAAACCCATGCAGTCCTTGCATGGGAACTTCGGGGGTGTCCCCAGCACATCTTCAGGGGAACCTCCTGGGTAAAACTACCCAGCGATCAGAAGTTCTGGGCCAATTTATATTACCCTAACAAGGATGTTGTGTAATTCTCACAGCCAAACCTGCTTTAAGGACACTGCTGTATTGATGTGACTTTCCAGGTATCTGTGGTGTGGGGGTATCGCCTAAAGCAAGACTTGGCTTCTTACAGATGTAACATAGTGATCTTAAGTCTGATATAAATTTCCAGAATTGGGTTAAATTCAGTGAATACAGGAGTAACAGTAATGTTCCCGATTCTACAGTCCTTCGCATCATCCCTCTAACCTCTTTGTTTCCACACCAACCCCACTTTAGACCCGCTGCTGGAGACGGAAACCCTGATATTCTCGCTACACAAGCTGGCAGTGGAGACCAATCAGCCGACAGCAGCTCATGTATAAAATGTTAATGAGACCCAAGGACCAATTTCAGCCCAGTCTCATGTTTCAGGGTTGGGGTGTGCGCTGTCGGTCCACCACAGGTTCTTTACCCCCAAAACAGGCATTGTATAATTTCCCCTGGTACAAACATTACAGAACGCAGTAAACTCTGAACAATACTATGGTAAAAACAAAAAACTACTGCAGATGCTGGGATCCAAAACAAAAACAGAATTACCTGGAAAAACTCAGCAGGTCTGGCAGCATCGGCGGAGAAGAAAAGAGTTGACGTTTCGAGTCCTCATGACCCTTCAACAGAATTCTGTTTTTGTTCTGAACAATACTAACCTTGTGCTGAATGACTTCTGTGGCCTCAGCGCAGTGATTTTCATGACAGAAGATGTCCACCTCATCCTGTGCAGCAAGTTGATGCCAGAAGAGGACAGACACAGTTAGGAAGAGCCTCAGCATCCTGGTGTCTGCTCAGATCACTGATGAACGCCCTGAATGACTCTCAGCACCTTCAGGTGGATCTGCAGATTGAGCCGAGAGCTCAGGTCTTTTTATATTGTTTTATGAAGATGATTTTGAATAATGTTTAGCTGCAGGCAGGAACATGATGTGTTGAAGAAATGCACTTGCTGATTCCATTAGAAACCACTAACTCTCTGAGTGCCGGTTCCCGGGAAGTCTGAACACTCAGGAAGCTATTTTACAATTGATTCCAGTTCACACACTCAGGATTGTCAACCCTCCCTGTTTGGGAGTCGCCTGGAATGGAAGATTGATCTGCCGGTCGCTGGTGTTAGTGACCCGGGAGAAAACAATTTCACATTCGGATTTCATGTCTGTACAGTTTCATTTCTTGGGTTTCCTGCACAGGCGGAAAGTGGGAACCCAGTGGCCATGCTGCACTCCAACCGCGGGACAGACAACCATTTCCTCACTGAGTAGGTGAAGCTGGTGTGGGTCTCACTGCCCAATGACTTGAGCATTTCACACTGATCCTGTTTGTTTCTTCCCCTCCTCTCCTGAGGTAACTGAGACTGGTTGAGGTACATAACCCTTGGTAACAACTCCCACTGAAGTCCAGTTTCTGACTTGGGTTCAGTTTTCCTGGCACTGACTCTCACTGGGTGTCTGTTTCGTGAACACTGACTCTCACTGGGTTTCTGTTTCCTGGATACTGACTCTCACTGGGTTTCTGTTTCCTGGACACTGAATCTCACTGGGTTTCTGTTTCCTGGACACTGATTCTCACTGGGTTTCTGTTTCCTGGATACTGACTCTCGCTGGGGTGCAATTTCCCTGACACGGACTGACAGGGGTGAAAGGGAACCTGGAACGAGGGGGCACAGTGTAAAAATAAGCAGCAGCCCTGACATGTGCATCTTTTTAATGTTTTGAAGACTCCCTAGTGGGCAAATAGGGCAGGAAAAGATAGCGCAACCCCTCAAGATTGTCCCTCCATTCAGGCCCTCCGGTCTATATGAGTGTCACCCCAGGATCCACTCAAAACCTTTGTCCACCCTCTGGTAAAGGTATCCCTTCACCTTCCCGAATTCTAATCACTTCTGGACCTTTTCCCTGACCACTTTCCCAATGCCAGGCAATTCTTTCCAGTCTCAAGTGGTGGCCTTTTTTATGGTTCTATCATATTTAGCTCCCGGCAAGGTAAGCCAATTCCCTTCAACTTATTGCTAGCTTAAAGTCTCAACTAAAAGAGATTCTAAGCATTAAAGGAATAAAGTCTTGGATTGGGTCCACAAATACAAGCCCTCTCCTCCAGAACTCTCAAAGCCCACATAATTATCAGAGGAGGGGACATACATTGAGGCATGTCTTAGCAGACCAACTTATTTGAAAATTTACCAACGTCAGATCTTGGAAATAGACTTTAGACTTCAGGAGTGGTGTATTTATGTGGATTGCTGAGATAATAAATATTTCAGACGACACATTCTATATGCTTCAAAAGCAAATACATTTTACTGAAGCTCATTATAAGTTGTAGCTTATACATGAAGTAATAAATGATAACTAAAGCTAACATAACATGTAAATAATGTGGTCTGAAATACATGGAATTTATAAATATACCTTATCAGCAAATATTGCTGGATAACTCAAACAAACAGTAACAATTAATAAAGTTAGTTACGCACAAATTCAACATGGTTACATTGAATTTTGACATATCTCTGTCTCAACCCAGGGAAATTCTCCAAAGGGAACTCTGACCCTTTATATTCCAATGATGTCTGACTGACCTAATGCTATTGGCGTGTACTTTAAAAGACAGTGGGTGGAATCGTCCGTACCCTCTGGCGTTGTGAAACCAGTTTGCGATTGTCTGCTCAGCCCGTCGATGGCGGCTGCATTTCCTTCCATCGGACGTTGGGAACCTCATTGTGGTCCATCTGCACATCATCATAAGGCTCGCCCGCCGGACTCATTCCTCCTGCTGCTGGACCGGCCGCCCACGCCGATGTGTTTCACAACAGCAGATAAAAGGTGTGCACTTGGCGGGCTGCACTTTGAGTGGAACTCGGAGGTGAGTACACAGAAACATTGCAGAGCACTCGTGAGGGATGCCTCTTAGTCTTCAAGCATGAATTTATTTATTGTTACAGTGTAAAAGGAGACTATTCAGCCCATTGTGTCTGCACTGGCTCTCTGAGCATTTTAACTTAGGGCCAGTCTCCTGCCTTTTCCTTGTAACCCTGCACATTGTTTCTATTTAAATAATCAACCAATACCTTCGTGAATGCCTCAATCGAATCTGCCTCCACCACACTTCCAGGCAGTGCATTCCAAACCCCAACCACTCGCTGTGTGAAAAAGTTTTATCTCACCTCGCATTTGCTTCTTTTGCAAAACACTTTAAAACTGTCCCTCTGGTTCTCAGCCTATTTACCAGCAGGAACAATTTCTCTCCATCTGCTCTGTCCAGGCCACTCATAATTTTGAAAACTTTCATCAAGTCTCCTCTTAGACTTCTCCTTTCAAAGGAAAACAGTCCCAACTTCTCCGATATTTCCTCATAACTGAAGTGTCTCATCTCTGGAATCATTCTTATAAACCTCTTCTACAGTCTTTCCAATGCGTTCGTATCCTTCCTATAGTGTGGTGCCCTGAGCTGTACACAGTACTCCAGCTGAGTCTAACCAGTACCTTATATAAGTTCATCGTTAGCCCCCTGCTCTTGTGCTCTATGCACTTGTTAATGAAGCCTAGAATACTGTCTGCTTTAGAAACAGTTCTCTCTACCGGTCATCCGGGTGCCTTCGTCAGCAGGAAAGGATTTCACTCCTGAGACACTCCCAGGTGCCGAGGCTCTTCAGTCCTCCAGCCCAGCTGGATGAATGGCACCTGGGCGGCAAGAGCTCTCCCCTCAAAAGGTGGCACATGATGCCCCTTCGTCACCCAAGAACAGAGGCCGAGCAGCCGTACAATAGGAGCCATGCCTCCACAAGGGCAGTGGTAGATAGAACCATCGGTCTTCTCAAGATGCGATTCTGATACCTGGACCGTTCAGGGGCCTCACTGCAATACCCCCTGGATTGTGTGTCACTGATAGTGGCTGCATGCTGCACTCTCCACAATCTGGCGCTGGAAAGGGGGGACGCAGTGGAAGAAGAAGATGTTGACGCAGCTGCTCTGGCTGCAGACGATGAGTCAAATCGTAAGTCTGAGGACGAGCACGGGCAGGAGAACGCTGTGGGGATAGATACTGACCTGGGTAATTTCCAGGGAGGCAGGGACACCCGGGAAGCTCTGATCCAACAGTCCATCAGCTAGACTACCAAAGAAGAACCACCAGAACATGCCAGGTCTGCAGGCTCCATACTCGATACCTAACAGGAACATTCGCTTGGTGAACAACATGCGCTATGTGCCATTTCATAGGCTTCAATGTCAAACAAGTCACTCATAACATCATGGTTTACCCTGCACCTGCAGAATTAATGAAGCTCCCAGAGGCTTGTTGAACACAAACACATTTAATGGTGCGGTGCCTGGCATACAAAAAACAAATTAAATGGAAAGATGTTCTCCATCACACCTACTATTAATAAATATCACCAGTGATAAGCCCGTGTTGTGCTTTACGTTTTAGTTTGCGGGTGTGATGTCCAGGTTCTCCCCCTTCGCTGGCACTGGCATTGGAGACCGCCCGCTCACTCTGCTGTCCTGTTGGCCTTGAAGACCTTGGTGGGCATCCTCTGGCCTGTGGAGCCTGTGCTGGCCCCGCCTGGGAGGGAGCACCCAGTGCCATGGCGTCTCCTCAGTGCCCACAGACTCATCGGATGCCACGGTCACCGGCAGAGGGGCGGAGGAGCTGCTGCCATCACCCGGAGCGCCCTGAGAGGATCCTGCAGAGATGACAAGGATCTCGTGCACCAGCGTCAGGTCACTTCGGACCTCCCTGATCACCATTGCTGGACGGGCACCTAGCGGAGATACTGGGTGCCCAATCCATCTGCCACACTGACAGTGACCATTGAGGTCATTGCCGGGGTGAGGGCTTGCAGGCCCGAGCGCATCCCCAGGAAGCCCTGATTCAGCCCCTGGAGCAGCCTCTTCATGAGAGTCACCACTCTCTCCATGGAGGATGCAGTGCGCTTGGCCATGAGGGTCATTGCATTACTCATGTTCCGCATGGACTCCTCCACAATGGAGACCATGGCACGCAACTCCTCATGTATCTCTGCCAGATCCTCCCGCACACCCTGCTGGACTCCCAGCATCTGCTGCCTCAGGGACGACTCCAGAGGCTCATCACCAGCTACCGACTGAGCATGTTCCAGTTCCCCAGCAGTACTCTGACTGCCGGCACCCTGGGCACACTCTGCCTCCGTCTGCAACTCAAGTGAGTGTGAAGTGCCCTCACCGCTGTGCACCGAGATAGTACCCGCCGATCTAATGCCCACCAAGGTGCTGTTATCTGCGCTAGTGCCTGCCTGGCTGAGAGGGTGTGACACTGGTGCGTTTCTATCGCCTGTGTCCTCTGGGGTGAGCGGTGGGCCTTCAGGCCCCTGACCCTGAGGGGCTTCTGGTGAACCTGAAAGGAAGAACAAGGACATGTCATTAATCAATGAGCTCCCGCCCCCGCCCGCCCCTTCTTGCTGATGTCATTGTCGTGTATTATACTGGGCGGGCTGTAATTGGCCCACCCGTGTAAAATGGCGGTGCACAGCCAAACGCAGTCGGTGATCGTGTTCCCGACCCGCCCACGCCCGCTCCCGTCGTGCCCGCTCGACAACTGGAAAATCCTGGCCCTTATCTCTCAGAGGATAACTCTAGTTTCAGATGGTTTTCATTAAAATTATCTCAAGCCCCACGTTGGGCGCCAGCTGTTAATGGTTCTACTATTTATAACTCCTGGCAAGGTAAGCCAATCCCTTCAACTTATTGCCAGCTTAAAGACTCAACTAAAAGAGATTCTAAGCATTAAGGGAAGATAGTCTTAGACTGGGTCCTCAAATACAAGCCCTCTCCTCCAGGAGTCTCAAAGCCCACAAAATTATCTCAGGACGGGATACCTATTGAGGAATTTCTTAGTTCAACAATTTATTTGAAAGTTAACCAATATCAGCTCTTCGAAAATTACTAAGACTTCTAGAATAATGTATTTATGTGGATTGGCGAGATAATAAATATTTCAGACTGCACATTCTATATGCTTCAAAAACATACATTTTATTGAAGCCCATTGTAGATTATACCTTATACATTAAGTTATAAATGATAACTAAAGCTGAGCCTAACATATAAATAATGTAGTCCTAAATACATGGAATTTATAAATCTACCTTATCAGCAAATGTTGTTGGATAACTCAAGCATACAGTAACAATAAAGAAAGATATATACTCAGAAATTCACTATGGTCATATCCACTTTTGATATATCTCTGTCTCAACCCAGGGGAATTCTCAAAAGACTGCCCTCTGACCCTTTATGTTCCAAAGATGGCTGACTGACCGAAAGCTAATGGTGTGTACTTTTTATAGACAGTCTGCAGAGACGAAACAAGCTCCTATTGTCTATTTCATTAATAAATCTTATCAATTTAAGAGTTAGTGAAGGCTAAATGTTTTTTTTTCCAAACTGTGTAATGGGGTGTTTTGAAATGGCTGGTTGGTTGGCTAAATTCCAAAAGTAATTTCACTTCAAGGTTTAGCTGTACTTTTAAAAAATGTTTGGTTTTCTGAAGTGATTTCATGTTCAGACTGACTCTGAGCGTAGATGTCTACTTTGGCTACATCCTAATTTCTCACCATCTGAAGCTTCCTTTGTCTGATGAGGAAAGGTTGGACAGACTGGGCTTATTTCCACTTGAGTTTTGTAGATTGAGGGCTAATATGATTGAAGTGGACAAGATCCTGAATGGCCTTGACAAGGTGGGTGTGGAAAGGATGTTTCCTCTTGTGGGTGAGCCAAGAACTAGGAGGCACTGTTTTAAAATTAGGGGGTGCCGTTTTAGGACGCGATGAGGAGAAATTTTTTTCTCTCAGAGAGTAGTGCAACTTTGGAATTCTCTGCCTCAGAAGATGGTGGAGGCGGGGTCATTGAATATTTTTAAGGCAGATGTAGATAGATTCTTGTTAGGCAAGGGAAACAAAGATTTTCGGGGATAGATGCGAATGTGGAATTCGAAACACAAGAAAATCAACCATGACCTTATTGAATGACGGAGCAGGCTCGAGGGGGCGAATGATCTACTCCTGTTCCTATTTCTTCAGTTACATTGGCAAGAATTCAATTTATCAACCATCTTAAGTAGTTAAAGTCATTTCTACCTTTTTATGTTGCTAACCTGATGCGGCTAATCTGGTGCTGCTAATCCTGGGATTAACAGCTTCAATTCTTAGATTTGCCACCTGATCTGTAACTTAATTTACAGCCTCATGCAAAGCACATTGTAAATGTTACTGAGAAGAGAGGCCAAGAAATGACTTGTTGCTCTCTCAATGCAAAGTAATCAAATCAGCTGAGTACCTCACTCAAAAACAGGGTCATTGTAAATGTGGGTAAGATCTGGACCACCCAATGATCACTGAAGTAAAGCTGCCTCCAAAGACAGATCTGAAATCAAATCCCAATTGTCCTTCCGGACATTTACAGGGCCTACATTTCAGAGCAATAACTGGAGCTGATTTTTATATTTTAAATTGTTCAAGTGCTCTTCAATCACAAAGGCCTGAAACTTCTGGTCAGTGTGTGGGGGTGGGCCCCGCTCACCCATGGGTAAAATGACACGCGGTGATGTCGGGCGTGCATCCTGATGTCACCGCACGTCATTCTGATCTTGAGTTTGGCAGGTGCCCAGCGGAATCAGCTGCGCGCCCGTCGAGCTGTCAAAGACCTATTAAGGCCATTTAAAAACGAATTGAAGTAATTAACAGGGCTGCCCGGCCAACCTTAAGGTTATCGGGCAGGCGAAGAGCCCAGGCGGCCTTCGCATTTTACATGGAAGCTCATCCACGGGCGGGATGAGATTTCATGAAGGCTTTATTAATTTAATAAATTGTTTCATATGAATTTATAAACATATTGCACCTCATGTGACAATTTCCCTGTTAATTTCATGTGTTAATGTCCCTGAGGCAGCTCCATGTGTGTGAAAGAGTGCAGGCCCCGATTCTCCCTCCTCCCCCCACCCGCACAGGTAGCCCTGAGCACTTCCGGGTGTGTGTCACGCTGGGCCCACTCACGCAAAATGGTGGCAGCCGGCCGATTGCGGGTGGTGATCGGCTGTGCGCCCGCCCGTGCCCGCTCCCACCCGGCTCGCCAAAGGGGAGAAAATTCTCCCCATAGTAAAATGAAGCTGTAAAAAACTTTAACCAGGGACATATTTGTTCGAGTCATTGCACATTGTGGTCACATGGTATTTATTATTGCTTCTTGGGATGTGAGAGTTGCCGACAAGGTTGGTATTTATTACCATTCCCTTGGTGCCCTAAGATGGTGGTGAGGCCTCTTTTTGAACGGCTGCATTCCATGTGGTGCAGGTAAACCAACATTGTTAAACTGGGAGTTCCAGGGATTAATCCAGCGACAGTGAGAAAATGGAGATTGAGATCTTGGAGGGGAACTTGGAGGTGAAGGTGTTCCATTGACCTGCTGCTCTTGTCCTTTTGGCTGGTGAAGGTTGTGGGATTGGGAGGTGCAAATGAAGGCCGGCCCAGCGTGAAACAGGAGCGGCAGCAGCAGCGCTGCCTCTGTGGGCGGGGGACGAGGGTGAGCGGGGCGAGCGCTAACTTTGCACATGTGCACGAGTGAGTGATTCAAAATCTCCCTGAGGCACAGAGCTGCCTCAGGAACATGAAGCATTTTCTTGTGGTCACTTTGACAAACGGACCATAGGAGTCTCAGGTACAGGTCACGATCGTTTATTCGAGTAATTGCAATGGGAGAACCATCTCAATGCAGCTTGAGATAGCACTCTGCTAAATTACAAGTGTTCAGCATATTTCCAGATTCCAACCTCGTCAGCAGATATGTTTACATTAAACAGACATCACCGATACATGTCCCTCCTACCTAAACTAGGACTATATGTTCTTCCCCTATCTGTTGAAGAGCACACTTAATCTATGTTATTGCCATCCTCTGACTCCAGTCTGGTTCCCAAAGCCTTTGTGTTGTTTGCAGGCCCTAAGGCTGTGCAAGGTTCATCTGGTAACCTTTAACTGTTAATGTGCTTGGTAGCACTGGCTGCTTGGAGATTTTAAGTAATTCATTCCCTTTCAATAAATTATTACTCTACCCCTATATTCCCCCCGAACAGTTATTTAAAAAATAAATAAAGATTTGAAAAATGTAATTAAAAAGTCCCCTCTTGTGACTTGGTCACATGAGCAGGGACATGTTATTGATTAAATTTTAAAATTTTTATTTTTTATTTGCTTTTGGAAACCTCATCCCGCACGTGGATGAGGTTTTCAAAAAAGTGCAAAGGCCGCTTGGCCTTTCTGCCTGCCCGCCAACCATAAGGTTGGATGGTCGGTGAAAAATTTAAGTTAATTGATTCTTTAACAGCTTTTCCATTGTCGGCGGGCGTGCTGCCGACTCCGCTGTGCACCCGCTGACCAAACCATCGCGTAACTGTGCGTTGACGTCGGCACGTTTGACTGAAATCAATGAGTGTTGTTTCACGCTCGAGCGGGTGGGGCTCGCGCCCACCCACCGAACTAAAAATTTTAGTAACACTCTGCAGTGAATCTTGTAGAGATTACAGCCTGTAGCTACAACATACCGATGGTGGAGGGTGAGGCTATTTAAACTAATAGATGTGGTGCTGGTTAAAGGGATTGATTTGTTGTGGACGGTTGTGTCAGCTCCTGGAGTGTTGCTGGACCTTCACCCATCCAGGAAAGTGGTGAGGATAACATTACAACCAGACGTCTGCCTTGCAGTGAGGATTGGGTGTGCAGGAGGTGATCCAGTATGAAGTCTCTAATCTGGGTGGATAGAAACAGTGTTTGTGTGGTTGGTCACTTCAGTTTCTGCTCAATGGTGACACCCAGGAGGTTGATGCTTGGGTCTCAGCAATGGTGATGCCATCGTTCATGGTCACTGCCTGGCACTTGGGTGGCATGAAATTTCTTTACCCCTCATCAGACAAGCCAGGGTGTTGTCCAGGTCTGCAGTATGTAGCTCTGAACTGCAACGGCTGTCCTGGAGGTGTAAGATGCTAGAAATAGGGAGTCTACAAGGTTCGGGACCTGTTCTCTGGGTATCAACAACACAAAGCCAGTCTTGGATGCATTTTCTACTTCAGGTGGGAAACCTTTATTCATTCACTAGTGACAGCTCGTACTCACTGTACCGGGTGCTTGGTGACTCCCCGTGCATGGGGTCACCCTTCAGGTGGTCGGCCCGCTGGACGATGTCTCCCCACGTCTCCCAGTGAGTGACCAGGCCCCTATCCTCCGCCTGCAGTGCTGATGTCTTCTTGGGCTCTGACGTTTATACACTTTTTCTGACTCTGGATCCTTCCCCTTTGGCATATAAGACAAAACCTCAAAACGGGTCATCCGATTGGCCTTCTGTACCTTCGTGATTCTCTCTGGCAACTCTCCACCCACTAAGGGATAGGCCAATAGAGGTTCAGTAGCAGATATTTAAAGGGATATTTCAAAATATACAGAATATATACATTCCAATGAGAAAGAAAAATTCCAAGGGAGGGCCCACCATCTGTGGTTAACTAAAAAAGTTAAAGACAGCTCAAACTTAATGAAAAAACATATAATTACACGCAGACATCTGGAAGGTCAGGAGATTGGAAAGAATATAAGGAACAGCACAGGATGTAAAAAAGATTAATAAGGAAGGATAAATTAGAGAATGAGAGAAAGCTAGCTCGTAATATAAAGATGGGTAGTAAGTGTTTCTATGGATATTTAAATAAGAAGAGTTAACAAAGTGAGTATTGGTCCTTTAGAGAGTGCGTCGGGGGAATTGATAATTGAAAGTCGGGAGGTGGCGAATGAATTAAACAGATATTTTGCTTCGATCTTCACTATAGGGGACACAAGTAACATCATGGGCTTAGCTGTAAATCAGGAAATGGAAGGGAGGAAGAACTCAGGAAAATTACAATTCCCAGAAAAGTGGTATTGAGCAAATTGTTGGGGCTGCGGGCTGACAAATCCCCAGGTACAGATGGAATTCACTGTGAAGTCTTGACAGAAGTGACTAGTGAGATAACTGATGCACTGGCTTTAATTTTCCAAAATTCCCTAGATTTGGGGAAAGTTGCATTCGATTGGAAAATAAAAAATATAACTCCTTTATTCCAAAATGGAGGGAGACAGAAAACAGGAACCTAAAGGCGAGTTAGCCTAGCCTCTGTCATAGGGAAAATGTTAGAAGTTATTATTAAAGATGCTATAGCAGAGCACTTAGAAAAATTCAAGGCAAACACACAGAGTCTTGGTTTTGTAAAAGGGAAATCATGTTTAACCAATTTGTTGGAGTTCTTTGAAGGAGTCACATGTGCTGTGGAAAAGGGGAACCGGTGGATGTTCTATACTTAGATTTCCAGAAGGCATTTGATGAAGTGTCACATCAAAGGATAATGCAGAATATAAAAGCTCATGGTGTAGGGGGTAACATATTGGCATGGATAGAAGATTGGCGGGCTAACAAGAAGCAGAGAGTTTGCATAAATCGGTCTTTTTCTGGTTGGCAGGATGTGATGAGTGGTCTTTTGTCTGCACTGGAGTGCTGTGTTTGGCTGCAGTAGAGAGCTTCAGTTGGAGATTGGTGACTGAGGGAGTATAAGCGTTTAAATTAAGGTTAAAATTCTATCTGAAGTCTGGTCTTTCTTTAATTTAACAATTAACTAAAAGTTACTGTTAACATTAGAGGAAGGTGAGTTTTAGACAGGAGAGGAGAGGCCAGCGACAGCGGTATAAAAGGGCATGAGAAACAGAGGCCGAGACCGGAGAGGAGAGCTGTACCCTCAGGTCTTTCATGTGGTGGATTTCAAAGTGACGTCACGATTGAAATAGTGACACGACACAGCGGAGGCAGCTGATTGGTAAGTAGGGTCAGGTGAGCACTTCTACTTCTATATTTTCTACTAATTAAACTGCTGCAGTCCATTAGCTTAAACAAAATAAGGTGAGGACTTTGGACTGTAGTGGGAGTGTTTCGGTAGAATAAGGTCCCTAGCATAGTTAGTATTCTTTAAAGGGAGTAACTAACGAGCTTAATTGAAATGGAAGTCATGGCAGCAGAGCTCACACCCGTGATATGCTCCTCCTGCGCTACGTGGGAAGACATGAATGTTTCCAGTGTCCTTGGTGACCATGTGTGCAGGAAGTGCGTCCAGCTGCATCTACTGGCTAACTGCATTATGGAGCTGGAGCTGCAGGTGGATTCATTGTGGCGCATGCACGATGCTGATATTGTGTGGACAGCACATTCATTGAGATGGTCACACCGCAGGTAAAGACTGAACAAGCAGAAAGGGGATGGGTCACCACCAGGCAGAGTAGAGGAAGGCAGGTAGTGGAGGAGACCCCCATGTTTATCCACCTCTCTAACAGATATATATTGTTTTGGATACTGTTGCGGGAGACAACATTGAAAGAAACACAGAGTACAGCTAAACCCTGAAGCTAAATTATTTTTGGAATGTAGCCAACCAGCCAATCACTTCAAACACCCCATTACACAGGTTGGAAAGAAAAAATTTAGCCTTCACTAATTCTTCAATGATAAGATTTATTAATAAAATAGACAATAGGAGCTTGTTTTGTCTTTGCAGGCACTGGGGGAATTCGTCCCAGATTTGCTTTAAGTGCGGTAGCGGGCGGGTAAAACTACATTTTACCCATCAGCCTGAAAACAGCTTATTGTCCCAAACCCACCGTTTTAATTATGCATTCCCAGGAAACACACCGTTTCCATGCCAGGCGGCCTCTCATTTGCCCTCCACACCATCATCTCACCACTTCACACCGGGTACCATATTTAAAGTGTAGCTGCGGCAAAACATTTCAGTGCTTCCAGCCCACGGCTGCTGCACAGAAGACATAGCCCTGTATGGAAATAAGACTGTAGCCCTCCCAGTTCAATGACATGTCTCTCGAGCACCTTTTGGACGCACTGGACAGTCGCCGTGATGTCCTCTAACCCCGCTCTGGCCGCAGGATGGGCAGCAACATCAGAAATCCGGCTTGGCAGACTGTGGCAGAGTGGTCAGTTCCAATGCCCTGCACAAGAGGACTGCCACCCTGTGCCAGGTCTCAGCCTCCAGAGGAAGCCAATCCTCTGCCTCCTTGTTCTGACGAACACTGTTCATGTCACTCAGATATGAAACATTTCTGCACTAGATAAAGGCAGGAGTCTCAGTCCATGGCCTCTTCCTTATGCTCTGTGCAGCCTTCAGACCAAAGTAACGGTGTGTCCTCACGCTCCCTGGACACATTCCTGATGCTTGCACCTCGGCTGTGCTTGTTAGTGCTGCCGGAATGTTGTGGCCAAGCATCCCAGAGATCCGTCATTCTCTCTGTGTGTTCTCAGCACCTTTAAGGTGAGGCTGGCCCCCATCTCCTCAGCATCTGTGACCAGTGACGCTGTGCTCCTGAAGGACTCAGGTGCTGAAGGTGGACAAAGGATCAGATGCTCCTTAAGTTTCAGGGCTGTGTCTCTTTGATTTGACCCTGATCACAGAGCGGAAGCGAACTGCCCTTGGCCAGACAGGAGTCAGACATTCTCAGAGGCTATATAAAGATATTAGGCGAGTCCTCACCGCATGTCATCATCATCCTCCTGCAATCAAGTGACTATTAGGGCCTCCACTGCATCTCCATGACAGGAGCAGTATCACAGAGGGTATGTGTTCTGCCATGAGCCAGACTGGATTCAAATATTCATAGATGTAATGTGAGGATCTTATGGTGTCTCTCCACTGCATGTTGTCATCATCCTCCACAAGTCTAGAGGCTATGAGGGCCACCCGAGCACGTCTGCCTCGTCTGGCCAGGGTGAGGGCCTCATCCTAGTCATGGTTGCCTTCAAGGCCCTCCTCACCCTCATCACAGTCGATGATCTCAGAGGTGATGGAGGAGGAGGAGACCTTCAGCTCCTCCAACTCCTCCTCAGCCAGCTCCTCTCCTGTTTGCAGCACCAGGTTGTAAAGGGTGCAGCAGGCGACGATGATGGGAGACACCCTCTGGGGACTGTGTTGCAGGGCTCCTCCAGACCGGTCCAGGCACCGGAACCTCCTTTTCAGAATCCCGATGGTTTGCTCCACCAGGTTGCAGCATGAGCCTCACTATAGCGTTGCTCTGCTACAGTCTGAGGCCGCCGCACGGGTGTCATCAGCCACGTCCTCTGTGGGTAGCCCTAGTCCCTGAGAAGCCATCCCTGCAGCCTCTGTGGACCCTGGAAGACATCAGGGATCTGTGACTGATTGAGAATCTAGGAGTTGTGAACACTCCCTGGAAACGGTGCACGGACCTGCAGGATGTGTTTGTGGTGGTTGCACATCAGCTGCACATTCAGCAAATGGAATCCCTTGTGGTTCACATAGTGGACCGTGTGTAGCGACGGAGATCTGAGCGCCACATGAGTGCAGTCGATGGCACCCTGCACCTGTGGGAAACCTGAGACCTGGACAAATCTAATCACTCTTGCATCCTGGCTCTCGTATAGTCCCTAGGTCTAGCTAGGTGCCGACCAGTGATGGCTCACTGTGGCCCTTCAGTGGCGTGAGCGGGAGTCCCAGTTGCCCCTTCTTCCTGAGGGTGCTACTCCTCCCTCTACACAGCCAGTGCCTCAGTCACTCTCTTCTCTATTGTCTTCACTCTCTGTTAGCCATGGGACATACAGCTAGTTCACCAGGCTCCATGATCCTGATGAACTCCCCCTGCAGGATAAAAGAGAGAGAGGCGTGGGTCAGTATGGGTGCACAAAGAACCTCTCTTGGTTAAATCTGAAGGCCCCTTAACACATCCCAGAGGGAGCTGGTCACCACTTGGATGGCCAGAGATTATTGCGCTGCATGGCTGCCCGAAACCCCACCTTCCACCACCCCACTCCACCCGGCCGATTGGCGGCAGCTTTGCCCACTGGACTGCATGCTGTGCTCTCAGCTCAGGCGCAGACATTCTCCTAACCCGTGCTGTAATAAGTTCTGGAGCACTTGGTGGCTCTTTAATGCCTCTGTGTTGCTTGAGTGGGCAGATAAGCTCGAGGCCCAACTCCAATCATATCAATGTGGCTGCTCCTGAACTGTCTCAGCTGCAGAGTAAGGGTCACTTTATACAAGGTGTCCCTAATGCGTGGCCGCTTCCCTCACCCACTCCCCCACCCACCACCCCACATGGGCTTGTGCGCTACCTTCAACTGCAGGGCAGCCTTTGCCCCAAACCCTCTGCAAAATGTGCCTGAACCTTTTATATGCTGTTGTGAAACACATCAGCGTGGGTGGACGATCCGGCCGGGGGAGGAATTAGTCTGACAGGTGAACCTTAGAATAATATGCAGGTGTACGACATTGAGGTTCCCCATGTCCAATGGATGGAAATGCAGCCCGCCATCGATGGACTGAGAGGACGATTGCAAACTGGTTTCACAACTCTGTGGAATCAATTTTTGGCCTTTTTGCCGGATTGTCGGTTCACAGCACCAAACACTCTCGACGCCAGCGGGTATAGACGATTCCACCCACTGCATTTAAAAGTTCACACCATGAGGATTAGGTCAGTCAGTCACCTTTGGAACATAAAGGGTCAGTGTTCCCTTTTGAGATTTACCCTGGGTTGAGACAGAGATATATCAAAATTCAATATAAACAAATATTGAATTCGTGAGTAAATATCTTTATTAATTGTTACTGTTTGTTTGAGTTATCCAACAATATTTGCAGGTAAGTTGGATTTATAAATTTCATATAGTTAAGACTATTATTGACATATTATGTTTAGCTTTAATTATCATTTATAACTTAATTTTTAAGCTATAAACTGTAATGGGCTTCAATAAAATGTCTATGTTTTTGAAGCATATGTAATGTGTAATCTAAAATATTTATTATCTCGGCAATCCACATAAATACACTTCTCCAGAAGTCTTATTAAGATTTCTAAGAGCTGATATTGGCTGACTTTCAAAGAAGATGGTCTGCTAAGATAGGCCTCAATTTATGTCCCAGCCTAAGATAATTTTGTGGGCTTTGAGACTCCTGGAGCAGAAGGTTTGAATTTGAGGAACGAATCTAAGATTATGTTCCTTTAAAGCTTAGAACCTCTTCTAGCTGGGACTTTAAGCTTGCAATAAGTTGAAGAGAATTGGCTGACCTTACCGGGAGCTAAAAATAACAGAACCATAAAAAAGGCTATGCGCAGAGACTGGAGAGAATGATCCCTGGCATTAGTAAAGTGGTCAGGGAAAAGGTCTGGAAATGATTGGAATTGGGGAAGATGAAGGGATGCCTGAACTGGAGGTGGAAAAGGGTTTTGAGTGGATCCTGAAGTGACACTCAGATAGACTGTTGGGCCTGAATGGATGGTCAGTCTCGAGGGGTTGTGCTATCTATCCCTGTCCTCTTTCCCCAGCCTTCAAAACATTAAAAAGATGCACATGCCGAGGCTTCTCCTTATTTTTACACTGTGCCCCCCATTGCAGGTTCCCTTTTACCCCAGTTAGTCAGTGCCAGGGGGATTGCACCCCAGTGAGAGGTAGTGCCAGTGAAAAAGTAACACAGTGAGAGGCAGTGCAAGAGAAAGAGAAACCGAGTGGAATCAATGCCAGGGGATCAGCACCCGAGTGAATGTCAGTGCCAGGAAACAAAAACCCAGTGAGAGGCAGTGCCAGGGATAAAGTAACCCGGTGAGATGCAGTGCCAGGGATAAAGTAACCCGGTGAGAGGCAGTGCCAGGGATAAAGTAACCCGGTGAGAGGCAGTGCCAGTGATAAAGTAACCCGGTGAGAGGCAGTGCCAGTGATAAAGTAACCCGGTGAGAAGCAGTGCCAGGGATAAAGTAACCCGGTGAGAGGCAGTGCCAGGGATAAAGTAACCCGGTGAGAGGCAGTGCCAGTGATAAAGTAACCCGGTGAGAGGCAGTGCCAGTGATAAAGTAACCCGGTGAGAGGCAGTGCCAGTGATAAAGTAACCTGGTGAGATGCTGTGCCAGGAAAGCATTTTTTAATTATTCATTAAGGGAAGTGGGCTTCGCTGGCTAGGCCAGCATTTATTACCCATCCCTAGTTGCCCTTGAGTAGGTGGTGGTGATCTGCCTACTTGAACCACTGCAGTCCATGTGGTGTAGGTACACCTACAGTGCTGTTAGGAAAGGAGTTCCAGGATTTTGACCCAGCGACAGTGAAGGAATGGCAATATATTTCCAAGTCAGAATGGTGAGTGACTTGGAGGGGAACTTCCAGGTGGTGGTGTTCCCATCTATCTGCTGCCCTTGTCCTTCTACATGGTAGTGGTTGTGGGTTTGGAAGGTGCTGTGTAAGGAGCCTTGGTGAATTCCTGCAGTGCATCTTGTAGATGATACACACTGCTGCTACTGTGCATCAATGGTGGAGGGAGTGAATGTTTGTGGATGTGGTGCCAATCACCAGGCTGCTTTGTCCTGGACAATGTCAAGCTTCTTGAGTCTTGTGGGAACTGCACTCATCCAGGCAAGTGGGGAATATTCCATCCCACTCCTGACTTGTGCCTTGTAGATGGTGTACAGGCTTCGGAGTATCAGGAGGTGAGTAACTTGTCACAGGATTCCACGTCTCTGACCTGCTCTTGCAGCCATAGTATTTATTTGGCTGGTCCAGTTCAGTTTCTGGTCAGGATTTTGATAGTAGGGGATTGAGTGATGTTAATGCCATTGAACGTCAAGGGGTGATGGTTCGGTTATCTCTTGCTGGAGATGGTCATTGCCTGGCACTTGTGTGGCACAAATATTACTTGCCACTTGTCAGCCCAAGCCTGGACATTATCCAGGTCTTGCTGCATTTGGACATGGACTGGTTCAGTATCTGAGGAGCGGCGAATGTTGCTGAACATCGTGTAATCATCAGCGAACCCAAGGCTGTGTCAGGAACTGGACTTCAGTGGGAGTTGTTACCAAGGGTTATGTACCTCAGCCAGTCTCAGTTACCTCAGGAGAGGAGGGGAAGAAACAAATAGGAACGATGTGAAATGCTCAAGTCATTGGGCAGTGAGACCCACACCAGCTTCACCTACTCAATGAGGAAATGGTGGTCTGTCCCGCGGTTGGAGTGCAGCATGGCCACTGGGTTCCCACTTTCAGCCGGTGAAGGAAACCCAAGAAATGAAACTGTGCAGACATGAAACCCGAATGTGAAATTGTTTTCTCCCGGGTCACTAACACCAGCGACCGGCAGATCAATCTTCCATTCCAGGCGACTCCCAAACAGGGAGGGTTGACAATCCTGAGTGTGTGAACTGGAATCAATTGTGAAATAGCTTCCCGAGTGTTCAGACTTCCCGGGAACTGGCACTCAGAGAGTTAATGGTTTCTAACTTCAAGTAACATTTCCATAATGAATCAGCTAGTGCGTTTCTTCAACACATGGTGTTGCTTCCTGTAGCTTAACTTTATTCAAAATCATCCTCATAAAACAGTATAAAAAGACCTGAGCTCTCTGCTCAAACTGCAGATCCACCTGAAGGTGCTGAGAGTCATTCAGTGCGTTCACCAGTGATCTGAGCGGACACCAGGATGCTGAGTCTTTTCCTAACTGTGTCTGTCCTCTTCTGGCATCAGCTTGCTACACAGGATGGGGTGGACAAATCCTGTGATTTAAATGACTGCAATGAGCCCGCAGAAGTCATTGTGGACAAGGTAAGTATTGTTCAGAGTTTACTGCGTTCTGTAATGTTTGTACCAGTGGAAATTATACTATGCCCGTTTTTGGGTAAATAACCTGTGGTGCACCGACAGTGCACACCCCAACCCTGAAACATGAGACTGGACTGAAATTAGTCTTTGGGTCTTATTAACATTTTATACATGAGCTGCTGTCGGCTGATTGGTCTCCACTGCCGGCTTGTGTAGTGAGAATATCAGGGTTTCCGTCTCCAGCAGCGGGTCAAGAGGGGGGTTGGTGCAAGAGAGAGTGCAGAGGAGATTTACCCGGATGTTGCCTAGGCTGGAGAGTTTTACTTATGAGGAGAGTTTGGAGAGGCTGAGGTTATTTTCCTTGGAGCAGAGGAGATTGAGGGGGGACATGATTGAGGTGCGTAACATTTTGAGGAGCATAGAATAAGGTAAACAGGAAGGAACTCGTCCCCTTGGAGGGTTCAATAACCAGGGGGCATAGATTTAAGTTAAGAGGCAGAAGGTTTAGAGGGGATGTGAGGAAGAAAATCCTGCCCATGGTGGGATGGGATTCCAAACTCATGTTCCTACTCCAGCAGTGGCTGCTGAATTTTCCTAGTATAATAAAGGCTCCATATGCCAGGCATGAATCCCACTACTGGAGTCGACATGTACCCTTGTGGAAGCTGATACATTGCATCTCTCTCAGGTTACTGGATGCTGCTGGAATGCTGGGTCTGGACTGAGGCTCAGTGGCAGGGAATTCTGTCTTGTTAAAGATAAACCGTGTTTGACTAGCTTCATTGAGATATTTAATGGTTAAAGGTGCATGAGGGTACAGTTGATATTATGTCTATACACTTTCAAAAGATGTTTGACAAATTACTATATAATAGACTGTTATTAAAATTAACGCCCATGGGATTAAGGGGGTTGGCAGCGTAGATACAGAATTGGCTGAGTGACAGAACACAGAGAGTAGTGGTGGACAGTTGTTTTTCAGACTGGAAGGAAGTTTACAGTGGTGTTCTCCAGGGGTCAGGGGCTATTACACTTTGGATACAAATTAATGACCTGGAAATGCCAACATTTGCAGATGATATTAATGTTGGGAAATGCAGTAAAAAATAAGGAGGTTCTAACAGAACATCCAATATAAGCGTAGGAGCATGGGAGCAGGAGCAGGCCATTTGGCACTTTGAGTCTGCTCCACCATTCAATAAGATCATGGCTGATCTGGTTGTGGTCTCAGTTCCACTCTCCTGTCTGCCTCCCCATAACCCTTGACTCCTTTGACTAACAGAAATCTTCTAACCCTGCCTTAAATAAATTCAAAGATGTAGCCTCCACTACTTTCTGCGGAAGAGAATTCCATGCACCAACAATCCTTTGGGAGAAAAAGTTTCTCTTCATCTCTGTCTTCAAAGGGGTTCCTCTTTTTTTTAAACTATGTTCCCTAATTTTAGTTACCCCACAACAGGAAACATTCTCTGCGTATCCACCCAATCATGTCCCCTCAGGATCTTGTATGTTTCAATAAGATCACCTCTCATTCTTCTCAACTCCACTGGATATAGGACTAACCTGTTCAACCTGTCTTCATAAGACAACCCCCTCATTCCAGAAATGAATCCAGTGAACCTTCTCTGAACTGCTTCTAAAACAATTATACCTTATTTTAAATAAGGCGATCAATACTGCCCAGATATGGTCTCACCAAGGCCCAGTACAGCTGTAGTAAAATTTCATGACTTTTATATTCCATTCCTCTTGCAATAAACACCAACATTCCATTTGCCTTCCTAATCACTTGCTGTACCTGCACACTAACCTTATGTGATTCACGTATGAGGACTCTTAGGTCCCTCTGTATGACTAGGTTCTGCAATATCCCTCCATTTAAACACTGTACTGCTTTTCTATTCTTCCTGCCAAAGTGAACAAGCTCACATTTACCCATGTTACACTCAATCTGCCAAATTTTTCTCACTCACTTAATTTGTTTATATTTGCAGACTTACTACCTCCTCTTCACAATTGACTTTCCTATATACCTTGGTGACCTTGACAAATTTAGCAACCATACATTTTTAAAAATTCATTCAAGGGATGTGGGTATCGCTGACTAGGCTACCATTTATTGCCCATCCCCAATTGCTCTTGAGAAGGTGGTGGTGAGCTGCCTTCTTGAACTGCTGCAGTCCCTGTGGTGTAGATACACCCACAGTGCTGTTAGAGAGGGAGTTCCAGGATTTTGACCCAGCAACAATGAAATAACTGGATTCGCATTCCATCCCTTCATGCAAGTCATTAATATAGATTGTAAATAGCTGAGGCCCCAGCACTGAACCCTTTGGCACTCCACTCGTTACAGCTTGCCAATTTGAAAAAAAACCCGTTTGTCCCTACCCTCTGCTTCCTGTTAGCCATCCAATCTTTTATCCATGCTAATATGTTACCCACTAAATCATGTGCTCTTATCTTGTGTAGTAACCTTTAATGGTGTTCCTTAACCAAGTGCACCACATTCACAGGTTCCCCTTCATCCACCTTGAGTGTTACTTTGTCAAAAAATTCAAACAGATTTGTTAAAAACTATTTCACTTTCACAAAACCATGTTGGCTCTGCCTGATCAAGTTTACTGCTGTAACCATCTTAATAATAGATTCTAACACTTTCCCTCTGACTGATGTTTAGCCAACTGGCCTATAGTTTCCTGCCTCCCTCCTTTCTTGAATGAGGGTGTTATTTTAGTTATTTTCCAGTCTGCTGGATCCTTTTCAGAATCTAAAGAATTTACAAGATTGTAATCAATGCGTCTGTTATCTTTGCCGCCACTTCTTTTAAGACCCTCGGGTGCAGGCCATCCGGTCCTGGGGGCTTTTCATTCTTTAGGTCTTGTTTCAGCTCTAGCTGATGTTAATGCTCAGCAAGCCAGATCTCAGACTGAAACCCATCTCGGCTGATCATAATTTTTTTTCTGTGTTGTTGAATCGTGGAGGGAAAGCTACAGAACACAAAAGTACAGGACTCCAGTTATTACTTTTAAAATTTGAAAACTTAACATGTTTATTAAAAGAATAAAGAAATGATGAATCTTAAACAAGATAAAAGATACAGTTAGGAAATAAATCATACAAAATAATACCCAAACTGCTTTATCAAAGGTACAGATTCTTAACCATAAAATCCAGGAAATATTCCCCAAGCTGAGAAATTGCTTTCACTTTAAACAGAAGTACAACCCATGACTTCCCAGAACAAATCCACACTTATGTGACTCTTCCAAAGGGAGAGTTCGAACAAACTGTTTCTCAGGACACATATTCTCTTGGCCCAAAACTGAGCTGCTTTCTTCAATTAAAAGGTTTTCTGAGCTTTTCTGCACACTCCAAAACACTTCGGCCTTCGGTGGGACATCCCCCACAGCAACTGCTACAGCTGAAAACCCATTTGCATAAATACTTTTTTACGCCTTTCACCTTTGTTCTCCATTGTCTTTAATTATCTCTTTGAAAACTCAAGCTCCCAAGTGATGTGACATTTTGATTTATTTTTTCTCTCACATTTTATTTCAAACTCTAGTGTGCCCATCCCAATCCTCCTGCCCAGACTCTCCTCGAGTAATGGAGTTGAATATAGAAGTCGTGATGGTTTTCATGTAGTTGTACATGGCATTGTTGAGACAACATCTAGAATACTGTGTACAGTTTAGGTCTCCTTATTTAAGAAACATAATTGCCTGAGAAGCAATTCAGAGAAGGTTCAGACGACTGTTTACTGGGATGAGGGGGTTATCTTATGAGGAAAGGTTGGGCAGGTTGGGTCTGTGTCCATTGAAGTTTAGACTGAGGTGATTTTATTGAAACATATAAGACCCTGAGGGTGGCTGTTGAGAGGATATTTCTCATTGTTGGAGACACCAGACTAGAGGACACTGTTTAAAAATAATGGGTCTCCCATTTAAGGGACAGATTAAGAGAATTTTTTTCTCTCAGAGGGTCATGAGTCTATGGAACGCTCTTCCCCTGAGACCGGTAGAGGCAGGTCATTGAATAATTCTAAGGTGGAAATAGATAAAGCCTTGACCAACAAGGGAGCCGAAGGGTACAGGGGGTAGGCAGGAATGTGGAGCTGAGGCCACAATCAGATCAATCATGATCTTACTGAATGGTGGAGCAGGCTCGAGCAGCCAAATGATTTACTCCTGCTCCTAATTTGTATGTTTTTATAAAAGTAAGATAAGGCAGTTGCTTTGCTAAACATGCACCTTCAGTCTTCAAGCCTCTGGTCACCTGTCATTTTAATTCTCCACCTTGCTTCCATGCTGATCTTGCTGTCCACAGTCTCCTGCCGTGTTCCAATGACTCTCATCAGAACCTCTGCCTCCATTTCCTTTCCTTTCTCTTTGTTGGTTTCCTTTTCTCTCTCTTGTTTTGCTCTTTTTGTTTTCAGGCGGTAGCTGTTCAGATTCTGTCAATCACACCTCCTCCAGGCACAACTTTGTTTCTTTACAATAGGAAGGAGATCAAGGCCTTGGAGAGGGTGCAGAAGAGATTTACTAGAACGATAGGAGTGTGGATGGGTCTCAGTTACATGGAGAGACTGGAGAGGTTGGAGGTCATTTCCTTAGAGCAGAGAAAGTTGCCAGGAGATTTGAGAGAGGTTTGCAGAGCCAGGAAGGGTTTTGACAGAGTAAATAAGGAGAAACTGTTTCCATAGGCAGAGCAGCCGATACCCAGAGTGCATAAAATTAAGATGTTTGGCAAAAGGATCAGGTGGAACATTTATTTAAACAATGAGTCGCTGTGATATGGAGAGCACTGCCTGAACTGGTGGTGAACCAAGTTCAATAGTAAAATTCAAAAGGCAATTCTTGATATAAAGGGGAACATTTTTGTCTGTCTGTGGGAAAAGAGGAGGTCAGGGTGATTAGTGGGATATGTCAACCAAACAACACAGGAGCAGCCTGCCTGGAGGCTGTATCATTCTGTGTGTCTATGATTCAATGTAGCCACATCAGTGTTTTCCACATCTCAGCAAAGTCACCCTGACTCACCATTAGCAATGCTGTAACAATGTGTTTCTTTGACTACAGGTACAATTGTTCCCATCTCTGCACCTTGGGTAGTTTCTGGATACATGGAAAATGGCACAATGGGACAGGCATTCTTGACATCTGTTGTGAAGTCATCAGTCCACCAGAACCAACAGATCAAACAGTTCAACTAGGAAGTATGCCTGCTGATTGGTACTATGTCAGGTGAATTTAGTTACTGATTTGTATTGTGTTTGATATTGCTTTAACTCAGCTCTTGTGTCAACATCACTCAACCGAGAGTCGGGCTGTGATTAATGGGATCATCTGGGTGCACGGGAACATTGGTCAATATTAATTGTATAATGGAATGATTCATATCTCACAATCTGCAGTTCCTTCTTCTGAGAACACAGCGAGACCTCCCCATTCACATTAGTCAGGTTCATATGGAGTTGGCTCCAGTTTTTCCGATATTCTCACATCCACCACGTTGTTTATTTTTGGAAGAACAAATTCATATCCTTGTTATCTTTAGATACAATAAATGAGCATAGTGGGAGAGGAAGTATTGGATGGACTAGTATCCTTGAAGGTGGATAAATCACCAGGGCCGGATGGATTGTATCCAGGCTGTTGAAGCCAGAGAAGAAACCGCAGATGCTCTGAGGATCACTTTCCAATTCTCACTAGACGCAGGTGAGCTCACAGAAGATTATTGGCTTGTGAATGTCATACCATTTTTTAAAAAGAGTGTGAGGAATATGCCAGAAAATTATAGGCCAGTCAGTCTGACTTTGGTGGTGGGAAAATTATTGGAGACAATTCTGAGAGACAAGATAAACTGTCACTTAGAAAGGGGCAGATCGATCATGGATAGTCAGCATGGTTTTGTTAGGGAATATTGTGTCTTACTAACTGAATTGCAATTTTTGAGGAAGTAACAAGGAGGATTGATGAGGGTAGTGTAGTGGATGTTGTCTACATGGATTTTAGTTAGGCATTTGACAAGGCCCCACATGGCAGACTGGTCAGAAATGTGAGATCCCATTGGATTCAGGGGAAGGTGGCAGGTTGGTTACAAAGTTGGCTCAGTGACAGGAAACAAAGGGCAGGATTTTACGCGTCGGCGAGCGGGGGCAGGCCCTGCATGCCGACGTGTGGTGAAGTCGTGGGGAACTCCCGATGTCACCACGCCCCATTTAAATTTTCAGGTAGGTGGGGGCGCAGCGAACTCAGCTGCACACTTGCCAACCTGTCAACGGCCAAATGAGGTCATTGAGAGAGTCAATTAAAGGACCTGCCCGTCCAACCTTAAGGTCGGTGGGCAGGCCAGGAGCCTTAGCGTGAACTAGAAAAAGCATGAAACCTCATCTACGGGCGGGATGAGGTTTCATGTGGGTGTTAAAAAATTTTAATAAAGTTTTTTTGAAAATTATGGACATGTCCCAACTCATGTGACAGCACTTAGCCTCAGGGAGATGAGTGTGCCTTTTCATGTACATGCACGAAGGAGCGCACTCTCAACTTTGGGATTCCCCTCCCACCGCACAGAGTGCACACAACGCTTCTGTGTGGACGTGACGCTGGCTGGGCCTTAATTCGCCCAACCACATAAAATGGCGCCACGCCCCCGATTGCAGGTGCTGATGGGAAGCGTGTATGTGCGCTCCCGCCCTTCAACTTCACCCCCGACGGGGGGATAATTCAGCCCAAAGGGTTTCCAGTGGTTTTCCATAAGGCTCAGTGTTGGGACCTTGCTCTTTGTGGTATTTTTTATCAATGATTTAGACTTTAATGTGGGAGGCATGATGAGGAATTTTGCAAATGACACTAATATTGACTGTGTGGATGATAGTGCAGATGATAGCTGTTGACTACAGAATGATGTCAATGGTTTCGTTGAGTGGGCGGAGAAATTGCAAATGGAATTCAATCCAGAAAAGTGTGAGGTTATGCATTTGGGGAGGGCAAAAGAAGCAAGGGAATATTCAATAAACGGGAAGTTATTGAGAGGGATTGAGGAAGTGAGAGACTTTGGATTGCATGTCCACAGGTCCTTGAAGGTGGTAGGACAGGTAGACAAGGTGGTTAACTTTATTGGGTGAGCTATTTAATATAAAAGCAGGGATGTAATGATGGAACTTTATAAAATGCTGATGAGGCCACAGCTGGAATTCTGTGCACAGTTCTAGTCACCACATTACAGGAAGGACATAATTGCTCAGGAGAGAGTGCAGAGGAGATTTACAAGAATGTTGCCAGGGCTTCAAAATTGCAGCAATGAGGAGAGATTGGATAGGTTCAGGTAGTTTTCCTCAGAACAGAGGAGGCTAAGGAGTGACCTAATTGAGGTGTACAAAGTTATGTGGGGCTAGAATGGGTAAACAGGAAAGAATTGATTCCCCTGGCTGAGGGGTCAATTAGCAGAGGACATAGATTTAAGGTGATTGGTAGGAGTATTAGATGGGACATGTGGAAAAACTTTGGAATTCACTGCTTAAGTTGGTGGTTGAGGCTGAAAAGCTCAACTCTTTTAAATGGTACCTGGACCTGCATCTGAAACGCTGTAACCTGCAAGGCTACGGACCTATTGCTGGAAAGTGGGATTAAAATGAGCGGTTAGTTTCTTTTTTCTCTTTTTTGGCTGGCACACACATGATGGGCTGAATGGCCTGTTTCTTCACCGTAGCTTTTCTATGGTTCTATGCTTAATCGGTGCCTCACACAAAACCATTTCATTTCATCATCTCATTGAGATGTCTGATGTTCTATTCTAATTAGTTTAAATGTCCCTTTATCTACTCTTTATGTGCTTGGTCATAAATTACACAGTTCCAATGTTACTGGTCCCCCTCCCGTACCCTGTGGAGGGGACATTTTCCTCATATGTGTCTGGACGATGAATGTCGGTGTGATTTGCTGATCTCAGAGAGGATCAAGCTGGGCCCAGTTGTTCCTTCACTGAACATTCACTAACTCACACTATCAGTAAGGGTCATGACACAGGACGCTCTCCAATCTGGACATTGTCCTCCTGGTGTAATGAGCTGTGATGCTATTTTGTCACCAGTATAGTTTGCACATTGAGCTTTTACAGTGAGCAGCTGTGATCGCAGAGATTGCTGTTTGGGAAATTTACAGCCTAGTTTTTACTCCATTTAAATTATTGACAGAAATTCAGGGACTTGGGGCCTGTGAATTCCCAACCAGTGAGCCCTGTGAACAACAATTCACTCCAGGAATTCCCGATCAGGAATTCTGTTCTCATATTATAAACAATCAAAGAAATTTGAAGTTTTCCCTTCAAAGAGCAGAAGTTGGGGTGGAAGGAGTATTTGAGATATCAGCTGGGTGTAGGTCATCCTTTATATGGGTTGGCAGTATGTGGTAGAGTTGTGAAGTGCAGGAAATGCTGCAGGCAATTTGTGTGGCCTCACCAATGCCCTGTAGAACTGTAGCAAATGATCCCTACTTGTATATTCCAGTCACCTTGCAATAACAACAGCATATCCTTTCCTCATCACTTGCTGTATCTGTATACTAACTTCTGGTGTTTCATCTACCAGGACACCCAGATCCCTCTGTACCTCAGTGTTCTGCAATCTCTCTCCATTTAAACAATCTGCTGCTTTTCTATTCTTCCTGACAAAGTGGACAAGTACCAAAATGGGCAAGAGTAATTACATCCACTATTTTCCAATCTGATGGGACCCTTCCAGGATCTGGGGAATTTTGGAAAACCAAAACCAATGCATCTACTATCTCAGCAGCTGCTTCTTCTAAGACTCTAGGATGAAGTTTATCAGGGCCTGGGGACTTGTCAGCTTTTCATTCCAATAATTTCCTCAGTATTCTTTCCCTGTGAATATAATTGTTTAAAGATCCTCCCTTCAATTCACATCTTAATTCACAATTATCCCTGGGATACTATTTTTTCCTCTACAGTGAAGATAGATGCAAAATATCTGTTAAATTCATCTGCCACGTCCTTATTTTCTATTATTAATTCCACACTCACTCCCTAGGGGACAAACATTTACCTTAGTTATTCTATACCTTTTTAAATACTTTTGGAAACACTTATTATTCATTTTTATATTTCTAACAAATTTTCTCTCATGTTCTAATTTCTCTTTATTTTTCTTATTATTATTCTCATTGTTGTTTTAGTCATTCTTTGTTGTTTTTATATCCAGTCCAATTTTCTGATCTTCATGGAATTCTCTGCTCTTTCTTTCAATTTGATGCTAACTTTAACTTCCTTAGTTAGCCACGGATGGTATGTCACTCCCTAAGTATCCTTTTTTTAAACTGGAATGTATCTTTGCTGAGTGTTATAAAATATCTCCTTAAATATCTGCCACTGCATCTCCACTGACCTATCTCTAAACCTATTTCCCCAGTTCACTTTAACCAGCTCTGTCGTCATACCCTCAGAATTGCCCTTATTTAAGTTTGAAGCATCAGTCTTAGACCCGCTGGCCCATAACTTCTGTTCTCCGGGGCGTCAAACCCAGGAGATAGCCCAGAAGATGCACTGGGGCATCCCACTGAAGTCCCAATGCAAGAATTGTATTCAAGTTCAAACTTCCCATTGGCAATTACCCTGCACTGGGAACCATCCGATGCTCCAATTTAATTCAGAGACTTTGGATGGTTCCAACTCTCTTAGCAGGGTAGTTACTCAGGGAAAGTTAGAATAATTAAAACCACATCTAAATCCTAGCTAACTATCATTCTGACCTCCCCCTCCCTGACCAGAAACACCCAGGGGCTGCCCTTGACACCCCACATCCCCCAACTACCCCCTGAATCTCCTAATTGTCCCCAGCCTCCCGACTACTCCTCCACTACCCGACTACCCACCACCCGCCGAGTTCCCTCCCATCGCCCCCGACTGCACTCCTGACCGTCCGACCACAGCCCATTCCCCTGATTACACTCTCTAGCTCCCGACAAAACGGCAGCACAATGACTACAATCCCAACCCACCAAGTACACCTCTAGCAACACCCACTCGCACACCTGGCCACCCTTCCGACACCCCTAACAACCCCCCACCACCCCCCCCCACTATTCTTCTGATCTCTCAACTATTCCCCATCCCCCCCTGACTATTAACCAGCACCTCCTAGAACCCTCCCGACCCCACGGTCGACCCCCATCCTCCCAAGATACCCTCCCCCATTCCTCTGCCAGGCCCAGGCTCATCCTACCACCAGACCGCCCCCACTGACCACCAGACCTCCCCAGATCCTAACCACTTACCTTCTCACTGGCTTCTTAAAATGGCTGGGTCCATAAGATCATAAGACGTAGGTGCAGAAGTAGGCCACTTGTCCCAATAAATATGCTCTGCTATTCAATGAGATCATTGCTGACCTGATAATCCTCAAATCCACTTTCCTGCCTTTTCCTCATAACCCTTGATTCCCTTACTGATTAAAAATCTGTCTATCTCGGCCTTGAATGTACTTTGTGGCCCAGCCTCTCCAGCTCATTAAACTTTTAACTTACCTGCTTTATAGCAGCTGCTGCCATAAAAAGGGGTCTGGCCTCCTCTCGAATGATTCTGCTGCCCTCGACTGAGGGCCTCGGGAACACGCTGCACTGCACATTTCTCACCTGGCCCGAGGTGAAAGGTCGGGAGAGGAAGGTGCAGCTCCTGAGTAAGGTCGGAAAAAGGAGCAGAGTGGCAATCAAATAGTCGTTGTCAATTCTCGGAAGTTCTGGCCCCAGTTCTCTGCCTCAAACTGAAAGCAAAATTCAATCATATTATTGTCACTGCTGCCTAGATGAACCTTCACTGTTACGTATCATTAAATAATCCTGTCTTGCTGCCCATGACCAGGTGTAGCATCGTCTGCTCTCTGGTTGGCTGTAGAATGTGCTGCTCTAAGATACTGTCCCAAAAACACTCTCTGAGCACATCGTGTCAATCTGATTCATCCAATTTATATGTAGATTAATATTACCCATGATTATCACTGTACTTTTGTCACAAGCCCCCATTATTCCTTTCTGTATACCCGCTCCTACAGTGTTATGGGGCCTATAAACCACTCCCATAAGTGACTTCCATCTCTACCCAAACTGATTCTACATTTTGATCTTTAGAACTAAAGCCATCTCTCTCTAAAGTACTCATGCCAAACTTAATCAACAGAGCTACCCTTCCACGTTTTCCGAGCTCCTGTCCTCCTGAAATGTCACATGCCCTCAAATATTCACGTCCCAGCCATTGTCATCGTGCAGCCATGTCTTTGCAATGGCTAGCAGATCATACACATTTATTTATGTTTGGACTCTCAATCCATTTGTTTTATTGTGAATGCTCCATGCAATTAAATACACAGCCTTTAGTTCTAATCATTTACTATTTTCACAACCCCTGGTCTTATCTGCTGGCACACTTATAAGTTTGTAAGCTCTGTCTTTTCCTGCCACACTCTATCATTTTCCCTATTGCTTCCTTGCTCCCGTGACTTGTCTTCTCTCATCACATCCTCCAATACTTGATCCCTTGCTCCCACTAATTATTTTAAACTCCTAGCTGCCAACCTCTTTACTTGACTCAGCAGATCACTGGTCGTAGCACAGTTCAGATTCAGACTGTCCCAGCAGTACAGCTCCCACTTTCCCCAATACTGGTGCCAGTGGCCATGAATCAAAACCCAATTCTCCCACACCGCACTTTGATCCACCCACTTAAATCTCTAATCTGATTTATCCTATGCAAATTTGCTCGTGGTTCAGGTAATAATCCAGGGAATATTCCCTTAGAAGTTCTGTTTTTTAATTTAACCCACAGCTGCTCATACTCCCTAAGCAGAACCTCTTTCCTCATCCTATATATTTTATTAGTCCCCACGTGGACTATGACAACTGGATCCTCCACCTTCCACCGCAAGTTCCTCTCCAGCCCTGATCAGATGCCCCAAACCCTGGCACCTGGCAGGCAACCCAGCCTTCTGCACTCTTGCCCTCAGCTGCAGGAAACTGTGCCTATCTGCCTGACTATACTGTCCCCTACACCCACTACAAATCTATCCACTCTAAAGTGCAGAGCTAAAGTAAGTCAATTGAGTAGAGGTGTTGATCAAAGACTCATAGGGCTGTATTTTAATCGAGGCGATGGGGATCTCGGCTGAAGAGCTAACAAGGGCCCTGCATCACCTCCTTTAGGGAGGGCCTGCTGCATTAAGTGCAACTCAGATGGCCAATGACAGGTCTTCCCCGGAATCAAAGGCCCCAGGGGGCAGAGACCTCGCCCTCCAAAAAGCTGCTGGCCAATCAGAGGCCAGCAGCTCTCAGCGCTTGTCAGCATCAAGGAGGTGTAGTGGCTGCTGTTGGCTCTGTTCCTGAGAGGCCTAGGATCGGTGCTGGACCCCAGGATAAAAGGTTAGTGATGGGAGGAAGAGGATCGCAGCAAAGGGGGTCAAAGCAGAGGGGGTGAAGTGTGTAGTAATAAAGGGCAGAAGGGTGGCTCTCCACGGCTCAGTCTGCCTTCCCGATGCCAATCCCTCGACAACAAAATGGCCCCCCCAAAATTTCAAAAGCAACCAGCATAGTGACAGGCCCTCCTGTCTCTGGGTTAAGGCCATCAGCTACAAGAAGAGGCTCTAAGTGGATGTGAATTGTCCATTTAAGTGCCTCCATTGATGGCGGGTTGGGAAGGGTTGAGCTGCCCATGCACGAACCTCCCCGCACTGAATTTAATCTTGGTGGAGGCAGTAAGGCAGCAGGGTGCCCACCCGCCACCAACACAAACAATTAAATGCCCTCTCCACCAGCAAACTTGCCTCAAGGGAGCACAATAAATTTGGCATGTAGAAGAATGGCTGCACAGAAGGAGGTAATTCAGCCCATTGAGACCATGCTGACTATATAGAGCAATCCATTCAGTCCCATACCCTCCCTTTAACACAGTGACCCTGCAAGTTTATTCCCCTCAAATGCCCATCCAATTTTCTTCTGAAATCATTCATCATCTCTGCTTCCACCGCCTTAATAAACAGTGAGTTCCAGATCATTACCACTCGCTGCATAAAAAGGTTTTTCCTCAGGTGCCCCTGAATCTCTTGCCCAAAGGCTTCTATCTGTCTCCCCTAGTTCTTGTACCATCAGCTAATGAGAATCGCTTTTCCTTTTCCACCTTATCGAACCCTGTCAGAATCTGTACAGCTCTATCCAATCACCCCTCAACCTCCTTTATGCCAAGGAGAACAACCCCAGCTTCTCCCAACCCTGTCACTAAATTCCCCAACCTAGGGAACCATTCGAGTAAGTCTCCTCTGCACCCCCTCAAGATCCTCACATCCCTCCTAAAGTGTGGTGACCATCACTGAACTCAATACTCTAGTTGTGGCCTCTCAAGATCTTTATAAAGGTTCAGCATCACTTCACTGCTTTTATAATCAATACCTCTACTTATGAAACTCAAGTTCCCATATACTTTGCTGACCATTTTCTCAATATGTGCTCTCACCTTCAAAGATCCATGCACCCCAAAGTCCCTCTGTCCCTGGACACTCTTTAGAATTGTGTCATGATGTCTCTGTTGCCTCTCCCTATACCTTCTGCAAAATGTATCACCTCACTTTGTTTTTCGTTCATTCATGGAGTGTGTGCGTCACTGGTCAGGCCAGCATTTGTTGCCCATTGCTAAATGCCCTTGAGAAATTGGTGGTGAGCTGCCTTCTTGAACCATTGTAGTCCATGTGGTGTAGATACACCTACAATGCAGTTTGGAGTGTGTTCCAGGATTTTGACCCAGCGACAGTGAAGGAATGGTGATACATTTCTAAGTCAGGATGGTGAGTGGCTTGGAGGGGAACTTCCAGGTGAAGGTGCTCCCATGTGTCTGCTGCCCTTGTCCTTCTAGATGGTATCAGTTGTGTGTTTTAAAGATGCTGTCTAAGGAGCCTTGGTAAGTTCCTGCAATGCATCTTGTAGATGGTACACACTGCTGCTACTGTGCACCAGTGGTGGAGGGAATGAATATATGTGGATGAGGTGCCAATCAAGTGGGCTGCTTTGTTCTGGATAATGTCAAACTTCTTGAGTGTTGTTGGAGCAGCACTGATCCAGGGAAGTGGAAAGTATTCCATCACATTCTTGACTTTTGCCTTGTAGTTGGTGGACAGGCTTTGGGAAGTCAGGAGTTGAGTTATTCACCACAGGGTTTCCAACCTCTGAACTTCTCTTGTAGACACAGTATTTATATGGCTAGTCCAGTTCCGTTTCTGGTCTATGGTAACCCACAGGAAGTTGATAGTAGGGGATTCAGTGATGGTTATGCCATTGAATGTCATTTCCCTGTATTAAAGCCAATCTGCCACTTGTCTGCCCATTGGGCTATCTTATCTATTATGTTACTACAGCTGTGGATGAACTGAATGGTGGAGGGTCCTCAGTGGGCTGATTGTCCTGACAATCCATTTGGCTTCCATACGGGCTTTGTCAGGAGGAACAAAAATAAAAATTATATATTCTTCATTCTGTTGCAGGGTTTTTGACCAGAAAGTTGATGGGCAACAATATGAAGGATTTGTGACTGAATTCCTGAAGGACTTGGAACAAGACAATCGACACTTTGATCCAGGATTCATCATCAGTTTTTATAACACACATGGGCTGATGCAAATAGCTTTTAGAAAATTGTAAAAGCTACCTGGTAGGGTTTGTTACCCCTATAGATATAAAACAGTGAGATGTGCTTAACTCTATTCTTAAACTGTTTGAACCTTTCACAAAGTACACTTTGGGTTTATGCTGGAGTACTGTGCAAAGTTCTGGTCTCCTTTCCTGAGGAAGGACATATTTACCTTAGAGGGAACGCAATGACTGTTCATTAGACAGATTACATATATGTGCTGGTATTGGGGTTTTGAACAATTCCACCAATGACATATTCAGCACTGAGACCCTGTTTAGAATATTGCCCTCTACTGACAGATAACTCTGACTCCCACACACACTGCCGCATTTAATCTTTTTTTTAAAGAATTATACAAACATGTTAACATCAACAGTGACCATTTCTTCATAAACTGGTCCCTTTAGTTGTTTTGTTCAGTGATTCTAAACGACGGCTCTTTCCGGGTGTCCAGCTCAAAGTCTCCCACACTATCCTGTGACAGACAGGTCATGGTTCTCACCAGGGGCTGTCCCTCCTTGTCTTTCCCAAAGTCAAATAAAACAGAGGCTCTTCAATCCTGCTCCACCATTCAGTAAGATCATGGCTGATCTTCTACCTCAATTCCACCTTCCCACACTATCCCTCGAGTGTGTAATCTGTCTAATAAGCAGGCATTGCAGTCCCTCTAAGGAAAGCTCATCCGGCCTGAGGTAAGGAGGCCAAAACTACAGCTGTGCTTCCACTTATATAATTGAAGTAAGATTTTTTTTACTCTTTACTCCCTTTGTAATAAAGGCTAAGATACCATTTGTTTTCCTGATTGCTTGTTGTAACTGCATATTACTTTCCTAGACTTCATGTGTAAAGACACCCAAGTCCCTCTGAATAACAACATTTTTCAGTCACTCACCTGTGCAAAATATTCAACTTTTATATTTTTCCTATATTTGGCTGATTTCACACGTCCCCAAAGTCCATCTGCCACATTCTTACCCATTCACTTAACCAACCAAATATGGAGAAACCACATGGTCTTCTACCCGCACGTTAACCAGACATGAGGATCCAGCCCTGGCAGATCTGACTGTCCCTGACAGAGGAGCCCTGACTGCTGCTGTTGCTTTTCATATTGTTTATAATTAGGTTCCTCCTTCAATTCCAAGTTATTTGCTCATGTTTCAGGTTCATTTCTGACCAACCAACTCTGTGGGCAGCAATGGTGAAATGAGTCTAACATCACCGCACTGCACATACACAGGCCTAATCCCAGTTGGACATGGGTAGTGGGCCCTCCATTGGGTAACAGGGATTAATCACTGCAGTAATTTGCCTTTTCTATAATCTTGCTCTAAATTAATCATGCACAGACTGAGATTGTGATGGTCCTAGGGACTGACATAGTTCTAGGATGTTCCATCTAGACACAGCGATAGATTATATTTATGTTTATCACAGTCATATTGAACAGAATATTTAAAGGTGAAGTGAAAAGAGCTCATTGAAAATGGGATGTGTTGCAGAACACGGTGAATTGAAGTTGTTGCAAATGAAATTATGGAGTGGTCAGATGTGGCATTGTACCTGGGCTCAGGAAGAGGAGCATGAGAATAGCAGCTTGCATTGAGGCTCAGAACCGGCAAGAGTGACTCAGTGGTGGAGGGGTATGTGGAGTGTTGTCAGGGGCATGCAGGGGTTAAAGAGTGTGTGAGGTGCTCGTTAATAGAAACAGCCAGAGACACCTAGAATTTAAAGTACATGAGCAACATGGGTCATTGTATTAAAACAGCTTCTTCAGACTCTCCACTTCTTTCTGCAGACTCCCTCTGCGGGTATAATTCTGTAAGGAAGCTTCCAGTGAACAATATGTACAGATTGCAATTTCAAAAGAGTAATCAATGACAGAAAGATCCAAGGAGGGCAGAAGGTGGACTTGGGGCAGGGAGGTACAAAATAGGAGGGGCCTGGCATTCTGGGTATGGTAGGGGTTGGTGTAGGGGTGGTGGGGACAGGCAGTCAAGGAAAGAAAATGAAGGACCTAAAGGACAATATCAGGACATGAGGGTCCATTTCTAATTGTTGATTGGCTGAGTCCTTGAGTTCACCTACAACATTCCAATTACCCCTGCTGAGAGTGATCTCAGCCAATCTCCTTTACAATGCATAGAAGGGAGAGCCAGCTGAGCCAGCAACTTCAGCCATGTTCCACAGAGCGGTGAGTGCAACACAGGACACTAACATGAACATTCAGTAAAGAGTGGACCAAGAAACACAATATTATATCTTCCACGATAAACACATGTCTCTAACTCTTCTGTAACCATCAAGGTGTGCCAACTATGAGCTGTGCCAGGACATTGAGCTTTCTGATTAAATTAGTCTCAACACATATTGATGATGCCAACATGAATAAAGAGAAACCAATGTAATGTGAAATACTTACAAGTGAAGTTTAAATTTGAAAAACACGCATGCCGCCTTTGTGCTCTCAATAAGTCTCCTGTTAGTAGCAATGGAGCTGGGCAGGGAAGTTGTGGTCATGATGAAGATCCTCCCTGTTTGTCCAGGAGACTCCTTTATAACCCGCCTGTACCTGCTGCATTGTCAGCTGACAACAATATTCACCACTGAAAAGCTTCCCCGCAGCATGATCACATACGTCTCCCATGCACACCACCAGCACTTTAAATTTTCATTAGAAAACCTAATGAGGAACCTGAAGTGGAAACTTAACTGCTTAAATCTGAGAAAGAATCCCAATCTAAAATTAGAATCCAGAGACTGAACATGGAATAAAGTTCAGATTCCCATCTCCTCACACCCATACTGAGAGCTCACAGCCGGAATATCGACAGTCTGAATCTCTGATTGAGAACATGATCTATTGAGATATTACCCCTGTTAACAGGTGACCCATTCACAGGCTTCTCTCATGGAGTAAATTAGCCATTGTCTTCTTGCCTTTGTTTGTCTTTTATTTTTCAAACTGCTGGGAATGTATTCTCACTGTGAAATAAAGAGGGTGATGCATTTCAACTTTTGGTGTCACGTTAGATTCTTATTCAGAAATAAATCTGGGTCGCTCATTGGCTATCTTTGGGTAGATAGTGGCATCGTGATAATATCACTGAACTAGTAATAGAGACTCAGGCTAATGCTCTAGGAGCACGTGTTCAAATCCCACCATTGCAGCTGGTGAACATTAAATTCAGTTAATGAAATCTGGAATTGAATACTAGTTTCAGTAATAGTGACCCTGAAAAAAATCATTGATTGATGTAAAAATCCATCTGCTTAACTAATGCCCTTACCTGGTTTGACCAACAACTGACTCCACATCCACAGCAATGTGGCTGACTCTTTCCTGCCCTCTGAAATGGCCTAGCTAGACTCTTAGATCAAGGGCAATTAGGGATGGGCATCAATATGTGAGCCTTGCCAGCAACACCCACATCCTATAAAAGAATAAATAAAAATATTAGATAAACTCTCTGCATTTCAGTGAAACGACTCTGTCAAAATATTGAGGTGTTAGAGTAAAGAATGAGAAAGAATGAAGAGACAGAGAGTAATTTCTTGAGAGATGAAACAGTTACAGAGTGAGCTCCATATTCTCCAGGTGACAGCTCACACTCCGTGCAGCCTGACACTTCAACCTGTCAAACTCCACTCTGAACAGGGTTTAAAACTCTCTCAATGGGATTTCACTGATAAACTCCCAGGATAGACAGAGTCCGACACACAACAATTCATGGATCAATCATCGGCCGGGTGTTTTGAATTCTTCTCTCTTGGAAACGTTCCCAATCTGGGCAGGTAAGGGGGGATTCTGGGAAGGGACCTGGTTAATCCGGGTTTCATTCCCCCTTCCTCACTTGTTCAAATTTCCACCCAAGAAGGGTCCGGAACTCCTTCCCTCCACACTTTCCATTGCAGGGCTCACAGGAAGAGGTTGAACCAACGGGAGAATCTCATCAATTGGGATTTCTGTCAGTTCCACCTCCATTGTGTGAAAGCTACTTCTCCCTGTAGGAAACTGGGAGACTAGCATTCCAGGGTCTGATCCTGGCTGAAGTGGGACCTGCTTTCCATCTAAACGACATGAATAAAGAGAAACCAATGTAATGTGAAATACTTACAAGTGAAGTTTAAATTTGAAAAACACGCCTTTGTGGTCTCAATAATTCTCCTGTTAGTAGCAATGGAGCTGGGCAGCGAAGTTGTGGTCATGATGAAGATTCTCCCTGTTTGTCCAGGAGACTCCTTTATAACACACTGCTGCAAAACAGAATATTTAAAATCAGGTGTGTTTTTTTTTAAAGGGTCTTTGTTCCAGGGAAGAGGCCCCACTTACATAGCAGCAAGATCACACAGTGAAATCCCTACAAACCCCACTCAGACAGACACACCAGTTAGTGAGGAAACCACAGCCACAGCCCCAAAATATTCCAATCGTCCTGATCCTGGAATTTCAGGCAGGACAGCAGCATATCCATGTGGCAGCCGGATATCCTGCTCCATGATGATCCTTCCCAGGAAGCAACCACTGAATTCAAAGATGAATCCCCGAGGTTGGGAGCTCAGTTTATGACAATTGTGTTTATGGTGTTGCCTCCGACAGGGTCAAAACTGGTGCAGGATGAAGTGGATTATAATCCTAGAATCTCTTTGGGGCTATTCCGGATCAGACGCGCTGCTCAGATGATGACTCTGACTTAAGGTAGAGAAAAACAAACCTCACAGATATTTAACTGTGCCTGAAGAACTGATCTATCTCTCCCCAAAGGAAAGGAATTACCCGAGATTATTACTGTGCTCCAGATAACCTTTTTAACAACTTTAAAGCTAGATTATAACACCCTGGATATTACTGGAGACCAGGCATCTCTCCTCAACAATATACTTCTCCACTGAAGATTGTATGGAGATAGGTTTTCGAGTTTGATACAGAAGACGATATGAGACAATACACTTTCGAAATTATATTAAAGTTGTTTTAGGAACTGAAAATGCAATTCATTTTTTATGGTAAATCAATCACAACATTGACAGTTCTAGGAGAAGTAAGTATATTCTTGATTATAATAGAGAATCCAGATCTTATTCATGTTACAAAAAAAATTGATATCTATTAATATTTGGAGTTGTTTTGTAGTAGAGAACAGGATCATTGCTAAAACAGAGACATGTCAAAGTTTTTCATCTTCAACTCATCAGGACACTTCTCAAGAATACCAATATAAGGGGAAAACAACTATTTAGACTGTATGCGAAGAGAGTGCTGATTGGCAACCGGACCCTGTTTGGTAGAGGCATTGATATTATGTAAATCAGCATTCGTTGAACCTATGAACTGGCAATTTATGCAGTTGAGTTCAGTTTTAACCATGCCACGTAGGCCCAAATAGATGGTGTTGTCATAGGATCCCCTCTAGGCCCAGCTCTCATGAACATCTTTGTTGGATTCTATGAGAAACATGTCTTTGAGGTAATGACAACTAACCATCTACCTCTCAGACATTTCTGATATGTGGATAATGTGTTTTTCAAATTTAAATCTGCAGCTGCATATAATAATTTCCTTACACATATTAATGGAATCCACCCCGTGCTCTGATTACCCTGGAAAGGCAAGTTATCCCAATAATTTGTGCAGCAGCAATAAGAGTGATATTTGCTAGTAGCAGGATGCTGCCATCAAGTCAAAAAGTCATTCTGCCTATCACACAAATGAATAATGTGGTATATGATTTCTCGTGCCAGTGCGATGCTAGGTATGTAGGCCGGACGTGCCAAAGACAGGGGATCACATCAAACAGCATGTCCCAGCCGCTGTTCACAACGGGCAGGGTACAGGCCGTATCCAACCAGCCCTTTCTTACAAAAATCAAAACACAGTGTCCAACATTAGATGTGATTCGGTGAATGGAAAACATTTGCTAATTAATCCTCAGTGTGCTAAGAATGACACTGAAAACCGATTGAAGATTGTCAGTTGAGCTCACAGTGTGGCACTTTTACATGAACTGGAAGCTACACATGTTAATACACAGGGCCCTGCTCATTGCAGACAGAAAGAAGATGTACACATGGGTAGGTGATGGTGTTGTGGTATTTTCACTGGACTAGTAATCCAGAGATCCAGGGTAATGCTCTGGGGACCAGGTTTGAACCTGCCAGTGCAGATGGTGGAAATGGAATTCAAAAACAATCTGGAATTAAAAGTCTAAAGATGATCACAAATCCATTGTCGATTGGTGTAAAAAACCATCTGGTTCACTAATGCCGTTTAGTGAAGGAAATCTGCCGTCCTTACCTGATCTGGCCTACATGTGACTCCAAACCCACAGCAATGTGGTTGACTCCTAAATGCCCTCTGAAATGGAGCCACTCAGTTGTATCGAACTGCTACAAAGTCTCAAAAAAGGAATGAGAACTGATGGACCAGTCGCCATCAGCCAAGCAACAGCCTGACATAGTCATACTCACAGAATCATACTTTACAGATAATGTCTCAGACACCAGCAGCAGAGGTGGTGGCACAGTGGTATACAGGTGGGAGGGAGGTGCCCTGGGAGTCCTCAACTTCAACTCGGGACCCCATGAAGTCTTATGGCATCAGGTAAAACATGGGCAAGGAAACCTCCTGCTCATTACCACCCACCGCCCTCCATCAGCTGATGAATCAGCGCTCCTCCATGTTGAATACCACTTGGAGGATGTTCTGAGGGTGGCAAGAGCACATGTCCCCTGGGTGGGAAACTTCAATGTCCACCATCAAGAATGTCTCAGTTGCACCACGAATGACTGAGCTAGGCAAGTCCTAAAGGGCATAGCTGCTAGACTGGGTCTGCGGCAGGTGGTGAGGGAAACAAAAAAAGGGAAAAAGACACTTGATGCTCACCAACACAGCTGCATCCGTCCATGACAGTATCGATAGTAGTGGCCAACGCACAGACCTTTTGGAGACGAAGCCTCATTTTCACATTGAGGATACCCTCCATCATGTTGTGTGGCTCTACCACAATGCCAGGTGGGATAGATTTCAAAAAGATCTCACAACTCAAGACTGGGCACCCATGAGGCATCCAAGAGCAGCTGCAGAAACATGCTAGAAAACAACCTGTAACCTCCATGTCCCGGCATATCCCCCACCCTACCATTACCATCAAGACAGGGGATCAACCCTGGTTCAATGAAGAGTGCAGGTGGGCATGCCAGGAGCAGCACCAGGCATGCCAAAAACTGAGGTGTCAGGCTGGTGAAGCAAGAACACAGGACTATTTGCGTGCCAAACAGCATAAGCAGCAAGTGATAGACAGAGCTAAGCGACCCCACAACCAAGGGATTAGAACTAAGCTCTGCAGTCCTGCTACTTCCAGTCATGAATGGTGGTGGACAATTCAACAACTCATTGGAAGAGGAGGTTCCACAAATATCCCCATCCTCAATGATGGGGGAGCCCAGCACATCAGTGCAAAGATAAGGCTGAAGCATTTGCAACAAACTTCAGCCTGAAGTGCCCTGTGAATGATCATTCTTGGCCCCTCCGGAGGCCCCCAGCTTTACAGATGCCAGTCTTCAGCCAATTCGATTCACTCCACATCTGAAGGTACTATATAGAGCAAAGGCTGTAGGCACTGAAAATATTCCGGCCATCATAATAAAGACTTGTGCCCAAGAACATGCCATGCCCCGAGCCAAGATGTTTCAGTGCACCTCCAATGCTGGCATCTACCTGGCAATGTGGAAAATTGCCCAGGTATGCAAGACAAATGCAACCCGGCCAATTAATGCCCCGTCTGTCTACTCTCAATCATCAGTAAAGTAATGGAAGGGATCATCAACAGTGCTATCAAGCAGCACATACCTCGCAATAACCTGCTCAGTGATGCCCAGCTTGTGTTCCTCCAGGGCCACTCAGATTCTGACCTCATTATTGCCTTGATTCAAACATGGACTAAAGAGCTGAACTCGCGAGGTGAGGTGGGAGTTACTGCCCTTGATATCAAGGCTGCATTTGACCGAGTGTGACGTCAAGGAGCCCTAGCAAAACCGGAGTCAATGAGATTCAGGGGGAAAATTCTCCACTGGTTGGAGTCATACCTCACACAAAGGAAGATGATTGTGGTTGGTGGAGGTCAGTTATCTCAGCTCCAGGACATCACTACAGCTGTTCCTCAGAGTAATGGCCTGTGCGCAACCGTCTTCAGCTGCTTCATCAATGACATTCCTTCCATCATAAGGTCAGAAGTGGGGATGTTTGCTGATGATTGCACAACGTTCATCACCATTCATGACTCCTCAGATACTGAAGCAGTTCCATGTCCAAATGTATTAAAACCTGCGCAATATCCAGGCTTGGGCTGACAAGTAGCCATAAGACCATACAGTGTAGGAGCAGAAGCCATTTGGCATAACGTGTCTGCTCTGCCATTTAATGAGATCATGGCTGGTCTTGTTGTGGTTTATAGTTTGTATATTCTACAGTAAGGAGGATCAGGAAAGAAGGGCCCAAGAGTAATTGCCTTAAAATTTAAAGGGATAAGACATGGCAGGAGCGCTCAAAGCCGTGGTGTGCTCCTCGTGCTCCATGTGGGAAGCCGGGGACATTTCCAGTGCCCCGGACCAGCATGTGTGCAGGAAGTGTGTCCAGCTGCAGCTCCTGGAAGCTTGGGTATCAGAACTGGAATGGCGGTGGGGGACACTGTGGAGCATCCGCATATCTGAGAGCTTCATGGATAGCATGTTTAGCGAGGTGGTCACACCGCAGATGAAGGGACTTGGGGAAGGTAGGGAATGGGTGACCACCAGGCAGCCCAAGAGAAACAGGCAGGTAGTTCAGGAGTCCCCTGGGGTCCCGCTCCCAAATCGGTATTCCGATTTGGAGGCTGATGAGGGCGTTGGTTCCTCCAGGAAGTGTGGACAGAGCCATGCTTTTGGTACCACAAGCAGCCTGTCTGTACAGGAGAGGAGGAAGGGAGGAAGAGCAATAGTAATAGGGGATTCGATAGTCAGGGGAACAGATAGGTGCTACTGTAGCCGTCAACGTGACTGCAGGATGGTATGGTGCCAGGGTCCGGGATGTCACTGAACGGCTGCAGGGCATCCTGAAGGAGGACGGTGATAAGACAGAGGTAATGGTACATGTTGGTAGCAATGACATAGGTAGAAAGAGGGATGAGGTCTTGCATCAAGAATTTAGGGAGTTAGGAAGTAGACTAAAAAGCAAGACCTCTCAGGTTGTAATCTCTGGATTTCTCCCAGTGCCACGTGCTAACGAGCTCAGAAACAGGAGAATAGCACAGATGAATATGTCACTTAAGAGTTGGTGCAGGAGGGAGGGTTTTAAATTCCTGGATCACTGGGACCGTTTCTGGGGAAGGTGAGACCTGTACAAGCAGGACAGTCTACATCTGAACCAGAGTGGGACTAACACCCTTGTGGGCGTGTTTGCTAGTGCTGTTGGGAGGAGTTTAAACTAATTCGGCAGGGGGAGGAGACACAGAATGTTAGCAGAATAGGGACAAATCATAATGCAGTAAAACAATCAAGTCAGAGGGAGTACAGCTGCAATAAGCTTCAAGGGAGTAAGGCAAGGCTGGATGGCCTCTACTTTAATGCCAGGAGTATTACAGGTAAAACGGATGAGTTAAGGGTGAGGATTGACACGGGGAATTGTAATATAGTAGCCATCACTGAGACATGGTTGAGGGAAGGGCAGGATTGGCAACTCAACATTCCAGGATATAGAATCTTGAGGCGAGACAGGGGAGGGGGTAAAAGAGGAGGAGGTGTTGCATTATTAGTTAAGGAGTCAGTTATTGCAGTAAGGAGAGATGATATCTTGAAGGGGGCATCAAATGAAGCTTTGTGGGTAGAGCTTAGGAATGAAAAACATGCAACCACATTATTAAGTGTTTATAATAGACCCCCAGATAGTCAGCGGGAAATTGAGGGGCAAATATGTGCACAATTTGTGGAGGTGTGTAAAAACTATAGCAATAGGGAAATTATATTAGGTGATTTCAACTTTCCCAACATTAATTGGAATAGTGATAATCTCTTTCTTTTTTTTCTCCAATAATTTATATAGATTTTTACATTTCCCACCTATTTCCATTATTTTTAAATGTATTTCCGTCCATCGTTTAATCTCTACCTTTTAGCCTTTTTAGATTCCTTCACCCGACCCCCACTAGGGATATCTGTACCTTGCTTGTCCTGCTTTCTTTGAACAGCTCAGCATTTACCATCCGCTGTGCCATAACACCATTGCAATTTCTTGATATGTGGATGATACTTCTGCTACATTTAAGTCCTCAGCTGCATGTAATAATTTCCTAACATTTCTTAATAGGCTCCATCCTTTCCTCAAATTCACTTGAGAAATGGAGCAGTCAAATTCACTCCCCTTCCTTGATGTGCTAGATGAGAAATCTGCCATGAATTTCTCTATGAAAGTCTACCATAAGCCTACCTGCACTGGTCAATTACGGCATTGGGATTCTTACAGTTCCACATGCCACAAGATTGATCTTATCTGCAACCTTCTAAATAGGGCCTGAGCCATTTTCTCACCATGCAAGCTTGATGCTGAAATAGGGCGTATCAAAGATATCCTGCAGGATAATGGCTACCCTGATCAGATCATTTCATGTTGTGTATCACGCAAACTCATGAATGGGGCTAAGGCTGTCACTTACAGCCCTGAAAAGTGCCCAGTCTACCTCTGATTACCCTGGAAAGGCAAGGTACCCCAATCATTTGTGCAGCAGTAACAAGAGTGGTATTCACTAGTAGCAGGATGCTGTCATCAAGCCAAAAAGTCATTCTGCCTATCACACAAATCAGTAATGTGGTCTGTGAATTTCAGTGCCAGTGTGATGCAAGGTATGTGGGCCGTACATGCCAAAGGCTGTCAGATCGTATCAAACAGTCTGTCCCAAACGCTGCTTAGAACGGGCAAAGTCCAGACCGTACCCGACCAGCCCGTGCTTGTAAAATTCAAAACACAGTGTCCAACATTAGATGTGATTCCGCGATTGGACAACATTTGTTAATTAATCCTCTGTGTGCTAAGAATTACACTGACAACCAATTTAAGGCTGTAAGTCTGGCTCACAGTATGGAGCATTTGTGTGTGCTGGAAGCTACATATATTAATATTAAAGGTCCTGTCCTTTGCAGTCAGAAAGAGCATGTACACACATTGCACCTGTTTCAGCTAAACAAGATAAGTGACGATATTCCCTGACTCATTCCTCAGGACAATGCCTCAACCAATCAGGCTCAAGGTAACTGGATGAGGTTTCAAACAATGTGTGGCAGTTAACTGTCAATCATCATTACCAATGCATTCTCCATGGCAATGCCTCTACCAATCAGAGTCCTCTTGCTAACCAGTCAGCACTCTCTTTACATTCATTAATACTTATTGCAATGATCATGAAGATATTAATGTCTGTAATATTATTGGAAAAGATTTTTCTTTTAAAATAGAGCTTTAGTTTGTGCATGAGTCTTAATTGGATTAAAGCCAGCTAGTCTGGGTGCTTTGATGTGCACTGGTTTTGATATGTAAGAGAGATAGCGTGCATTTGCATTTTTTGAATAGAGCATTCAAGAAGTGGGGTGAAAAATGATACCGATCCAGCAGATACCAAGCCATATGTTTATAATGCTAATAAAATTGGTATGATGAAAGGGGTTTTATTGTTAGAGAGGTTTAGTTCAGAGGTTGTTGATACAATGAGAATTAACTTTAAATGGGCAATGCTAGGTACAACTTTAGCAATTTTCGGGTGTGCAGAGCAGAGGCAATGTGAGATCACACGGCAGCTGACAGCCTCCAACTGTCTAATACAGGCAGGAATTATCCAGTAAATGGCAGAACCCTTAAGTGCATTGACGGGAAGAGGGATCTGGGTGTACAGGTCCACAGGTCACTGAAAGTGGCAACGCAGGTGGATATGGTAGTCAGGAAGGCATATGGCATGCTTGCCTTCTTTGGCAGGGGTATTGAGTATAAAAGCTGGGAAGTCATGCTGCAGCTGTATAGAACCTTGGTTAGGCCTCACTTGGAATATTGCGTGCATTTCTGGTCGCCACATTACCAGAAGGATATGGAGGCATTGGAGAGGGTGCAGAGGAGGTTTACCAGGATGCTGCCTGGTCTGGAGGTTATTAGCTATGAGGAGAGGTTGGAGAAACTCGGATTGTTCTCACTAGAGCGACGGAGATTGAGGGGCGACTTGATAGAAGTTTACAAAATTATGAGTGCCTTGGACAGAGTAGATGGTCAGAAGCTTTTTCCCAGGGTGGAAGAGTCAATTACTAAGGGACATAGATTTAAGGTGAGAGGAGAAAATTGTAGAGGAGATGTGCGGGGCAAGTTTTTTACGCAGAGGGTAGTGAGTGTTTGGAATTTGTTGCCATAGGAGGTGGTGGGAGCAGGTACGATAGTGGTGTTTAAGAGGCAGTTTAACAAATACATGAATAGGATGGGAATAGAGGGATACAGACCTCAGATACAGAAGTGCAAAATGTTTTAGTTGATGGGCAATATGATCGGCGCAGGCTTGGACGGCCGAAGGGCCTGTTCCTGTGCTGTACTTTTCTTTGTTCTTTGTCTCCACAGGAACTAACGTGAAAATAACCTCAGTTTGAATTTGTAAGATGAAAATGCTTTGCCTGGTGTTTGGTTAAGTCAATGGGTTGCTGTTGCCTTAAAGGAGATTAGTTTGGGAATTTGATAAAAGTTATGATAGTAGTAATTTGTAGCCATGTGAATATATATATTTTAATTGTGTCAATGAATAAAATGTTCATTTAGTTTAATGTAAAACCTCGAGAACTTGTGGTCTGATTCCTGAATTTAGAGTCGCACCTTAAACATAACACTTAAATTATAGGTTATGACAGTTGTTTCAAGTTTCCCTCTGGGACTTTTAAATAACTCCACTTTAACAACTGCATCACTCATAACAGTACATTCATTTTCCTCACCCAAGTCATTAACATATATTGTAAATAACTGTGGTCCCAGCTCTGATCCCTGTGGCACTCGAGTAGATGCAGGTTGCCATCTGAAAATACCCCCACCAGCCTCATGAAGCTACAACACAGGACTACTTGATTGGCAAACAGCATAAGCAGCAAGTGATTTACAGAGCTAAGCGATTCCAAAACCAACAGATCAAAACTGAGGTCTGCAGTCCCGCCACATCCAGTCGTGAATGGTGATGGACAATTAAATAACTCACTGGAGGAGGAGGCTCCACAAATATCCCCATCCTCAATATTGGGGGAGCCCAGCACATCAGTGCAAAAGACAATGCTGAAGATGTTGCAACAATCTTCAGCCAGAAGAGCCGAGTAGATGATCCATCTCGGACCCCTATGGATTCCCCAGCATCACAGATGTTAGTCATCAGCCAATTCGATTCATGTCACCTGATATCACAAAATGGTTGAATGTACTGGACACTGCAAAGGCTGTGGGCTTTGACAATATTCTGGCAGTAGTACTGAAGACCTGTGCTCCAGAACTTGCCACTCCCCTAGCCAAGCTGTTTCAGTACAGCTACAACACTGGCATCTACCCGGCTATGTGGAAAAGTCCCCAGATATGTATTGTACATAAAAATTAGGGCCAATGAAACCCGGGCAATTACAGTCCCTTCAGTCAACTGTCGATCAATCAGTAAAGTGATGGAAGGGGTCATTAACAGTGTTATCAAGTGGGTCATGCTTAGCAATAACCTGCTCACTGATGCTCAGGTTGCTTTCCAGCAGCGTCACTCAGCTTCTGACTTCATTAGAGACTTTGTTCAAGCATCGATAAAAGAGCTGAACTCCAGATGTGAGGCAACAGTGGCTGACCTTAACACCAAGCAGCATTTGACTGAGTGTGGCATCAAGGAGCCCGAGCAAGACTGGAGGCAATGGGAATCGGGGGAAAACTCTCCAATGGTTGGAGTCGTACCTAGCAGAAATGAAAAAGGTTGTGGTTGCTGGATGTCTATCACCTGAGTCCCAGGACATCACTGCAGGAGTTCATCAGGATAGTGTCCTCGGCCCAGCCATCTTCAGCTGCTTCACCAATGTCCTTCCTTTCATCATGAGGTCAGAAGTGGGGATGTTCCCTGATGATTGCACAATGTTACATACAAGCATCTGAACAAGGAGCAGGAGTAGGCCATTCGGCCCCTTCAGCCTGCTCTGCCATTCAAAAAGATCACAGCTGAGCTGATAATAACCTCAAATCTGCACATCACCTACTCCCGATAATCTATCATCCACCTTGCTTATCGAGAACCATCCACATGAGCCTTAAAAATATTCAAAGACTCTGCTTCCACCGCCTTTTCAGGAAGAGAGTTCCAAAAACCCATGACCATCTGAAAGAAAAAATTTCATCACATCTCCATTTTAAATGGATGGCACTTTATTTTTAAATAGTGACGCTTATTCTAGATTCTCCCACAAGAGGAAACTTTACCTCCACATCCACCCTGTTCAGACCCCCCTGGATGAAACATATTTCCATCAAGCTGTCTCTTACTCTTCTAAACTCCAGCGGAAACAAGCCTAGCCTGTCCAACCTTTCCTCATAAGACAACCCAGCCATTGTAGGTATTAGACTAGTAAACCTTCTCTGAACTGCTTTCAACGCATTTATACCCTTCTTTAAATATGGTGACCAAAACTGTACACAGTACTCCAGATGTGGTCTCACCAGTGGACTATTTATTTGAAGCATAACCTCTCAACTTTTGTGTTCAATTCCCCTCACAATAAAGGACAGCATTTCATTAGCTTTCCTTATTACTTGCTGTACCTGCATATTAAGCTTTTGCGATACATGTACTAAGACACCCAGATCCCTCTCCATCTCAGAGTTCTGAAATCTCTCACCATTTAGATCATATGCTTCTCTTTTATTCTTCCTGCCAAAAATGGACAATTCCACATTTTCTCACATCATACTCCATTTGTCAGATCTTTGCCCACTCACTTAACCTATCTATAACTTATTGTAACCTCCTGAGTTCCTCCCTGTCTTCCACTTCCTGATTTATAGCTGCTTCTGGGATGTTACTTTTATCCTCCATAGTGAAAACTGATGCAAAATACCTATTCAATTCATCTGCCATTTCCTTGTTTCCATTATCAATTCTCCAGACTCACTTACAATAGGAAAATGCTCACTTTGTTGACTCGTTTCTCTTTTCAAATATTTATGGAAAATTTTGCTGTCTGTTTTTATATTTCGGGTGAACTTTCTCTTGTATTTTAAATTTTCCCTCCTTATTAATCTTTTAGACATCCTTTGCTGTTCTTTATATTCTGTCCAATCTTATGGTCTTCCACCTATCTTTGTACAATTATATACTTCTTCTTTAAGTTTGATACTATTTTTAACCTTTCTGGTTAACCACTGATGGTGTGTCCGTCCCACGGAATTTTTCTTACTTGTTGGAATGTATCTATACTGTGCATTCTGAAATATCCACTTAAATATTAGCCACCGTATCTTTATTGACCTAACCCTTACCCTAATCTGCCAATTCACTTTCGCCAGCTCTGCTTTCATGCCCTCATAAATACCCTTATTTAAGTTTAAAAACTTAGGGCTGAATTTTTCCGTCGGCGAGAAGGGGGCGGGGCCCGCTCGCCGACACGTAAATGACACGGGAGGACGTCGGAGGGAACTCCCAACGTCACCCCGCCCCATTTAAATCTTCAGGAAGGCGGGTGGACAGCACGATTAGCTGTCCGCCCGCCGACCTGTCAATGGCCAAATGAGGCCATTGACAGGATAATTAAAACAATTAAAGGACCTGCCCGTCCAACCTTAAGGTTGGTGAACAGGCCAGGAGCCCCGGCGGGCTTCTGAAAACACATGAAACCTCGTCCATCGGCGGGATGAGGTTTCATGTCAATTTTTAAAAAAGTTTATTAAAGATTTTGTGCAATTTATTAACATGTCCCATCTCGGGTGACATTGTCACACGATGGGGACAGGGTAATGATTTTTTTATTTTTCTATTTTTACTCTTTGAAAACCTTTCAGTGATCTCCCTGAGGCTGCACTTAGCCTCAGGGCGATGTGCGCATGTGTGAAAGATCGCACTCTCCCATTTGGGGAATCCCCCCACCATCCCACCTGCACAGGAAGCGCATAGCGCTTCTCAGCGGACATCACGCTGGACGGGCCTTAATTGGCCCGCTCGTGCAAAATGGCGGCGCAGCCAGCCAGGTCAGGCCCGCCCGCCTGTGAAGGGCAAAATTCAGCCCCTAGTCTTAGAGCCGCTCCTTTCATCCTAAACCTGAATGTAAAATTCAATCATATTATGGTCACTGCTATCCAGGGACACTTTCAGTAGGAGGTCATTAATTAATCCCATCTCATTGCACAACACCAGGTGGAGTATTACCTCCTCTCTGGTTGACTCCAGAGCATGCTGTTCTAAGAAACTATCCCGGAGACATTCTATGAAGTCTTCACCTAGGCTCCCTTTGCCCATCTGACTTTTCCAGTCTATATGTAGATTAGAATCTCCCATGATTATCGTTGTGCCCTTCTGAGAAGCTCCTATTATTTCTTCCTTTATGCTCTATCCTACCATGTGGTTACTATTAGGGGGCTTGTACATGGCTCCCACACGTGACTTCTTACCTTTACCGTTTCTCATCTCTAACAAAACCATTTCCACATCCTGGTTTCCTGAACTGAGGTCATCTCTCTCTATTGCGCTAATCCCATAATTAACTAACAGAGCCATCTTTCCTCCTTTTCATCACTCCCGGTCCTTCCTAAATGACTTATACCCTTTAATATTCAGGTCCCAATCCATGTCCTCCTGCTGCTATGCCTCTGTAATGGCTATCAAATCATATTTATTTATTTCTATGTGCACTCTTTCTTCATCTGTTCAGTTTCGAAAACTTCATGCATCAGATACAGAACCTTTCCTTTATTCATTTTATTCTTTTTGTAACCTCTAGTCTGATCTGTTGATTTACTGTTAGATTTCTGCTCTCAATCCGTTCCTGTCACTTCTGTTTTATATTTCCCGTAATAATACCTTTCTCTTTTGGCATGCCTCTACTCTTTGATTTACCACATCTTCCCAAATTTGTACTCTTGCCCCCGCTACTTAGGTTAAACCCCTCAGCACCATTCATGACTCTTCAGATACTGAAGCAGTCCCTGTTCAAATGCAGCAAGACCTGGACAACATCCAGGCTTGGGCTGGCAAGTAGCAAATAACATTCACACCCCAGGAGTGCCAGGCAATGACCATCCCCAACCAGAGGGAATCTAACCAGCTCCCCTTGACATTCAATGGCATTGCCAATGCTTAATCTCCCACTATGAGCTTCTTGGAGGTAAGCATCATGGTGGGTGTACCCACACCACATGGACTGCAGTGGTTGAAGAAGGCAGCTCACCACCACATTCTCAAGGGCAATTAAGGAATGGCAATAAAATTGGCCGAGCCAGCAATGCCCACATCCCATGCATGAATGAACAAACATATCAAGGTGAACTGCTGGCTGCCGAATGAAGCACAGGAGACACAGCGGCCAGTCCTGTTGTTGGTCCTGAAAGCTAAGAGTCTCTGTTCAAACGTAACACGCGGCAAACAGGGGAAGATGTTCACTGGATGTCCTCGTGTTTCCGTGGATCAAGGAAAGGCGGTAAAAATTCTCCGAGATGCTGGGTGTTTACAGACGCTGTTCGTGAGGATAATTGGAGGTTTCCCATGCAGAAACAGAACAAATTCCATTGTGCTCATCAAAGGACTCACTGGAGAAGGAATTGAGATCTCTTCAGTAATAGAAAATCACTGAATGAGTGAGCTTGTTATGGCACTGCTAATGGTGAGTGTGATCCCAAGCTTGTCTACTGGGGAATAACCTGGCTGGCTGCCCATTACTACCCAGCACATGTCCACAACAGTCCAGGGAAACTGAAAAGCACCAACCGATTCTGCAGAGTTTCTGCTGAGAAAGAATTAGATGGCCTGCAGGGGGCGGCAGAACCTTTGAGGGTTGCAGTGGCTGAGAGAAAGCAAACAGAATGAACCAGGGCCAGCTTAGTGCCTTCTGTTCTGTCAGCCAATGTACTATTTACCTTTTTAATGTGCAATCACTTTTCAACTATGTAACTCTTACTTTATTTTGTTTATATTAATTGATGTGTGGAGTCTGCCTCATGGTGGTAACAAGGAACATCAAGGCATAAGAAGCACCCAGACTGAAGATATGTAAAGGACTGTACTGAACTGCGCTATGGGTTCAAAACACAAAGCAAGATGGTTAATTGAATCAAGAAAAAGCCTTGCTAGAATCAGCAAATTCTGCAAAAATGACTTAACCTGTAGGAGTGCTCGGACCAGTGAAGATAAACAGACTGAGCTTCATTAAGGAACAATAAATATGCCACCTTCTCTCAGCTCTTGGGATTGATAACAGTGTTGGAGATAACAAAAAAAATCCAAGCTGGTTATGGTGCCTCAAGTGTGACTTTCAAAGGGGGCCTAGCCAATGGACATCTGGAGAAAGCATGGAGATGTACATTAATAATGAATTAAATGGATGAAAAGCAGGCTTTACCTTATATGGCACAGGAACATAGCAAATAAGTTATAAAGAAAGCGCCCACAGAACCATCTCTACTGCAATGGTTAGAGCAACTTGGTCAGTTGGTCAGAAGACACACACGGAGGATTCATCATTGGATTGGCCACTGAGACGGACTCCGGCTCACAGGGAAGCCAAACAACCGGTATTATTGTGAGTGTGTGGACTTGCTTAGTGGTTTAATAAAGGGGACATTTTGGTGTAATTTCATCCAAGTTGTTGTGTGCTGTTGATATCCAAGACAAGAACCTTTAGACCAGGAACAGGGTCTTACAGGATTTGGCGAGTTAGCCCAGGAATCATGAAGATGAAGAAATGGCAGAACATACTATGGATGGATTAGTCACAAATTACGTGGCAGGGAAATCACCCCTTGAAAAGTGGCAGCTTCTGGTGAAAAGCAAAATACCGCAGGTACTGGAAATCTGAAATAAAAACAGATAATGTTGGATAAACATAACGGGTCTGGCAGCATCTGTGGGGAGAGAAACAGAGTTAATGTTTTGAGTCTGTATGAATCTTCTTCAGAACCTGGAGGGGGATGAGGCAGACAAGATGCCTATTAAACAGGTTCAGACACTGCTTCCCGAATGTCTAGAGAAGGAGGAGAGGGTTCCTTTTAAAGAAGTAGCAGTTATCCAAGGACAGATGTATGAGAAAAGAGTGAGAGCTGAAAAGAGTGAAGACTTTTCGGTTCAGACACCTCACTGTCCTGAGAAATGTGACAAGTTTTTTCAGGAGTCAGATAATAAATTAAAACAATCCGTTTCTGTAAATCCCACCACATGGCAAGTAAGGTGGAGATGTAAAAGAATGTTTGGGGTTAAAGAAAATGGTTCGGGGAAAGTAAAAATTAAGTTGATAGACCTACAGTATAGGTAAGATGCTGTGTGAAAAGGCAAAAAAAGAAGGAATGAGATAACTGGTGTGTTAGGAAGTATTTGCTTGAGTATTTTGTTGAGGTATAAAGCATTTTACTGCCTGAATGTGATTTACTTGTGTCTGTAAGTGCTGGGTTAGTGTCGCCGAACTGGGTTTCTGTTTCCTCGGCACTGCCTCTCACTGGGGTGCAATTCCCCTGACACTGACTGACTGGGGTAAAAGGGAACCTGGAACGAGGGGATACAGTGTAATAATAAGGAGAAGCCTAGGCATGTGCACCTTTTTAATACAAAAATAAAAATAAAAATACCTGGAAAAAGTCAGCAGGTCTGACAGCATCTGCGGAGAGGAACACAGTTAACGTTTTGAGTCTGTATGACTCTTCAACAGAACTAAGTAAAATTAGAAGAGAGGTGAAATATAAGCTTGTTTAAAGGGAGGTGGGGTAAGTAGAGCTGGATAGAGGGCCAGTGATGGGTGGAGATAGCCAAAATATGTCATAGACAAAAGGACAAAGAGGTGTTGAAGGTGGTGATATTATCTAAAGAATGTGCTAATTAAGGGTAGGAAGCAGGACAAGCAAGGGACAGATAGCCCTAACGGGGGTGGGGTGGAGTGAAAGAATTGAAATAGGCTAAAAGGTAGAGATAAAACAATGGATGGAAATATATTTAAAAATAATGGAAATAGGTGGGAAAAGAAAAGAAAAATCTGCGTAAATTATTGGAAAAAAAAGGGGGGATCGGAAAGGTGGTGGGGATGGAGGAGAGAGTTCATGATCTAAAATTGTTGAACTCAATATTCAGTCTGGAAGGCTGCAAAGTGCCTAGTTGGAAGATGAGATGTTGTTCCTCCAGTTTGCCTTGAGCTTCACTGGAGCAATGCAGCAGGCCAAGGACAGACATATGGGCATGAGAGCAGGGTGGAGTGTTGAAATGGCAAGCGACAGGGAGGTCTGGGTCAGGCTTGCGGACAGACCGAAGGTGTTCTGCAAAGCGGTCACCCAGTCTGTGTTTGGTTTCTCCAATGTAGAGGAAATGTTTAATGTTTTGAGGGCTTCCTATTGGACAAAGAGGGATAGATAGCACAACCCCTTGAGACTGTCGTTCCATTCAGGCCCAAAAGCCTGTATGAGTGTCACTCCAGGGTCAACTCAAAACCCTTGTCCACCCTCCGGTACAGGCATCCCTTCACCTTCCCCAATTCCAATCACTTCCGGACCTTTTCCCTGAGCGCTTTCCCAATGCCAGGGATGATTCTCTCCAATCTCAAGTGGTGGCCTTTTTAATGGTAAATTTGTAGCCGGATTAAAATCCCCACAAATTTTATAAGAATACTCTGGAATCATGATTCTGGTCAGTAACCATGACTCCAGGTTCATAACTTGAAAATTGTACTTTCTTAATTACTCTTCCCTTTTGTTAGCTTTTAAACTTAAAGTAATGAAACTACTACCACAAAATCACAATATCGGAAAGAGAAACATTTAAACAATAACAATCAGTTTATTCCCCACACAGAGACAAAAGACACATGCTTAAAAAAAGAAAACAAATGAATGAAGTCAGCGGTCTTGTGGCTCTTTCTTCAATTGCGTTTCCAATTAATTAATAATAACTAAAGAAACAGTGAATTCTCACAAGAAAACTTTCAGCATCCTTAGTCTAAAATACCTGGAACCTGTAAGCTCCCACACAAAAGAAAAGCAATCACACAATTTCTCGCAGCTCATAAAATTCAAGCAGTCGAGTCTCAGCATTCTCTCACAGCTACACACAGGCTTTCAAAGACAGAACACTACAACCTCACAATGCCTTCATCAAAATACAAAATGAGAATTCTCCATTCTTTTTCGCTTAACTTACCTTTCCCTGTTTAAACTAACTTCTCATTGCTGAGATGATTTCCATTACCCATTCTGCACTGAACCAGAATCTCAATCTTATTCTCACCCAAAGACATCATTACCTCCTGCAGAATTTCTCCTCGTTTATCTGGCAGAGATGTGACAGCGTAACAAAGTTCCAATACTAACTGCACATCCCTCTAGACCAAGCTTATAATTCTCATATTTAACTGGTCACTGAGTTCCCACAAATCCACAAATAAACTTTATATTAAATTGACATAGGTTCATTCAACAATCACGTTCACACTTTCATATCTCCATGCGCCGCTAGAAATATGAACTACTATAATGAGGTAAACTCAAAGTACATAAATTATCCCCAGATCGTGAACTCCAGGAGGGAGCGAAATAAAAACAAAATAGAATTGAAGCCAGTTTAAAGTCTCAAACATTATATAAATATATAAACACATTAAACAACCACGAATAAAAAATGTTAAGCATAGCAGAATTAGGAGATTAAGCTGGTAAATGACCAGAACCTCAGGGTCACACTTGGAGATTGAAAGGCGATGTTCCACAAAGCAGTTACCCAATTGGGATTTAATCTCCTCAATGTAGAGAAAACCGCACTGTGGTCAGTGAATAGACAATACTGAATAACAAGAAGTACAAGTAAATCACTGTGCCCCATGGAAATTGAGGGCTACTAATCCTTTAGTTCGGCGACACTAACCCAGCACTTACAGACACAAGTAAATCACATTCAGGCAGTAAAATGCTTTATACCTCAAAAAAATACTCAAGCAAATACTTCCTCACACACCAGTTATCTCTTTCCTTTTTTTTTGCTTTTTCACACAGCATCTTAACTATACTGTAGGTCTATCAACTTAATTTTTACTTTCCCCGAACCATTTTCTTTAACCCCAAACATTCTTTTACATCTCCACCTTACTTGCCATGTGGTGGGATTTACAGAAACAGATTGTTTTAATTTATTATCTGACTCCTGAAAAAACTTGTCACATTTCTCAGGACAGTGAGGTGTCTGAACCGAAAAGTCTTCACTCTTTTCAGCTCTCGCTCTTTTCTCATACATCTGTGCTTGGATAACTGCTACTTCTTTAAAAGGAACCCTCTCCTCCTTCTCTAGACATTCGGGGAGCAGTGTCTGAACCTGTTTAATAAGCATCTTGTCTGCCTCATCCCCCTCCAGGTTCTGAAGAAGAGTCATACAGACTCAAAACATTAACTCTGTTTCTCTCTCCACAGATGCTGCCACACCCGTTATGTTTATCCAGCATTATCTGTTTTTATTTCAGATTTCCAGCACCTGCGGTATTTTGCTTTTAACCAGAAGCTGCAACTTTTCAAGGGGTGATTTCCCTGCCACGTAATTTGTGATTAATCCATCCATAGTATGTTCTGCCATTTCTTCATCTTCATGATTCCTGGGCTAACTCGCCAAATCGTGTAAGACCCTGTTCCTGGTCTAAAGGTTCTTGTCTTGGATATCAACAGCACACAACAACTTGGATGAAATTGCACCAAAATGTCCCCTTTATTAAACCACTAAGCAAGTCCACACACTCACAATAATACCAGTTGTTTAGCTTCCCTGTGAGCCGGAGTCCGTCTCAGTGGCCAATCCAATGATGAATCCTCCGTGTGTGTCTTCTGACCAACTGACCAAATTGCTCTAACCATTGCAGTAGAGTTGGTTCTGTGGGCTCATTCTCTATAATTTTTTTTGCTATGGTCCTGTACCATATAAAGTAAAGCCTGCTTTTCATCCTTTTAATTCGTTATTAATGACATCACTGTACATTTCCATGCTTTCTCCAGATGTTCCTTTGGTAGGCCTCCTTTGAAAGTCATACTTGAGGCACCATAGCCAGCTTGACTTCTCTTTGTTATCTCCAACACTGTTACCAAACCCCAGAGCTGGGAGAAGGTGGCATATTTATTGTTCCTTAATGAAGCTCAGTCTGTTTATCTTCACTGGTCCGAGCACTTCTACAGGTTAAGTCATTTTGCAGAATTTGCTGATTCTAGCAAGGCTTTCTCTTGATTCAATTAACCATCTTGCTTTGTGTTTGAGCCCATAGCGCAGGTCAGTACAGTCCTTTACATATCTTCAGTCTGGGTCCTTCTTATACCTTGATGTTCCTTGTTACCACCATGAGACAGACTCCACACATCAATTAATATAAACAAAATAAAGTAAGAGTTACATAGTTGAAAAGTGATTGCACATTAAAAAGGTAAATAGTACATTGGCTGACAGAACAGAAGGCACTAAGCTGGCCCTGGTTCAATGTTTGCTTTCTCTCAGCCACTGCAACCCTCAAAGGTTCTGCCGCCCCCTGCAGGCCATCTAATTCTTTCTCAGCAGAAACTCTGCAGAATCGGTTGGTGCTTTTCAGTTTCCCTGGACTGTTGTGGACATGTGGTGGGTAGTAATGGGCAGCCAGCCAGGTTATTCCCGAGTAGACAAGCTTGGGATCACACTCACCATTAGCAGTCCCATAACAAGCTCACTCATTAAGTGATTTTCTTTTACTGAAGAGATCTCAATTCCTTCTCCAGTGAGTCCTTTGACGAGCACAACGGAATTTGTTCTGTTTCTGCATGGGAAACCTCCAAGTATCCTCACGAACAGCGTCTGTAAACACCCAGCATCTCGGAGAATTTTTACCGCCTTTCCTTGATCCTCGGAAACACGAGGACATCCAGTGAACATCTTCCCCTGTTTGCCGCGTGTTACGTTTGAATAGAGACTCTTAGCTTTCAGGACCAACAACAGGACTGGCCGCTGTGTCTCCTGTGCTTCATTCGGCAGCCAGCAGTTCACCTTGACATGTTTGTTCATTCATGCATGGGATGTGGGCATTGCTGTCTAGGCCAGCATTTATTGCCATTCCTTAATTGCCCTTGAGAATGTGGTAGTGAGCTGCCCTCTTCAACCGCTGCAATGCATGTGGTGTAGGTACCCCCACCATGCTGTTAGGGAGGGAGTTCCAGGATTTTGACCCAGCAACAGTGAAGGAACGACGATGTATTTCCATATATATATATATATATATATATGGTGGTGAGTAGCTTGGCTTGGAAATACACGTGGTGACGTTCCCATGTGTCTGCTGCCCTTGTCCTTCCAGATTTTAGTTGTCATGGGTTTGGAAGGTGCTGTCTAAGGTGTCTTGGTGAATTCCTGCGGTGCATCTTGTAGTTGGTACACACTGCTGCTACTGTGCGTCGGTGGTTTCAAAAGTGAGTGTTTGTGGATGTGGTGCCAATTAAGCGGCTGCTTTGTCCTGGATGGTGTCAAGCTCCTTGAGTGTTGTCGGAGCTGCACGCATCCAGGAAAGTGGAGAGTGTTCCACCACACTCCTGACTTGTACATTGTAAATGGAGGACAGGCTTTGCAGAATCAGAAGGTGAGATACTTGGTGCAGGATTCAAAGCCTCTGATCAGCTTTTGCAGCCAAAGAATTTATATGGCTCATCCAGTTCAGTTTCTGGACAATGGTCACCCCCAGGAAGTTTACAGTGGGGATTAAGCAATGGCAATGCCATTGACTGTCAAGGGGTGCTGGTTAGATTCTCTCTTGTTGGAGATGGTCATTGCCTGGCACTCCTGAGGTGTGAATGTTACTTGCCAGTTGCCAGCCCAAGCCTGCATGTTGACCAGGTCTTGCTGCATTTGAGCAGGGACTGCTTCAGTATCTGAAGAGTCATGAATGGTACTGAGGGGTTTAAATGAAGTAATGCGGATAAGGGTGCAAATTTGGGAAGATGTGGTAAATCAAAGAGTAGGGGCATGACAAAAGAGGAACTTATTATTATGGGAAATATAAAACAAAAGTGACAGGAAGGGTTTGAGAGTAGAAATCTAACAGTAAATTGACAGATGAGATGAGAGGTTATAAAAAGAATAAAATGATAAAACTAAAGGTTCTGTATCTGATGTATGAAGCTTCCGAAACTAAACAGATGAATGGAGATCGCTCATAGAAATAAATAAATATGATTTGAAAGCCTTTACAGAGGCATAGCTGCAGGAGGGCATGGATTGGGACCTGAATATTAAAGGGTATAAGACATTTAGGAAGAATTGGAAGTGATGAAAAGGAGGAAAGATGGCTCTGTTAGTTAATTATGGTATTAGCGCAATAGAGAGAGATGACCTAAGTTCAGGAAACCAGGATGTGGAAATGGTTTTGGTAGAGATGAGAAACGGTAAAGGTAAGAAGTCACGTGTGGGAGCCATGTACAAGCCCCTAATAGTAACCACATGGTAGGATGGAGCATAAAGGAAGAAATAATAGGAGCTTCTCAGAAGGGCACAACGATAATCATGGGAGATTCTAGTCTACATATAGCCTGGAAAAGTCAGATGGGAAAAGATAGTCTTGATGAGGAGTTTATAGAATGTCTCCGGGATAGTTTCTTAGAACAGCATGTTCCAGAGTCAACCAGAGAGGAGGCAATACTCCACCTGGTGTTGTGCAATGAGATGGGATTAATTAATGACCTCATAGGGACGGTTTCCCTAGATAGCAGTGACCATAATATGATTGAATTTTACTTTCAGTTTTAGGGTGAGAGGAGCGGGTCTAAGACTATGTTTTTAAACTCAAATAAGGGTAATTATGAGGACATGAAAGCAGAGCTGGCGAAAGTGAATTGGCAGATTAGGGTAAGGGTTAGGTCAATAGAGATACAGTGACTAATATTTACGGGGATATTTCAGAATGCACAGTATAGTTACATTCCAACGAATAAGAAAAATTTCAAGGTATGGACACACCATCAGTGGTTAATCAGAAAGGTTAAAAATAGTATCAAACTTATGGAAAATGTATATAATTGTACAAAATGGGTGGAAGACCAGAAGATTGGACAGAATACAAGGAACAGCAAAGGGTGTCTAAAAGATTAATAAGTGGGGAAAATTAGAATACAAGAGAAAGTTAGCCCGAAATATAAAAACAGATGGCAAGAGTTTCTATAAATATTTGAAAAGAGAAACGAGTTAACAAAGTGAGCATTTTTCCTATTGTAAGTGAGTCTGGAGAATTGATAATGGAAAACAAGGAAATGGCAGATGAATTGAATAGGTATTTTGCATCAGTTTTCACTATGGAGGATAAAAGTAACATCCCAGAAGCAGCTATAAATCAGGAAGTGGAAGAGTGGGAGGAACTCAGGAGGCTACAATAAGTTATAGATAGGTTAAGTGAGTGGGCAAAGATCTGACAAATGGAGTATGATGTGGGAATATGTGAAATTGTCCATTTTTGGCAGGAAGAATAAAAGAGAAGCATCTGATTTAAATGGTGAGAGATTTCAGAACTCTGAGATGGAGAGGGATCTGGGCGTCTTAGTACATCTATCGCAAAAGTTTACGATGCAGGTACAGCAAGTAATAAGGAAAGTTAATGAAATGCTGTCCTTTATTGTGAGGAGAAGTGAACACAAAAGTTGAGAGGTTATGCTTCAATTAAATAGTTCACTGGTAAGACCACATCTGGAGCACTGTGTACAGTTTTGGTCACCATATTTAAAGAAGGATATAAATGTTTTGAAAGAAGTTCAGAGAAGGTTTACTAGTCTAATACCTAGAATGAGTGGGTTGTGTAATGAGGAAAGGTTTAACAGGCTAGGCTTGTTTCCGCTGCAGTTTAGAAGAGTAAGAGACAGCTTGATGGAAATATGTTTAATCCTAGAGGGTCTTAACAGGGTGGATGTGGAGGTTAAGTTTCCTCTTGTGGGAGAATCTAGAATAAGCGTCACTATTTAAAAATAAAGTGTCATCCATTTAAAATGGAGATGGGGTGACATTTTTCCTTTCAGATGGTCGTGAGCTTTTGGAACTCTCTTCCTGAAAAGGCAGTGGAAGCAGAGGCTTTGAATATTTTTAAGGCTTATGTGGATGGTTCTTGATAAGCAAGGTGGATGATAGGTTATCGGGAGTAGGCGAGATGCAGATTTGAGGTTATTATCAGCTCAGCTGTGATCTTTTTGAATGGCAGAGCAGGCTCAAGGGGCTGAATGGCCTACTCCTGCTCCTTGTTCAGATGCTCGTATGTAACATTGTGCAATCATCAGGGAACATCCCCACTTCTGACCTCATGATGAAAGAAAGGTCATTGGTGAAGCAGCTGAAGATGGCCAAGGACACGACTCTGATGAACTCCTGCAGTGATGTCCTGGGACACAGGTGATAGACCTCCAACAATCACAACATTTTTCATTTGTGCTAGGTATGACTCCAACCATTGGAGAGTTTTCCCCCGATTCCCATTGCCTCCAGTCTTGCTCGGGCTCCTTGATGCCATACTCAGTCAAATGCTGCCTTGATGTTAATGTCAGTCACTGTTGCCTCACATCTGGAGTTCAGCTCTTTTATCCATGCTTGAACAAAGTCTCTAATGAAGTCAGAAGCTGAGTGAAACTGCTGGAAAGCAACCTGAGCATCAGTGAGTAGGTTATTGCTAAGCATGACCCACTTGGTAACACTGTTAATGACCCCTTCCATCACTTTACTGATGATCGACAGTTGACTGATGGGACTGTAATTGCTCAGGTTGGATTGGCCCTGATTTTTATGTACAGGATATGTCTGGGAAATTTTCCACATTACCGGGCAGATGCCAGTGTTGTAGCCGTACTGGAACAGCTTGGCTAGGGGAGTGGCAATTTCTGGAGCACAATTCTTCAGTCCTACTGCCAGAATATTGTCAGGACCCACAGCCTTTGCAGTGTCCAGTACATTCAGCTGTATTGTGATATCAGGTGACATGAATCGACTTGGCTGATGACTAACATCTGTGATGCTGGGGAATCCATAGGGGTCCGAGATGGATCATCCACTCGGCTCTTCTGGCTGAAGATTGTTGCAATGTCTTCAGCCTTGTCTTTTGCACTGATGTGCTGGGCTCCCCCAACATTGAGGATGGGGATATTTGTGGAGCCTCCTCCTCCAGTGAGTTGTTTAATTGTCCACCACCATAGAACTATAGAACCATAGAACACTACAGCACAGAAAACAGGCCATTCGGCCCTTCTAGTCTGTGCCGAAATATTATTCCGCTAGTCCCATTGACCTGCACTTAGTCCATAACCCTCCAGACCTCTCCCATCTATGTATCTATCTAATTTATTCTTAAAACGTAAGAGTGAGCCCGCATTTACCACGTCAGATGGTAGCTCGTTCCACACTCTCACCACTCTCTGAGTGAAGAAGTTCCCCCTAATGTTCCCCCTAAACCTTTCCCCTTTCACCCTAAAGCCATGTCCTCTCGTGTTTATTTCTCCTAATCTAATTCACGACTGAATGTGGCAGGACTGCAGAGCTTCTGATCTGTTGGTAATGGAAGCACTTCGCTCTGTAAATCACTTGCTGCTTCTGCTGTTTGCCAATCAAATAGTCCTGTGTTGTAGCTTCATGAGGCTGCCGGGGACATTTTCAGGATGGCAACCTGTATCTACCAGAGTGTCACAGGGATCAGTGCTGGGGCCACAGTTATTTACAATATATGTTCATGACTTGGGTGAGGGAAATGAATGTACTGTTATGACCGATGCAGTTGTTAAAGTGTAGTTATTTAAAAATCCCAGAGGGAAACTTGAAACAACTGTGATAACCGATAATTTAAGTGTTATGTTTAAGATGCAACTCTAAATTCAGGAATCAGACCACAAGTTCTTGAGGTTTTACATTAAACTAAATGAACATTTTATTAATCAACACAGTTTAATATATATATATATATACACATGGCTTCAAATTACTACTAACATAACTTTTAACAAATTCCCAAACTAATCTCCATCAAGGCAACAGCAACCCATAGACTAAACCAAACACCAGGCAAAGCATTTTCATCTTACAAATTCAAAATGAGGTTATTTTCACGTTAGTTCCAGTGGAGACAGTTGGAGTCTGACAGCTGCCGTGTGATCTCACGTTGCCTCTGCCATGCACACCCGAAAACTGCTAAAGTTGTACCTAGCACTGCCCATTTAAAGTTAATTCTCATTGTATCAACAACCTCTGAACTAAACCTCTCTAACAATAAAACCTCTTTCATCATACCAATTTTATTAGCATTATAAACATATGGCTTGGTATCCGCTGGATCGGTATCATTTTTCACCCCACTTCTTGAATGCTCTATTCAAAAAATGCAAATGCACGCTCTCTCTTACATATCAAAACCAGTACACATCAAAGCACCCAGACTAGCTGGCTTTAATCCAATTAAGACTCACCCACAAACTAAAGCTCTATTTTAAAAGAAAAATCTTTTCCAATAATATTACAGACATTAATAGCTTCATGATCATTGCAATAAATATTAATGAATGTGAAGAGAGTGCTAACTGGTTAGCAAGTGGAATCTGATTGGTAGAGGCATTACCATGGAGAATGCATCGGTAAAGATGACTGACAGTTAACTGCCACGCATTGTTTGAAATTTAAACCATTTAAGTTATCTTGAGCCTGATTGGTTGAAGCATTATCCTGAGGAATGAGTCAGCGAATAGCGTCACTTATCTTGTTTAGATGAAACAGGTGCAATGTGTGTACATGCTCTTTCTGTCTGCAAAGGACAGGGCCTTTAATATTAATATCTGTAGCTTCCAGCACACACAAATGCTCCATACTGTGAGCCCGACTGACAACCTTAAATTGGTTGTCAGTGTAATTCTTAGCACACAGAGGATTAATTAACAAATGTTGTCCAATCGCGGAATCACATCTAATGTTGGACACGGTGTCTTGAATTTTACAAGCACGGGCTGGTCGGGTACGGTCTGGACTTTGCCCGTTCTAAGCAGCGTCTGGGACAGACTGTTTGATACGATCTGACAGCCTTTGGCATGTACGGCCCACATACCTTGCATCACACTGGCACTGAAATTCACAGACCACGTTACTGGTTTGTGTGATAGGCAGAATGACTTTTTGGCTTGATGCCAGCATCCTGCTACTAGTGAATACCACTCTTGTTGCTGCTGCACAAATGATTGGGGTACTTTGCCCTTCCAGGGTAATCAGAGGTAGACTGGGCACTTTCCAGGGATGTAAGCGACAACCTTAGCACCATTCATCACTTTGCGTGATGAACTGATCTGATCAGGGTAGCCATTCTCCTGCAGGATATCTTTGATACGCCCTATTTCAGCATCAAGCTTGCATGGGGAGCAAATGACTCGGGCCCTATTAAGAAGGTTGCAGATAAGATCAATCTTATAGCGTATGGAACTGTAAGAATCCCAACGCCGTAACTGACCAGTGCAGGTAGGCTTGTGGTAGATCTTGGTAGAGAAACTCATGGCAGATTTCTGATCTGGCACATCAAGGAAGGGGAGTGAATTTGACTGCTCCATTTCTCAAGTGAATTTGAGGAAAGGATGGAGCCTATTAAGAAATGTTAGGAAATTATTACATGCAGCTAAGGACTTAAATGTAGCAAACAGGCCATCCACATATCAGGAAATTGCAATGGTGTTATGGCACAGCGGACGGTAAATGCTGAGCTGTTCAAATCCCAGAGGGAAACTTGAAACAACTGCCACAACTATTTTACAATTTCTATTTATTTCAAGCTGTGTGATTTAAATTCAATACTTATAGGACCACCAAGTTTTATAGGTTCCTTGTACATCCAAATTAAACCTTTCTTTTTAAAAATGATTTTAAGCACATATATCGGTTTACAAATTGCTACTATGAAAGCTCCAGGATCCGTTGGTTAATCAAACTCCCAGTTACACTTCCATTAAGGCAACAGTAAAACACAGAGATTTTAAGTGACCCAGGCAAAGTAACATGATGCCCTGAACAGTAGAATTCTAAGTGAGTTTTCTTCACTTCAGTTCATATAGAAGCAACTTGAGGCTAAGAGGCTGGAGGCTTTTCACACTTGTTAGATCTTAGAATGCCTTCCTCTTACACAGAACCGCATCTCCTCTGTACAGGTTTCTCCCATTTTAATGAAAATCCCATTGTCCCAATATGCCTTTCAACTCTATTTTACTAATAAAAATATTTTTTAAAGATCTTTCACAGTTCCTATTTTATCAGTAAGCTTTGGGGAAAATAAACACACTGTTTGGCTTCTTCTGGTTAAGTATAACATTTTAACGCCAATTTTGAAATTCAAACTACTCTGGTTTATCTAAAAATGCAAATTTCCCTTTACACATCACATTCTAAAACTTCAGCCATGTTTAACTATTTATAATTTCAAACCCAGTTTTTCTTCAGTTACATCAAATCCTTCAGACCAGCTATCTTTAATTCAATTAAGTCCTACCTTACAATAAATTGCGATACCAAACAAAAAATTATTATAACAAAAACAAAATACTGTGGATGCTGGAAATCTGAAACAAAAACAGAAATAGCTTTAAAAACTCAGCAGGTCTGGCAGCATCTGTGGAGAGGAATACAGTTAATGTTTCGAGTCTGTATGACTCTTCATCAGTTAAAATTATTATATTTTCCTAACAAGGGGTAGGAGGCTCAGTGTCACTCCATCAAAGACATGTTTCTCATGGAAACCAAAAAAGATGTTTGAGAGAGCTGGGCCTTGAGTTGACCCCATGGCAACACCATCTATTTGGGCTTACATGATGTCATCAAAGCTGAACTCAACTGCGCGAGTTGTCACGGTCATAAGTTCAATGAAAACTGATTCACGTCTTGGCAACGCCTCTAACAGTCAGAGTCCACTTGCCAATCAATCAGCACTCTCTTCTCATACAGTATAAATTATTGTTTTCCCCTTATATTGCTATTCTTGAGAAGAGTCCTGATGAGTATAAAATGAAAAACTTTGACATGTCTCTGTTTTCAGCAATAATCATGTTCCCTACTACCAATATTGTAATACTAATAAGACTGCATTTTCTATTAGAGACAAGATTATACTAAGTTTCCTCGAACTGTCAATGTTGTGATTGATTTACCATAAAAATGAATTGCATGCTCAGTTCCTGAATAAACATTTATATAATTAAGAAAGTATATTGTCTCATATCAACTTCTATATCCAAACCCGGAAACACATCTCTGTACAGCCTTCAGTGGAGAGTTATATTGTTGAGGAGAGATGCACGAACCTCAATAATATCTGGGCTGTTATAATCGAGTTTAAACTTGTTAAAAAGGCTATCTGGAGGACAGCAATATTCTCTGGTAGTTCCTTTCACTCAGGGAGAGTTAGATCAGCTCTAAATATCTGTGAGGCCTCATTCTCTTAACCTGATGTGAAAGTAATCATCTGAGGAGTGTGTCTGATCTGGAACAGCCTAAAGAGGGTCGAGGATTATAATCCACTTCATCCTGATCCAGTTTTGACCCTGATGGAGGCTACACTCAAAACACAATGTCAGAACCCTAGCTCCCAATCTCTGGGATTCATCCTTCAATTCAGTGATTGCTTCCTGGGAATGATCATCATGGAGCAGAATATCCGGCTGCTTCATGGATATGCTGCTGCCCCTGCCTGGAATTCCAGGATCAGGACGATTGGAATATATTGGGGCTGTGGCTGTGATTCCCTCACTAACTGGTGTGTCTGTCTGAGTGGGGTTTGGAGGGATATCACTGTGTTATCTTGCTGCTATGTAAGTGGGGCCTCTTCCCTGGAACAAAGACCCTTAAAAAAATAACAACACTTGATTTTAAATGTTTTGTTTTTGCAGCAAGGAAAGTATCCTTTAGATGGAAAGCAGGTCTCACTCCAGCCAGGATCAGGCCCTGGAATGCTAGTCTCCCAGTTTCCTACAGGGAGAAGCAGCTTTCACACGATGGAAGTGGAACTGACAGAAATCCCAATTGATGAGATTCTCCCCTTCAACCTCTTCCTGTGACCCCTGCAATGGAAAGTGTGGAGGGAAGGAGTTCCGGACCCTTCTTGGGTGGAAATTTGAACATGTGAGGAAAGGGGAATGAGACCCGGATTAACCAGGTCCCTCCCCAGAATCCTCCCTTACCTGCCCAGATTGGGAGAGTTTCCAAGAAAGAAGAATTTCACAACACCCGACCGATGATTGATCCATGAATTGTGTGTTGGACTCTGTCTATCCTGGGAGTTTATCAGTGAAATCCCATTGAGAGAGTTTTGAACCCTGTTCAGAGTGGAGTTTGACAGGTTGAAGTGTCAGGCTGCACGGGGTCTGAGCTGTCACCTGGAGAATATGGAGCTCACTCTCCAAGTGTCACATCTCTCAAGAAATTACTCTCTGTCTCTTCATCCCTTCTCATTCTTTCCTCGTACACCTTAATAGTTTGACAGAATCATTTCACTGAAATGTGGAGAGTTTATCTAAGATTTTTATTTAATCTTTTTTGGGATTTGGGTGTTCACAGAGTCACTGAATCACACAGTGCAGAAGAGGCCCTTCGGCCCATCAAGTCTGCACCGACATGTGAGAAACACTTCATAAAGCTACCCAATCCCATTTATCAGCATTTGGCCCATAGCCTTGCATGTTATGACGTGCCAAGTGCTCATCCAGGTACTTTTTAAAGGGTGTGAGGCAACCCGCCTCCACCACCCTCCCAGACAGCGCATTCCAAACCGTCACCACCCTCTGGGTAAAAAAGTTTTTCCTCACATCCCCCCTAAACATCCTGCCCCTCACCTTTAACTTATGCCCCCTTGTGAGTGATCCTTCATCTAAGGGGAACAGCTGCTCCATATCCACCCTCTCCATGCTTCTCATAATCTTGTCCACCTTGATCAGGTCGCCCCTCAGTCTTCTCTGCTCCAACAAAAACATAACTTAAATGTTTCATCCCAGGCAACATCCTGGTGAATCTCCATCTGCACCCCCCACAGTACAATTACATCCTTCCTATAGTTTGGCAACCAGAACTGCACACAGTGCTCCAGCTGTGGCCTCACCAAGGTTCTATACAACTCCAACATGACCTCCTTACTTTTTTAATCTATGCCTCCTTTTATAAAGGCAAGTGTCCCATATGCCTTTTTCACCACCCCACTAACATGCCTCTCCGCCTTCAGAGATCTATGGACACACACACCGAGGTCCCTTTGTTCCTCGGAACTTCCTAGTGTCATGCCGTTCATTGCATACTTCCTTGTCAAATTACTCCTTCCAAAGTGTATCGCCTCACGCTTTTCTGGTTAAATTCCATCTGCCGCTTAGCTGTCCATTTGACCATCCCGTCTATATCATCCTGCAGCTCAAGACACTCAACCTCACTATTAACCATACGGCCAATCTTTGTGTCATCTGCAAACTTACTAATCCTACCCCCACAAGGTCACCTATGTCGTTTATATAAATGACAAATAATAGTGGACTCAGCATAGATCCCTGTGGCATGACACTGGGCACTGGCTTCCAGTCACGGAAGCATCCTTGTGTCATTGCCCTTTGTCTCCTAGAACTAAGCCAATCTTAGTTTGAATCCACCTTATCAAATTACCCTGTATCCCATGTGCATTCTAAATCTCCCATGTGGGACCTTGTCAAAGGCTTTGCTGAAATCCATATAAACTGCATCAACTACACTGCCCTCATCTACACGCCTGGTCACCTCCTCAAAAAATGCAATCAACTTTGTTAGGCATGACCTCCCTCTGATAAAGCCATGCTGACTATCCCTGATCAAATCTTACCTCTCCAAGTGGAGATAGATTATCTCCTTCAGAATTTTCTCCAATAGTTTCCGTACAACTGATGTGAGACTCACTGGCCTGTAGATCCCTGGCTTATCTCTACTGTTGCTGGCAAGGCTCACATATTGTTGCCCATCCCTAATTGCCCTTGATCTAAGAGGCTTGCTCAGCCATTTGAAAGGGCAGTAAAGAGCCAACCACATTGCTGTAGATGTAGACCAAACCAGGTAAGGGCATTTGTGAAGCAGATGGGTTTTTGCAACAATCAGTGTTAGTTTCAGAGTCACTATTACTGAGAGAAGAGCAGTACTTCTTCAATGCAGGCATTCCTGGAAGAGAAGTGGCACTGAATTAAACACTAAGATAAAAGCAAAACACTGCGGATGCTGGAAATCTGAAATAAAAACAGAAAATGCTGGAAAAATTCACCAGGTCTACCAGAGAGAGAAACAGAGTTAATGCTTCCCATCCATATGATCTTTAAAGAAGGGGTGACAGGTGCTGTCAGACCTGCAGATATTTTCCAGCATTTTCTGTTTATATTACAAGCATCTGCAGAATTTTGCTTTTATCACTATTAAAAGCTTTCAATTCCAGATTTTATTAACTGAATTTAAAGTTCAGAAGCTGTTATGGTGAGATTTAAACATGTGCTCCCATAGCATTAACCTGGGTCTCTGTATTATTAGTTCAGTGATATTACCACGACACCACTATCTCCTCAAAAATAATAAATGAGTGACCCAGACTTATTTTTGAGTAAGAATCTAACATGAGACCAAATGTTGAAATGCATCACCCTCTTTATTTCACAGTGAGAATACATTCCCAGCAGTTTGAAAAACAAAAGACAAACAGAGGCAAGATGACAATGGCTAATTTACTCCATGAGAGAAGCCTGTGAATGGGTCACCTGTTAACAGGGGTAATATCTGAATAGATCATGTTCTCAATCACTGGTTCAGACTGTCGATGTTCCGAATGTGACCTCCCAGAATGGGTGTGAGGAGATGGGAATCTGACCTTTTTTCCATGTTCAGTCTCTGGATTCTAATTTTAGATTGGGATTCTTTCTCAGTTTTATGCTGCTTCAAACCAGAGTCGTCAAATCTTCACCTTCAGTTTCCTCATGATTCTAATGAAAATGGTGTGCATGGGAGACGTGTGTGACCATGCTGCGGGGAAGCTTTTCAGTGGTGAATACTGTTGTCAGCTGACAAGGCAGCAGGTACAGGCGGGTTATAAAAGAGTCTCCTGGACAAAAAGGGAGGATCTTCATCATGACCACAACATTCCCGCCCAACTCTATTGTTACTAACAGGAGATTTATTGAGAGCAGAAAGGTGGGCTGCGTGTTTTTCAAATTTAAACTTCACTTGTAAGTATTTCACATTACATTGGTTTCTCTTTATTCATGACGGCACCATCGTTATTTGTTGAGGCTAATTTAATCAGAAAGCTCAATGTCCTGGCACAGCTCATAGTTGGCACACCTTGATGGTTACAGAAGAATTAGGGAGACACAATATTATCTCTTCCACAATAAAGGTGTTTTTTGGTCCACTCTTTATTGAATGTTTATGTTAGTGTCCAGTGTTGCACTCACCGCTCTGTGGAACATGGCTGAAGTTGCTGGCTCAGCTGGGTCTCCCTTCTATGCATTGTAAAGGAGATTGTCTGAGATCACTCTCAGCAGGGGTAATTGGAATGTTGTAGGTGAACTCAAGGGGCTGAATATTTTGCCTGTCGTGCGGGCGGGACCGACCCAATCTCCAGCAGGCAGGGAGCCAATCCCCACCGGAGAAGAGGGTCCCAAATAATTTGGAATTGAAGGAGGAACCTAATTATAAACAATATGAAAAGCAACAAGAGCAGTCAGGACTCCTCTGTCAGGGACAGTCAGATCTGCCAGGGCTGGATCCTCATGTCTAGTTAACGTGGGGGTAGAAGACCATGTGGTTTCTCCAAATTTGGTTGGTTAAGTGAATGGGTAAGAATGTGGCAGATGGAATCTTATTTGGGGATGTGTGAAGTCAGCCAAATATAGGAAAAATATAAAAGTGGAATCTTTTGCATGGGTGAGTGACTGGAAAATGTTGGTATTCAGAGGGACTTGGGTGTCTTTACACATGAAGCCTAGGAAGGTAATATGCAGTTACAACAAGCAATTAGGAAAACAAATGGTATCTTAGCCTTTATTACAAAGAGAGTTAAGAGAAAATAAATTTTGCTTCCATTATATAGGTGACACCACACCTGTAGTTTTGGCCTCCTTACCTAAGGGCGGATGAACTTTCCTTAAAGGGACTGCAATGCCTGTTTATTAGACAGATTACACACTCGAGGGATAGTGTGGGAAGGTGGAATTGAGGTAGAAGATCAGCCATGATCTTACTGAATGGTGGAGCAGGATTGAAGAGCCTCTGTTTTATTTGACTTTGGGAAAGACAAGGAGGGACAGCCCCTGGTGAGAACCATGATCTGTCTGTCACTGGATAGTGTGGGAGACATTGAGCTGGACACCCGGAAAGAGCCATTGTTTAGACAGTGGAGTTAAGGTAGACGATCAGCTCTGATCTTTATGAATGGTGGAACAAGGTTGAAGTGCCCCTGTTTTTCGTCAAATTTGGTGAGAAACAAGATCTGTCTGTCACAGGACAATGTGGAGAGACATTGAACTGGACACCAGGAAAGAGCCGTTGTTTAGAATCACTGAACAAAACAACTAAAGGGACCAGTTTATGTAAATGGGGAAGGAATGCTCACTGTTGATGCTAACGTGTTGGTATAATTTTGAATGAAGATTAAATGCAGCAGTGTGTGTGGGAGTCAGAGTTATCTGTCAGTAGAGGGCAATATTCTAAACAGGGTCCCAGTGCTGAATGTGTCCCAATACCAATCCCAATCCCAGCACATATATGTAATCTGTCTAATGAACAGTCATTGCATTCCCTCTAAGGTAAATATATCCTGCCTTAGGAAAGGAGACCAGAACTTTGCACAGTACTCCAGCTTAAACCCAAAGTGTAATTAGTGGAAGGTTCAGTCAGATTAAGAATAGAGTTAAGCACATCTCACTGTTGATGTCTACAGAGATAACCAAACCTACCCGAGAGGATGTACTATCTTTCTAAAAGCGATATGCATGAGCCCATGTGTGTTATAAAAAGAAATGTGAAATCTTGGACCAAAGTTTTGATTGTCTTGTTCCAAGTCCTTCAGGAATTCAGTCACAAGTTTTTCATATTGTTGCCCATCAAGTTTCTGGTCAAAAGCTCTGCAACAGAATTAAGAATATATAATTTTCATTTTTGTTCCTCCTGACAAAGCCCTTATGGAAGCCAAATGGATTGTCAGGACATTCAGTACACTGAGGACCCTCCACCATCCAGTTCATCCACAGCTGTAGTAACATGATAGATAAGCTAGCCCAATGGGCAGACAAGTGGCAGATTGGATTTAATACAGAGAAATGACATTCAATGGCATTACCATCACTGAATCCCCTACTATCAACTTCCTGTGGGTTACCGTTGACCAGAAACTGAACTGGATTAGCCATATAAATACTGTGTCTACAAGAGAAGGTCAGAGGTTGGAAATCCTGTGGTGAATAACTTACCTCCTGACTCCCCAAAGACTGTCCACCAATTACAAGAATGTGATGGAAGACTCTCCGCTTGCCTGGATGAGTGCTGCTCCATCAACACTTGAGCAGTTTGACATTATCCAGGAGAAAGCAACGCACTTGATTGGCTTCCCATCCACAAACATTCACTCCCTCCACCACTGGTGCACAGTGGCAGCAGTGTGTATCATCTAAAAGATGCACTGCAGGAACTCACCAAGTCTCCTTAGACAGCATCTTCCAAACCCACAATCGCTACCATCTAGGTACAGTGATAATCATGGGTAATTTTAATCTACATATAAATTGGATGAATCAGGTTGGCAAGCTGTTCCCATCAAGTGTTTTTGGGACAGTATCTTAGAGCAGCACATTCTACAGCCAACCAGAGAGCAGACAATGCTACATCTGGTCATGGGCAGCAAGACAGGATTATTTAATGGTACGTAACAGTAAAGGCACATCTAGGCAGCAGTGACCATAATATGATTGAATTTTGCTTTCAGTTTGAGGCAGAGAACTTGGGCCAGAACATCCGAGAATTGACAACGACTATTTGATTGCCACTCTGATCCTTTTTCCGACCTTACTCAGCAGCTGCACCTTCCTCTCCCGACCTTTCACCTCGGGCCAGGTGAGAAATGTACAGTGCAGCGTGTTCCCGAGGCCTTCAGTCGAGGGCAGCAGAATCATTCGAGAGGAGGCCAGACCCCTTTTTATGGCAGCAGCTGCTATAAAGCAGGTAAGATTAAAGTATAATGAGCTGAAGAGGCTGAGCTGCAAAATACATTCAAGGCTGAGATAGACAGATTTTTAATCAGTAAGGGGATCAAGGATTATGTGGAAAAAGCACAAAAGTGGAGTTGAGGAGTATCAGGTCAGCCATGATCTCGTTGAATAGCTGTGCAAGCTTGATGGGCCAAATGGCCGACTTCTGCTCCTACATCTTATGAAGTTTTGGACCCAGCCATTTTGAGAAGCCAGAGAGAAGGTAAGTGTGCAAGGTAAGTGGGTAGGATCGGGGGAGGTCTGGTGGTCAGTGGGGATGGTGGGATTGTAGGGTGAGCCTGGGGCAGGCACGGGAATGGGAGTTTATCCGGGGAGGATGGGGGTTGGTCATGGGAAGGTGAGGGTTCTACCAGTTGCTGGGTGAGTAGTTGGGGGTGGGTAGGGAGTAGTTGAGAGATTAGGAGAGTAGTGGGAAGGTGGTAGGGGTTTGTCAGGGGGGTCGGAAGGGTGTCTGGGGGTGGGGGAGGGGGTTGTTAGAGGATTAGTTGGTGGGTTGGGATTGTAGTCAGTGTACTGCCGTTTTGTCGGGGGTTTGAGATTGTAGTCAGTGTGCTGCCGTTTTGTCGGGGGTTTGAGAGTGTAGTCAGTGTGCTGCCGTTTTGTCGGGGGTTAGAGAGTGTAGTCAGTGTGCTGCCGTTTTGTCGGGGGTTAGTGAGTGTAGTCAGTGTGCTGCCGTTTTGTCGGTGGTTAGTGAGTGCAGTCAGTGTGCTGCCGTTTTGTCGGGGGTTAGTGAGTGTAGTCAGTGTCCTGCCGTTTTGTCGGGGGTTAGTGAGTGTAGTCAGTGTGCTGCTGTTTTGTCGGGGGTTAGTGAGTGTAGTCAGTGTGCTGCCGTTTTGTCGGGGGTTAGAGAGTGTAGTCAGTGTGCTGCCGTTTTGTCGGGGGTTAGTGAGTGTAGTCAGTGTGCTGCCGTTTTGTCGGGGGTTAGAGAGTGTAGTCAGTGTGCTGCCGTTTTGTCGGGGGTTAGTGAGTGTAGTCAGTGTCCTGCCGTTTTGTCGGGGGTTAGAGAGTGTAGTCAGTGTGCTGCCGTTTTGTCGGGGGTTAGTGAGTGTAGTCAGTGTGCTGCCGTTTTGTCGGGGGTTAGAGAGTGTAGTCAGTGTGCTGCCGTTTTGTCGGGGTTAGAGAGTGTAGTCAGTGTGCTGCCGTTTTGTCGGGGGTTAAAGAGTGTAGTCAGTGTGCTGCCGTTTTGTCGGGGTTAGTGAGTGTAGTCAGTGTGTTGCCGTTTTGTCGGGGGTTAGTGAGTGTAGTCAGTGTGCTGCCGTTTTGTCAGGGGTTAGAGAGTGTAGTCAGTGTGCTGCCATTTTGTCGGGGGTTAGTGAGTGTAGTTAGTGTGCTGCCGTTTTTTCGGGGGTTAGTGAGTGTAGTCAGTGTGCTGCCGTTTTGTCGGGGGTTAGAGAGTGTAGTCAGTGTGCTGCCGTTTTGTAGGGGGTTAGTGAGTGTAGTCAGGGAAGTGGTGTGTGGTCGGCGGGTCTGGAGTGCAGTCGGGGCAATGGATGGGACCTCGGTAATTGGTTGGGGAGTAGTCAGGAGTCTGGGGACAATCAGGAGATTCAGGGGGTAGTTGTGGGTTGTGGGTGACAAGGGCAGCCCCTGGCTGTTTCTGGGCAGGGAGGAGAATGTTAGTACGATAGTTAGCCAGGATTTAGATGTGGTTTTAATTATTCTAACTTTTCCTGAGTAACTATCCTGCTGAGAGAGTTGGAACCATCCAAAGTCTCTCAATTAAATTGGAGTATATGATGTTTCCCAGTGCAGGGTAATTGCCAATGGGAAGTTTGAACTTGAATACAATGTTTGATTGGGGACTTCCGCTGGATGCCCCAGTGCATCTTCTGGGCTATCTCCTGGGTTTGACGCCCCGGAGAACAGAAGTTATGTGCCAGAGGGTCTAAGACTGATGCTTTAAACTCAAATAAGGGCAATTATGAGGGTATGACGACAGAGCTGGTTAATGTGAACTGGGGAAATAGGTTTAGAGATAGGTCAATGGAGATCAGTGGCAGATATTTAAGAAGATTTTTTATAACACTCAGCAAAGATACATTCCAGTGAGCAAGAAAGATTCTAGGGGAGGAACATACCATCCATGGCCATCTAAAGAAGTTAAAGATAGGATCAAATTGTAAGCAAGAGCATAGAAGTCCACGAAGATCAGAAAATTGGACTGAGTATGAAATCAACAAAGAATGACTCAAAGAACAATGAAAATAATAATAAGAATAATAATAAAGAGAAATTTGAATATGAGAGAAAATTTGCTGCAAGCATAAAAATGAATAATAAGCATTTCTACAATTATTTTAAAAGTATTAGAATAACTAGGGTGAATGTTTGTCCTCTATAGAGTGAATGTGGAATTAATAACGGAAAATAAGGACATGGCATGTGAATTTAACAGATATTTTCCATCCACCTGAGTTGTAGAGGAAAACATAATATCCCAGGGATAATTGTGAACCAAGACATGAAAGTGGGGGAGCAACTTAAAACAATTACAATCACCAGGGAAAGATTACTGAGGAAATTATTGTAAGTAAAGGCAAACAAGCCCCCAGGCCCTGATGGACTTCATCCTACAGTCTTAGAAGCGGCTGCTGCGATAATAGATGCATTAGTTTTGAGTTTCCAAAATTCCCTGGATTCTAGAAGGGTCCCATCAGATTGGAAAATAGTGAATGTAATTCCTCTTGCCCATTTTGGTACTTGTCCACTTTGGCAGGAAGAATGGAAAAGCAGCAGATTGTTTAAATGGAGAGAGATTGCGGACTTTGAGGTGCAGAGGGATCTGGGTGTCCGGGTGGATGTATCAGAAGAAGCTAGTATACAGATATAGCAAGTGATTAGAAAAGGGAAATGGTATCGTTATTGGAATATAAAAGGAGGGATCCTTTGCTACATTTCTACAGGGCACTGGCAAGACCACATCTAGAGTACTGTGGACAGTTGTGGTCTCCTAAATTAGGAAAGGACATAATTGACTTAGAAGCAGTTCAGAGAAGATTCACTCTAATGATTCCTGGGATGAGTTATCTTATGAGGAAAGCTTGGGCATGTTGGGCCATTTGGAGTTTCGAAGAATGAGGTGATCTTATTGAAACATAAAAGATGCTGAGGGGGCTTGACAGAGTGGATGCTGAGAGGATGTTTCCCCTTGTTGGAGAGACCTGAACCTGAGAGCAAAGTTTAAAAATAAGAGCTCTCCTATTGAAAATGGAGATGAAGTGAACTTTTTTTCTCTCAGAGGGTCTTGAGTTAGTGGAACTCTCATCCCCAGAGAGCAGAAGAGGGTCATTCAATAGTTTTAAGGTAGAGGGAGATAGATTCTTGACTGTTAAGGGAGTGAAAGGTACAGGGGGTAGGCAGGAAAGTGACATTGAGGCCGCAATCAGATCAGACATGATCTTAGTGGATGGCAGAGAAGGCTCCAGGGGCTGATGGCCTACTCCTGCTCCTAATTTGTATGTTTGTATGATCTTGCTGTGCACAAATTGCCTGCAGCATTTCCTGCTCTCTACAACTCTACCACATACTGCCAACCCATATAAAGGATGACCCACACCCAGCTGATATCTCAGAAACTCCTCCCACCCCAACTTTTCCTCTTTGAAGGGAACACTACCATTTTCTTTGATTGTTTAAAATATGAGGACAGAATCTGTGATCGGGAATTCCTGGAGTGAATTGTTGTTCACAGGGGTCACTGGTTGGGAATTCATAGGCCCCAAGTCTGACTTTCTATCAATAATTTAAACAGAGTGAAAACTAGGCCGTAATTTTACCAAATAGCAATCTCTGTGATCACAACTGCTCACTGTAAAAGCTCAATGTGCAAACACTACAGATGACAAAATAGCATCACTGTCCATTGCAGCAGGAGGACAATGTCTACATTGGAGATCGTCCTGTGTAGTGACCCTCACTGATAGTGTGAATTAGTGAATGTTGAGTGAGGAAAGGACTGAGCCCAGCTTGATCCTCTCTGAGATCAGCAAATCACACCGACATTCATCATCCAGACACATATTAGGAAAATGTCCCCTCCAAAGGGTATGGGAGGGAAGCCAGTAACATTGCAACTGTGCCATTTATGACTAAGCACAGAAAGAGCAGATAAAGAGACATTTAAATTAATTAGAATAGAACATCAGATATCTCAATGAGATGATGAAATGAAATGGTTTTGTGTGAGGCACTGATTAACCATAGAACCATAGAAAAGTTACGGTGAAGAAACAGGCCATTCAGCCCATCATTTCTGTGCCAACCAAAAAAGAGGAAAACAAAACTAACCGCTCATTTTAATCCCACTTTCCAGCAATAGGTCCGTAGCCTTGCAGGTTACAGCGCTTCAGATGCAGGTCCAGGTACCATTTAAAAGAGTTGAGCTTTTCAGCCTCAACCATCAACTTAAGCAGTGAATCCCAAAGATTTTCCACATGTCCCCTCTCATACTCCTACCAATCACCTTAAATCTATGTCCTCTGCTAATTGACCCCTCAGCCAGGGGAATCAAGTCTTTCCTGTTTACCCATTCTAGGCCCCACATAACTTTGTAAACCTCAATTAGGTCACTCCTTAGCCTCCTCTGTTCTAAGGAAAACTACCTGAGCCGATCCAATCTCTCCTCATAGCTGCAATTTTGAAGCCCTGGCAACATTCTTGTAAATCTCCTCTGCACTCTCTCCTGAGCAATTATGTCCTTCCTGTAATGTGGTGTCCAGAACTGTGCACAGAATTCCAGCTGTGGCCTCATCGGCATTTTATAAAGTTCCATTCCTGCTTTTATATTAAATAGCTCGTCCAGTAAAGTTAACCACATTGTCTACCTGTCCTACCTTCAAGGACCTGTGGTCATGCACTCCAAAGTCTCACTTCCTCAACCCTTCTCAATAACTTCCCGTTTATTGAATATTCCCTTGCTTCTTTTGCCCTCCCCAAATCCATTACCTCACACTTTTCCGGATTGAATTCCATTTGCCATTTCTCCACCTACTCAATGAAACCATTGATATAGTTCTGGAGTCAACAGCTGTCCGCTTCATTATCATCTGCACTGCCAATTTCTGTGTCATTTACAAATCTCCTCATTATGCCTCCCACATTTACATCTAAATCATTAATAAATACAACATACAGCAAGGTCCCAACACTGAGCCCAGTGGAAAACCACTGGAAACCCTTTGTTTCCTTTCACTGAGCCAATTTGGGATCAAACCAGCCACCTTCCCCTGTATCCAATGGGCTCTCACTTTTCTGAACAGTCTTCCACGTGGGACCTTGTCAAATGCCTCACTAAAATCCATATAGACAACATCCACCGCACTACTCTCGTCAATCCTCCTTGTTGCTTCCTCAAAAATTTAATTAAGCCAACAAGACACAATATTCCCTGACAAAACCATGCTGACTATCCAAGATCGATCTGCCCCTTTCTAAGTGACAGTTTATCCTGTCTCTCAGAGTTGTCTCCAATAATTTGCCCACCACCAAAGTCAGACTGACTGGCCTGTAATTTTCTGGCATATACCTCACAACTTTTAAAAAAAATGGTACGACATTTGCAAGCCAACAATCTTCTGTGAGCTCGCCTGTGTCTAGTGAGGATTGGAAAGTGATCCTCAGAGCATCTGCGATTTCTTCCCTGTCTTCGTTCAACAGCCTGGATACAATTCATCCGGCTCTGGTGATTTATCCACCTTCAAGAATGCCAGTCCCTCCAATACTTCCTCTCCCACTATGCTTATTGTATCTATATATAACAAGGATGTGAATTTGTTCTTCCAAAAATGCACAAGGTGGTGGATGTGAGAATGTCGGAAAAACAGGAGCCAACTCCATATGAACCTGACTAATGTGAATGGGGAGGTCTCGCTGTGTTCTCAGAAGAAGGAACTGCAGATTGTGAGATATGAATCACTCCATTATACAATTAATATTGACCAATGTTCCTATGTACCCGGATAAGCCCATTTATCACAGTCCGACTCTAGGTTGAGTGATGTTGACACGAAAGCTGAGTTAAAGCAATATCAAACACAATGTATCAGTAACTGAATTCACCTGACATAGTACCAATCAGAAGATCCACTCCATAGTTGAACTGTTTGATCTGTTGGTTCTGGTGGACTGATGACTTCAGCAACTATCAAAACAGATATAACGAATGTCTGTTCCATTGTGCCATTTTCCATGGATCCAGAAACTGTCCAAGGTGCAGAGATGGGAACAATTGTACCTGTAGACAAAGAAACACAATGTTACAGCATTGCTAATAAGAACATAAGAACAAGGAGCAGGAGTAGGCAATTCAGCCCCTCGAGCCTGCCCTGCCATTCATTACGATCATGGCTGATCTCATTTTGGCCTCAATTCCAATTTCCCACCATCTCCCCATAACCCATTACTAATTAAAAATCTGTCTATCTCCTCCTTAAATTTATTCAGCATCCCGGCATCCACTGCACTCTGAGGTCGTGAATTCCATAGATTCATGACCCTTTGAGAAAAGTAAATCAAAGTAATCTCTGATTTAAATCTACCACCCCTTAGCATAAAACTATGGCCTCTCCTTCTAGAAAGCCCCAGAAGGGGAAACATCCGCTGCACGTCTACTTTGTCGGTCCCCTTTAGCATCTTATATACCTCAATTAGATCTCCTCTCATCCTACCAAACTCTAGTGAGTATAGGCCTAAACTGCTCTATCTCTTCTCATAAGACAAGCCCCGCATCTCTGGAATCAATCTAGTGAACCTCCTCTGAACTGCCTCTAGTACAACTACTTCCTTCCTCAAGTTAGGGGACCAAAACTGTGCACAGTACTCGAGGTGCGGCCTCACCAATGCTTTGTACAGCTGCAACAACACTTCCCTATTTTTATACGCTATTCCTTCAGCAATAAATGCCAAAATTCCATTTGCCTTCCTTATTACCTGCTGCAGCTGCATACTAGCTTTCAGCAATTCATGCATGAGGACAACCAGATCCCTCTGCACTGAAGCATTCTGAAGTTTCTCTCCATTTAAATAATAAGTCGCCTTTTTATTCTTCTGACCAAAATGGATAACCTCACACTTATCCACGTTAAACTCCATCTGCCAAATTTTGGCCCATTCACTGAACCTGTCCATGTCCATTTGTAAATTCCTTATTTCATCATTGCAACTTACTTTCCCACCTATTTTGGTGTCATCTGCAAATTTAGCTATAGTACCTTCTAACCCTGAATCCAAGTCATTAATAAGGATTGTAAATAGTTGGGTCCCAAGGACCGAACCCTGTGGCACCCCACGAGTTACAGCTTGCCATCCAGAAAAAGACACATTTATCCCGACTCTCTGTTTTCTATTGGTTAGCCAATCCTCTATCCAAGATAATATATTACCCCTAGCTCAGTGTGATCTTATCTTGTGTATTAATCTTTTGTGCAGCACCTTATCAAAGGCCTTCTGGAAGTCCAGATATCCTACATCTACAGGATCCCCATTATCCACTTTGCCTGTCACATTGTCAAAGAACTCTAGCAAATTAGTCAAACACAATTTATTCTTCGTAAAACCACGCTGACTCTGCTGGATTGCATTTTGGTTTTCCCAATGCCCCATTGTTACTTCCTTAATAATGCATTCCAACAATTTCTCAACAACAGACGTTAAACTAACTCGTCTATAGTTTCCTACTTTCTGCTTCCCGCCCTTTTTGAATAAGGGCGTTATATTAGCATTTGTCCAATCCACGGGACCTTTCTAGAATCCAGGGCATTTTGGAATATTATAGCCAATGTATCTACTATCTCCGCTGCCACTTCCTTTAAGACCCTGGGATGTCGGCCATCAGGTCCTGGGGACTTGTCAACCTTTAATCCCAATAGTTTGCTCAGTACTTTTTCTCCAGTGATGGTGATTGTTCTAAGTTCCTCCTTCTCTATATCCTCTGCACTACCTGTTCCTATTGGGGTGGTACTAGTGTCCTCCACTGTGAAAACTGAGGCAAAATATTGCTAATGGTGAGTCAGGGAAACTTTGCTGAGATGTGGAAAACACTGATGTGGTTACATTGAATCATAGACACACAGAATGATACAGCTTCCAGGCAGGCTGCTCCTGTGTTGTTTGGTAGACATATCCCACTAATCACCCTGACCTCCTCTTTTCCCACAGACACACAAAAATGTTTCCCATTATCTCAAGAATTGTCTTTTGAATTTTACTCTTGAATTTGCTTCACCACCAGTTCAGGCAGTGCTCTCCAGATCACAGTGACTCATTGTTTAAATAAATGTTGCACCTGATCCTTTTGCCAATCGTCTTAATTTTATGCACTCCGGTTATCGACCGCTCTACCACTGGAAACAGTTTCTCCTTATTTACTCTGTCAAAACCCTTCCTGGCTCTGCAAACCTCTCTCAAATCACCCGGCAACTTTCTCTGCTCTAGTGAAATGATCTCCAACCTCTCCAGCCTCTCCTTGTAACTGAGGCCCATCCACACTCCTATCATTCTCGTAAATCTCTTCTGCACCCTCTCCAAGGCCTTGATTTCCTTCCTATTGTAAAGAAACAAAGATGTGCCTGGAGGAGGTGTGATTGACAGAATCTGAACAGCTACCGCCTGAAACCTTTGACTCCCTTGTTGGTCACAAATTTACTTATTTCTGCCTTAAAAATATTCAATGACCTGCCTCTACCCATCTCAGGGGAAGTGGGTTAGACAGACACACAACCTCTGAGAAAAAAAAAAATTCTTCTCATCTCTCTTAAATGGGAAACCCATTAATTTTAAACTGTGTCCCCCAATTCTGGTCTCTCCAAAAAGGGAAAATATCCTCTCAACATCCACCCTGTCCAGCCTCCTCCGGGTCTTATATGTTTCAATAAAATCACCTCCATCTTCCAAACTTCAATGGATACAGTCCCAACCTGCCCAACCTTTCCTCATACGATAATCTGCTCAGCCCAGGAATCAGTCGTGTGAACCTTCTCTGAACTGATTTTTACGCAACTATGTCCTTTCTTAAAAAAGGAGACCAGAACTGTACACAGTTTCCTCGATGTGGTCTCACCAATGCCCTGTAAAGCTACATGAAAAACATCCCTACTTTTATATTCCATTCCATTCCTCAAGGAGAGTCTGCGGAGGAGGAGTGGGCCTGGGCATGCTGGAGTTTGAAATTAAATAGGAGAGAAAAAAATAAACCAAAATGTCACATCACTGGAAAGTATGAATTGATTGGCTTGTGACTACTGTAGCTTGTTTCCCTGTCTCCAAATTTAAGGAGACAGTTTAAGCAGCTGGGAAATTAAAAACTGAAAAAAAAAATTGAGGCCATTGACAGGGTCAATTAAGTAATTAATGGACCTGCCCGTCCAACCTTAAGGTTGGCGATCAGGCCAGGAGCCCCAGCGGGAACTAGAAATAACATGAAACCTCAACCACGGACGGGATGAAGTTTCATGTAGGTTTTAAAAAAAATTAATAAAGTTTTTGTAAAAATTATGGACATGTTCCAACTCATGTAACATTGTCACATGAGGGGACATGTTAGGGATATTTTATTTTTCTATTTTTATCTTTTTTCCATTTACAACTGATCTCCCTGAGGCTGCACTTAGCCTCAGGGAGATGAGTGCGCTCTTTTGTGCGCGTGCGCCAAAGAGCGCACTCTCGAATTTGGGATACGCCCCCGCACAGGGAGCAGATAGACACGTAAAATGGCGGTGCGTCTCCGATCAGGGACGCTGATCGGAAGGGCGCCTCTACACACCTGCCCTTCAACTTCACCCCCCCCCTGAAAGGGGGGAAGATTCAGCCCATGGAGTGTGCTTAATAAGATTGGTGAGTTACAGGTGGAGATAGCCTCATGGTAATGTGACATTGTGGCTATAACAGAGACCTGGCTCAAGGGAGGGCAGAAGTGGGTATTAAATATTCCTGGATACATGGTGTTCAGGAAAGATAGGAAAGGGGGAGGGCTGGCAGCATTGTTTAAGCAGAACATTGCAAAGCTGGATGGGAGTGTGTCCCAGAGGGGTCAAGGACAGAATCTATCTGGCTAAAGCTAAGGAAGAAAAAGTCTTGTGATTTCCATTGTTTGATGTAGTCTAAAGGCCACCAACTAGTGGAGAACATGTACATTTTGCAAGGAGATTATAGAGAGGTGTCAGAATTACAGAGTATTTATAATAGGGATCTTTATCAGAATATAGACTGGGATAGTAGGAGTGGAAAGGACAGTGAGGGGCAAGAATTCCTAGATTGTCTTCAGGAGAATTTTCATCAGTCGTAAGTTTCTAGTCCAAAGAGAAAGGAGGAAATGCTAGATCTGGTTCTTGGGAATGCGGTGGGTCCAGTGGGTCAGAAGGGGAACATTTAGGAGACAGTAATCATTGGGAATAGGTTGATGATGGAAAAAGACAAAGAACAATCCATAGTCAGAATAATTACAGGGGGAAGCCAACTTCAGTGGGGTAAGAATGGATCTGGCCCAGAAAACCTGGAGTCACAAGTTAGCAGGTGATTGAACAACAGGCTGCCTTTAGAGAAGAGAGCGTTCAGCCACCATCAAGGTATATTCCCAGAGAAGGGAAAGTTAGAGCTAACAAATCCAGAGCTCCTTGGATGATAAAATGGATAGAGATTAAGCTGAAAAAGAAAAAGTGTACACATGACAGGTGTCAGGTTGGTAATGCAGCTGTGAACCAGGCTGAATATAGAAGGTTCAGAGGGGAATTGAAAAAGGAAATGAAAGAAGCAAAGGGAGAGAATGAGATGAGGCTGCCAGCTAACATAAAATGGAATCCAAAAGCCTTCTGTAGGCATATAAATAGTAAAGGAGTGGTAACAGGAGGAGTGGAGCCAATTAGGGATCAAATGGGAATGAATGCGTGGAGGTAGAGGGCAGGGTTGAGGTATTACATGAATAGTTTGCATCTGTCTTTTCCAAAGAAGAAGTTTCTGACCAGGTCATAGTGAAAAAGGAGGTAATTCAGACACTTGGAAGCTTTAAAATTGATAATGAGGAGGTGTTGAATAGATTGCCTGTATTTATAGTTGATCAGGCAACAGGACTAGATGAGATGCACCCAAGAAGACAGAGGGGAGTTAGGGAGAAAATTGCAGACGCAATGGCCATAATTATCCAGCCGACCTTAGACTCAGGGGTGGTGCCAGATTACTGGAGAATTGCAAATGTTACACTATTGTTCAAATTAGAATATCAAGATAAATACGACTACAGGCTAAACTCGGAGGTGAGGAAACTTCCAGAAACAATAAATTGCGACAAAATTAATGGCCAATTCGGCAAACGTGGGTTAATGAAGGAAAACCAGCCCAGACCTCTTAAGCACTAAACGTGTTTAACTAACTTGCTTGAGTTAATTGACGAGGTAACAGAAAGTGTTGATGAGGTTAATGCTTTTGATGTGGGTGTACATGGACTTCCAACAGACTTGTGAGCAAGGATTTATCTCGTGGAATATAAGGGGCAGTAGCAACATGGATACAAAATTGGCTGAGTGACAGGAAACAGAAACAGCCTGTTCTTCGGACTGGAGGAAGGTGCATAGTGGAGTTCCCCAGTGGAGGTTTTTGCTACCTGTGTGGATGAGGAGAAGGGTTGCAAGTTGGATGAGCAAATTGACCATGGCACCGTGGTGAGGGATGTCATTCAAGTGGGTGAGCAGAGAGGAATGTGGTGGTGATAGGAGACAGTATCGTCAGGGGGATAGTTACAGTTCTCTGCAGTTGAGAACATGAATCCAGGCAGCTGTGTTGCCTGCCTGGTGCCAGGGTTCAGACTTTCTGCTCTGGGCTGGAGAGGAACTTGCAGTGGGAGGGAGAGAATTCAGTGGTTGTGATCCATGTAGGTACCAATGACATAGATAAGAGGTTCTACATTTTTGTTCATACTCATTCGTGGGATGAGGGCATCGCTGGCTAAGCCAGAATTTATTGCCCATCCCTAATTGTCCTTATTCTGAGGGCATTTAAGAGTCAACCACATTGCTGTGGGCCTGGAGTCACATATAGGCCAGACCAGGTAAGGATGGCAGATTTCCTTCCCTAAAGGATATTAGTGAACTAGATGGGTTTTTACAACAATCGACAATGGTTTCTTGGTCATGATCTGTGTTTTAATTCCAGATTCATTCTGAATTCAAATTTCACCATCTGCTGTGGTGGGGTTCGAATCCTGGTCCCCAGAGCATTACCCTGGGTCTCTGTAATACCAGACAATAACACTATGCCACCCCCTCCTCCCTCCTCATGGATTATGAGCAGCTGGGGGCTAAATTAAAATGCAGAACATCAAGTTAACAATCTCTGGATTATTACCTGAGCCACGAGCAAATTGGTGCAGGGTAATTGCGATTAGAGATATGAATTCATGGCTCAAAGAATTGGTGTGTGAGAAATGGGTTTTGATTCATGGGGTGCAGGCAGCGGGAGACGTACCATTGTGATGGTTTACACTTGAACCGTGCTGGGGCCAGTGTTCTAGTGAATCATATAACTAAGGTGGTAGAGAGAGAGCGTTAAACTGAATAGTGAGGGGAAGGGGTCATATGTAAGGATATACAGTAAAGTAAAGGGAAACAACAATGCAATGGAGCAGGGCAGAAATTTGGGGAATGAGTTCCAGAGTGTGGCAGGAAGGGACAGAAAATGCAATCATAAGAGTGCACCAGCAGATGAAGCAGAAAATGGGAAGGAAAGCAGAGTTTCAGGCCTAGCATCTGAACGCACGCAGCATTTGTAGCAAAAGAGATGAATTGTTAGCACAACTAGAGATAAATATGTATGACCTGATAGGGCTTACAGAAACATAGTTGAAACGGGTCCAAGGCTGGGGCCTGAATGGTGAAGCACGTTTGATAAATCGGAATGAGAGGAAGCTAAGAAAAGGTGGTGGTGTATCCCTGTAAATTAAATAGGGCAATAGTTCAATACTGAGAGAAGAGCTTAGCTTGAAAAGGCAAGATGTAGAATCAGTTTGGGGAGAGATAAAAAATAGTAAAGGCAAGAGGTCACTTGTGGGAGGAGTTTATAGGCCCCCTCACATAATGATACTGTAGGACAAAGCACACAGGAAGAAATAAATGGGGTGTGTAAAAAAGATACTGCAATAATCGTGGATGTCTTTAATCTACACTTATATTTGGAAAATCAGGTTGGCAAATGTAGCCTGGAACCAAGAGTTTTCGGGACAATTTCTCTGAGCAGTACATTCTCGAGGCAACCAGGGAACAGGTAAAATCTGGTAATGTGCAGTGACACAGGGTTTACCGCATGGTAAAGGAGCCTCTAGGGACAGGGATCATTTGATAGAATTTCATGTTCAGTTTAAAATGGAGAAGTGTTGGTCCATGCCTAGTGTTTTACACCCAAATAAAGGTGAGTGTGAAGGCAGAATTGGCTTAGGTGAACTTGAAAACTAAAACTTAATGCAGTAAAGTTGCAGTAACAAAATTTAAGGGAATATTAAAATGATAGTTTCAAATTGAAAGAAACACTGTAGAAATCTGCAAGATTAGTGGTAGGCCAGAGGAATGGACATATTTTAACAACCAGCAAAGAATGACTTAAACGAAAATAAATTGGCAGAAAGCAGAGTATGAGAGAAAGCTCGCTAGTAATCTAAAAACAGTTAGCAAAAATAACTAAATCTAGAGAGTGATTGTGAGGAATCAGTAACAGAAAGCAAAGAAATGGTGGAGACGTTGAACAGGTATTTTGTGTCTGTTTTCAGAGTAGAGGACTTAGAAAACTTTCCAAGGAGTCTTGAGAATCAAGAAATGATAGGGAGGGATGAACATAATACAATCACCATCACCTGGGAAAGGGTGCTAGGAGAACTATTCGGCCTGAAATAACAAGGGAAAATGCTAGAATAACTCAGCAGGTCTGGCAGTGTCTGTGGTGAGGGAAACAGAGTTAACCTTTTGAATCTGTACAATTCTTTCTCAGAGCTGAATCATGTGGACTCGAAATGTCAACTGTGTTTCTCTCTCCACAGATGCAGCTAGACCTGATGAATTTTTAAAGCATTCTCTGTTTATATTTCAGATTTCCAGCATACATAATATTTTGCTTTTAAACTATTAGACTATGATGATAGGAGTACATTTTTATATTCCTGTGTTTATGTGTATATTCTGTGTAGGTAAGGGTAACTTGTGTCTGTCTGTGTCCAGAGTTAATCAATGTGAGATTGTTGGAGTCAGATTCTCTGTAGAGTCTAAGGCACAAAAGACTAAGGGTGTTATCTTCTTGCATTTCGTAAAGAGGCCTTATAGTGAGTGTTAAATTACAAGGAAACAGAGTTGGTCTGAAATGAGCATTTGGGGATAAGTTTTGAAATTGATTTGAAGTTGCTGCATTTCATACGAGGCTCAAAGATACAAGAACATTTGCATTTTACAGGAGATTTGTGAGTAAACAGGGGCAGGCATTTTAAATTTTATGGATCCAAAATAGAGGTAAAATAGGAACATGCAAGGTTTTGATATTTGGGAGCCTGAGTTTTCAAGGAGATAATTAAAGACAATGGAGAACTATGAAGAAAGGGGTGAAAAGGTATTTATACAAATGGGTTTTCAGCTGTAGCAGTTGCTGTGGGGGACGTCCCACCGAAGGCCAATCCCAGTGTTTTGGAGTGTTCAGAAAAGCTCTGAAAACCTTTTAATTGAGGAAAGCAGCTCAGTTTTGGGCCAGGAGAATATGTGTCCTTAGAAACAATTTGTTCGAACTCTCCCTTTGGAAGAACCACAGAAGCATGGATTTGTTATGGGAAGTCATGGATTGTACTTCTGTTTAAAGCAAAAGCAATTTTTCGGTTTGGGGAATATTTCCTGGTTTTAATGGTTAAGAATCTATAAGAGTTGTTGCGGAAAAATAGTTTTTTTGTGTAACTTTGATCAAGCATTTTGGGTGTCATTTTGTACAATTTATTTTCTTACTGTAACTTTTACCTTGTGTGTTTAAGTTTTACTTTATCTTTTTTTTCAATAAACATGTTAATTTTTAAAATTTTAAAAGTAATAACTGAAGTCCTGTACTTTTGTGTTCTGCAGCTTTCCCTCCTCATTTCTACAATACAGAAAAAGAAAATTACAATCAGCCGAGATGGGTTTCAATCTGAGATCTGGCTTGCTGAGCATTAACATCAGCTGCAGCTGAAACAAGACCTAAAGGCTGAGAAGCCCCCAGTACCGGATGGCCTGCACCCGAGGGTCTTAAAAGAAGCGGTGGCATAGATTAGAGATGCATTGGTTATAATCTTGTAAAATTCTTTAGATTCTGAAAAGGATCCAACGGACTGGAAAATAACTAAAGTAACACATTAATGCAAGAAAAGAGGATGACAGAAAGCAGGGAACTATGGGACATTTAGCCAAATATCAGTCAAAGGGAAAGTGCGAGAATTCATTATTAAGGAGGCAACTGCAGGATACTTGATCAGGCAGAACCAACATGGCTTTGTGAAAGGGGAATCGTTTTTAACAAATCTGTTCGAATTTTATGACAAAGCAACGCTCAAGGCAGATGAAGGGGAACCTGTGGATGTGGTGCACTTGGATTTCCAAAAGGGATTTGATAAGGGACCACATCAAAGGTTACGACACCAGATAAGAGCACATGGTTTAGTGGGTAACATATTAACATGGATAAAAGATTGATTGGCTAACATGAAACAGGGGGTGTGGATAAATGGATCGTTTTCCATTTGGCAAGCTGAAACTAGTGGAGTGCCAGAGAGTTCAGTGCTGGGACCTCTACTGTTTACAATCTATATCAATGACTTGTATGAAGGGAGTGAATGCAAATCCATTTCTCTCACTGTGGCTGGGTCAAAATCCTGGAACTCCCTCCATAACAGCACTTTGGGTGTATCTACACCACAGGAACTGCAGCAGTTCAAGAAGGCAGCTCACCACTACCTTCTCAAGGGCAATTAAGGATGGGCAATAAATGCTGGCCTAGCCAGCGATGCCCACATCCCTTGAATGCTTTTTTAGAAATGTATGTCAGCTAAATTTGCCAAGGTCACCAAGGTATGTAGGAAAGTAAGTTGTCAAGAGGAGGTAATAAGTCTGCAAAGGGATATAAACAGATTAAATGAGTGGGAAAAATTACTGCAGATTGAGTGTAACATGGACAAATGTGAGCTTGTTCACTTTGGCAGGAAGAATAGTATTATACAGTATACTATTTAATTGGAAAGAGATTGCATAACCCGATCCTACAGAGGGATCTAGGTGTCCTCATACATAGATCACAAAAGGTTAGTGTGCAGGTACAGCAAGTGATTAGGAAGGCAAATGGAATGTTGGTGTTTATTGCAAGAGGAATGGAATATAAAAGTCAGAAAGTTTTACTACAGCTGTACTGGGCCTTGGTGAGGCCATATCTGTAGAACTGGGCAGTTTTGATCTCCCTTTTTAAAATAAGGCATAAGTGTTTTAGAAGCAGTTCAGAGAAGGTTCACTGGAACCCTCTGGCATGAGGGAGTTGTCTTATGAAGAAAGGTTCAACAGGTTAGTCCTATACCCAGTGAAGTCTTGAAGAATGAGAAGTGATCTTATTGAAACATACAAGATCCTGAGGAGATGTGATAGGTGGATACCCAGAGAATGTTTCCTGTTGTAGGGCAGCTAAAATGAAGGAACAGAGTTTAAAAATAAGAGATCTCCCTTTGAAGGCAGAGATGAGGAGAAACTTTTTCTCCCAAAGGATCGTTGGTGTGTGGAATTCTCTTCCCCAGAAAGTAGAGGAGGCTGGGTCTTTGAATTTATTTAAGGCAGGGTTAGAAGATTTCTGTTAGTCAAGGGAGTCAAGGGTTATGGGGGAGCAGACAGGAAAGTGGAGCTGAGAGCACAGCCAGATCAGCCATGATCTTATTGAATGGTGGAGCAGACTCAAAGGGCCAAATGGCCTGCTCCTGCTCCCATGCTCCTACGTTCATATTGGATGTCCTGTTAGAACCTCCTTATTTTCTACTGCATTTCCCAACATTAATATCATCTGCAAATGTTGGCATTATGCCTTGCATACCCGATTCTAGATCATTAATATTTATGAAATGTGTAATAGTTCCTGACCCCTGGAGAACACCACTGTAAACTTCCTTCCAGTCTGAAAAACAACTGTCCACCACTACTCTCTGTGTTCTGTCACTTAGCCAATTCTGTATCCACACTGCCAATCCCCTTAATCCCATGGGCTTTAATTTTACGAACAGTCTATTATATATTAATTTTTCAAACATCTTTTGAAAGTGTATAGACATAATATCAACTACCCTCATCCAACATTAACCATTAAATATCTCAATGAAGCTAGTCAAACATGATTTATCTGTAACAAGACAGAATTTCCTGCCACTGAGCCTCAGTCTGGACCCAGCATTCCAGCAGCATCCAGTAACCTGAGAGAGATGCAATGTATCAGCTTCCACAAGGGTACATGTCGACTCCAGTAGTGGGATTCATGCCTGGCATATGGAGCCTTTATTATACTAGGAAAATTCAGCAGCCACTGCTGGAGTAGGAACATGAGTTTGGAATCCCATCCCACCATAGGCAGGATTGTCTGTGCCCGCTGGAGTCGGCATGATCGGTGGCGTGAGCGGATAATATGGCGCGATTGGTTTCATGACAGCAGTAAAGCAGTTTGCGATTGCCCGCTCAGCCCGCTATCGGACATCATTGTAACTCATTAGGAAACTCATTGTAATACATCTGCATATCATTATCATCCAGCCCGCCAGAATCGTACCCCCCTTCCCCGGGTCATCCGTCCATGTCAGCAGGATAGTCCGCCAATGTGTTTCACTACAGCACATAAAAGGAGTGAGCTTGGAGGCCTGCACTTTGAGGGGAACTTGGAGGTGAGTACACAGTAACTTTGTACAGCTCTCGCCAGGGTCACCTGTTGGACTTTAAGCTTCAGGAGAATCGGGGGGTTCGGGTTTAAGGGCGGACCTGCCATTGAGGCAACTGGTGGCTGGAGGACGGGCAAGGGCAGGCCTGGCATTGAATATAGTGCCCAAGTATTCGGTGTGGGTGGGTAGGGTGGGTGAGGGAAGTGGCTACACATTAGGGAACCTGCATAAAGTGGTCATTCCTCTGCAACTGAGACAGCTCAGGTGCAGCCACATTGATATGGTTGGGGTCGGGCTCCTGGCTTACCTGCCCACTCAAGCAACACAGAGGCAGCAAATTACCACCAAGTACCCCAGAACTCCATGTACACCACACCCGCCCCACCCACCCTCAGCCCACCCCACAGGCAGACTGCAAATTCATGAGCATTTTAGTGGGCTGCAGAGCAGTTGGATGACTGCGCACGTTGTACAATCTCCTCGCTAAAGCTGGACGTGGAGCAGTCACTGCAGGAGACGCTCACAGCTCCTTGCAATGTCAGCATCCCAGTTTAGACCTATCTCCCCAATAGCTCAAGCTAATAGGGCAGCCATGCAGCGCACTATTCTCTGACCATCCAAGTGGTGGCCAGCACTCTCCGGGAAGTGTTATGGGGCCATTACACTTAACCAGGACAGGTTCTTAGTGCACCCATGCTAACCACATGTCTCTCACTTTCATCCTGCAGGCTGAGTACATCAGGATCATGGAGCCTGGTAAACTAGCTGTATGCCTGATGGCCTACAGGATGCAAAGACGATGGAGGAGAGAGCGACTGAGGATCCTGGCTGCATAGAGGCAGGAGCAGCAACCTCATGAAGAAGCGGTGGCTGGTGCTCCAACAAACATCACCCAAGAGCCCCAACGAGCCATTGCAGGCCAGTGCCTAGCCACACCCAGGGTCTATAGACGCTGCCTGTCATTCCTGCAGATGACCAAGAACCAGTGTTGCCGAAGACTGCACATGTCTAGGGAACTGGTCGGTCCCATCTGCCGGCTCCTGTAGGATTTGGTGCCACGAGGACATGGAGGGTATCCGCTGCCAGTGGCCGTGAAATTGACAGTGGCGCTCAATTTCTATGCCAGTGGCTCCTTTCAAGGCTCCACAGGTGACCACTGTGGGGTATCACAAGCTTCCACCCACAAATGCATCCATGAGGTCACGGATGCCATCTTCACGAGGGCACACAACTCTGAGCATTTCACCAGGGACCAGGACAGCCAGGAAGCAAGAGCGATTGGATTCACCCAGATCTCGGGTTTCCCATAGGTGCAGGGTGTGATTGACTGCACCCGTGTGGTGCTCAGGTCTCCATTGCAACATAGTGGACTATATAAACCACACGTGGTTCCATTCGCTGAATGTGCAGCTAGTGTGCGACCACCAGAAACACATCCTGCAGGTTTGCGCACGGTTTCCAGGGAGTGTGCACAATGCCTACATCCTCAGTCAGTCACAGATCCCTGGAGTTTTGCAGGGTCCACAGAGGCTGCAGGATTGGCTCCTCGGGGACAAGGGCTACCCGCAGAGGCCGGGGCTGATGACACCCGTGCGGCAGCCTCAGACTGCAGCAGAACAACGGTATATTGAGGCTCATGCTGCAACTCGTAACTTACTGGAACAGATCATCAGGATGCTGAAGATGAGGTTCCGCTGCCTGGACCAGTCTGGTGGAGCCCTGCAATACAGTCCTCAGCGGGTGACACACATTGTTATCGTCAGATACGCCCTTTACAACCTGATCCTGCAACATGGAGAGGAGCTGGCTGAGGAGGAAATGGAGGAGCTGCACGTCTCCTCTGATGAGGAGGACGCCGACAGGGATGAGGGTCAGGGGGTCCTGGGAGGCGACAATGATGGGGATGAGGCCCTCGCACTGACTAGATGAGGCAGGCGTGCTCAGGAGGTCCTCATAGCTGCTAGATTTGTGGAGGATGGTGACGACATACAGTGAGGAGACACCATAGATCCTCACATCGCATCTGTTAACGTTTGACTCCAGTCTGGCTTATGGCAGTGCAAATACCCTCTGTGATAATGCTCCTGTCATGGAGACACAGTGGAGGCCCTAATAGTTGCTTGATTGCAGGAGGATGATGATGACCTGCAGTGAGGACACTCCATAGATCTTCACATAGCCTCTGACAATGTCATCTCCTGTCTGGCTGAGGGGCAGGTCGGCTGTGCTCTGTGATCAGGGACATATCATAGAGACGCAGCCATGTAACTTTAGAAACATCTAATCATTTGTCCGCCTTCAGCACCTGAGCCCTTCAGGAGCACAGCGTCACTGGTCACAGATGCTGAAGAGACGGGGGTCAGCCCCTCCTTAAAGGTGCTGAGAGCACACTGAGAGAATGAGCGAGCTCTGTGGCACCTGCCCACTACATTCTGGCAGCAATGACAAGCACTGTCGAGGTGCAGACATCAGTAATATTTCCCGGGGTAGAATTTTCCGTTCGTCGTGCGGGTGCGCGCCCGATCTGAACGTGTGTAAAATGATGCAGGATGACATCAGGCGAGCATCCCGACGTCATCGCTCCCTCACGCGGTATTTCAGTGGGCAGGCGCGTGCAGCAGTCGGCAGCTCACCCGCCGACAATTAACAGGCCCATTAAGGACATTAAAGGTCCAATTGAATGAAATGTTTCACCGCCCGTCCGACCTTACGGTTGGTGGGTGGGTGAAAAGGCCAAGCGGCCTTTGGATTTTTTGTGAAACCTCATCCACGGGCGGAATGAGGTTTTAATCAGTCAACAAAAAATATTTAAATGTTTAAACTAATTTCTAACACATCCCTGCTCATCTCACAGAGTCACATGAGCAGGGACATGTTATTAAAATTTTTACAATCTTTCTTTTCATTCCATGAATCTCCATCTCCGTGAGGCAGCTCTGAGCCTCAGGGAGCTTTTCCTTTGCTTAACCGTGTGCATGTGTGAACTTCTGTGCTGGCCCTCCTCTCCCCCTCCCCCTACACAGGCAGTGCTGAGCGCTGTCCTGCACCTTTCACACCGGGCAGGCCTTAGTTGGCCCGCCAGCGTCAAATAACGATTATGGCCCATTCACGGGCGGCTGTTGGCTCCCCGACCACTTCCACTTGCCCCCAGCCAGCCCGCCCAATGAGGGCAAATTTCTGCCCCAGGGAGTGTGAGGCCGGACCATCACTTTGCTCTGAGGGCTGCACAGAGCAGAGGGAAGAGGCCCTGGACTGAGACACCTGCCTTTATCTTGTGCAGAAAGGTTTCATATCTGAGTGACAAAAACACTGCTCATCAGAACAAGGGGCCATAGGCAGGGAAATATTCTTGGGAGTCGGGTGGGCAGGATGCTCCATGGGCCACTTGGATGGATGGGCCTGGAGAGTGCACCTGCTGGTCCTCCTCCCTGTCGGTGCCTAGAGGTCCCAGGCTGACCCCTTGAGGAGCAGGGGTAGCCAGGCTGAGATCGAGCTGCCTGGCACCCATCTTGGGTGCATTGTTGGAGGTTCACTATGGCATCAGCGATGGAGTTGCGCCCACATAGCAGTGCAGGAGCAACATCCTGGACCAAGGTCTCCATGGTGGCTGCCGTCCTACCTGTGTTAACCTCAGTGCATTGGCATGTCGGCACCGTCACCTCAGGCTGAAGGCAGACGGACTCCTCCATCATGCCTTTCAAACTGAGGAGTGCAGCGGACATCCCTTCCTGTTGTTCCCGAGCCTGCCTTTGCAGCTCCAGCAACTGTGACATGACCGAGTCCAGAGGCTCATCATCTGACTCGGGCTCAGCACAATTCTGGCCTCCAGCCGTCCTCCAAGTGCCAGAACCCTCTGGATGTGCAATGGGTTTGTGAGTGTGTGAGTTGAAAATGATGAGTGACCTTTCTATTTTTATTCGTTCATGGGATGTAGGCGTTGCTGCCTAGGCCAGCATTTATTGCCCATCCCTAATTACTCTTATTCAGAGGGCATTTTTAAGAGTCAGCCACATTTCTGTGCGTGTGGAGTCACATGTAGGTCAGACCAGCTGAGGACAGCAGATTGCCTTCCCTAAAGGGCATTACTGAACCAGATGGGTTCTTATGACAATTGACAATGGTTTCATGGTCATCACCGGACTTTCAATTCCAGATATTAATTAAATTCAAATTTGAAATTCCACCATCTGCTGCGGTGGGATTTGAACCAAGTCCCCAGAGCATTACCCTCTGGATTACCAGTCCAGTGATAATACCGCTACACCACCGCCTCCCCTAATTACCCTGGCAGAAAGGAGGAGGTATTTCATCCTCTTGCGGTACTGGGTGGCTGTCCTCTATTGAAGGGCGTTGGCACTGCCAACTGCTGCCACTGCCTCCCAAGCCGGGTTAGTGCTGTTGATGCCCTTGCTGTGGCCAGAGTGGTGGAAAGGACATCCCGGGAGCCCCCACGGCATCCAAACGGTGCTCGAGGGGTGCGTCGCTGAACCTGTGGGCTGCAGTCTTTTCCGTTTCAGGGCCATGTCTTAGGTGCAGCAGTTGTGGTCTGGAAGCACTGAGATGTATGCCTGCAGCTGGACTTTAAATGTGGTGCCCGGCGTGATGCAGCGGCGGGGTAATGGTGGGAGGGCGAATGACAGCCCTCCCGTCATGGAAATAGCGCGTTTCCCGGGAGTACATAAATAATGTGGTGGGCTTGGGATGATACGGTGTGAAAACCCATCATCGTTTTACCTGCCTGCTTCGGCACTGAGTGCAAATCTGGGATGATTCCGCCCCATATGTGGGAAACCTTCCGATTCTGGGAGCATAAAGTCTGCAAATATCAAAGAAATAGCCCAAGTGGCACTTCTACCCACTGGGAACAAGTGAACACGGAAGCCTCTGGGATTGACAATGGGGGGATTTTTCGGTCAGTGTCTCAGTCTACACACTAAGTTTGAAACAAGACAGATCAAAGATCGAAAGGTTGTTTTCTATTCTTTTGTTATTTTGAGGGAACATTTGATGTACCTGCAGCATTAGAGAAATGTGAATAATTGAAAAGTCTCTCCAGGCCGGTCTCTATTGCACGATTCATATCCATTCCAGTAACCACTGTTGCAACAGCTTGAAAGTGTAGGAATTTTTTCTCTTCATAATTCTAAGACAAAAAGAGGAGAATGTATTACCATATGACACAACTGAAGTCCCTCTGTAAAGCGTCAGTGTTCAGAGGACATGCTAATTTCCCAGGTGTGGTAGCAGCATTCATGTCCTGGATGGACTGGGATTGAAAGAGAGTTAGGGGTTTTGATGGAATTCTTGGCATTAACACTTCCTGGTTCATTTTCTATTCTCTTTCACTCTTTCAACTTTAGCGTTTCCTGCACTATTGGCCTTGCTCCTCCCCTTGGGTTTTCAATAAAGAAAGTAGAGATTGTTATTGACAGCCTTTCACACTGAGTCACCTCCCTCTTAGTGTTCTCAGGGCCAGAGAGAGGAGACATGAGCCCTAGTGCTCCACCTGTCTCCGTGCCCCTTAATCCCAACACCACCTACACCCCATGCGCTTCCCCCACCACCACATCATTCCCCCCTCAATGATGCATGATCATTTATCCCCATTCAAGATTCATCAATTAGTTCACCAAATAATCACAGAAAGGTCCCAGTAAAATGGTAACTCACGTTGTTGGCATCTGGTTGTAAATATCCCCAAATACTTCTTAAATGTTATGATGGTTTCTGCCTCGACCACCTTTTCAGGCAGTAAGTTACAGATTCCCACCGCCCTCTGGGTGACATAATTCTTCCTCACATGCTCTCTAAACATCCTGCCCCTTACCTTAATAGATTTTACTTTACCAGTAAACTCACAGGATAGAAATATCAAATACCTCCTTGTCAATAAAGTGGAATGATGGCACAACATGGTCTTCACTGTCAGTGAGAAGCATTGGAGCCCTAATGTGTCTCTGTGCAATGCAACATTTAAGAGGCCAAAGGACAAAGTCTGAATGGCTCACATTTGTATTTTTATTTTCTTGTTCAGGAAGTCTGAAGACTCTTCTGATTGCTGCTTCTTACTAGGATATATATTTTAATATCTAGTATGCAATACAACTTTATCATGATATTTCAATGCCTCAAGAAACTCATAAAAGCACCAAGACAGAGTGAGGTAATAGGTAAGTAGATTAAAAGACAAGATTGAAGTCAATGGAAAAGACTTTTGAGAATCATGTAGAGTGTAAAACAGGTTACAGATTCACTATGAGCCCATTACGCTCTTGTGTCCTTGCAATTTCACCCCACAAAGCCTGCTCACAGTAAACTTCCATTGGCAAAAAAATAAACAGAACTCCAGCAATGATTGAACTCCTTGACGACAAGATAATTATGGATGATAAAGGTAATCTAGACCAGCTTATCAGATCCATCCAGAATGACACACAAACATACTATTAGGAGCAGGAGTGAGCCATTTGGCCCATTGAGCTTGCTCTGCCATTTAATAACATTCCTTAAACTATAAAAATGATTACCTCTCAAAAGCACTTAATTGGCTAGAAGGTGATTTGAGACATTGTGAAAGGTGCTGTATAAATACATGTTTAACGTTCTTTCATTACACCTGCATTCAGTAGGCAGAGTGACTGTAGCAATGGTGATATTGCAGGACCAATGCTGATTCTCTTAGGATAATTAATCACAGAGCAATCGACTAGTATTAGCAAAGTGGCTACAAAGAAAACACTACATTTACAAAACAAGTTAACTCTGTAACAATATAACCTTTCCATCTGACTTCATTGGCACCAACTCATATTATACTTTAAATGGCATTGGTCCCTTGTATGCTAATGCCACTATCCAAGGGTTTGTCAATCAGACATTTACCAGCAGCTCAGAAAAAATGTAGAGAGAATCGTTGATCTGAATGTTTCAGAGTAGAATGATACATGGTACAAACATTCCGTACGGCCATCACTCAAGAACTGGATTGATTCCCTTGCGCCCAGAAGCTGTCGTACAAGTTGTGTTGAATTTACAGCCTATCCACAGGTTCAATGTGATGTTGCATTTTATTTCTATGAAATAAATGTGCAAATAGTATCTTTTTTTTAATTCTGGTTGCTTTTGAGATGTGTGAAAAACAGGGAAATTAAGTGGAAAAGTGTAATTAATAAAGAAGAATCTCCAAAAGGAAAAAAAAAAATGACAGCAATTTTCAGTGTGACCGAGTACTGGAGTGTGACCTCAACAGAGTCCCGAGAGTTTGGTGAGTTGAGAGAACATTAAATCCCTTTCTAAACGTCTAATAATGTTTATATTTAGCATTTAACATTTAACTGCCAATACTGTTTAAATTCTAAATCTCATCCAGGGGCCCCAAGCAGGGAGAGAGTATCTAACCACTGGGGCACAGCTGTAGATAGCTTGCAATGTTTTTCTGTACCTGGGCTCAGCTAGTGCCTTTATTTTCAGAGCACATGAATTCAAACATTTCAGTGCAACTTAGCACTGGAGTGTGACCTCAGCGCACTGCTGGGAGTTCAGTGAGGAAGGGAGGAAGGTGCAATTCTGCTTTTTCTCACTTTTTCACCTGTAGGATCTGGTTCTTGCTCGACTACAGGGGAAGGATCGATAGAAAAGCTGCGGCAGACATTTAAGGGGATATTTCTGAATACTCAGAATATAATATAATAATATATTCCTACTCTAAGGAAAAATTCTAAAGGGAGGACCGATTGTCCGTGGTTAACTAAAGAAGTTAAGGAAAGTATAAAACTGAAGAAAAAAGCCTATAACAGTACAAATTTGAGTGGCAGTCAGGTGATTGGTCAGAATACAAAGAATGGCAGCGAATGACTAAAAGGCTAATCAGAGGCACTTGCTTAGCAATCATCTGCTCACTGATGCCCAGTTTGTGTTCCACCAGGGCCACTCAGCTCCTGACCTCATTACAGCCTTGGTTCAAACATGGACAAACGAGCTGAACTCCCGAGATTGACTGCCCTTGACACCTATGCAGCATTGACTGGGTGTGGCCCTGGCAAAACTGGAGTCAATGGGATTCAGGAATAAACTCTCCACTGGTTGGAGTCATACCTGGCACAAAGGAAGATGATTGTGGTTGTTGGAGGTCAGTCATCTCAGCTCCAGGGCATCAGTGCAGGGGTTCCTCAGGGAAGTGTCCTAGGCCCAACGATCTTTAGCTACTTCATCAATGACCTTCCTTCCAGCATAAGGTCAGAAGTGGGGATGTTCGCTGCTGATTGCACAATGTTCAGCACCGTTCGCAAATCCCCAGATACTGAAGCCGTCCAGGTCCAAAAGCAGCAAGACCTGGAAAACGTCCAAGCTTGGGCTGACAATTGGCAAGTTACATTTGAGCTTCACAAGTTTCAGGCAATGACTATCTCCAACAAGAGAGAATCCAACCATTGCCCCCTCATGTTCAATGGCATTACCATCACTGAATCCCCCACGACTATCAACACCCTCGGGGTTACCAATGGCCAGAAACGGAACTGAATGAGTCATATAAATACTGTGGCTACAAGAGCAGGTCAGAGACAAGGAATCCTGCGAGGAGTAGCTCACCTCCTGATTCCCCAAAGCCTGTCCACTACCTGCAAGGCATAAGTGAGGAGTCTGATGGAATAGTCCCCACTTGCCTGGATGAGTGCAGCTCCCACAACACTCCAGAAGCCTGACACCGTTCAGCTTGGTTGATTGGGACCACATCCACAAACATTCACTCCCTGAAACATTGACGCACAATAGCAGCAGTGTGTACCATCTACAAGATGCATTGCAGTAATTCACCAAGGCCCACATCCCATCAATGAACAAAAAATAAACTGCCACCCAAAGGCTTTTGCAGAAAATAAAAACGCAAAGTGTAGCTGGTAACATATTAGGATTGAAAGAGGATTGGCTGGCTGACAGAAAACAGAGAGTATGCATAAATGGGTCTGTTTCTGGTGGCAGGATGTGATGAGTGGGCTTCTGCAAATCTCTGTGCTGGGGCCTCAGCATTTTACAACTTATTAATGGCCTCGATGAGGGGAGTGAAGGCACGGTAGTTAAATTTACAGGTGATAGGTAGGAAAGTATGTTGTGAAGAGGACACAAGGAGTTTGCAGAGAGATATATATACAGGTTGAGCGATTGGACAAAAATCTGGCAGATGGAATGTAATGTAGGAAAATATGAAATTGTTTACATTTTGGCAGGAAGAATAAAAAAGCAGAGTGTTACTTAACTGGAAGACGGCTGCAGAATTCCGAGGTGCCGAGGGATCGAGCTGTTCGAGTGCAGGAGTCACAAATAGTTAGTGCGCAAATAAAGCAAGTAATTAAGAAGGCTAATGGAATGTTATCCTCTAATCCGAGAGAGGTTAAACATAAAAGTAATGATGTTTTGCGTCAGCTATACAGGTCATTGGTGAGACCACATCTCGAATACTGCTGCAGTTTGGGTTGTTTTCGTTGGAGCAGAGAAGACTGAGGGGCGACCTGATCGAGATGTACAAGATTATGAGGGGCATGGACAGGGTGGATAGGGAGCAGCTGTCCCCCTTAGTTGAAGGGTCAGTCACAAGGGGGCAAAAGTTCAAGGTGAGGGGCAGGAGGTTTAGGGGGGATGTGAGGAAAAACTTTTTTACCCAGAAGGTGGTGACGGTCTGGAAAGCACTGCCTGGGAGGCTGGTGGAGGCGGGTTACCTCACATCCTTTAAAAAGTACCTGGATGAACACTTGGTGCGTCATAACATTCAAGGCTATGGGCCAAGTGATGGTAAATGGGATTAGGTAGGTAGGTCAGGTGTTTCTCACGTGTTGATGCAGACTCGATGGGCCAAAGGGCCTCTTCTGCACTGTGATTCTGTGATTCTTTGATTTGGTCTCCTTATTTAAGGAAGGATGTAAATGCATTGGAGGCGGTGCAGAGGAGATTTACTCGATTAATACCTGGAATGAGCAGATTGTATTACGAGGAAAGGTTGGGCAGACTGTGTTTGTTTCCAATGGACTTTAGAAGAGTGAGGGGTGATTTGACTGAAGTATATAAGATCCTGAACGGCCTTGACATGGTTGACATGGAAAGGATGTTTCCTCTTGTGGGTGAGAGCAGAGCTAGGGGGCACTGTTTTAAAATTAGGGGTCACCCTTTTAGGACAGAGATGAAGAGAATTTTTTTTCTCTCAGAGGGTTGTGCGACTTTGGAACTCTTTGCTTCAGAAGATGGTGGAGGCGGGGTCATTGAATATTTTTAAGGCAGAGGTAGATAGATTGCTGTTAGGCAAGGGAATCAAAGTTGTCAGTTGTAGATGGGAATGTGGAAATCAAAACACAAGCAGATCAGCCATGGTCTTACTGAAAGATAGAGCAGGCTTGAGGGGCCAAATGGTCTACTTCTGCTCCTATTTTGTATTATTGCATCTTCATATCCTGAGAGAAATCATTTCTAGAAGCACTCCAGTCATAGGGTTGTTTTCTGTAAAGACCCTTTTTATAAAAGCACTTTATGCTGTTTCTCTGGGATTTCAATTAATTTTTTTTTGCCAAAGCTACAACGAATGATCAGGAATAGTCCTCCCCAGGGACATTTTAGTCCCACAGTGTGACCACATTCTGCTAGATTTTAAACAGGATGGTGCAGGGTGGGATGAATCTAGGATGGAGCAGGGATTTGTAAAACCTTCCTTTAACCCAGGCTTGTCCAACCTTTCGACTCCGAGGGCCACATTTGCATATTTTTCACACTCAAGGGGCCCATGAACAAATTTCAGAAAGATAAGATTTGGCACAAAAATAAACTGAATTTCATTGAAAATTTTCAGAAAAGAAACATTTGCTGAGTGGATTAGTGATAGCGACCACAACATGGTACAATTTAAACTTCTTATGGACAAAGAAATAGACAAGTTGCAAAAAAGTGTTTTGGATTGGGGGAGAGCAGATTTTAGTAAAATAAGGCAGGATCTGGCCAAGGTAGACTGGGAACAGCTACTTGTGCAGAAATCTACAGAAGAGCAGTGGGGAGCGTTCAAAAAGGAAATGGGGAGGGGTCCAGGCTCAACATGTTCCCTCTAGGGTGATAGGAAAGAGTAACAAGCCCAGAGAATCATGGATGACCAGAGATATTCAGGATACGATGAGAAGGAAAAGAGAGGCTTTTAGCAGGAACAAGGGGAGTAAAAGAGCGGAGGCATTAGTGGAGTACAGAAAGTGAAGGGTGGAGCTTAAGAAAGCAATTAGGAGAGCAAAGAGGGGATATGAGAAAGCTCTGGCTGGGAAAAGTAGGGAAAATCTCAAGATATTCTACAAGTATATCAATGGGAAGAGGATAACCAGGGAAAGAGTAGGGCCCATTAGGGGCGAATGTGGCAATCTATGGGTGGAACCAGAGGACATCGCTGGAGTGTTGAACGAATACTTCACATCCGTCATCACCCAGGAGAATGAGGATGAAGGTGTGGAATTCGGGGAGAGAGACTGCGAGGTTCTTGAGGAAATTGATTTAGGGAGTGACAAGGTATTGGAGGTGTTGGCGGGCTTAAAAGTGGACAAATCTCCATGTCCGGATGATTTGTGTCCCAGACTGCTGAGGGAGGCAAGGGAGGAGATCATAAGGGCGCTGACCCAAATTTTTAATTCCTCTCTGGCCGCGGGGGAGGTGCCAGAGGACTGGAGAACAGCTAATGTGGTTCCGCTATTTAAGAATGGTTTTAGAGATAAGCCAGGGAACTACAGATCAGTGAGTCTCACGTCAGTGGTAGGGAAACTTCCAGTGGTGTCTGGAACATTACCTTTCAGGTCTGATTCTGTGAGGATGACTATGTCAGGCTGTTGCTTGACTAGTCTGTAAGACGGCTCTCTCAATTTTTGCACTAGCCCCCAGATGTTAATAAGGAGGACTTTGCAGGGTCGACAGGGCTGCGATTCCCACTGTCGTTTGTAGTGCCTAGGTCAATGCCAAATAAGGATTTAATTCCCAGACTTTGCAAGAGCAATAAGTGAGTCAATGTCCTCTTTTATACCACTCGTTTCAATGAGGTCCAAGACTCTCAAGCCTCTGGTACACCACACAGCATGTCATTCGAATTGTTCCTACTTTAGGACATCATGAAAAGTTATAACGCTATTGGAATGTTGGTTTCAATTGAAAAGGGAATTTTTAGAAATGTACAGTATTAATTTTTGGTACTAAACCTTAAAAGTGACCTCCCAACCCACACCACCCTCCCGCACCCCTAGCTCAACTTCACTTTCCCACCCAGCCCCCATCTGTGATGTTCCTAGAATCCAGAAATCTATCTCAATGACTAAACATCCATAACCCTCTGGGATAGAGAATTCCAAAGATTCACAAGCCTTTGAGTGAGAAATTTCTCCTCCTCTCAGCCCTAAATGATTAACCCCTTAACCAGGGTCTGTCCCCCCGTGTTCTCGGTTCCCAATCAGGGGAAACAGCCTCCCTGTGTTTGCCCTGCCAAGCCCCTACACAATCTTGTAGCCTCAATGAGATCACCTCTCACTCTACTAAACTCCAGAGAGCATGCCCCAATTTATAATTCCTCTCATCACAGGACAACCCTCCTCATCCCAGAAATCACCCCCGTGAATCTTCATGCATCACCTTTAAAGTGTGTACATCCTTCTTTAGATAAGGAGATCAAAACTACACACAGTATTCCAGGTGTGGTCTCCCTAATGCCTTGTACAATTGGAGCAAGACTTCATTATTCTAGAACTCCAAACCCCTTTCAATAAGGGGCAACTTACTATTTGCCTTTCTAATCATTTGTTATACCCAAATACAAACTTCCTGAGTTTTTTGGATTAAGAAACCAAATGCTTCTAAATACCAAAATGGAAATGTTCTTCATACCAATTAAAAAATTAGAGTTAAAGAGTCATCGAGGCCCATCGAGTCTGCACTGGTCAAACAGTTACCTTACTATTCTAATCCCATTTTCCAGCACTAGGCCCATAGCGGTGTATGCCATGGCATCGCAAGTGCACACCCAAATACTTCTTAAATGTTATGAGGGTTTCTGCCAATACCAACCTTTCAGACATTGAGTTTGCAGATTCACACCACCCTCTGGACAAAAAAATTCTTCCTCACATCCCCTCTAAACCTCCTGCCCCTTACCTTAAATCTATGCCCCCTAGTTATTGAACCCTCCACCAAGGGGACGAGTTCCTTTCTGTCTACCCTATTCTATGCTCCTCAAAATGTTATGCAACTTAATCATGTCCCCCTCAATCTCCTCTGCTACAAGGAAAATAACCCCAGCCTATCCAATCACTCCTCATAAGTAAAACTCTCCAGCCCAGGCAACATCTTGGTAAATCTCCTCTGCACTCTCTCTAGTGCAATCAGATCCTTCCTATAATGCGGATTCCAGAACTGCATGCAATACTCTAGCTATGGTCTAACCAGCGTTTTATACAGTTCCAGCATAATCTCCCTGCTCTTTTATTCTATGCCACGGCTAATAATGGCAAGTATCCCATATGCCTTATTAACCACCTTATCCACCTGCCATCCTACCTTAAGGGACCGGTGGACATGCACAGCAAGGTCCCTCTGATCCTTTATACTTCCCAGGGCCCTACCATTCATCGTGTCTTCCCGTGCCTTGTTTGTCCTGTCCAAGTGCATCACCTCACACTTATCCGAATAAAATTCCATTTGCCACTGATCAGCCCATCTGACCCTCCTGCCTATATCCTCCTGTAATCTAAGGCAACCCTCCTCACTAATTACCACCCCACCATTCTGGTGACCCTCCGTTTTTCTTCTTATCAAAGTGAATAGCCTCACACTTGCTCACAAAATATTCCATCTGCCAACTTGTTGCCCTGTCACCTAACCGGTATATATCTCTTGGCAGCAGAACAGACAGCACAACCTTCAGAACACCCGGTCATAGCTGCAGAGAATCGTATCGATCCACTGAACTGACCCCAAGGATATAAACTATCAAGTACAGTGAATTGGTCAGATTTTACTCCCATTAGTTTCCCTAGTGCTTATTTTCTTCTAGATAGATTACTTTAAATTCCACACTCTCTTTCACCCTTTCGCTCCCCATTATTTTATGTGGTAAGCCATGGGTGGACCAGTATTCCTGCAGAATTTATTGTTTTTCAATGGAATGTGTTTTCACTGAGAATTTGTAATTATTTCTTTAAATGTTGACCACAGTTTATCAAAATCCCATAGCTCTGTCTGTCCATTATCCAATCCCCTATTCATGTTAATGGCTCACAACATCCGGGGAGTGATAATCACCTTCGGATGCCACTCCGCTCCTTTTCACTCACCCAAGTGTGGAGAGGGTCAGGATGTCGGGAAGGGTAGGGAGCAGTGAGGGGAGGTGGGGGTTATTCATGGAGGGATGGGAGTTCAGGTGATAATCAACGGGGCTGGTAGGAGAGTTGGGTCAGTGTGGGTTAATTGTAGAACAAAAACAGAATTACCTGGAAAAACTCAGCAGGTCTGGCAGCATCGGCGGAGAAGAAAAGAGTCGACGTTTCGAGTCCTCATGACCCTTCAGCAGAACTGAGTATAGTTAGGAGAGGGGTGAAATATAAGCTGGTTTAAGGTGGAGGGTGGGGGGGGGGCGCAGTGGGGAGAGAAGTTGACGGGGGGGTTGGTTGTAGGGACAAGCAAGCAGTGATAGGAGCAGATAATCAAAAGATGTCACAGACAAAAGGATCAAAGAGGTGTTGAAGGTGGTGATATTATCTAAGAAAATGTGCTAATTAAGAATGGATGGCAGGACACTCAAGGTACAGCTCTAGCTCAAGAGAGCAGGGTGGAGTGTTAAAATGGCAAGCGACAGGGAGGTTTGGGTCTTTCTTGCAGACAGACCGCAGGTGTTCTGCAAAGTGGTCGCCCAGTTTGCGTTTGGTCTCTCCAATGTAGAGGAGACCGCATTGGGAGCAACAAATGCAGTAGACTAAGTTAGGAGAAATGCAAGTGAAATGCTGCTTCACTTGAAAGGAGTGTTTGGGCTTTTAGACGGTGAGGAGAGAGGAAGTGAAGGGGCAGGTGTTGCATCTTCTGCGTGGGCATGGGGAGCTGCCATAGGTGGGGGTTGAGGAGTAGGGGGTAATGGAGGAGTGGACCAGGGTGTCCCAGAGGGAACGATCCCTACGGAATGCCGTCAGGGGGGGTGAAGGGAAGATGTGTTTGGTGGTGGCATCATGCTGGAGTTGGCAGAAATGGCGGAGGATGATCCTTTGAATGCGGAGGCTGGTGGGGTGATAAATGAGAACAAGGGGGACCCTATCATGTTTCTGGGAGGGAGGAGAAGGCGTGAGGGCGGATGCGCGGGAGATGGGCCAGACACGGTTGAGGGCCCTGTCAACGACCGTGGGTGGAAAACCTCGCTTAAGGAAGAAGGAGGACATGTCAGAGGAACTGTTTTTGAAGGTAGCGTCCCTTCCCTTCCCTTCCTTGACCTCTCTGTCTCAATTTCTGATGATAGACTGTCCACCAATATCCATTACAAACATACCGACTCCCATAGCTACCTCGACTACAGCTCCTCACACCCCGCTTCCTGTAAGGAAGCCATCCCATTCTCTCAGTTCCTTCGCTTCCGTCGCATCTGTTCTGATGACGCTACCTTCAAAAACAGTTCCTCTGACATGTCCTCCTTCTTCCTTAACCGAGGTTTTCCACCCACGGTCGTTGACAGGGCCCTCAACCGTGTCCGGCCCATCTCCCGCGCATCCGCCCTCACGCCTTCTCCTCCCCCCCAGAAACATGATAGGGTCCCCCTTGTCCTCACTTATCACCCCACCAGCCTCCGCATTCAAAGGATCATCCTCCGCCATTTCTGCCAACTCCAGCATGATGCCACCACCAAACACATCTTCCCTTCACCCCCCCTGGCGGCATTCCGTAGGGATCGTTCCCTCCGGGCCACCCAGGTCCACTCCTCCATCACCCCCTACTCCTCAACCCCCACCTATGGCACCTCCCCATGCCCACGCAGAAGATGCAACACCTGCCCCTTCACTTCCTCTCTCCTCACCATCCAAGGGCCCAAAAACTCCTTTCAAGTGAAGCAGCATTTCATTTGCATTTCCCCTAACTTAGTCTACTGCATTTGTTGCTCCCAATGCGGTCTCCTCTACATTGGAGAGACCAAACGCAAACTGGGCGACCGCTTTGCAGAACACCTGCGGTCTGTCCGCAAGAAAGACCCAAACCTCCCTGTCGCTTGCCATTTTAACACTCCACCCTGCTCTCTTGCCCACATGTCTGTCCTTGGCTTGCTACATTGTTCCAGTGAAGCCCAACGCAAACTGAAGGAACAGCACCTCATCTTCCGACTAGGCACTTTACAGCCTTCCAGGCTGAATATTGAATTCAACAACATAAGATCTTAAGCTCCCTCCCCCCATCCCCACCCCGTTTCTTCCCCCTCCCTTTTGTTTTTTTCAATAATTTATATAGATTTTTCTTTTCCCACCTATTTCCATTATTTTAAAATCTACAACTAATACCTTGTCAGTCTTTCCACCCCACCCCCACTAGAGCTGTACCTTGAGTGTCCTGCCATCCATTCTTAATTAACACATTTTCTTAGATAATATCACCACCTTCAACACCTCTTTAATCCTTTTGTCTGTGACATCTTTTGATTATCTGCTCCTATCACTGCTTGCTTGTCCCTACAACCAACACCCCCCTCAACTTCTCTCCCCACCGCACCCCCCCCCACCTTAAACTAGTTTATATTTTACCCCTCTCCTAACTATACTCAGTTCTGCTGAAGGGTCATGAGGACTCGAAACGTCGACTCTTTTCTTCTCTGCCGATGCTGCAAGACCTGCTGAGTTTTTCCAGGTAATTCTGTTTTTGTTTTGGATTTCCAGCATCCGCAGTAGTATTTTGTTTTTATCTCTGGGTTAGTTGTAGCGTCATCAAAGTAGAAAAGGGGTGTGGTGGTTGGGGGATAGTCAGGGGTGAGATGTATTCAGAGTGTTTTGGGATAGTCATGGATTGAAGGAGGGGCGGGGAGTCCAGTGTTCAAAGGGGTGGGATGTGGGGCTTAGTCAGGGGGTTGTGGCGTAATCAGGGAGTGGGAGGGTCAGAGGATAATGGTGGGGGGTGGTGGTGAGTGGTCAGAGTGGTGGAAGGTCTTTCTGTCCTCTTTCTGTCTATTATCCAAACCCCCATTCGTGCTAATGGCTCACAACTTCCTTGGGGTGGAGGGGGGCTGGGGCGGGGGTGGGTCCTGTCGTTGGGGCGGTGGGAGTAGTCAGGGTGTGGGGGTTAGTTTGTGGAGTTGTGGGGTAACCAGGGGGTGTGAGGGCCAGGGGGTATTTGGAGGGGGTGGGGTTTAGTTGAGGTGGAGGGAGGTATTTGTGGTGTGGGAGGAGGGTCTGGGGTTTGGGTGGTGGGGGTATCAGGTAGAGTAGTGGGTCGGGGGGGTAAGTCAGTGCATCATGGGCAAACCATGGGGTGGGAGGACCAGGGGGTTGTCGGGGGGTAGTGGGGAGTAGATGGGTGGTTGTCGGTGGTCATGGTATGAGGGAGGATCTGGGGATTGGGTGGAAGAGTTGGGATCCAGTCAGGGCATTGGGGTAGTCAGGATGGTGGGCTAGTTTGGGGTATGGGATAGTTGGGGGTGAACGGCTTGGATGCTAATTGGGGGCTAAATAGGTGTGGGGGTAGTCGGAGGTGGGGGAATGGTAATTTGAGAGGTGGGGGTAGTCAGGAAATGTTTGGGGGTGGGATGGTTAGTCCGGGGGTGGAAATTTGAGGGGTGAGTGCAGTTGGGAAATGGTTGGGGGTGGGATGGTTAGTCCAGGGGTGACAATTGGAGGGGTGGGGTAGTCAGGGGTGGGAGGTTTAGTCAGTGGGTGGGGGGTTAGTTATGGTTGGTGGGTAGTTTGGGATTGGGGATAGGGGTAGTTGGGCAGTGGGGGGGTGGTTGGTGTTCGGGGGGATGTGTTTCAGTGGGGAGTTGAAGGGTCAGTACCACAGGGGGTAGAAGTGGGTTTAATCTGTCTAACTTTTCCCAGGTAACTATTCTGCTAAGAGAGTCGGAACCATCTAAAGTCACTGATAGAAGTTGGAGTATCGGATAGTTCCCAGTACAGGATAATTGCCCATCACAAGCTTAAATATTCCCGGACATATCCCATGCAGTCCTTGCATGGGGACTTCCGGGATGTCCCCGGCACATCTTCAGGGGAACCTCTTGGGTAAAACTCCCCGGTTTATATTACCCTAGCAAGGACGGAGTGTAATTCTCATAGCCAAACCTGCTTTAAGGACACTGCTGTATTGATGTGACTTTCCAGGTATCTGTGGTGTGGGGGTATCACCTAAAACAAGACTTGGCTTCTTACAGATGTAACATAGTGATCTTAAGTCTGTTATAAATTTCAGAAATTGGGTTAAATTCAGTGAATACAGGAGTAACAGGAATGTGTCCCGACTCTACAGTCCTTCGCATTGTCCCTCTAACCTCTCTGTTTCCACACCAACCCCACTTTAGACCCGCTGCTGGAGACAGAAACCCTGATATTCTCACTACACAAGCTGGCAGTGGAGACCAATCAGCCGACAGCAGCTCATGTATAAAATGTTACCGAGATGCAAGGACCAATTTCAGCCCAGCCTCATGTTTCAGGGTTGGGGGATGCGCTGTCGATTCACCGCAGGTTATTTACCCCAAAAACGGGCATTGAATAATTTCCCCTAGGACAAACATGACAGAACGCAGTAAACTCTGAACAATACTTACCTTGTCCACAATGACTTCTGCGGGCTCAATGCAGTCATTTTCATAACAGAAGTTCTCCACCTCATCCTGACCAGCAAGTTGCTGCCAGAAGAGGAGAGACACAGTTAGGAAGAGTCTCAGCATCCTGGTGTCCGCTCAGATCACTGGTGAACGCACTGAATGACTCTCAGCACCTTCAGGTGGATCTGCAGATTGAGCAGCGAGCTCAGGTCTTCTTATACTGTTTTATGAAGATGATTTTGAATAAAGTTAAGCTGCAGGTAGCAACATTATGTGTTGAAGAAACGCACTAGCTGATTCATTATGGAAATGTTACTTGAAGTTAGAAACTATTAACTCTCTGAGTGCCGGTTCCCGGGAAGTCTGAACACTCGGGAAGCTATTTTACAATTGATTCCAGTTCACACATTCAGGATTGTCAACCCTCCCTGTTTGGGAGTCGCCTGGAATGGAAGATTGATCTGCCGGTCGCTGGTGTTAGTGACCCGGGAGAAAAGAATTTCACATTCGGGTTTCATGTCTGCACAGTTTCATTTCTTGGGTTTCCTGCAATGGCTGAAAGTGGGAACCCAGTGGCCAGGCTGCACTCCAACCGCGGGACAGACCGCCATTTCCTCACTGAGTAGGTGAAGCTGGTGTGGGTCTCACTGCCCAATGACTTGAGCATTTCACATTGTTCCTGTTTGTTTCTTCCCCTCCTCTCCTGAGGTAACTGAGACTGGCTGAGGTACATAACCCTTGGTAACAACTCCCACTGAAGTCCAGTTCCTGACACTGCCTTGGGTTCGCTGATGATTACACGATGTTCAGCAACATTCGCCGCTCCTCAGATACTGAACCAGTCCATGTCCAAATGCAGCAAGACCTGGATAATGTCCAGGCTTGGGCTGACAAGTGGCAAGTAATATTTGTGCCACACAAGTGCCAGGCAATGATCATCTCCAACAAGAGAGAATCTAACCATTGCCCCTTGACGTTTAATGGCATTATCATCACTGAATCCCCCACTATCAACATCCTGACCAGAAACTGAACTGGACCAGCCATATAAATACTGTGGCTGCAAGAGCAGGTCAGAGACGTGGAATCCTGCCACATTTTACTCACCTCCTGATTCCCCGAAGCCTGTCCACCAGCTACAAGGCACAAGTCAGGAGTGGGCTGGAATAGTCCCCAGTTGCCTGGATGAGTGCAGTTCCCACAACATTCAAGAAGCTTGACATTGTCCAGGACAATGCAGCCCGCTTGATTGGCACCACATCCACAAACATTCACTTCCTCCACCATCGACGCACAGTAGCAGCAGTGTGTATCATCTACAAGATGCATTGCAGGAATTCAGCAAGGTTCCTTACACAGCACCTTCCAAACCCACAACCACTACCTTATAGAAGGACAAAGGCAGCAGATAGATGGGAACACCACCACCTGGAAGTTCCCCTCCAAGTCACTCACCATCCTGACTTGGAAATATATCGCCGTTCCTTCGCTGTTGCCTGGTCAAAATCCTGGCACTCCCTTCCTAATAGCACTGCAGGTGTTCCTGCACCACACAGACTGCAGTGGTTCAGGTAGGAAGCTCACCGCCCACTTCTCAAGCGCAACTAGGGATGGGCAATAAATGCTGGCTTAGCCAGCGAAGCCCACTTCCCTTAATGAATAATTTAAAAAAGCTTTCTAGGCACAGCCTCTCACTGGGTTAATTTATCCCTGGCACTGCCTCTCACTGGGTTTCTGTTTGCTGGGCACTGCCTCTCACTGGGTTTCTGTTTGCTGGGCACTGCCTCTCACTGGGGTGCAATTCCCCTGGCACTGACTGACTGGGGTAAAAGGGAACCTGGAATGGGAGGGTGGGGGGTGCACAGTGTAAAAATAAGGAGAAGCCTAGACATGTGCATCTTTTTAATGTTTTGAAGGCTGGGGAAAGAGGACAGGGATAGATAGCACAACCCCTCGAGACTGACCATCCATTCAGGCCCAACAGTCTATCTGAGTGTCACTCCAGGATCCACTCAGACCCCTTTTCCACCTCCGGTTCAGGCATCCCTTCACCTTCCCCAATTCCAATCATTTCCAGATATTTTCCCTGACCACTTTCCCAATACCAGGGATCATTCTCTCCAACCTCAAGTGGTGGCCTTTTTAATGGTTCTACTATTTTTAGCTCCTGGCAAGGTAAGCCAATTCCCTTCAACTTATTGCACGTTTAAAGTCCCAAGTAAAAGAAATTCTAAACATTATCGGAACATAGTCTTAGATTGAGTCTTCAAATACAAGCCCTGTCCCCCAGGAGTATCAAAGCCCACAAAATTATTTTAGGATGGGGCATAAATTGGGGCATGTCTTAGTTGGCCAAGTTCCTTGAAAGTCAACCAATGTCAGCTCTTAGAAATCTTAGTAAGTGTTCTGGAGTAGTGTATTTATGAGGATTGCCGGGATAATAAATATTTTAGATTACATGTTGCACATGCTTCAAAAAAATACACGTTTTATTGAAGCCCATTATGCTTTATAGCTTATACATGAAGTTATAAATGATAATTAAAGCAAAACATAACGTGTCAATAATAGTTGAAAATACATGAAATTTATAAATCCAACTTACCTGCAAATATTGTTGGATAACTCAAACAAACAGGAGCAATTAAGAAAGATATTTACTCACAAATTCAATATGGTGATATTGAATTTTGATATATCTCTGTCCCAACCCGGGGTAATTCTCAAAAGGGAACACTGACCCTTTATGTTCCAAAGGTGCCTGACTGACCTAATCCTCATGGTGTGAACTTTTAAATACAGTGGGTGGAATCGTCTGTGCCCGCTGGCATCGGGCGTGTTCGGTGCTGTGAGTGGATAATATGGCAAGATGGCCAAAAATGGGTTCCAGGGAGTTGTGAAACCAGTTTGCGATCGTCCTCTCAGTCCATCGATGGCGGGCCGCATTTCCATCCATTGGACATGGGGAACCTCAATGTCGTACACCAACATATCATTGTAAGGCTCACCTGTCAGACTCATTCCTCCCCCAGCCGGATCGTCCACCCACGCTAATGTGTTTCACAACAGCATATAAAAGGCGTGCACTTGACAGGCTGCACTTTGAGGCAAACTTGGAGGCGAGTGCACAGTAACATTGCAGAGCACTCACCAAGGACACCTGTTAGACTTCAAGGTTCAGGCGTGTTTTTCAGGGGGTTTGGGGCAAAGGCTGCCCTGCAGTTGAAGGTAGTGCACAAGCCCATGTGGGGTGGTGGGTGGGGGAGTGGGTGAGGGAAGCGGCCACGCATTAGGGACAGCTTGTATAAAGTGACCCTTACTCTGCAGCTGAGACGGTTCAGGAGCAGCCACATTGATATGATTGGAGTTGGGCCTCGAGCTTATCTGCCCACTCAAGCAACACAGAGGCATTAAAGTGCCACCAAGTGCTCCAGAGCTTATTACCCCTTGGGCACAGTCTGTAAACTAATGAGCGTTTTAGTGGACTGCAGAACAGTTGGATGACTGGGCACATTGTACAATCTCCTTGCTAAAGCTGTCCATGGAGCAGTCACTGGTGGAGGTGCTCACAGCCCTTTGCATTGTCATCATCCCGGTTTGGACCAGTCTCCCCCATGGTACAAGCTAACAGGGCAGTTTTGCAGCACGGGTTAGGAGAATGTCTGCCCCTGAGCTGAGAGCACAGCATGCAGTCCAATGGGCAAAGCTGTCACCAATCGGCCGGGTGGAGTGGGGTGGTGGAAGGTGGGGTTTCGGGCAGCCATGCAGCGCAATAATCTCTGGCCATCCAAGTGGTGGCCAGCTCCCTCCGGGATGTGTTAAGGGGACTTCAAATTTAACCGAGAGGTTCTTTGTGCACCCATACTGACCCATGCCTCTCTCTCTTTCATCTTCCAGGAGGAGTACATCAGGGTCATGGAGCCTGGTGAACTAGCTGTATGTCTCATGGCTTACAGAGAGCGAAGACAATGGAGAAGAGAGTGACTGAGGCACTGGCTGTGCAGAGGGAGGAGTAGCACCCTCAGGAAGAAGGGGTGACTGGGACTCCCGCTCAAGCCATTGAAGGGCCACAGTGAGTCATCGCTGGTCGGCACCTAGCTAGACCTAGGGACTATACGAGAGCCAGGATGCAAGAGTGATTAGATTTGTCCAGGTCTCAGGTTTCCCACAGGTGCAGGGTGCCATCGACTGCACTCATGTGGCGCTCAGATCTCCGTCGCTACACACGGTCCACTATGTGAACCATAAGGGATTCCATTCGCTGAATGTGCAGCTGATGTGCAACCACCACAAACACATCCTGCAGGTCCGTGCACCGTTTCCAGGGAGTGTTCACAACTCCTAGATTCTCAATCAGTCGCAGATCCCTGATGTCTTCCAGGGTCCACAGAGGCTGCAGGGATGGCTCCTCGGGGACTAGGGCTACCCACAGAGGACTTGGCTGATGACACCCGTGCGGCGGCCTCAGACTGTAGCAGAGCAACGCTATAGTGAGGCTCATGGAGGTTCCACCTGGTGTAGCAAACCATCGGGATGCTGAAAAGGAGGTTCCGGTGCCTGGACCGGTCTGGAGGAGCCCTGCAATACAGTCCCCAGTGTGTGTCTCCCATCATCGTCGCCTGCTACACCCTTTATAACCTGGTGCTGCAAACAGGAGAGGAGCTGGTTGAGGAGGAGATGGAGGAACTGGAGGTCTCCTCCTCCTCCATCAGCTCTGAGGACATCGACTGTGATGAGGGTGAGGAGGGCCTTGAAGGCAACCATGACTAGGATGAGGCCCTCACACTGGCCAGAGCAGGCAGATGTGCTCGGGAGGCCCTCATAGCCTCTAGACTTGTGGAGGATGATGACAACATGCAGTGGAGAGACACCATAAGATCCTCACATTACAGCTATGAATATTTGAATCCAGTCTGGCTTATGGCAGAACACATGGCAGTGGAGGCCCTAATAGTCACTTGATTGCAGAAGGATGGTGACGAAATTCAGTGAGGACTCCCCTAATATCTTTACATAGCCTCTGAGAATGTCTGACTCCTGTCTGGCTAAGGGCAGCTCGCTTCCGCTCTGTGATCAGGGTCAAATCAAAGAGACATAGCCCTGAATCTTAAGGAGCATCTGATCCTTTGTCCACCTTCAGAAACTGAGCCCTTCAGGAGCACAGCGTCACTGGTCACAGATGCTGAGGATATGGGGGCCAGCCCCACCTTAAAGGTGCTGAGAACACACAGAGAGAATGACGGATCTCTGGGATGCCTGCCCACGACATTCCGGCAGCAATAACAAGCACAGCCGAGGTGCAGGCATCAGGAATGTGTCCAGGGAACGTGAGGATACACCATTACTTTAGTCTGAAGGCTGCACAGAGAACAGGGGAGAGGCCATGGGCTGAGTCTCCTGCCTTTATCTTGTGCAGAAAAGTTTCACATCTGAGTGACATGAACAGTGCTCATCAGAACAAGGAGACAGAGGATTGGCGTCCTCTGGAGGCTGAGACCTGGAGGGCCCCGGCCTGCTTTCGGGGTCCTGCTGTGTGGCAGTGGAGCCCTCCTCAGCCTTTGCCGCTGGAGCTGCTGAGGCCACAGGAAGAGGGGATTCAGATGTGCCGGACACTCCCGGCGTCACCTGGATGGATGGCCTCAGGGTGTGCACCTGCTGATCCTCCCCCCTATGGGTGCCCAAGGGCCCCTGGCTGACCCTGTGAGGAGAAAGGGTAGGCTTACCCTGGTGGAATGGGGAAGGTCATTCATCCTCTTGTGGCACAGGGTGGCAGTCCTCTTGTGCAGGGCATTGGAACTGACCACACTGCCACAGCCTGCCAAGCCGGATTGGTGATGTTGCTGCCCATCCTGAGGCCAGAGCGGGGGTTAGAGGACATCACGGTGAGTCTCCACTACGTCCAAAAGGTGCTCGAGAGACATGTCATTGAACTGGGAGGGCTGCAGTCTTTTTTCCATTCAGGACTATGTCTATGGCAGCAGCCGTGGGCTGGAAGCACTGAGAGGTTTTGCCGCAGCTACACTTTCAATATGGTGCCGGGTGTGAAGCGGTGAGATGATGGTGTGGAGGGCAAATGAGAGGCCGCCTGGCATGGAAATGGTGTGTTTCCTGGGAATGCATAATTAACACGGTGGGTTTGGGACAATAAGCTGTTTTCCGGCCGATGGGTAAAATGTCGTTTTACCCGCCCGCTACCGCACTTAAAGCAAATCTGGGACGATTCCGCCCAGTGCCTGCAGAGACAAAACAAGCTCCTATTGTCTATTTTATTCATAAATCTTATCATTGAAGAGTTAGTGAAGGCTAAATGTTTTCTTTCCAACCTGTGTAATGGGGTGTTTTGAAGTGACTGGCTGGTTGGCTCCCTTCCAAAAGTAATTTAGCTTCAGGGTTTAGCTGTACACTGTGCTTCTTTCAATTTTGGCTTATACAAATGAACATACGAATTAGGAGCAGGAGTAGGCCACTCAGCTCCTCGAGCCTGCTCTGCCAATCAATAAGATCATGGCTGATATGAATGTAAACTGAACCTCACATTCCTGTCTACCCCTGATAACCTTTCACCCCTTTTTTAAATCAAGGATCTATCTTGCTCTGCCTTAAAAATATTCAAAGACTCTGCTTCCACCGCCTTTGGAGGAAGAGAGTTCCAAAGACTCACAACTCTCTGAGAGGAAGAAATCTCCCCTCCTCTCTGTATGAAATGAGCTGTCCTTATTTTTAAACAGTGACTTCTCATTCTTGATTCTCCCACAAGGGGAAACATCCTCTCCACATCCACCCTATCAAGGCTCCTCAGGATCTCAAAGGTTTCCATAAAGTAAATTCTTACTATTTTAAATCCCAGTGGATACAAGCCTAACCTGTCCAGCCTGTCCTCATAAGACAAACTGCCCATTCCTATCATTAGTCTAGTAAATATTCTCTGAACTGTTTCTAACGCATTTACATCTTTCTTTAAACATGGAGACCAGTACTGTACACAATACTCCAGATGATTCATGCATTAAGATCCCCAGATCCCTCTGAATGTCAGAGATCTGCAATCTCTCACCATTTAGATAATGAGCTTCTTTCTTATTCTCCCTGACAAATTGAACGAGTTCGCATTTGCCCAAATTATATTCCATTTGCCAGATCTTTGCCCACACACTTAACCTACCTATGTCACTTTGTAGCCTCCTTACATTCTCTTCACAATTTACTTTCCGATCTATCTTTGTGTTATCAGCACATTTAGCAACTATTCCTTAGGTCCCTTCATCAAAGTCATTTATATAAATTGTGATAAGTTGAGGCTCCAGCACTGATTCCTGTGGCACAAGAAACATAGAAACGAGGAGCAGGAATAGATCATTCGGCCCTTCGAGCCTGCTCCACCATTCAATATAATCACTGCTGATCCTCAATCTCAACACTTTCTCTCCATACCCCTTGATGCCCCTAATATCCAAAAAATTATCAATTTATTTCTTGAATATACTCAGCGGCCTGGCCTCCACACCCTTCTGTGGTAGAGAATTCCACAGATTGAGCATCCTCCGAGGGAAGGCATTTTTCCTTCTTTCAGCCCTAAATGGCCTGCCCCGTATCCTGAGAGTGTGGTCCCTGGACTCCCCAACCAGGAGAAACATCCTCTCTGCATTCAGTCTGTCTAGCCCTGTTAGAATTTTATATGTTTCAATCAGATCCCCTCTAATTCTACTAAATTCTAGTGAATACAGTCCCAGTCGTACCAATCTCTTCTGATGCGACAGTCCTGCCATCCCCGGTATCAGTCTAGTTAACCTTCGCTGCATTCCCTCTATGGCAAGTACATCCTTTCTTAGGTAGGGAGACCAAAACTGCACACAACACTCCAGGTGTGGTCTCACCAAGGCCTTGTATAACTGCGTAAGACATCCCTACTTCTGAACTCAAATCCTCTTGCAATGAAGGCCAACATACCATGTGCCTTCCCAATTGTTTGCTGCACTTGCCTGTTTACTTTCATTGACTGGTGTACAAAGACACCCAGATCCCTTTTTATATCTACATTTCCCAATGTATCACCATTTAAATAATACTCTGCCTTTCTCTTCTTCACACCGAAGCATATAACTTCATATTTATTCAAAAGATGCTGCATCTGCCATATGTTTGCCCGCACACACAACTTGTCTGAATCGCCCTGAAGCCTCCTTGCATTCTCCTCACAACTCACAACTCCATCCAGTTTTGTGTCATCAGCAAACTTGGAAATATTGCATTTGGTTCCCTCATCCAAGTCATTTATATTTCTCCTGAATATCTGGGGCCCAAGCATTGATCCCTGCAGTACACCACAAGTCACCACCCACCATCCGGAAAAAGATCAATTTATTCCCACTCTCTGTTTCTGGCCTGTCAACCAATTCTCAATCCATGCTGGTATATTACCACCAATCCCTTGTGCTTTAATTTTGCCCACTAGCCTCATATGTGGGACCTTATCAAAAGCCTCCTTGAAATCCAAATGCATCACATCCACTGGTTCTCCCTTATCTATTCTACTAGTTACATCCTCAAAAAACTCCAGTAGATTAGTTAAGCATGATTTCCCATTCATAAACCAATGCTGACTTTGTCTAATCCTGTTAATGCTTTCCAAGTGTTCTGTTAACACGTCTTTTAGAATAGACCCTAGCATTTTCCCCACTATTAATGTTATGCTAACTTGTCTGTAAATCTCCGTCACAAAACAAAAACAGAAACAGAAATACCTGGGAAAAACTGAGCAGGTCTGGCAGCATCGGCGGAGAAAAGTACAGTTAACGTTTCGAGTCCTCATGACCCTTCAACAGATCTAAGTAAAAATAGGAGAGGGGTGAAATATAAGCTGGTTTAAGGGGGTGGGGGTGGGAGAGAAGTGGGTGGGGGAGGTTGTTGGGACAAGCAAGCAGTGATAGGAGGAGATAACCAAAAGATGTCACAGACAAAAGAACAAAGAGATGTTTACCACCTTGTCAAACACCAGGAGAGAAATGGAAAGCAATGAAGGTCAACAAAGCAAAAGAGAGATTCGAAAATCCTGACGGAGAGTAGGATGAATTTTACGAGTGGAATATTCGACAAAGCATGAACTTCTTCAATAATTCTATGGACACGTAAGAATTTTTCCTGTTGATCTGGGATTTGAGCTAATGCCTTTTCAGTCTAATTTAATTGCTGAATCGAAATAGCTGCACAATAGGCTCCTGTGACCCAATTTCCAGTTATGGTCATTTAAAATCCTCCCTATTTCATAGGTTGTAGACAGTCCACGTCCATCTGTTATTCTTCCTAACATAGGAGTAATCTCAGAAATGAGAGGCTTTCCATGTGCTTTATTATAAACAAGGCCATAAATTGGCTCCCAGGATGTACAGCTTAGGGACTGTCGCAGGGCCAGGAATTAGACTGGCCACTGTGTGTAAGTCTTCATTTCCCCAATGTTTTGTACAAGCTTAAATTTAGTTAAATTCTGTAATATCCATTCTAATTTTTAAATATTCATCCTGCCTTCTGGCTTCCCAGAAATTTGCTAAGTATTTTGTGTGATAATGTGACCATCTGAATGTAGTGGCCTGTTCTGGCCTCTTCAAAATTTGAAGCATCTTTACTGGCGTAATAAACCCTTTAAGACTGCATAAGCTTGTCTGACAGCATTTAAATCACAGTTTGCCACTCATGGGGTTTCTCTGTAACCAAACCCTCCAGGGGCGAAAGCTGTGCCTTGCCCTTCGATAAAAGCTGGGGCCCCTGTCCTGCCTGCATCTTATGGGCTGTAACCTAATGCCTGTATATTTGTTAAGTAGACACCCTATTGGTCTAAAGGCTGTAAGGTGACTTTCGGCTGCCAGTTGATTTGTGCTATTCCAGCATCATTTGCAGTAAATTGGCTGAGGGATAGGAAGCAGAAAACAATGGTTAAGGGGTCGTTTTCAGGCTGGAAGAAGGTTTGCAGTGGAATTCCCCAGGGGTCGGTATTGGGATACTTACTTTTCCTGATATATATAAATGATCTAGATCTTGGTGTGCAGGGCACATTTTCAAAGTTGTCGGATGACACAAAACTTGGAAGAATTGTAAACTGTGAGGAGGACAGTGTAGAACTTCAAAAGGACACAGACACATTGGTGGAGTGGGCAGATAGGTGGCAGATGAAGTTCAATGCGGCGAAGTGTGAGGTGATGCACTTTGGAACAAAGAACATGGAGAGACAATATAAAATGAAGGATACTATTCTAAAGTGTGTGTAGGAGGAGAGATACCTGGGTGTATTTGTACGTAAGTCATTAAAGGTGGCAGGACAGGGAGAGAGAACTATTTCTAAAGCATACAGTATTCTAGGCTTCATTAACAGGGGCATAGAGCAGGGAGCTAATGATGAACTTGTACAAGATATTGGTTAGATCTCAACTGGAGTACTGTGTACAGTTCTGGGCACCACACTATAGGAAGGATATGAACGCATTGGAGAGAGTGTAGAAGAGGTTTACAAGAATGGTTCCAGGCATGAGACACTTTAGTTATGAGGAAAGATTGGAGAAGTTGGGACTGCTTTACTTGGAGAGGAGAAGGCTGAGAGGAGACTTGATAAAAGTTTTCAAAATCATGAGCGGTCTGGACAGTGCAGATAGAGATAAACTGTTTCTGCTCGTAAGCAGACCAAGAATCAGAGGGCATAGTTTTAAAATGTTTTGAAAAAGAAGCAAATTTGAGGTGAGAAAATACTTTTTCATGCAGCAAGTAGTTAGAGTTTGGAATGCACTGCCTGGAGGTGAAGTCTGTGATTCTGTGAAGTGTGGTGGAGGCAGGTTTGATTGAGGCATTCAAGAGGGCATTGTATGATTATTTAAACAGAAACAATGTGCAGGGTTATGGGGAAAAGGCAGGAGACTGGCCCAAGTTAAAATGCTCAAAGAGCTAGTACAAACATAATGGGCCGAATGGCCTCTTTCTCTACTGTACCAATAAATAAATAAGTTCAACAATCCCTGATGGTCTAACTGTGTCCCGTCTTATCCTGCCTCCCTCCACAGCAGAAATTACTACATGATCGGCTTCTGGAAGTGCAATCAGATTTTGTTGACTGCCAAAGCAGTTGCCTGGGTCACCTAAAGAGTGAATCAGCCCTGTTCCATGCTGTGTTGCCATGGTTATTACACCAGGCTAAAGCCCTATCTAGGTAAGTGCTTATAATTGAGGTTTTTTTAGGAATTCCTTTAAAATATCTTATCTCAATGAGGATAACTCTAGTTTAGGATGGTTTTAATTAAAATTATCTCGAGCCCCACGTTGGGCGCCAGCTGTTAATGGTTCTACAAGTTTAACTCCCAGCAAGGTAAGCCAATTCCCTTCAACTTATTGCCAGCTTAAATTCTCAACTAAAAGGGGTTCTAAGCATTAAGGGAAGATAATCTTAGACTGGGTCCTCAAATACAAGCCCTCTCCTCCAGGAGTCTCAAAGCCCACAAAATTATCTTAGGACAGGACATACATTGAGGCCTGTCTTAGTAGGCGAACTTCTTTGAAAGTTAACCAGCATCAGCTCTTAGAAATCTGACTAAGACTTCTAGGGTAGTGTATTTATGTGGGTTGGCGAGATAATAAATATTTCAGACTACACATTCTATGTGCTTCAAAAACATAGACATTTTATTGAAGCCCATTATAGATCATATCTTATACATTAAGTTATAAATGATAACTAAAGCTAAGCATAACATGTAAATAATGTAGTCCTAAATGCATGAAATTTATAAATCTATCTTATCAGCAAATATTGTTGGGTAACTCAAACAAACAGTAACAATTAAGAAAGATATTTACTCACAAATTCACTATGGTCATATCGACTTTTGATATATCTCTGTCTCAACCCAGGGGAATTCTCAAAAGACTACCCTCTGACCCTTAATGTTCCAAAGATGGCTGACTGACTGAAAGCTAATGGTGTGTACTTTTTCTAGACAGTCTGCAGAGACGAAACAAGCTCCTATTGTCTATTTTGTTAATAAATCTTATCAATTTAAGAATTAGTGAAGGCTAAATGTTTTCTTTCCAACCTGTGTAATGGGGCGTTTTGAAATGACTTACCGGTTGGCTACCTTCTAAAAGTAATTTAACTTTAAGGTTTCGCTGTACTAAGTGTTTTTTAATTTTTGCTTATCTGAAGTAATTTCGCGTTCAGACTGACTCTGAGCACAGATGTCTATTTTGGATACATTCCAATTTCTTACCATCTGAAGCTTCCTTTGTTTTATAAATACATTGGCAATAATTCAAGTTATCTAGCCAAAGTTAATTCTGCCATTTTATGTTTCTAACCTGATGCTGCTAATCTTGGGATTAACAGTTTAAAATCTTAGATTCGCCACCTAATATGTAACTTAATTGACACCTTCATGCCGTGTGCAATCGCACTGCTACCCAACACTCACCTCCTCATGTCTGCTAGATTCGGGTTTGACTACAAGCTTTGTAACTAACCCAGGGAATAAAGAGCCAGAGAGAATTACAAGTACATTTTGTGTCTCAGGTTGTAAAATCTCCAATTATTAAAATTCAGGTGTTTGGTTTGTCCAGGTGCAGATGAAGTCACTTGAGGTCTTGTGATGCTGTTTTTCTTCATCTCTCATGAGTTCTACATCAAAAGATGCAAAGCACATTGTAAATGTTCCTGAGAAGAGTGGCCAAGACATGACTTTTGGCTCTCTCAATGCAAAGTAATAAAATAAGCTGAGTACCTCACTCAAAAACAGGGTCATTGTAAATGTCAGTGAGATCTGGACCACCCAATGATCACTGAAGTAAAGCTGCCTCCAAAGGCAGATCTGAAAACACATCCCAATTGTCCATCTGGACATTTACAGGCCTACATTTCAGAGTAATAGATGGAGCTGATTTTTTATATTTTAAATTGTTCAAGTGCCCTTCAGTCACATAGAAAAATGAAACTGTAAAAACTTTAACCAGGAACACGTTTAGTTGAGTCATTGCACATTATGGTCACATGGTATTTATTATTGCTTCTTGGGATGTGAGAGTTGCCGACAAGGTTGGTATTTATTACCCTTCCCTTGGTGCCCAAAGATGGTGGTGAGGCCTCTTTTTGAACGGCTGCATTCCATGTGGTGCAGGGAAACCAACATTGTTAAACTGGGAGTTCCAGGATTTAATCCAGCGACAGTGAGAAAATGGAGATTGAGAACTTGGAGGGGAACTTGGAGGTGAAGGTGTTGCATTGACCTGCTGCTCTTGTCCTTCTAGGTGGTGAAGGTTGTGGAATTGGGAGGGGCTGCAGAAGAAGTCTTAGTAACTCGCTGTAGTGAATCTTGTAGAGATTACAGCCTGTAGCTACAACATACCGATGGTGGAAGGTGTGGATATTTAAGCTAATAGATGTGGTGCTGGTTAAAGGGTTTGATTTGTTGTGGATGGTTGTGTCAGCTCCTGGAGTGTTGCTGGACCTTCACACATCCAGGAAAGTGGTGAGGATTACATTACACCCAGACGTCTGCCTTGCAGTGAGGATTGGGTGTGCAGGAGGTGATCCAGTATGAAGTTTCTAATCTGGGCGGATAGAAACAGTGTTTGTGAGGTTGGTCACTTCAGTTTCTGCTCAAAGGTGATAACCAGGAGGTTGATGCTTGGGTCTCAGCAATGGTAATGCCATCGTTCATGGTCATTGCCTGGCACTTGGGTGGCATGAATTTTCCTTACCCCTCATCAGACAAGCCAGGGTGTTGTCTAGTTCTGCTGTATGCAGCTCTGAACTGCAACGGTTGTCCTGGAGGTGTAAGACACTAGAAGCAGGGAGTCTACAAGGTTCAGGACCTGTTCTCTGGGTATCAACAACACAAAACCAGTCTTGGATGCAATTTCTACTTCAGGCGGGAAACCTTTATTCATTCACTAGTGACAGCTCGTACTCACTGTACCGGGTGCTTGGTCACTCCCCGTGCACAGGGTCACCCTTGAGGTGGTCGGCCCGCTGGACGATGTCTCCCCATGTCTCCCAGTGACTGACCAGGCCCCTATCCTCCACCTGCAGTGCTGATGTCTTCTTGGGCTCTGACGTTTATACACTTTTTCTGACTCCGGCCCTTTCCCCTTTGGCACAAAAGACAAAACCCTAAAACAGGTCATCCGATTGGCCTATGGATTGGTCTATGGATATTTAAATAAGAAGAGTTAACAAAGTAAGTGTTGGTCCTTTAGAGAGTGCGTCGGGGGAATTGATAGTTGAAAGTCAGGAAGTGACGGATGAATTAAACAGATATTTTGCTTCGATCTTCTATAGAGGACACAAGTAACATCATGGGCTTAGCTGTAAATCCGGAAATGGAAGGGAGGAAGAACTCGGGAAAATAACAATCCCCAGAAAAGTGGTATTGAGAAAATTGTTGGGGCTGCGGGCTGACAAATCCCCAGGAACAGATGGAATTCACTGTGAGGTCTTGACAGAAGTGGCTAGTGAGATAGCTGATGCACAGGTTTTAATTTTCCAAAATTTCCTATATTTGGAGAAGGGTGCGTTAGATTTGGAAATAACAAATGTAACTTCTTTATTCCAAAAGGGAGGGAGACAGGGAGCAGAAACCCACATAGTGGACCGAGTGTTGCGACGGAGATCTCAGCGCCACATGAGTGCAGTCGATGGCACCCTGCACATGTGGGAAACATGAGATCTGGACAAATCTAATCACTCTTGCATCCTGGCTCTTGTATAGTCCCTAGGTCTAGCTAGGTGCCGACCAGTGATGGCTCACTGAGGCCCTTCAGCGGCGTGAGCGGGAGTCCCAGTCGCCCCTTCTTCCTGAGGGTGCTACTCCTCCCTCTGCACAGCCAGGAGCCTCAGTCACTCTCTTCGCCATCATCTTCCTTCCCTGTAAGCCATGAGGCAGACAGCTAATTCAACCAACTCCATTATCCTGGTGTACTCCTCCTGCAGGATGAAACAGAGAGACATGTGGGTCAGCATGGTTGCACAAAGGGCCTCTCTGGGTTAAGTCTGAAGGCCCCTTAACACATCCCGGAGGGAGATGGCCAACACTTGGATGGCCAGAGATTATTGCACTGCATGGCTGCCCGAAACCCCACCTTCCTCCACCCCACTCCACCCAGCCGATTGGCGGCAGCTTTGCCCATTGGACTGCATGCTGTGCTCTCAGCTCAGGCACAGGCATTCTCCTAAACCGCGCTCCAAGGCTGCACTGTTAGCTTGTACCATGGTGGAGACTGGTCCAAACCGGGATGATGACAATGCAAAGGTCTGTGAGCACCTCCACCAGTGACTGCTCCATGGACAGCTTTAGCAAGGAGATTGTACAATGTGCCCAGTCGTCCAACTGTTCTGCAGTCCACTAAAACACTCATTAGTTTACAGTCTGTGCCCGAGGGGTAATAAACTCTGGAGCAGTTGGTAGCACTCTAATGCCTCTGTGTTGCTTGAGTGGGCAGATAAGCTCGAGGCCCAACCCCAATCATATCAATGTGGCTGCTCCTGAACTGTCTCAGCTGCAGAGTAAGGGTCACTTTATACAAGGTGTCCCTAATGCATGGCCCCTTCCCTTACCCACTCCCCGACCCACCACCCCACACGGGCTTGTGCACTACCTTCAACTGCAGGGCAGCCTTTGCCCCAAACCCCCTGAAAAACACGCCTGAACCTTGAAATCTAACAGGCGTCCTTGGTGAGTGCTCTGCAACGTTACTGTGCACTCGCCTCCAAGTTTGCCTCAAAGTGCAGCCTGTCAAGTGCACGCCTTTTATATGCTGTTGTGAAACACATCAGCGTGGGTGGACGATCCGGCCGGGGGAGGAATGAGTCTGACAGGTGAACCTTACAATGATATGTAGGTGTACGACATTGAGGTTCCCCACATCCAAGCTGAGAGGATGATCGCAAACTGGTTTCACAACTCCCTGGAACCCATTTTTGGCCTTCTTGCCATATTGTCCGCTCACAGCACCGAACACGCCAGATGCCAGCGGGCACAGGCGATTCCACCCACTGCATTTAAAAGTTCACACCATGAGGATTAGGTCAGTCAGGCACCTTTGGAACATAAAGGGTCAGAGTTCCCTTTTGAGAATTACCCTGGGTTGAGACAGAGATATATCAAACTTCAATATCACCATATTGAATTTGTGAGTAAATATCTTTCTTAATTGTTATTGTTTGTTCATGAGGACTCGAAACGTCAACTGTGCTCTTCTCCGCCAATGCTGCCAGACCTGCTGAGTTTTTCCAGGTATTTCTGTTTTAATATTTGCAGGCATGTTGGATTTATAAATTTCATGTATTTAAGGCTTTTATTGACACATTATGTTTAGATTTGATTATCACTTATAACTTCATTTATAAGCTATAAACTAAAATGGGCTTCACTAAAATGTGTATGTTTTTGAAGCATGTGGAACGTGTAGTCTGAAATATTTATGATCTCGGCAATCCACATAAATACAGTACTGCAGAAGTCTTATTAAGATTTCTAGGAGCTGATATTAGTAAATTTTCAAAGAAGTTGGTCCACTAAGACATGCCTCAATATATGTCCCGTCCTAAGATAATTTTGTGGGCTTTGAGAGTTCTGGAGGAGAGGGCTTGTATTTGTGGACCCAATTTAAGACTTTGTTCATTTAATGCTTAAAATCTCTCTGAGTTGAGACTTTAAATGAGCAATAAGTTGAAGGGAATTGGCTTACTTTGCCGGGAACTAAAAATAGTCGAACCATAAAAAATGCCACCACTTGAGACTGGAGAGAATTCCCTGGCATTGGGAAAGCCCTCAGGGAAAAGTTCCAGAAGTGATTAGAATTCGGGAAGGTGAAGGGATGCCTGTACCGGAGGGTGGACAAGGGTTTTGAGTGGATCCTGGAGTGACACTCATATAGACTGTTGGTCCTGAATGGCGCGACAGTCTCAAGTGGTTGTACTATCTATCCCTGTCCTCTTTGTCCAGTAGGAAGCCCTCAAAACATTAATAAGATGCACATGTCTAGGCTTCTCCTTATTTTTACACTGTGCCCCCTCGTTCCAGGTTCCCTTTCACCCCTGTCAGTCCGTGTCAGGGAAATTGCACCCCAGTGAGAGTCAGTGCCCAGGAAACAAAAACCCAGTGAGAGGCAATGCCAGTGAAAAAGTAACACAGTGAGAGGCAGTGCCCAGGAAACAGAAACCCAGTGAGAGGCAATGCCAGTGAAAAAGTAACACAGTGAGAGGCAGTGCCCAGGAAACAGAAACCCAGTGAGAGGCAGTGCCCAGGAAACAGAAACCCAGTGAGAGGCAGTGCCCAGGAAACAGAAACCCAGTGAAAATCAGTGCCCAGGAAACAAAAACCCAGTGAGAGGCAATGCCAGTGAAAAAGTAACACAGTGAGAGGCAGTGCCCAGGAAACAGAAACCCAGTGAGAGGCAATGCCAGTGAAAAAGTAACATAGTGAGAGGCAGTGCCCAGGAAACAGAAACCCAGTGAAAATCAGTGCCCAGGAAATAGAAACCCAGTGAGAGGCAGTGCCAGGAAACAGGAATCCAGTGAGAGGACGTGCCAGGAAACAGGAATCCAGTGAGAGGCAGTGCCAGGAAACAGAAACCCAGTGAGAGGCAGTGCCAGGAAACAGGAATCCAGTGAGAGGCAGTGCCCAGGAAACAGAAACCCAGTGAGAGTCAGTGCGAGGGAAAGAGAAACCCAGTGGGATCAAAGCCAGGGGAACAGCGCCCCCTGGCAATGCCAGTGAAAAAGTAACCCGGTGAGAGGCCTGACTACCCTCCAGCAGCCACCCGCACCCCCCCTCCACCCACCACCCCGGCTACCACCTGAAACATCCCACCCCCCAACTATCCCTATCCCCAACTGCCCACCCACCACAACTAAAGCCCCCCACCCACCTGACTAAACCCCCAGCCCCGAATATCCCACTGTTCCAATTACCTCCTCCCCAACCCTGAATACCCCCACCTCTCCACCCTCGAATACCCCCACTGCTCCAATTACCACCCACCCAATGCTGAATACCCCCACCCCTCCAATTACCACCCCTCCACCCTCGAATACCCCCACTGCTCCAATTACCATCCACCACCCCCCCAAATACCCCCACCCCTCCAATTACCACCCCCAACCCCCAAATACCCCCACCCCTCCAATTACCACCCCCCATCCCCGACTATCCCCACCCCTCCAATTACCAATCCCCAACCGCCGACTACCCCGCCCCTCCAATTACCACCCCCCCACCGCCGACTACCCCTGCCCCTATCTAGCCCCCAATTCCCATCCAAGCCACCCAGCCCCAACTATCCCATACCCCAAACTAACCCACAATCCTGACTACCCCCAAATCCTGACTGCAACCCAACCTTACCACCCAAACCCCAGATCCCACCCCAAACCGTTACCACCCCAACCCACCGGCCCCGACTACTCCCTACCCGCCCCCCGACTACTCCTTGGTCCTCACACCACATTGCTGGCCCACGACCCACTGACTAACCCCTCCACTACCCTAGCTCCTGCCCAACACCACCCACCACCCAAATCCCAGGCCTTCCTCCCACACCATGAATACCTCCCTCCACCCTGACTACTAACCACCCCCTCCAACTACATCCTGGCCCTCCCAGCCCGTGATTACCACACAAACTAACCACCACACCCTGACTACTCCCCCCACCACTGGAACCCCCAGCCCTCCTTCACCCGAAGGGTGTCATGAGTCATTAACATGAATAGGGGATTGGATAATGGACAGAAAGAGCTACGGGAAGTTGATAAACTGTGATAAACATTTAAAGAAATAATTCCAAATTCTCAGTGAAAACACATTCCATTGAGAAACAATAAATTCTGCAGGAATACTGGTCCACCCACGGCTTACCACATCAAATAACGATAGCATTAGATGAAAAGATTTGTGACAATTGTTGTAAGTTTGACAACAGGGAGACTTTTAGAAACCAGCAAATGATGACAAAATTGATAAAAAGGGAAAATAATAGAAGATGAGAGTAAATTAGTCAGAAATATTAAAACAGACTGTAAGAGCTTCTACAAGTGAAAAGCGGAGAGTTTAGCAAAAGTAACTGTTGGCACCTTAGAAGCTGAGACCAGAAAAAATTAAAATGGTGAAGAGGGAAATGACCGAGATGTTAAACTAATATTTTGTATCTGTCTTCACAGTTAAAGAGTCAAAAAACACCAGAAATAATGAGGAACCAAAGCGCAAAAGAGATTGTGGAATTTAAAGTAATTAATATAGAAGAAAATAAGTACCAGAGAAACAAATGAGACTAAAATCTGACCAGTTCCCTACACTTGATAGTTTACATCCTAAGGTTCAGTCCGGTGGATTGATACGCTTCTCCACAGCTCAGACCGGGTGTTCCAAAGGTTGTGTTTTCTGTTCTGCTGCCAAGAGATATATACCGGTTAGGTGACTGGGTAACAAGTTGGCAGATGGAACATTATTTGAGTAAGTGTGAGGCTATTCACTTCGATGGTAAGAACATCAGAATTTTTAAATTGGTAAAATAAACCTTACCATTTTGGTATTTAGAGGCATTTGGTGTATTAATCCAAGAAATTCAGAAAGTTTGTATACAGGTACAACAAATGATTAGAAAGGCAAATAGTAAGTTGCCCTTTATTGAAAGGGGATTGGAGTTCTAGAATAATGAAGTCTTGCTCCAATTGTACAAGGCTTTAGTGAGACCACACCTGGAGTATTGGGTACAGTTTTGATCTCCTTATCTAAAGAAGGATGTACACACTTTAAAGGTGACGTAGTGAAGATTCAAGGGATTCATTCTTGGGATGAGGAGGGTTGTCCTGTGATGAGAGGAATTATAAATTGACCTCGTTAAAATGAATGTAAGAAACTAAAAACCGGGAGTGATGTAAAACAGGACGTTGACTCACTATCGCCCATTTTATTATTCTTGCAAAGTTTGGGAATTAAATCCCGATTTGTCACTAAGAGATTGTTTAAAGCAGGCTTGTCTAAAGTATGGCCCATGGGCCGGATGTGGCCCCCCGGAGCCCCTTTATGTGCTCCCCTGAGCCAGTTTTCAAAATTCCCGTCAAATAGGTGACTTTCAATGGAAGATTCTGCATCAAGCTCCTCCAATCACAGGCCGTTTCTTTCCAAATGTGGGAAATAAACACTCTTTGATTGTAGGAGCATCAAACATCGGCCTCAGCGAGCATGCTCGGGGCTGCCGAGGTGTAGGTATGGTGGGGCTGGAGCCCGGGGAGCCATGTATGTCTGGCACGGGGAGGGCAAAGGTTTGGTGGCCTGGGGAGGAGACGACGCCATGGTGAGAATGTGGGAGTCAAGAGTGAGTGTGAGAGTGTGTGAGAGTGTGTGTGTGTGTGTGTGTGTGTGAGTGTGTGTGTGTGAGAGTGTGTGAGTATGTGTGCGTGTGCGTGACTGAGCATATGTGTACATTTGCAAGAGTGAGTGAATGAGTATGTGTGTGTGTTTGAGAGACTGAGTAACTGACTAAGTGTGTGGGAGTGAGACCGAGTGACTGAGTGACTGTGTGGGAATAAGTGTGAGTGACTGACTATGTAGGATTAAGAGTGAGTAAACTGAACAGTTTATTGCTATGACATTACTGTACTTCTGCTCAGCTAATGTTTCTTCCCTTAAAACTTCAGCTTTTAAAAAATATTCAGTTTATTGTTGTGCCAAATCTTATCTTTCTGAAATTTGTTCATGGGCCTCTTGAGTGTGCAAAATATGCAAATGTGGCCCCCGTGTGTGTAGAGGTGAGAGTGAGCGATTGTGTATGTGGGAGTGAGAGTGAGTGACTGACTGTGGGATTGAGAGTGAGCGACTGAGTGATTTTGTAGTATTGAGAGTGACTGACTGAGAGTGTGTGTTGGAGTGAGTGAGTGACCTTATCTGCTTGTGGGAGTGAGACCGAGTGACTGAGTGTGTGTGTGGGAGTGAGAGCAAGTCACTGAGTGAATATGTGGGACTAAGATTGACTGACTGACTCTGTGGGAGTGAGAGTGAGTAACTGAACGATTGTGTGGGAGTGAGGGTGGGTGACTGAGAGTGTGTTTAGGAGTGAGAGTGAGTGACTGAGAGTGTGTGTGTGAGTGGGCGGCACTGTTTGTGTGCATATGAGAGAGTGAGTGACTGAGTGTTCATGTGGGAGTGAAATCAATTGACTGAATGACTCTGTGGGGGTGAGAGTGAGTGACTGAGTGTGTGTGGGACTGAGAGCGCGTGTCTAAGAGTTTGTGTAGGAGTAAGAGTGAGTGACTCAGTGAGCGTGTGGAGAAGGAGTGCGAGACACTGAGTGACTGAATGTGTGGGTCGGGGGGAATGCAAGAGACTTAGTGGCTGAGTGTGCAGGGGGCCAGTGTGAGAGATTGAGTGATTCAGGAATGTGAGTGACTGAGTGACTGAGTGTGGGGGGTGGTGAGTCTGAGCCTGCCTTGCGCCCAGTCTCAGGTTTGTCACTCACTCCCACAACCACACAGCAACATTCACACACACAGTGGTTGAGGGTGGGTGAGTGACTGAGCACCCTGAGACTGGGAGTGAGACAGACACACACACACACACAATCTGACCCTCTCACACTCTGGTCATTTTTATTAATTACTCTTTTTTAACTGAACAGTTTATTGCTATGACATTACTGTACTTCTGCTCAGCAAATGTTTCTTCCCTTAAAACTTCAGCTTTTAAAAAATATTCAGTTTATTGTTGTGCCAAATCTTATCTTTCTGAAATTTGTTCGTGGACCTCTTGAGTGTGAAAAATATGCAAATGTGTCCCCCGGAGCTGAAAGTTTGGACAAGCCTGGGTTAAAGGAAGGTTTTACAAATCCCTGCTCCATCCTAGATTCATCCCACCCTGCACCATCCTGTTTAAAATCTAGCAGAATGTGGTCACACTGTGGGACTAAAATGTCCCTGGGGAGGACTATTCCTGATCATTCGTTGTAGCTTTGGCAAAAAAAAATCAATTGAAATCCCAGAGAAACAGCATAAAGTGCTTTTATAAAAAGGGTCTTTACAGAAAACAACCCTATGACTGGAGTGCTTCTAGAAATGATTTCTCTCAGGATATGAACATGTGAACATAAGCAATAGGAGCAGGAGTAGGCCATTCGGCCCCTCAAGCCTGCTCCGTCTTTCAATAACGTCATGGCTGATCTGCTTGTGTTTCGAATTCCACATTCCCATCTATCCCCAATAACCTTTGATTCCCTTGCCTATCAAGAATCTACCTACCTCGGCCTTAAAAATATTCAATGACCCCACCTCCACCATCTTCTGAAGCAGAGAGTTCCAAAGTCGCACAACTTTCTCTTCAAAATTCTCTTCATCTCTGTCCTAAAAGGGTGACCCCTAATTTTAAAACAGTGCCCCATAGCTCTGCTCTCACCCACAAGAGGAAACATCCTTTCCACACCCACCTTGTCAAGACCGTTCAGGATCTTATATACTTCACTCAAATCACCCCTCACTCCTCTAAACCCCAGCGGGAACAAGCCCAGTCTGTCCAACCTTTCCTCATCAGATAACCTGCTCATTCCAGCTATGAATCTAGTAAAACCTCCTCTGAACCGTCTCCAACACAGTTTTTGAGATGTGGTCTCACCAAGGCCCTGTATAACTGAAACATAATATCCTTACTCTTATGTTCAATCCCTCTCGTAATAAAGGAGAACATTCCATGAACCTTTTGAATTATTTGCTGTACCTGCAAACTAACTTTTTGTGACTCATGCACGAGAACCCCTAGGGCAGGATTTCCCCTTCGTTGGGCAGGCCACGGAGAGGCCACGAGAAGGACCTCCGCCCGCGATCAGTCCCCGCCCCTGATTTCACGCTGACCGGCCAATGAAGGCCCGTCCTTAAACGCGGGAAACGCGGCTCTGCGCTGACCGGGAAGGGCCGAGCAGGGGCGGGGGCCTGTCGACTGCTGGGTCCAATGGTGACCCAGCGGCCGGTTTAAAAGCGGCCCAGGCAGCCCCTGGAAGGCTGCCACTGAGGACATTCCCTGAGCCGGCGCCATTGACCAGAGTGCAGCTGGACATGGCAGGTGGGAGGCAGGTCGGGTGGGCACTCGGCACCTCCCTCCATGACTCCCACCCCCGCCGCCCCGCCCACACCCCCGGTTTCTCTAAGTGCTTCACCGTCCTCCTGGCGGAGGTGGCTGCCAGAAGCGTTACCCTTGTCCCCAGGGATGGGAGGAGGTGGCAGCACTGGTCAGCAGCTGTGACGTGGTGCGGCGCTCCTGGGTGCAGTGCCGGAAATGTTTCTATGACCTGCTGCGCTCAGGAAGGGTGAGTACCCGTGTTAGCGTGGGTCAGTGTGCAGATGTGTTAAGGTCTGACTGTCTCCCCGTGGATCTCAGGGCTGCTAGAGTGCCACCTGTCAATCACACCAGAGCTGGGCAAGGGGGTGAACCCTGGCTGTTTGGACTGGGTGCCTTGTGGCTGGAGGGCCATGACACGGATGTGCCCTGCCAGGTGCTCCTCAGCTGGGGTTGGCCAGGCTGCAATGGCGCTGCAGGTACAGAGTGGACTCATCAATGCTCCTCTGTTGTTTCAGGAGAAGATTCACAACACTATTGAAAGGTCCACGGACCGGCGGAGGCCCCGCGAGCCTCCTAATCCTCTTGAGGTATGAGCAAGATGCCCTAGAGCTCGAGAGCCGGCACACCCCACACACAACCGGGTGTGGAGAGGCGGGGGTGCCAGGCGAAGGTAAGAGTGCAGGGCACAGAGGTGAGAATTTCAGCTTGTGCAACCATTCTAGTGCAGTCTCTTCACTGATGTGAGCCTCGAACCTGGACTCCCCACTGATCATTGGAAGACAAGGGCACCATGATGCAGATCTCTGTTGTCTCACCATGGTGCCAGGCACAGTGACAGTGTGATGACTTTAACTAATGTTATGTCCTTCTTCTCCCTTTTAGGTTCACCAGCAGGGGTTCGATCTCCGGACCCCAATGGGCCACCCCAGACACCGGAGGACCACCAGGCATCATTAGCACCTGAGTCACACTCGCTGTCTGAAGCAGGTACCAACGCAGGTACCAGCACGTCGGTAGGCGGGCTCCTCTCAGGGCGTTCTGGATGACGGCAGCAGCTCCTCCGCCCCTCTGCCAGTGACCATGGCATCTGATGAGGCTGCGGAGACTGGGGAGATGCCAGCCATGGCACTGGCCACTCCCTCCCAGGCGGGGCCAGCACAGGCTCCACTGGCGAAAGGGCGACTGACCAGGTCATCAAGGCCAAGAAGACAGGAGAGTCAGCAGATGCCTACAAGTGCCGCTGCCAGTGAAGGTGGGTGGGTGGGGCGGGGGAGGGGTACATCAAAGCGTAGCACTCACAAGTGTAAGTTAAAGGCACCATGAGCACAAGAGGGACAGGTCATGGGTGATTTTCTGTTCATTTTTGTTTACTTTATGTCTACTGGTCTGATGTTGAATAACAGAAACATTTCTGTTAAGATTATTGAATGGGCAGAATAATATAAATTGTATTTTTGGCATCATGTCTGAGTATGCTTCCCATTTTCATTTCATTGTTGTGAGGAACGCCAGTGTGTAATACTGGACATAAGAGGCTCTGAAGTTTATTGCACAGGCACTGTTCTTTGTGTTGAAATGAAAGGGTCCTTTCAGACATCCGGGTTGGAGGAGGCAGCCCTGGCATGAATTTGAAGCTGATCTTTGGTAGCCTCGCTGAAGGAGCGTTGGATCAAGGCATCCCTGGTGTCTCTGCCTTCCTGCAGGTTACCGAGTTTTGCCTCCACGCCCTCAGCATTCTCCTCACTGTGCTCCTCTTTGGACTCACTACTGGACGAATCATCTGTGGCCTGTGGAGCTGCATTTAGATCTTCTTCCTCCACTGGGTCACCACTTGCCAGTGCCAGATTGTGAAGAGCACAGCATGCAACTACATACATAGAAAGTAGCAGCAGGGGTAGGCCATTCGGAGCTTCGAGCCTGTTCCACCATTCAATATGATCATGGCTGATTCTCTATCTCAACGCCATATCCCCACATTCTCTCCATACCCCTTAATGCCCCCAATATCCAAAAATTATCAATTTCTTTCTTGAATATACTCAGTGACCCGGCCTCGACAGCCTTCAGCGGTAGAGAATTCCACAGATTGAGCATCCTCTGGGTGAAGGCATTTTTCCTCATCTCAGTCCTGAATGGCCTGTCCCATATCTTGAGACTGTGGTCCCTGGACTCCCCAACCAGGGGGAACATCCTCCCTGCATCCAGTCTGCCTAGCCCTTTTAGAATTTTATATATTTCAATCAGATCCCCTCTCATTCTTCTAAACTCCAGTTAACCAATCTCTCCTCATACGACAGTCCTGCCATCCCAGGTATCAGCCTAGTGAACCTTCATTAACCTCCCTCTTTGGCAAGTAGGGAGACTTGGGTAGGGGGACCAAAACTGCACACAATACACCCGGGGCAACATTTTCCCCCGTCGGGGGGAAGTGCGGGAGCAGGCACAGGCGGGCGGGCCTCTGGTTGGCTCCCGTGGTTGGGGGCGCACCGCCATTTTACATCGGCGGGCCAATTAAGGCCCGCCCAGCATGACGTCTGTCAGGAAGCGCTATGTGCTCCCTGTGCGGGCGAGGGGGGGTGGATTCACTCAGATGGGGGTAATAATAATCTCCCCGAGACAAAGTGCTGTCTCAGGGAGAACGGCTCCGATGTAAAAGTTGAATTACAGGTAATAAAAAATTTCCCTGCCATGTCCCCTCCATCACATGAGTTGGGACATGTCCATAACTTTTATTTAAAGTTTTGTTAAAATTTTAAAGCCCCTCATGAAACCTCATCCCGCCTGTGGATGAGGATTCCTGCTTTGTCCGAGGCCCACCTGGGCTCCCGGCCTGCCCACCAGCCTTAAGGTTGGACGGGCAGGTCCATCAATCAGGTTAATTCGTTTTTTAGTGGCCTTAATAGGCCGTTGACAGCTGCGCTCCCACCAAACAGAAAATCTAAATGATGCGGGGTGACGTCGGGACGCACGCCCAATGTATCCCAGCGTCATTTTACGCATCCACACCCGAACCCCACTCACGCTCACTGACCGGAAAAACTTGCCCCAGGAGTGGTCTCACCAAGGCCTCGTATAACTGCAGTAAGACATCTCTACTTCTGAACTCAAATCCTCTTGCAATGAAGGCCAACATACAGAATCACACAGAATCACAGTGCAGAAGAGGCCCTTTGGCCTCACCGACATGTGAGAAACACCTGACCTACCTACCTAATCCCATTTACCAGCACTTGGCCTATAGCCATGAATGTTATGACATGCCAAGTGCTCACCCAGGTACTTTTAAAGGATGTGAGGCAACCCGCCTCCACCACCCTCCCAGGCAGCGCATTCCAGACCGTCACCACCCTCTGGGTAAAAGCGTTTTTCCTCACATCCCCCCTAAACCTCCTGCCCCTCAACTTGAACTTGTGTCCCTTTGTGACTGACCCTTCAGATAAGGGGAACAGCTGCTCACTATCCACCCTGTCCATGCCCCTCATAACCTTGTACACCTCGATCAGGTCTCCCCTCAGTCTTCACTGCTACAACGAAAACAACCAAAGTCTATCCACCGCTCTTCATAACTTAAATGTTTCATCACAGGCAACATCCTGGTGAATCTCCTCTGCACCCCCTCCAGTGCAATCATATCCTTCCTATAATGTGGTGGCCAGAACTGCACACAGTACTCCAGTTGTGGCCTCACCAAGGTTGTATACAACTCCAACATGACCTCCTTACTTTTTTAATGTCCCATATGCCTTTTTCACCACCCCACTAACATGCCCCTCCACCTTCAGAGATCTATGGACACACATGCCAAGGTCCCTTTGTTCCTCAAAACTTCCTAGTGTCATGCCATTCATTGAATACTTCCTTATCAAATTACTCCTTCCAAGTGTATCACCTCACATTTTTCAGGGTTAAATTCCATCTGCCACTTATCTGCCCATTTGACCATCCCGTCTATATCTTCCTGTAGCCCAGGACACTAAACCTCACTGTTAACCACCCGGCAAATCTTTGTGTCATTCGCAAACTTACTAATCCTACCCCCCACATAGTCATCTGTGTCGTTTATATAAATGATGAATAATAGGGGACCCAGCACAGATCCCTGTGGTATGCCACTGGCTTCAAGTCACTAAAGCAGCCGTCTGTCATCACCCTCTGTCCCCCAAAACGAAGCCAATTTTGAATCCACCTTATCAAATTACCCTGTATCCCATGTGCCTTTGCCTTCTTTATAAGTCTCCCATGTGGGACCTTGTCAAAGGCTTTGCTGAAATCCGTATAAACTACATCAACTGCACTACCCTCATCTACACACCTGGTCACGTCCTCAAAAAATTCAACCAAATTTGTTAGGCATGACCTCCCTCTGACAAAGTCATGCTGACTATCCCTGATCAAACCTTGCCTGTCCAAGTGGAGACAGATTCTCTCCTTCAGAATTTTCTCCAATAGTTTCCCTACCACTGACGTGAGACTCACTGGCCTGTAGTTCCTTGGCTTATCTCTATAACCCTTCTTAAATAGTGGAACCACATTAGCTGTTCTTCAGTCCTCTGGCACCTCTCCTGTGGCCAGAGATGAATTAAAAATTTGGGTCAGAGCCCCTGCGATCTCTTCCCTTGCCTCCCTCAGCAGTCTGGGACACAAATCATTCAGACCTGGAGATTTGTCCACTTTTAAGCCTGCTAACACCTCCAATACCTTGTCACTCCCTGTATCAATTTGCTCAAGAACCTCGCAGTCTCTCTCCCCGAGTTCGATACCTTCATCCTCATTCTCTTGGGTGAACGGGAATGTGAACTATTCATTCAACACTCCAGCGATGTCCTCTGGCTCCAACTATAGACTGCCCCCTTGGTCCCTTATGGGCCCTACTCTTTCCCTGGTTATCCTCTTCCCATTGCTATACTTATAGAATATCTTGGGATTCTCCCTACTGTTGCCAGCCAGAGCTTTCTCATATCCCCTCTTTGCTCTCCTAATTGCTTTATTAAGTTCCACCCTGCACTTTCTGTACTCCACTAATGCCCCACTGATTTGCTCCCCTTGTACCAGCTAAAAGCCTTTCTTTTCCTTCTCATCGTATCCTGAATATCTCTGGTCATCCCTGGTTCTCTGGGCTTGTTAAATGCTAAATATAAACAATATCAGACTTTTAGAAAGAGATTTAAGGTTTCCTCAACTCACCAAACTCTCAGCACTGCATTGAGGTTGCATTCTACACTGCTAGGTCTCACTAAAAATTGCTGTCACTATTTTTTCCCTTTTGGCATTTATTTATTCATTACATTTTCCACTTAATTTGCCTGTTTCTGTCACATCTCAAAAGCTATTTAAAAAAATAGTATTTGCACATTTATTTGGTACAAATGAAATGCAACATCACATTGAACCTGTGGATAGGCTGTAAATTCAGTGCTCAACACAACTTGTACGACAGCTTCTGGGGGCAGGGGAATCAATCCAGTTCTTGAGTGATGGCCGTACTGAATGTTTGTACCAGGTATCATTCTACTCAGAAAAATTCCGAACAATGATTCTCTCTACATTTTTTCTGAGCTGCTGGTAGATATCTCAGAATGGAAAAGATCATGTGCACTTTACCTGCATTGCAAGTTTTGAATGTTTCCCCCAAATATTAATTTACTGTCACTGCTTCCATTAGATACAATGTGCAGAATATGTTAATGACATCTGAGGCAGTGAACTAAATCAGTGTTATTGTCTGCAGTGTTATAAATAACTATATTGCATGATGCTGTTAAAGTAAAATTTGTACTCTCTGGTCTGTTTAATGGTCATGGTGGGATCATCTTTCGGGTGCACGCAAACTAACACTGCATTGTATCATTATAACTCTTAATATTAATGACGCATCTGCATAAATATCAGATGATATTTGCAGCCAGATGCCAACAATGTGAGTTATCATTTCACTCGGATCTTTCTGTGATTGTTTGGTGAATTGATTGATGAATGTCGAATGGGGATAAATTATCATGCGTGGTTGAGGGGGGAGGGTTGGGGGGAGATGGGGGTGGGATTAAGGGGTCCGGAAAAGGGAGCAGCACTAGGGCTCATGATTTCTCTCCCTGACCCAAAAAATACTCAGAGGGAAGTGACTCAGTGTAGAAGTCTGTCAATAACACTCTGTTTTTTACTGAATACCCAAGGGCAGGAGCAAGGCCAATAGTGCAGGACCACGCCAAAGTTGAAAGACTGAACGAGAAAGGAAAATGAACCAGGAAGTGTGAATGCCAAGAATTCCATCAAACCTCCTAACTCTCTTTCAATCCCTGCCCATCCAGGACATGAATGCTGCTACCACACCTGGGAAACCAGGATGTCCTCTGAACACTGACGCTTTTCATTGGTAGTTCAGTTGTGCCATATGGTAATACATTCTCGGCTTCTTGTCTTAGAATTATGAAGAAAAATTATTCTGACATCTTCAATGGGTTGAAACAAGGGTTCGTGGAATGGATATGAATAGTGCAATAGAGACCGGCCTGGACAGACTTTTCAATTATTCTCTCATGCTGCAGGCACATCAGATGCTCCCTCAAAGTAACAACAGACTAGAAAACAACCCTGCAATCTTTGACCTGTCTTGTTTGAAATTTGGTGTGCAGATTGACAGACTGACCAAAGAATCACTCCATTGTCGGTCCCACAGGGTTCCTTGTTCACATGTTACTAGGGGGTAGAAGTATCACTTGGGCTACTTCTTTGATACTTGAAGGCTTTATGCTCCCAGAATTGGAAGATTTACCACAGATGGTAGGAGTGGGATTCCAACCTTATGTTCTGACTCCAGCAGTGGCTGCTGAATTTTCCTAGTATAATAAAGGCTCCATATGCCAGGCATGAATCCCACTACTGGAGTCGACATGTACCCTTGTGGAAGCTGATACATTGCATCTCTCTCAGGTTACTGGATGCTGCTGGAATGCTGGGTCTGGACTGAGGCTCAGTGGCAGGGAATTCTGTCTTGTTAAAGATAAACCGTGTTTGACTAGCTTCATTGAGATATTTAATGGTTAATGATGGATGAGGTTACAGTTGATATTATGTGTAAACATTTTCAAAAGATGTTTGACAAATTACTATATAATAGACTGTTAGTAAAATTAAAGCCCTTGGGATTGAAGGGTTTGGCAGCGAAGATACAGAATTGGCTAAGTGACAGAACACAGAGAGTAGTGGTGGACAGTTGTTTTTCAGACTGGAAGGAAGTATACAGTGGTGTTCTCCAGGGGTCAGGGGCTATTACACTTTTCATAAATATCAATGATCTGGAATCGGGTATGCAAGGCATAATGCCAACATTTGCAGATGATATTAATGTTGGGAGATTGCTGCGGAAAACGGAGTGAACACTCAGACCCAAGAGGTTTGTCTTGGAAGTCTTTATTGAATCATGATATCATGGAGAGTCCAGCAGCATACAACGGAGCTAGCCGGCACTCTCCATGATATCATGATTCAATAAAGACTTCCAAGACAAACCTCCTGGGTCTGAGTGTTCATTCTGTTTTCCACGACAAATTGGCGACGAGGATGGGATCCGACTGAAGTCCAGTAACCTCTTAAATTGGAGAGGTGATTGAAATCCTGGGCCGTCGGATCTCTAAAAAAGAACCCTCGCGGAGAAAGGGAGGAACAACTCTCCTAAGTTGGGGAGAGTACGAACTGCATCCTAGTTGAGAGGGGGATTGCAGTGAATTAGCATCCCAGCTGAAAGGGGGACTGCCAGTAAAAGGGTAGCTACCGACCAAAGAGACTTAAGTGACCCAAAGAATCGGAGGACGTGTTAAGGAACTCTTAAACACCGGTGAGCGCCTAGGGTAGGAAACGCGCCGCGCTGTTAATTGTGTTTTCTTTTCAGAAAAATGGGAGATCGCAACAGCAGAACGGGCTCTGCCACTCCCCCTGCTTCGCAAAGTACTAAGAACAAAGCAAAACCGGCGAAACCGGAGCTTAAATCAGGAACTTTGAAGATGGGCAAGAAAACGGAATGAAAAATGGATGGAGAAAAAAAAGTAGTAGTAGTATACCCAGGGGTTCGAGTCCCATGGAGGTGAAAAGTAAGTAATTTCTGTGTTTTCTTTTGTGTATATTATTAAGTAAAATGGGAAATATGACATCAAAGAAACCCCAGGTTCCCCCTTTGAAGGGAACCCCAAATGCTTATATGTATGTCCATTATGGTCCTGAAATTGTCCAATGTGTTTCTGATTGGGTTAAATGGACTCAAAGTAAAGGAGAGAGCTTCCCACCAGCTGGAACTTTTAATCGCGACAGATTTGAGCGCTTATAATATGTTTTAAGGGAGGTAGATAGTCCGCAACTGAATTTTCTGTAACTTAAAAAAAAGAATGAATTGACCTAAGTTACAAGGGCTGTTTGAGAGAGAGAGAGAGGGTACCCCTAGGGGGTTAATGAGCAATTTGCAAGCAGCAGCAGAGAAAATGTGAGCTTTCGTCAGTTTGAAGGTCCCTATAGGTGGAGCCTTCAAGATCCCTTTATTCCCCCCACTGCTACTCGAAGCTTCGTTTAGAGTTAAGTTCAATATTATAGGAGTATCGAAACATACCTTTATCTATGTGTTTGTTTGTGTGCAATGAAGCATTTGTATGTGAGCTTTAATGTGTTTTCTTCCCTGAATTGTCTTGTGTGTGTGTAGTTGTTCTTCCCTGAATTGTCTTTTGTGTGTGTAGTTGAGCACTTGAGTCGAAAGCCCCATATTAGATTAAAGGAAAAGTTTATTCAAATACTCCAAAGTTTTGAGTATCAGGTTTGAGTTGAGATTTCTGGCAAAAATCGTAATTTGAAGGTAGTGTAAAGATAAAACAGGTCTTGCCTTTGTTTGAGATGAACCAACCTTTGTACCACCCCCCTTGCAGACTAGTAGGGAATAACCCTTATCATCAGCTTCCAAGCTGATTGGGATTAATACATACGAGTTAGTATTCTAAAATTCTGAGAAAAAGAAATTACTTGAAATTCAGAAAGATTCTAGGAAAACGAAAAGACATAAACACAAGGTCTAGGTGGTTCCAATGGATAAAAAGGGGTTTCTTATGAAGAGATGAATTAAATATTTAAGGAAATCTGCTTCCCAAAAGCACTGAAATTTGAATTTGGGACAATCTTGAGATGTAAAATGCAGTGTAATTTAACAGGTTACTTTTGAATCACTAGGATGCTATCTAAGATAAATAATGTGTTGATAAACCTGTGGAAATTATAACTTGGATACAAATCGTTACACATGAAAAAGAGGTTGTTTTAATTTTGACAGTGTAAATTACAGTTCTTACAAAGTTTAAAAATTTGAGGTTTGGTTCTTGATAAAGTTTTCAAAAGGGAATTTTCATTTTAAAAGGGTTGACAACAATTGGCACTAATTCAAATGAGCTCAAGACCTTGACAAAGTTTGGCAGAAATCCAATTTTTGGCCGAGTTAATGAATCTGGGATAATTCTAAAAGAAACGGGTCAGACACAATTTAGTGGGTTTCTTTTAAGACAATAAAATCTTTGAGAAGAAGAAAAGGAAGCAAAACTTGTTAATACCTGATTTCTGTTTTTAAAACTGTTATGAGAATATTTTAAAGTCTCTCCAGGCAACCTGAACAAGATAAGATGGTAGCTGTTGCAAGTGTAATATGGTATGAGGCAAGTAGGAGAATGAGTCAGGGAAAGAGGACATAATGTACAAACTGTTTTAAGGGAAATGAATTTGATAATCTGGCCATCAACTGAGGCATTGGAACTGCACAGGGGGAGATAAGCAAAGATCTAGAGACAGAGATCCCCGTTGAAATGGAATAGTTAATATGGCCTAAAGAGTAAGGAAACATTTTAAACAATCAAGACAATAGAGAAACTGAACTCCAGAGAACCTTAGGATGATGATGGTCAGGAAAGAAAACTTAGAGGTAAAGGGAAAGCTGGAAAAAGGCTAAATAGATGTATTACTGACTATATTAATGTGCCTGTGAGCTACAAAAAGTAAAACCACAGGATTAACACCTTGACGGTAGGCAGAGTTAAGCGGTTCCCAGAGAGATCCATCACTGGAAGTGAAGATACCGAGCCATTGAAAGATAGGATAAGAAGGTGTATTGTAGAGTTGTTTAAGGAATTGAGGTCTGACATGAGACAGCAGCAGGAGGGAGTAAACTGGAAGGAGTTTATCCAAATGGATTCAGATCAGGGAACTCATTTCACAAGGAGAGTCATTAGAGAAGTCTGTAATCTTATGGAGATTAAACAGAAATTCCATATTCCTTACCACCCCCAGAGTCCAGAGATGGTGGAAAGGATGAACTGAACTTTTAAAAAAAAAACATCAATCAAGAGACAGGGAACAGCCCAATATTCTAATACGCCGTAGGCTACACGAAGCAGGGCCACAGGGTTCACCCCATTTGAAATGATAACAAGTTAGGGCCATTCTATTACCTGAAGGTATTATAGTAGGAGGTGTAGGGCCACTGAAAGGAAAAATACAGGATAATGTAAGGGAATTAAGTAGGCAATTACATAAGTTGAGAGAGGAAGTTGGAGACTGACATGATTAAGGATATGGAAACAGGCAAATCCAAAGAGCAACAATGGACCATACGAGGTAATTATGACAGGTGATACATGTGCACTTGTAGATATGAGAACAGGAAGTAAATGGAGGCATTACACACAATTAAAGATACATGACAATTGACCAAGCGGTAACCCAGAGAACGGGAGCCGATGTTAATGTCTCCACAGATCTACGGTCGTGGGCCTATCAGTACTGGCAACAAGGTCGGGGAACATCACTGCTCATCCTGCACCGCAGGAGCAACTTTGGTACAGCACGGACAGTGCCGATTGACTTGCAATGGGGATTGATAAATGTAACAGTAGGAGAACAACTGCTTTCAAATTGTAGTAAGGGTTTGCTTCAGATCGAGCATGGGAGGTCCGCCCAAAAGAGCCACTACCCAGCCACCTCCCACGTCTACTTTCACAGTCTGAGTAGAGATAATTGAAGCTCCTCAAACCACACCAACTGATCCATCTTGTCCGACTATGCATCCAGGACCGACGAATAATTTGGTACTGGTTAATCAGAAGTTTTGTATGATAATGTACACCATGAGCTGGTACCTGTAGTCATGAATGTATCCGGTGTCATCCTCCCCATTGGTGCTCAACCCATACCCAAGCACTCTATACGGCTCTGATGGGCCAATTGATGACTGAAGCAGTTCAGTTCAGTGGCGAGATGTGATCAGGCTTGGGAGGGAACCGCGTTAAGCGCAGCCTGATAAATGATGCCGCTACAATATTCAACATTGTTGGACATCATTGGCTAATCCAAAGTCTGGCTACCGTGCTCGAAAGTCATGTGGGGACTATCAATAAATTAATTGAAATAGGGAAAAATATTTCAGACGAAGCGAGCAGAAATGATGTATGCAACACCTATGGATCTTGGGCACTGGAACAAGCCCGAGAAAATATAAGACAGACTAAAGAAGGGGTAGTCCCTTCATGGGTAACTAATGAGCATCTATTGAATCTCTCACGACGCAAGAATCATGACTTGACCGGTTGCCAACTCAGGGGTTTAACACGTGTATGTAGAATGAATGTTGAATGTGTAGTGAATAGTAATATGCTAATAGGCATTGTATGAGTAATACCTGTCATACCTATGTCAATGACATAGCCCAGGCATGACGCCCACAGGAACTGCTGGTACGGGACCCCAGCCATGGGGCCCGTTTGTACACCTACAAATGGACTTTATATAAATGCCTAAACGTATGGAATATAATTATGTTTTAGTTCTAGTATGTTTGTTCTCGCGATGGGTGGAGGCGTATCCCACCTGACAAAATGATGCTATTGTTGTTGTAAAATTGTTGTTCATTTTACTGCTAAAGTGAAAAAGGAACTGTCGAAGGCCTTACAATGCAACCATCACCTTTCCTGCCCATAACACCCCCAAGTCTACTGGAGCGATGGAAAGACAAAATGGTATTCTGAAAAACAACCTAAATTATGTGAAGAAACTGGTTTGAAATGGCCTGAAGCTCTACCCTTGGCGCTCATGGCTATGCGCTCTCACCCTAACCGTACCACCTCCCTCTCTCCTTATGAAGTTGTAATGGGATGTCCTATGCGCCTCCCAGTGACCCCACCCTTGTCTGCTAGGGAAATGGACATCCACGCTATGGATGAGGGAATGATTACATACTGTATAGTGCTCACTAATTCTCTCAAGAGCTTGCATGTACAGGTAGTAGAAGCTCAGAAAAAGCCCACCATTGAAGATTGCAATCAATACCAGCCCGGGGACCTAGTCCTAGTAAAGACCTTCAGGAGAAAGAACTGTTTGGAACCTCGATTGGAAGGGCCTTTCCAAGTCCTGCTCACCACCCATATGGCCGTAAAGGTTGAAGGACGCCCTTGTGGATCCACACATCGCACGTCAAGTGGACGCTGACCTTGGACGGAAGGGCTTGTGCAAGAAATTTAACTGAGCCGTCAGAATGCTGACTCTGATTTGGATCCTGTCCTGCGTGGTCCTTGCGGGGAATGGAATACCAATTCTGCGGTTCAACGAATGCAGGCTGTACCCTCGCAAGTTAATCAGACTAAATGTTGGATTTGTACTCATTTTCCTCTATGCAAAACAGCAGCTGAATTGCATGAGAGGGTGGAAAGGACCCTACCTTTTGTTGCTAACAACTCGAACGGCCCTGAAGGTTAAAGGGAAGGAAGACTGGGTCCACGCCACTTGTTGTAAAATTCAATGTATCTACAAACTCAGGTTGTACTACTTGCAGTTTACATTTGTATGAGGAAGAAGCTAACTTGATCACTGCTATCTAGTTAGTACATTGCCATAGTTGACTGGTTTCCGATTATTTGACCAGTTAATCCAATTTACAATGCCCTGTCAATGTGTTAATTTCACTTAAACTGAAAGTTTGCTCGTGGCAACCTTATTAACCAGTACTTTGAGAAATCAACATTTTTGAAAGTATATTCAAAAAAATTAGCTGAAATATTCTCCTTTAACATCTTGCATAAATAAAATTGTATAAATTGAAGTTTGATATCAAACTCAATGAGGATGGGAGCGGTCATGTGATGAGAAAGGTGTAAGAGGTGGCACAGCTCCCATGATTTCTGTGGTTTATCCCTGTGGAAATTGCTCAATTTGGGTTGATAGGTTCAGCTTTTAGGCTGTTTTGGGGTTTGCTCTGATACTCAACATACATTTGAAATGTCTAAACCCAGGGGCAAACGCAATCAGAATGAAACTGGGCATGGTGCTTTATCAACTGCGGTGTCCGATATTACAGCTGGTAACAACATGCTGGTTTCCCATGCTGAATTTAATTCTGTCAGCACACATGCTGACTTGCAGAGCACTATTCTCACTGAACTTGCTGGACTCTGTTCGGAACTGCGTTCCCCTGTTGCTACTCTACAAGCCTTTGTCGCCTCCTTCAACCAAAGGCTGTGGGATGTTGAACAATCAGCTACTGACTCAAGTGACAGAATTGCGGCTCTGGAGACCTGCTTCACTAAGCTGGAACCACAAAATAAATTGTTGACAAAGGCGGATGACCTGGAGAATCGCAGCCGAAGACAAAATTTAAGGATTCTCTCGGTGCCCTAGGGTGCGGAACAGGGAAACTCTACAACTTTTACTGAGGCACTTTTGGCAAGGGGAGTTTTGATTCACCACCGGTAGTGGATCGAGCCCATCGCCGTTTGGCATTGTGTGGAAGAATAAAATACATCTACAGGACAACTAAGGGTTAAACAGTTAAAACCATAGTGGAATACTACAGCACAGTTCCCTCTTTTGTTCTAGCAGGCACACCAGCAAATGCCAGCTAATTGAGCAGGAAAGGAGAAAAGGAGTATCATAAACAAGCTTCCTAGAATCCTTGAGACAAGACTAGGATGTCTGCCCCCAACACAAAGAGACAGGATCAAGCAATGGTCATCTGTTCTCTAGAGTGTACACCCCCTAGCACTAAAGATAAGGTCAAGCATGGTTATCTATTCTCTGTCTCACTTTTTTATTACCAGATGGGCTTCCCCCAATATCCTGTATAGTCATAAATTAGAATAGACTAATTGTGTGTTGCATGCCAAAGACAATGATTCTCAATGTAATTAATTATTGAAGGTTAGACAGTCTTATCACCTTCAAGCTCTTTGATATGTACAACTTTTAATATATATATATGTGTACTGTGATGCTTCCTCAGAGTGCCGGCTAGCTCCGTTGTATGCTGCTGGGCTCTCCACGATATCATGATTCAATAAAGACTTCCAAGACAAACCTCCTGGGTCTGAGTGTTCACTCCGTTTTCCGCGACAGAGATGCAGTAAAAAATAAGGAGCATTCTAACAGGACATCCACTATGAATGTAGGAGCATAGGAGCAGGAGTAGGTCATTTAGCACTTTGAGTCTGCTCCACCATTCAATAAGATTATGGCTGATCTGGCTGTGGTCTCAGCTCCACTTTCTTGTCTGCCCCCCCATAACTCTTGACTCCCTTGCTAACTCTGCCTTAAAAAAATTCAAAGACCCAGCCTCCACTACTTTCTGGGGAAGAGAATTCCATGCACCAACAATCCTTTGGGAGAAAAGCTTTCTCCTTCTGTTTTCAAAGGCAGACCTCTTATTTTTAAGCTATGTTCCCTAGTTTTAGTCACCCCACAACAAGAAACATTCTCCGCATACCCACCCAATCAAGTCCCCTCAGGATCTTTTATGTTTCAATAAGATCACTGTTCACTCTTCTAAACTCTACTGGGTATAGGACTGTAAGAGTTAAACAAGGATTTCTATCTTATTAGTAAAACCAAAGATCAGCAGATCTCTCTAGAAAGACCTTGGGGTTCACAAGAGATGAACTGGTTAGGGGGCAGAAGGGGGGAAGAGGATAAACAGATAAGGACAAAGACAAACAGTGCCAAGGACTGGATACATCTGATTATCATGTGATAATGTACTGACAGGATTAGAATTTGAATAATGCAATGTGTACATGACTAGTTGTGTATAAAAAGATCGTTTTCCTGTAATTAGTAGAGTTCTGTTTTAACTAGCTTAAGGAAAACTCTCCCTGTGCTTGCTTGAATTAGACGATCATTGAACTATATCTGGGTCTCCTGTGGTCAATCCTTAAAAGGCACCACAACATCTGGCATAGTCGGCAGGATACTTGTCTCGAAGCATCGGAGTGGCGCTGCAAATCGGGTCAGTATAGTTTATTTACCACCCATAGTTAGTGCAGTAAGCCGACCCGAGGATGGTCCAGTCGAGTATCAAAGAATCTAAAGGAGAGCTCAGTGCAGCTCTGAGAGAAGGGAAGTAACTAGCAAAGGGCCAAATCTGCGTAGGTGGTATCTGCGCAGGGGCTGAAATAGAAAACTGTGCCGGTGGCATCCATGCAGAGCACGAATACTTAAATAAAATACAGTCTGGGAAGGAGAAGGAGAAAGAGAGCACTTTCGGCCTTGATTGGGGCTCAGAGGGCTCCATCACTATGTCTATAGTGGAACGATAGTCGAAAATTTTTACGAAAATGCGGAAGGTCGGGTGGGACCCGAAGCGTTCCCCACTGAATTTTTGGTAAATTACTTTAAAATCAATTGATTTAAGTCACAAGAGCTGCATGTGCTGGAGAGAGGGAGACAGGGAAAAAGAGAGCGAGGGGTACCCCATGGAGGGGTTAATGAGCAGTGAGAGGCAGAAGCAGAGGAAATGTGAGCTTCAATTGGTTTGATTGTCCCTTAAAGTGAAACATTCAAGATCCCTTTATTCCTCCCACTGCTACTTGACGTTTTGTCTAGAGTATGAAAGTTTTAAGTTTTTGGGGAGAATTTTCTGCCCGTTGGGCGGACCAGTCTGGAGCGGGCTTGGGCGTGGGCGCGGGTGAGCTGCATGCCGCCATTTTGCGTGGGTGGGCCTTAATTGTGACGCGTGCCTGGAAGCACTCAGCGCTAGCTGTGTGGGCGGGGGACGGGAGGGAGAGTCGTGGCCTGCTCTTTTTTGTGCATGCGTGCGAAAGAGCGCAGAAATCTCCCTGAGGCACGGAGATGAACCAGCCTTTGTAAAAAATACATCTGAAATTCAAAAGGATTCTGGGAAAACCAAAAGGCATCAACACACGGTGGAGGTGGTTTCTATGGATAAAAAGGGGTTTCATTTGAAGTGATGAATTAAACAGGAAAGGAAATCTGCGTCCCAACAGTACTGTTATTTGAATTTGGGACAATCTTGAGATGTGAAAAGTGCAGTGTAATTTAGCAGGTTACCTTTGAATAACTAGGACGCTATCCAAGGTAAAGAATGTGTTGATAAACGTGTGGGGCTTTTAATCTGGATACAAATTTGTACATGTGAAAAAGTGGTTGTTTTAATTTTGCTAGTGTAAATTACAGTTCTTACAAAGATTAAGAAATTTGAGGTTTGATTCCCAAAATATAATGTTAAGCTCAAGGCCTCGACAAAGTTTGGCAGAAATCCAATTTTTGGCAGCATCAATGAATCTGGGATAATTCTAAAATGAAAGAAAAGGTCAGACACAATCTAGTGGGTTTATTTTGAGAAAATAAAATGTTGTCTGAGGAGAAGACAAGGAAGCAAAACATGTTAATGCCTAGAATCAAATAGAAATATTTGATTTCTGTCTGTAAAAAAGTTATGAGGCTACTTTATTGGGTTGTGAATTCTCTCCAGACAACCTGAAAGAGATAAGATGGTAACTTGCATGTGTAAAATGATATGAGGGAATGATTAAGGGTGGGAGATAGAATTAGGAAAGAGGACACAACATATAAGCTGTTTTAAGAGAACTGACTTTGATAATCTGGCCATCACCTGAGACATTGGAACCGCACAGGGGGAGATAAGCAAAGGTCTAGAGACAGAGATCCCCGTTGACATGGGAAAGTTAATATGGCCTAAAGTGTAAGGGGATATTTTAAACGATCGAGGCAATAGAGAAACTGACCTCAAAAGAATCTTTGGATGATCATGGTCAGAGGGAGTAAAAGAGAACTTAAAGGTGTAAGTATAAGGAATCTATAGTTGAGGGAATTGAAGGATAAGGAGAAATAATACTTAACAACAATTTGCCACAAGATGGATGCAGATAAAGGGGAAGCTGGGAAAAGGCTAAATAGATGTATTAACGACTCTATTAATGTGCCTGTGAACTACAAAAAGTAAGACCACAAGATTAACACAGTGATCACGTGCAGAGTTAAGCGGCTCCCAGAGAGAACCGCCACTGGAAGTGAAGATACTGAGCTATTGAAACATAGGATAAGAAGGTGCATTATAGAGTTGTGTCGGCAGCTGAAGGCATTGAGTCCGAGGTGAGACAGCATCAGGAAGTAGCGGACCAGGAAAGAAGTGAGTGTGGGGCAGCACCCCCAGGACATGCCAGAATTGAGGGATAAGGTAATGGTGAAGGTAATGCCCGAGAAACCAAGTTTTTTACCCAAGTGGATAAGACTTTACGAGAAAATAATGAATAGCGACACTTGCGCCTGTGTGGATATGAAGGGGAAGGGGCACCTGTGGTCTGAATGACAATAATAGATGAACGTGGGGAGTGTAACCCAAGGAAAGGATCGTTCCAACCATTTCACCACCTTTCACGACAACAGGACAATCAGTCCCAGCAGATACATTTAAAACCCCACAAACCATGCCAACTGACCCACCTTGTCCGACATTAAGCCCAGCACTGGAAAATGGACTTGTGCTGGTTAATGTTAATAAGATCCTGTATGATAATGTATACCATGAGCTGGTACCCATGGTCCTAAACATTTCTGACATAACCCTGACCCGATGGTGCTCGACTCATACTCAAGCACTGGATACGGCCTACGTGCAACTTCAGTCCCACAGCAACGTTGTTGACTCTTAAGTGCCCTCTGAAATGTCCTAGCAAGCCACTCAGTTCTCAAGGGCAATTAGGGGTGTGCATTCATTACTATTACTATCCCAGTCTATAAATGCTGGCCCAGCCAGTGACACCCACATCCCATGAACGAATTTTTTAAAAAATCCCTTTTTTATTCCTAATCGGCTCCACTCCTCCTTTTACCGCTCTTTTACTATTTATATGCCTATGGAAGACTTTTGGATTCACTTTTATGTTAGCTGCCTGTCTCATCTCATTCTCTCCCTTTGCTTCTTTCATTTGCTTTTTAAGTTCCCCTCTGAACCTTCTATATTCAGTCTGGTTCACAGCTGCATTGCCAACCTGACACCTGTCATGAGCACACTTTTTCTCTTTCAGCTTAATCTCTATCCATTTTGTCATCCAAGGAGCTCTGGATTTGTTTGCTCTAACTTTCCCTTCTGTGGGAATATACCTTGATGGTGACTGAACGCTCTCTTCTCTAAAGGCAGCCTGTTGTCCAATCACCTGCTAACTTGTGACTCCAGGTTTTCTGGGCCAGATCCATTTTTACCCCACTGAAGTTGGCTTCTCCCTGTAACTATTCTGACTTTGGTTTGTTCTTTGTCCTTTTCCATAATCAACCTAAACCCAATGATTACTGTCCCATAAATGTTCCCCTTCTGACCACTGGCCCTACTGCATTCCCAGGAACTAGGTCTAGCAGTTCCTCCTTTCTCATTGTACTAGAAACATACAACTGACGAAAATTCTTCTGAACACACTCTAGGAACTCTTGCCCCTCACTGTCCTTTCCACTCCTACTATCCCAGTCTATATTCTGATAAAGTTCCCTATTATAAATACTCTGTAATTCTGACACCTCTCTATAATCTCCTTGCAAAATATACATCTTCTCCAGTAGTTGGTGGCCTTTAGACTACATCAAACAATGTAAACTCAAGACTGTTTCTTCCTTAGCTTTAGCCAGATACATTCTGTCCTTGACCCCTCTGGGACATACTCTCATACAGCTTTGCAATGTTCTGTTTAATCAATACTGCCACCCTTCCTCCTTCCCTATCTTTCCTGAACACCTTGTATCCAGGAACATTTAATACCCACTTCTGCCCTTCTTTGAGCCAGGTCTCTGTTATGGCCACAACATCACATTTCCATGAGTCTATTTCCACCTGTAACTCACCAACCTTATTAACCACACTCCATGTGTTCACATACATACACAGTAATGCTCATTTAGACATTATTACTCTTCCCCTTACTCTGAACCCACTGAGTAACTGGCTATTTCATACTGTAATGCTATCTGTCTCTCCCAGTTTTTTGTGCACCTTTGTATTACTCTAATATTCTCCCCTGGTTCCCATATCCCTGCCAAGTTAGTTTAAACTCTCCTCAGTAGCACTAGCAAATCCCCTCACAAGGAAATTGGGCTTGGCTCTGTTTAGCTGCAACCTATCTGGTTTGTTCAGACCCTATCTCACCTCGAACAGGTCCCAATGTCCCAGGAATGTAAAGCCCTACCTCCTGCTCCATCTTGCCAGCTATGCACTCATCTGCTCTATCCTCTTATTTCTATGCTCAATTGGGTGTCGCCCTGTGAGTGATCCGAAGATCGCTACTCCTAAGGTCCTGCTTGCTATCTTCCTACCTAGCTCCCTAAAACCTGACTGTAGGATCATATTCCTCTTTCTACCTGTGCCATTGGTGCTGATATGGGCCAGACTGCTGGCTGTTCATTCTTCCCCAGCAGGGTGCTCATCAGCTGATCAGTGGCATCTTTGACCCTGGCACCAAGGAGGAACATACCATCCAAATTCACGTCGGCAGTCACAGAAGCACCAATCTGTCTCCTAACTATTGAATTTCCTATTACTAGTTCTCTTTCAGTATCCTGTTTGCAGCTTGAGGAACTTCGGATCTGAGTTAAAGAGCTGGAGTCTGAGCTGCATTGACTCAGGGGCCCATGAAGTCTCATGATATCAGGTCAAACATGAGCAAGGAAGCCTCTTGCTGATTACCACGTACTGCCCTCCCTCAGCTGATGAATCAGTGCTCCCCCATGTTGAACACCACTCGGAGGATGCACTAAGGGTGGCAAGAGTGCAGAATGTACTCTTGGTGGGGAGCTTTAATGTCCATCACCAAGAATGGTTCAGAAGCACCACTACTGACCAAGCTGGCCATGGTTGAAAGGACATAGCTGCTAGACTGGGTCTGCACAAGGTTATGAGGGAACCAACAAGAGGGAAAAACATACTTGACCTCATCCTCACGACCCGCCTGCCACAGATGCATCTGTCCATGACAATATCAGTAGGAGTGTCCACCGCACAGTCAATGTGGAGACCATGTCCCGGCTTCACATCGAGGATACCCTCCATCGTGATGTGTGTCACCACTACCATGCTAAATGGGATAGATTTTGAACAGATCTAGCAACTCGAGACTGGGTATCCATGAGGTGCTGTGGGCCATCAGCAGCAGCGGAATTGTACTCGAACAGAATCTGGAACCTCATGGCCAGGCATATCCCCCACTCTACCATTACTATCAAGCCAGGGGGTCAACCCTGGTTCAATGAAGAGTGCAGGAGGGCATGCCAGGAGCAGCACCAGGCATACCTAAAAATGAGATGTCAACTTGGTGAAGCTATAACAGAGGATTACTTGCATGCCAAGCAGAATAAGGAGCAAGTGATAGACAGAGCTAAGCGATCCCACAACCAACGGATCAGATCTAAGTTCTGCAGTCCTGCCACATCCAATTGTGAAAGGTGGTGGACAATTAAACAACACACTGGAGGAGGTGGCTCCACAAACATCCCCATCCACAATGATGGAGGAGCCCAGCTCATCAGTGCAAAAGATAAGGCTGAAGCATTTGCTACAAACTTCAGCCAGAAGTGCCCAGCGGATGATCCATCTCAGCCTCCTCCGGTGGTCCTCAGCATCACAGGTGCCAGTCTTCAGCCAATTCAATTCACTCCACGTGATGTCAAGAAACAATTGAAGGCACTGGACACTGCAAAGGCTATAGGGGGCTTCACAATACTCTGGCAATCGCACTGAAGACTTGTGCTCCAGAACTTGCTCCGCCCTAGCCAAGCTGTTCCAGTACAGATACAACACTGGCATCTACCCGGCTATGTGGAAAATTGCCCAGGTAGGTCCTGTATACTAAAAGCAGGACAAATCCAACCTGGCCAATTACCGCCCCATCAGTCTACTCTCGATGATCAATAAAGTAATGGATGGGGTCAGCAACAGTGCTATCAAGCAGTATTCGCTTAGCTATAGCCTGCTCACAGACACCCAGATTGTTTTCCGACAGGGCCACTCACCTCCTGATCTCATTACAGCTTTTTTCCAATCATGGACAAAAGAGCTGAACTCCCGAGGTGAGGTGACAGTGACTGCCCTTGATATCAAGGCTGCATTTGACCAAGTGTGGCATCGAGGAGCACTAGCAAAACTGGAGTCAATGGGAATCATGGGGAAAACTCTCCAATGGTTGGAGTCATACTTAGCACAAAGGAAGATGGTTGTGGTTGTTGGAGGTCAGTCACCTCACCACCAGGGCATCACTGCAGGAGTTCCTCAGGGTTGTGTCCTCGGCCCAAACATCTTCAACTGCTTCATCAATGACCTTCCTTCAATCATAAGGTCAGAAGTGGGGATGTTCGCTGATGATTGCTCAGCATCATTCATGATTCCTCAGATACTGAAGCAGTCAATGTCCAAATGCAGCAAGACCTGGACAATATCCAGGCTTGGGCTGACAAGTGGCAAGTAACATTTGCACCACATAAGTGTCAGGCAATGACAATCTCCTGACCACCATCGACAAGGCACAAGTCAGGAGTGTGATGGATGAATGCAGCTCCCACAACACTCAAGACGCTTGACATTGTCAATGACAAAGCAGCCCGCTTGATTGGTACCACATCCACAAACATTTACTCCCTCCACCATTGATGCACAGTAGCAGCAGTGTGCAACATCAACAAGTTGCACTGTAGGAATTCACCAAAGTTCCTTAGATAATACCTTCCAAACCCATGACCAGTGCCACCTAGAAGAACAAGGGCAGCAGGTAGATAGGAACACCACCTCCGGGAAGTACCCCTCAAAGTCACTCACCATCCAGACTTGGAAATATATCACCGTTCCTTCACTGTCTCTGGGTTAAAATCCTGGAACTCCCTTCCTAGCAGCACTGAAGGTGTGCCTACACCAGGTGGATTGCAGCGGTTCAAGAAGGCAGAGTGTTATGGGAGCTACACTCACCCTAAAAAAAAGTGAGTTCCATATCATTACCACTCGCTGCATAAAAAGGTTTTTCCTCAGTTACCCCCAGAATCTCCTGCCCAAAGTCTTCTATCTGTCTCCCTAGTTCTTGTACCATCAGCTAATGACAACAGCTTTTCCTTTTCTACCTTATCAACCCTGTCAGAATCTTGCACAGCTCTATCCAATCACTCCTCAAACTCCTTTGACCCAAGGAGAACAACCCCAGCTTCTCCAACCCAACCCTGTCACTAAATTCCCCCACCCGGGGAACCATTTGAGTAAGTCTCCTCTGCACCCCCTCAAGGAGCCTCACATCCCTCCTTAAAGTGTGGTGACCATCACTGGATGCAATACTCTAGTTGTGGCCTCTCCAGAGCGTAATAAAGGTTCGCATCACTTCCTTGCTTTTGTATTCAACACCTCTATCCATGAAACCCAAGTTCCTATGTAGTTTGCACATTTTCTCAATATGTGCTCTCACCTTCAAAGATCCATGCACCCCAAGATCCCTCTGTCCCTGCACACTAGAATTGTTCCATGCTGTCTCTATTGCCTCTCCCTATGGCTTGTGCAAAAAATGCATCAGCTCACTTTGTTTTTGTTTCAGTCATGGAGTGTGGGTGCTGCTGGCTGGGCCTGCATTTATTGCCCATTCCTAATTACCCTTGAGAAAATGATGGTGAGCTGCCTTCTTGAACAGCTGCACTCTATGTGGTGCGGGTACAACCACAGTGCTGTTTAGGAGGGATCTCCAGGATTTTGACCCAGCTACAGTGAAGAAACGGTCATATATTTCCATGTCAGGGTGGTGAGTGGCTTGGAGGGGAACTTCCAGGCATTGTTGTTCCCAGGTATCTGCTGTCCTTGTCCTTCTCGATGGTGGTTAGATGTGGGTTTGGACTGTCCAAGGAGTCTTGGTGAGTTCCTGCAGTGCATCTTGTAGATGGTACATACTGCTGGCACTGTGTGTCAGAGGTGGAGGGAGTGAAAGTTTGTGGATATGGTGTCAATTAAGCGGGCTGTTTGGTCCAGGATGATGTCAAACATCTTGAGTGTTGTTGGAGCTGTACTCATCCAGGCAAGTGGAGAGTGTTCCATCACACTCCTGACTTAGGCCTTGTAGATGGTGGACAGGCTTTGAGGAGTCAGGAGGTGAGTTACTCATCGCAGAATTTCTAACCTCTGACCTGGTCTTGTAGCCACCATATTTATATGGCCAATCCAGTACTGTTTCAGGTCAATAGTGACCCCTACGATGCTAATAGTGGGGAATTCAGTGATGGTAATGCCGTTGAATGTCATTTCTTTGTATTAAATCCAATCTGGCAATTGTCTGCCCATTCAGCTAGCTTATCTATATGTTCCTACAGCTGTGGGTGAACTGAATGGTGGAGGGTCCTCAGTGGGCTGAATGAACAACTCCTGTTCCTATTGTTCTGACAATCGACTTGGATTTCAGACAGGATTTGTCAGGAGGAATAAAAATTAAAATTTTATATACTTAATTCTATTGCAGGACTTTTGACAAGAAAGTTGATGAGCAACAATATGAAGAACTCGTGTCTAAATTCCGGCAGGACTTGGAACAAGACAATCGACAATTTGATCCAAGATTCATAATTGCTTTTTATAACACACATGGGCTCATGCAAATAGGCTTCATAAAGAAATAAAAACTGATCGAACCTTCCACAAATTACACTTTGGGTTTAAGCTGGAATACTGTGCAAATTTCTGGTCTCCTTTCCTAAGGAAGGATATATTTACTGTAGAGGGAACGCAATGACTGTTCATTAGACAGATAACATATATGTGCTGGTATTGGGGTTTTGGACAATTCCACCAATGACACATTCAGCATTGAGACCCTGTTTCGAAATATTGCCCTCTAGTGACAATTAATTCTGACTCCCAAACACACTGATGTATTTAATCTTTATTCAAAATTATACCAACATGAGCATCAAAAGTGAGCAGATCTTACCCATTTACATACGCTGGTTCCTTTAGTTGTTTAGTTCCATCATTACAAACAATGGATCTTTCGAGGTGTCCAGTTCAATGTCTCTCCACATTGTCCTGTGACAGACAGATCTTGTTTCTCACCAAATTCGACTAAAAATAGGGTATTTTCAATCCTGCTCCGCCATTCATTAAGATCATAGCTGATCATCTACCTTAACTCCACCTTCCCACACCATCCCTCGAGCGTATAATCTGTCTAATAAACAGGCATTGCAGTCCCTCTAAGGAAAGTTCATCCCTTAGGTAAGGAGAGCAAAACAACGGTTTTACCCAACTAAATAACTGAAGTAAGATTTCATTGCTCTTTACTCCCTTTGTAATAAAGGCTAAGATACCATTTGTTTTCCTGATTGCTTGTTGTAACTGCATATTACCTTTCTATGCTGCATGTGTAAAGACACCCAAGTCCCTCTGAATACCAACATTTTCCAGTCACTCATCCATACAAAATATTCCACTTTTATATTTTTCCGATATTTGACTGACTCCACACGTCCCCAAATTATCTCCTGTCTGCCACATTCTTCCCCATTCACTTAACCAACCAAATATGGAGAAACCACATGGTCTTCTACCCACACGTTAACCAGACATGAGGATCCAGCCCTGGCAGATCTGACTGTCCCTGACAGAGGAGCCCTGACTGCTGCTGTTGTTTTTCATATTGTTTATAATTAGGTTCCTCCTTCAATTCCAAATTATTTGCTCATGTTTCATGTTCATTTCTGACCAACCACCTCTGTGGGCAGCAATGGTGAAATGAGTTTTACATCTCCGCACTGCACATACACAGGCCTAATCCCAGTTGGACATGGGTAGTGGGCCCTCCATTGGGTAACAGGGATTCATCACTGCAGTAATTTGCCTTTTCTATAATCTTGCTTTAAGTGAATCATGAAGAGACTGAGATTGAGATGGTCCTGGTGACTGATATAGTTCCAGAATGTTCTATCTTGACACAGCAATGGATTATATTTATGTTTATCACAGTCATACTGATCAGAATGTTTAAAGGTGAAGTGAAAAGATTGCAGTGAAAATGGGATGTGTTTCAGAGCAGAGAGAATTGAAGTTGTTACAAATGAAATTATGGAGTGGTCAGATGTGGCATTGTCCTTGAGCTCAGGGAGGGGAGCATGAGAATGGCAGCTTGCATTGAGGCCCAGGACCGGCACGAGTGACTCAGTGGTGAAGGGGTATGTGGAGTTGAGTCGGGGGTCGGGGGTATGCAGGAGTTAAAAAGTGTGTGAGGTGCTCGGTAATAGAAACAGCCAGAGACTCATAGAATTAAAGTGCATGAGCAACATGGCTCCTTTTATTAAAACATATTCACAGTCGGAACATCGACAGAATGAATCTGTGATTGAGAACATGATCTATTCAGATATTACCCCTCTTAACAGGTGACCCATTCACAGGCTTCTCTCATGGAGTAAATTAGACATTGTTTCCTTGCCTTTGTTTGTCTTTTATTTTTCAAACTGCTGGGAATGTATTCTCACTGTGAAATAAAGAGGGTGATGCATTTCAACTTTTGGTGTCACGTTAGATTCTTACTCAGAAATAAATCTGGGTCACTCATTGGCTATTTCTGAGGAGATAGTGGCGTCGTGATAATATCACTGAACTAGTAATACAGAGACCCAGGCTAATGCTCTGGGAGCACGTGTTCAAATCCCACCATTGCAGCTGGTGAACATTAAATTCAGTTAATGAAATCTGGAATTGAATCCTAGTTTCTGTAATAGCGACTCTGAAAAAATCATTGATTGTTGTAAAAATCCATCTGCTTCACTAATGCCCTTACCTGGTTTGGCCTACAACTGACTCCAGGTCCACAGCAATGTGGCTGACTCTTTCCTGCCCTCTGAAATGACCTAGCAAGACTCTTAGATCAAGGGCATTTAGGGATGTGCAACAATATGTGAGCCTTGCCAGCAACACCCACATCCCATGAAAGAATAAATAAAAAATATTCGATAAACTGTCTGCATTTCAGTGAAATGATTCTGTCAAAATATTGAGATGTAAAAGGAAAGACTGAAGAGACAGAGAGTAATTTCTTGAGAGATGTGACACTTGGTGAGTGAGCTCCATATTCTCCAGGTGACAGCTCACACACCGTGCAGCCTGACACTTCAACCTGTCAAACTCCACTCTGAACAGGGTTTAAAACTCTCTCACTGGGATTTCACTGATAAACTCCCAGGATAGACAGAGTCCGACACACAACAATTCATGGATCAATCATCGGCCGGGTGTTGTGAAATTCTTCTTTCTTGGAAAATCTCCCAATCTGGGCAGGTAAGGGAGGATTCTGGGGAGGGACCTGGTTAATCTGGGTCTCATTCCCCTTTCCTCACTTGTTCAAATTTCCACCCAAGAAGGGTCCGGAACTCCTTCCCTCCACACTTTCCATTGCAGGGCTCACAGGAAGAGGTTGAAGGGGAGAATCTCATCAATTGGGATTTCTGTCAGTTCCACCTCCATTGTGTGAAAGCTGCTTCTCCCTGTAGGAAACTGGGAGACTAGCATTCCAGGGCCTGATCCTGGCTGAAGTGGGACCTGCTTTCCATCTAAAGGACACTTTACCTGCTGCAAAAACAGAACATTCAAAATCAGGCGTGTTTTTTTTAAGGATCTTTGTTCCAGGGAAGAGGCCCCACTTACATAGCAGCAAGATCACACAGTGATATCCCTCCAAACCCCACTCAGACAGACACAACAGTTAGTGAGGAAATCACAGTCACAGACCCCAATATATTCCAATCGTCCTGATCCTGGAATTCCAGGCAGGGGCAGCAGCATATCCATGGGGCAGCTGGATATCCTACTCCATGATGATCATTCCCAGGAAGCATCCACTGAATTCAAGGATGAATCCCCAAGGTTGGGAGCTTGGGTTCTGACAATTGTGTTTATAGTGTCGCCTCCGACAGGGTCCAAACTGGTTCAGGATGAAGTGCATTATAATCCGACCCCCTCTTTGGGGCTATTCCGGATCAGACGCACTGCTCGGATGATCACTCTCACTTAAGGTAGAGAAAAACAGGCCTCACAGATATTTAACTGTGCCTGAAGAACTGATCTATCTCTCCCCAAAGGAAAGGAATTAACCGAGATTATTACCATGCTCCAGATAGCCTTTTTAACAAGTTTAAAGCTAGATTATAACAACCTGGATATTACTGGAGTCTGGGCATCTCTCCTCAACAATATACTTCTCCACTGAAGATTGTATGGCGATGGGTTTTTGAGTTTGATACAATAGACAATATGAGACTATACAGTTTCAAAATTATATTAAAGTTGTTTTAGGAACTGAAAATGCAATTCACTTTTTATGGTAAATCAATCACAACATTGACAGTTCTAGGAGAAGTAAGTATATTCTTGACAATAATGGAAAATCCAGATCTTATTCATGTTACAAAAAAAATTGATATCTATTAATATTTGGAGTTGTTTTGTAGTAGAGAACAGGATCATTGCTAAAACAGAATCATGTCAAAGTTTTTCATCTTGCACTCATCAGGACACTTCTCAAGAATACCAATATAAGGGGTAAACAACTGTTTATACTGTATGAGAAGAGAGTGCTGATTGATTGGCAAGTGGACTGTGATTGGTAGAGGCATTGATATTATGTGAATCTGCATTAATTGAACATATGAACTTGGCAACTTATGCAGTTGAGTTCAGTTTTAACCATGCCACGTAGGCCCAAATAGATGGCTGTCAGCGTCGGCGTGACATTAGTCGTCTCAATTTCTCTGCTCCTCTCACCCATTCTAACCTGACTCTGAACTTACTGCACTCCATTCTCTCAGGTCCAACCCTAACATTGTCATCAAACCCGCTGACAAGGGTGGTGCTGTTGTTGTCTGGCGCACTGACCTCTTCCTCGCGAAGGCTGAGCGTCAACTCGCAGAAACTTCCTCCTACCCCTCCCTGGACCATGACCCCACCACTGAACATCAAGCTATTGTTTCCAGGACTGTCACTGACCTCATCTCCTCTGGAGATCTTCCTTCCACTGCTTCCAACCTGATAGTCGCCCAACCTGTTTGTTGGAGGCTGTGGGAGGAAGATCTCCAGAGGAGATGAGGTAAGTGACAGTCCTGGAAACAATGGCTTGATGTTCAGTGGTGGGGTCATGGTCCAGGGAGAGATAGGAGGAAGTGTCTGCGAGTTAACACTCAGCCTCCGCGAGGTAGAGGTCAGTGCGCCAGACAACAACAGCACTTTGTCGTCTCAATTTCTCTGCTCCTCTCACCCATTCTAATCTGTCTCTCTCTGAACTTACTGCACTCCATTCTCTCAGGTCCAACCCTAACATTGTCATCAAACCCGCTGACAAGGGTGCTGCTGTTGTTGACTGTTACTGACCTCATCTCCTCTGCAGACCTTCCTCCCACAGCCTCCAACCAGATAGTCGCCCAACCTCGGACGGCCCGCTTCTACCTCGACCCAAAATCCACAAACAGGACTGTCCCGGCAGACCGATTGTGTCAGCCTGTTCCTGCCCCATGGTACTCATTTCTCCATATCTTGACTCCATTCTCTCTCCCCTTGCCCAGTCCCTTCCCACCTACATCCATTATTCCTCTGGCACCTTACGTCACATCAACAATTTCCAGTTCCCTGGCCCCAACCGCCTCCTCTTCACCATGGACATCCAATCCCTCTACACCTCCATCCCCCACCAGGATGGTCTGAGGGCCCTTAGCTTCTTCCTTGATCAAAGGCCCGAACAATCCCCATCCACCACTATTCTCCTCCGTCTGGCTGAACTTGTTCTCACACTGAACAATTTCTCCTTTAAATCCTCTCACTTCCTCCAAAAAAAAGGTGTGGCTATGGGTACCCGCATGGGCCCCAGCTATGCCTGTATCTTTATGGGGTATGTGGAACATTCCTTGTTCCATTCCTACTCCGGCCCCCTGAATGCGGAGGCTGGTGGGGTGATAAGTGAGGACAAGGGGGACCCTATCATGTTTCTGGGAGGGAGGAGAAGGCGTAGAACCTGTGATGAGTTTAAGCAGTTTGCAGGAATGAGTGAATTCTCAACTTGGAAAGGGGTGGAGCAAAAGTTCTCAAATGGGCATAATGATGTCACGGCCCCTTTTAAAATTTATGCTCGAAATGAAAAACCTGAGTCTTCTCAAAGCTGTTTCTTTTCAGAGTCCAATCTCAAAATGTTCCTTTCCCTTTGTGTCAATTGTGTCAGGGACAAACCTTGAAGATTTGCAAAGAGTTTCTAACCCTAGATCAATCCAGTTCAGTATTGGTCATCGTCACTTTAAATATCCCAAAGTCAAATCCACCCGATTGAACTAATTCGTTCTCAAATGTGTAAATTTGTATCCGGATTAAAATCCCCACAAATTTTATAAGAATACTCTGGAATCATGATTCTGGTCAGTAACCATGACTCCAGGTTCATAACTTGAAAATTGTACTTTCGGAATTACTCTTCCCTTTTGTTAGCTTTTAAACTTAAAGTAATGAAACTACTACCACAAAAATCATAATATCGGGAAGAGAAACATTAAAACAATAACAATCAGTTTATTCCCCACACAGAGACAAAAAAACACATGCTTAAAAAAAAGAGAACAAATGAATGAAGTCAGCGGTCTTATGGTTCTTTCTTCAATTGCGTTTCCAATTAATTAATAATAACTAAAGAAACAGTGAATTCTCACAAGAAAACTTTCAGCATCATTAGTCTAAAATACCTGGAACCTGTAAGCTCCCACACAAAAGAAAAGCAATCACAGAGTTTCTCGCAGCTCACAAAATCCAAGCAGTCGAGTCTCAGCATTCTCTCACAGCTACACATAGGCTTTCAAAGACAGGACACTACAACCTCACAATGCCTTCATCAAAATACAAAATGAGAATTCTCCGTTCTACCGAAGGGTCATGAGGACTCGAAACGTTAACTGATTTCTTCTCCACCGATGCTGCCAGACTTGCTGAGTTTTTCCAGGTAATTCTGTTTTTGTTTTGGATTTCCAGCATCCGCAGTAGCTTTTAGCTTTTTGTTTTTAATTCTCCAATCTTTTTCGCTTAACTTACCTTTTCCTGTTTAAATCAACTTCTAATTGCTGAGATGATTCCCATTACCCATTCTGCACTGAACCAGAATCTCAATCTTATTCTCACCCAAACACATCATTACCTCCTGCAGAATTTCTCCTCGTTTATCTGGCGGAGATGTGACAGCGCAACAAAGTTCCAATACTAACTGCACATCTCTCTAGACCAAGCTTATAATTCTCATATTTAACTGGTCACTGAGTTCCCACAAATCCACAAATAAACTTTATATTAAATTAACATAGGTTCACTCAATAATCACGTTCACACTTTCATATCTCCATGCGCCCCTAGAAATATAATGAGATAAACTCAAAATTATCCCCAGATCGTGAACTCAAGGGGGGAGCAGATTAAAAACAAATTAGAGTTGAAGCCAGTTTAAAGTCTCAAACATTATATAAATGTATAAACACATTAAACAACTACGAATAAAAAACGTTAAGCAAAGCAGAACACAGAGGGTTACTAATCCGTTAGTTCGGCGACACTAACCCAGCACTTACAGACACAAGTCAATCACATTCAGGCAGTAAAATGCTTTATACCTCAACAAAATACTCAAGCAATACTTCCTCACACACCAGTTATCTCTTTCCTTTTTTTTGCCTTTTCACACAGCATCTTAACTATACTGTAGGTCTATCAGCTTAATTTTTACTTTCCCCGAACCATTTTCTTTAACCCCAAACATTCTTTTACATCTCCACCTTACTTGCCATGTGGTGGGATTTACAGAAACGGATTGTTTTAATTTATTATCTGACTCCTGAAAAAACTTGTCACATTTCTCAGGACAGTGAGGTGTCTGAACCGAAAAGTCTTCACTCTTTTCAGCTCTCGCTCTTTTCTCATACATCTGTCCTTGGATAACTGCTACTTCTTTAAAAGGAACCCTCTCCTCCTTCTCTAGACATTCGGGGAGCAGTGTCTGAACCTGTTTAATAAGCATCTTGTCTGCCTCATCCCCCTCCAGACTCTGAAGAAGAGTCATACAGACTCAAAACATTAACTCTGTTTCTCTCCCCACAGATGCTGCCAGACCCGTTATGTTTATCCAGCATTATCTGTTTTTATTTCAGATTTCCAGCACCTGCGGTATTTTGCTTTTAACCAGAAGCTGCCACTTTTCAAGGGGTGATTTCCCTGCCACGTAATTTGTGATTAATCCATCCATAGTATGTTCTGCCATTTCTTCATCTTCACGATTCCTGGGCTAACTCGCCAAATCCTGTAAGACCCTGTTCCTGGTCTAAAGGTTCTTGTCTTGGATATCAACAGCACACAACAACTTGGATGAAATTGCACCAAAATTTCCCCTTTATTAAACCACTAAGCAAGTCCACACACTCACAATAATACTGGTTGTTTAGCTTCCCTGTGAGCCGGAGTCCGTCTCAGTGGCCAATCCAATGATGAATCCTCCGTGTGTGTCTTCTGAGCAACTGACCAAGTTGCTCTAACCATTGCAGTAGAGATGGTTCTGTGGGCTCATTCTTTATAACTTATTTGCTAGGTTCCTGTGCCATATAAGGTAAAGCCTGCTTTTCATCCTTTTAATTGGTTATTAATGACATCACGGTTCATCTCCATGCTTTCTCCAGATATCCATTGGCTAGGCCTCCTTTAAAGGTCACACTTGAGGCACAATAACCAGCTTGGATTTTTTTTGTTATCTCCAACACTGTTATCAATCCCCAGAGCTGGGAGAGGGTGGAGTATTTATTGTCCCTTCATGAAGCTCAGTCTGTTTATCTTCACTGGTACGAGCACTTCTACAGGTTAAGTCATTTGCAGAACTTGCTGATTCTAGCAAGGCTTTCTCTTGATTCAATTAACCATCTTGCTTTGTGTTCTGAGCCCATAGCGCAGTTCAGTACAGTCCTTTACATATCTTCAGTCTGGGTGCTTCTTATGCCTTGATGTTCCTTGTTACCACCATGAGACAGACTCCACACATCAATTAATGTAAACAAAATAAAGTAACAGTTACATAGTTGAAAAGTGATTGCACATTGAAAAGGTAAATAGTACATTGGCTGACAGAACAGAAGGCACTAACCTGGCCCTGGTTCATTCTGTTTGCTTTCTCTCAGCCACTGCAACCCTCAAAGGTTCTGCCGCCCCCTGCAGGCCATCTAATTCTTTCTCGGCAGAAACTCTGCAGAATCGGTTGGTGTTTTTCAGTTTCCCTGGACTGTTGTGGACATGTGCTGGGTAGTAATGGGCAGCCAGCCAGGTTATTCCCCAGTAGACAAGCTTGGGATCACACTCACCATTAGCAGTCCCATAACAAGCTCACTCATTCAGTGATTTTCTTTTACTGAAGAGATCTCAATTCCTTCTCCAGTGAGTCCTTTGACGAGCACAATGGAATTTGTTCTGTTTCTGCATGGGAAACCTCCAATTATCCTCATGAGCAGCGTCTGTAAACACCCAGAATCTCGGAGAATTTTTACCGCCTTTCCTTAATCCTCGGAAACACGAAGACATCCAGTGAACATCTTCCCTTGTTTGCCGCATGTTACGTTTGCACAGAGACTCTTAGCTTTCAGGACCAACAACAGGACTGGCCGCTGTGTCTCCTGTGCTTCATTCGGCAGCCAGCAATTCACCTTCATATGTTTGTTCATTCATGCATGGGATGTGGGCATTGCTGTCTAGGCCAGCATTTATTGCCATTCCTTAATTGCCCTTGAGAATGTGGCGGTGAGCTGCCCTCTTGAACCGCTGCAGTCCATGTGGTGTAGGTGCACCCACCATGCTGTTAGGGAGGGAGTTCCAGGATTTTGACCCAGCAACAGTGAAGGAACGACGATATATTTCCAAGTCAGGGTGGTGAGTAGCTTGGCTTGGAAATTCATGTGGTGACGTTCCCATGTGTCTGCTGTCCTTGTCCTTCCAGATGTTAGTTGTCGTGGGTTTGGAAGGTGCTGTCTAAGGAGTCTTGGTGAATTCCTGCAGTGCATCTTGTAGTTGGTACACACTGCTGCTACTGTGCGTCGGTGGTTTCAGGAGTGAGCATTTGTGGATGTGGTGCCAATTAATCGGGCTGCTTTGTCCTGGATGGTGTCAAGCTCCTTGAGTGTTGTGGAGCTGCACTCAACCAGGCAAGTGGAGAGTATTCCATCACACTCCTGACTTGTGCCTTGTAAATGGTGGACAGGCTTTGCGGTATCAGAAGGTGAGATACTTGGTGCAGGATTCAAAGCCTCTGATCAGCTTTTGCAGCCAAAGAATTTATTTGGCTCATCCAGTTCAGTTTCTGGACAATGGTCACCCCCAGGAAGTTTATAGTGGGGGATTTAGCAATGGCAATGCCATTGATTGTCAAGGGGTGCTGGTTAAATTCTCTCTTGTTGGAGATGGTCATTGCCTGGCACTCCTGAGGTGCGAATGTTACTTGCCACTTGCCAGTCCAAGCCTGGATGTTGACCAGGTCTTGCTGCATTTGAGCAGGGACTGCTTCAGTATCTGAAGAGTAACGAATGGTGCTGAGGGGTTTAAATTAAGTAGTGCGGACAAGGTTGTAAATTTGGGAAGATGTGGTAAATCAAAGAGTAGAGGCATGACAAAAGTGGAAGTTAATATTATGGGAAATATAAAACAGAAGTGACAGGAAGGGTTTGAGAGTAGAAATCTAACAGTAAATCAACAGATCAAATGAGAGATTATAAAAAGAATAAAATGATAAAACTAAAGGTTCTGTATCTGATGCAAGAAGCTTTCAAAACTAAACAGATGAAGTGAGAGCACTCATAGAAATAAATAAATATGATTTGATAGCCATTACAGAGGCATAGCAGCAGGAGGACATGGATTGGGACCTGAACATTAAAGAGTATAAAACATTTAGGAAGAACTGGAAGTGATGAAAAGGAGGAGGGGTGCCTCTGTTAGTTAATTATGGTATTAACACAATAGAGAGAGATGACCTTTAATATTAATATCTGTAGCTTCCAGCACACACAAATACTCCATACTGTGAGCCTGTCTGACAACCTTAAATTGGTTGTCAGCCTAATTCTTAGCTCACAGAGGATTAATTAACAAATGTTGTCCAATCGCGGAATCACATCTAATGTTGGACACTGTGTTTTGAATTTTACAAGCACGGGCTGGTCGGGTACGGTCTGGACTTTGCCCGTTCTAAGCAGCGTCTGGGACAGACTGTTTGATACGATCTGACAGCCTTTGGCATGTACGGCCCACATACCTCGCATCACACTGGCACTGAAATGTTAGGAAATTATTACATGCAGCTGAGGACTTAAATGTAGCAAACGTACCATCCACATATCAGGAAATTGCAATGGTGTTATGGCACAGCGGATGGTAAATGCTGAGCTGTTCAAATCCCAGGTGGAAACTTGAAACAACTGCCACAACTATTTTACAATTTCTATTTATTTCAAGCTGTGTGATTTAAGTTCAGTACTAATAGGCCCACCAAGTTTTATAGGTTCCTTGTAAATCCAGATTAAACCTTTATTAATAAAAATGATTTTAAGCACATATATGGGTTTACAAATTGCTACTGTGAAAGCTCCTGGATCCGCTGGTTAATCTAACTCCCAGTTACACTTCCATTAATTCAACAGTAAAACACAGAGATTTTAAGTGACCCAGGCAAAGTAACATAATGCCCTGAACAGTAGAATTCTAAGTGAGTTTTCTTCACTTCAGTTCATATCGAAGCAACTTGAGGCTAAGAGGCTGGAGGCTTTTCACACTTGTTAGATCTTAGAATGCCTTCCTCTTACACAGAACCGCATCTCCTCTGTACAGGTTTCTCCCTTTTTAATGTAAATCCCATTGTCCCAATATGCCTTTCAAATCTATTTTTCTAATAAAAATATTTTGTAAAGATCTTTCACAGTTCCTATTTTATCAGTAAGCTTTGGGGAAAATAAACACACTGTTTGGCTTCTTCTGGTTAAGTGTAACATTTTAACGCCAATTTTGAAATTCAAACGACTCTGGTTTATCTAAAAATGCAAATTTCCCTTTACACCTCACATTCTAAAACTTCAGCCATGTTTAACTATTTATAATTTCAAACCCGGCTTCACTTCTGTTACATCAAATCCTACAGACCAGCTTTCTTTAATTCAATTAAGCCCTACCTTACAATAAATTGCGATACCAAACGAAAAATTATTATAACAAAAACATAATACTGTGGATGCTGGAAATCTGAAACAAAAACAATAATAGCTGGAAAAACTCAGCAGGTCTGGCAGCATCTGTGGAGAGGAATACAATTAACGTTTCGAGTCTATATGACTCTTCATCAGATAAAAATTATTATAATTTCCTAACAAGGGGTAGGAGGCTCAGTGTCACTCCATCAAAGACACGTTTCTCATGGAAACCAAAAAAGATGTTTGAGAGAGATGGGCCTCGAGTTGACCCCATGGCAACACCATCTATTTGGGCTTAAATGATGTCATCAAAGCTGAACTCAACTGCGTGAGTTGTCATGTTCATAAGTTCAATGAAAACTGATTCACGTCATGGCAACGCCTCTACCAGTCAGAGTCCACTTGCCAATCAATCAGGACTCTCTTCTCATACAGTATAAATTATTGTTTTCCCCTTATATTGCTATTCTTGAGAAGAGTCCTGATGAGAATAAAATGAAAAGCTTTGACATGTCTTCAGCAATAATCATGTTCCCTACTACCAATATTGTAATATTAATAAGACTGCATTCTCTATTAGAGACAAGATTATACTAAGTTTTCCTCGAACTGTCAATGTTGTGACTGATTTACCATAAAAATGAATTGCATGCTCAGTTCCTGAATAAACATTTATATAATTTAGAAAGTATATTGTCTCATATCAACTTCTATATCCAAACCCAGAAACACATCTCTGTACAGCCTTCAGTGGAGAGTTGTATTGTTGGGGAGAGATGCCCGAACCTCAATAATATCTGGGCTGCTATAATCGAGTTTAAACTTGTTAAAAAGGCTATCTGGAGGACTGCAAAATTCTCTGGTAGTTCCTTTCACTCAGGGAGAGTTAGGTCAGCTCTAAATATCTGTGAGGCCTGTTTCTCTCAACCTGAAGTGAGAGTGATGATCCGAGGAGTGCGTCTGTTCCGGAATAGCCCAAAGAGGGGCTAGGATTATAATCCACTTCATCCTGACCCAGTTTTGACCCTGTCGGAGGCTACACTCAAAACACAGTTGTCAGAACCCTAGCTCCCAACCTCTGGGAGTTATCCTTGAATTGAATGGTTGCTTCCTGGGAAGGATCATCACGGAGCAGAATATCCGGCTGCCCCATGGATATGCTGCTGCCCCTGCCTGGAATTCCAGGATCAGGACGATTGGAATATATTGGGGCTGTGGCTGTGATTTCCTCACTAACTGGTGTGTCTGTCTGAGTGGGGTTTGGAGGGATATCACTGTGTTATCTTGCTGCTATGTAAGTGGGGCCTCTTCCCTGGAACAAAGATCCTTAAAAAAATAACAAGACCTGATTTTAAATGTTTTGTTTTTGCAGCAGGGAAAGTGTCCTTTAGATGGAAAGCAGGTCCCACTTCAGCCAGGATCAGTCCCTGGAATGCTAGTCTCCCAGTTTCCTACAGGGAGAAGCAGCTTTCACACAATGGAGGTGGAACTGACAGAATTCCCAATTGATGAGATTCTCCCGTTGGTTCAACCTCTTCCTGTGACCCCTGCAATGGAAAGTGTGGAGGGAAGGAGTTCCGGACCCTTCTTGGGTGGAAATTGGAACAAGTGAGGAAAGGGGAATGAGACCCGGATTAACCAGGTCCCTCCCCAGAATCCTCCCTTACCTGCCCAGATTGGGAGAGTTTCAAAGAGAGAAGGATTTCACAACACCCGACCGATGATTGATCCATGAATTGTTGTGTGTCGGACTCTGTCTATCCTGGGAGTTTATCAGTGAAATCCCATTGAGAGAGTTTTGAACCCTGTTCAGAGCGGAGTTTGACAGGTTGAAGTGTCAGGCTGCACGGGGTGTGAGCTGTCACCTGGAGAATATGGAGCTCACTCTCCAAGTGTCACATCTCTCAAGAAATTATCCCTGTCTCTTCATCCCTTCTCATTCTTTCCTTTTACACCTGAACAGTTTGACAGAATCATTTCACTGAAACGTGAAGAGTTTATCTAACATCTTTATTTAATATTTTTTGGGATTTGGGTGTTCACAGAACCACAGAGTCACTGAATCACACAGTGCAGAAGAGTCCCTTCGGCCCATCAAGTCCGCACCGACATGTGAGAAACACTTCATAAAGCTACCCAATCCCATTTACCAGCATTTGGCCCATAGCCTTGAATGTTATGATGTGCCAAGTGCTCATCCAGGTACTTTTTAAAGGATGTGAGGCAACCCGCCTCCACCACCATCCCAGGCAGCGCATTCCAAACCGTCACCACCCTCTGGGTAAAGAAGTTCTTCCTCACATCCCCCCTAAACATCCTGCCCCTCACCTTTAACTTATGCCTCCTTGTGAGTGACCTTTCATCTAAGGGGAACAGCTGCTCCATATCCACCTTCTCCATGCTTCTCACAATCTTATCCACCTTGATCAGGTCGCCCCTCAGTCTTCTCTGCTCCAACAAAAACATAACTTAAATGTTTCATCCCAGGCAACATCCTGGTGAATCTCCAACTGCACCCCCTCCAGTGCAATCACATCCTTCCTATAATGTGGCGACCAGAACTGCTCACAGTGCTCCAGCTGTGGCCTCACCAAGGTTCTATACAACTCCAACATGACCTCCCTACTTTTGTAATCTATGCCTCGATTGATAAAGGCAAGTGTCCCATATGCCTTTTTCACGACCCCACTAACATGCCCCTCCGCCTTCAGAGGTCTATGGACACACACACCAAGGTCCCTTTGTTCCTCAGAACTTGCTAGTGTCATGCCATTCATTGAATACTTCCTTGTCAAATTACTCCTTCCAAAGTGTATCACCTCACACTTTTCTGGTTAAATTCCTTCTGCCGCTTATCTGTCCATTTGACCATCCCGTCTATATCATCCTGCTGCCCAAGACACTCAACCTCACTATTAACCACATGGCCAATCTTTGTGTCATCTGCAAACTTACTAATCCTACCCCCCACATAGTCATCTATGTCGTTTATATAAATGACAAATAATAGGGGACCCAGCATAGATCCATGTGGTACGCCACTGGACACTGGCTTCCAGTCACGAAAGCATCCTTATGTCATCACCCTCTGTCTCCTAGAACTAAGCCAATCTTAGTTTGAATCCCCCT